>NC_138664.1:19611907-20211907 GCF_964273445.1 Streptopelia decaocto
CATTTCAAGCCTCAGAGGAAGCCCAGAGCCCTCAGGATCGGCTGGACCCATTCAGATGCTGCCAGCTGATGGAGTCCCTTGCTCACGCACAGTGTCGCTGCCTGAGTCACCTCCTCAGCCTGCAGACCAGGGTGGCAGATGGGTCTAAAATGTCCTTCTCCGTCCAGCCAGGGCACTTCCAGCACCTCCATCGCTTGCCCCGCAAAGCCGGGAGGCTGCTGGAGGCTCTCCTGGGTCCAGGGGAGCTGCTCCGCCCTGTGTCCTCCACTCCAAACCCTCACACTCACACCGTGGCAGGTTTCTAAACCTTCGAGGAGAAACGGAGACCCTACGTGTGCTGGAGGCCAAGTTTTGGAGTCCTGATGGTGCACCAAGTGTCTCTCTGAGCGCCTGCACGGGTGTTTGCTCATCTCCACATGGGATGGAGACACCTCAAGCAGGGACCATGTCTGCTGAGGAGTGAGGAAGGGCGGGAGGATTATTTTGGCAGGACTTTCTGGCAGGGAAGGGCTGCTCTTCCCATCCCACGGCGTTTGTGTTCCTTACCCTTCTCCACCCACAGGCGAGCTCTCTACATCGTCACCTACCTGCTCTTCCCCATCAACGTCCTGGTGGGTGTCCTGGCTGGGGTGTGGAGGATGGTCATCTCCGGCCTTTATAACGCCATCCACTTCTGCCAGCTGGACATCAGCCTGCTGAACCGCAACGTGGAGACCTTTGACCCAGGTAGGTTCTTCTGCAGCACCTCTGCGAGCATGGAGCTCCCAGGGGACATGGCTGGGGACACTTGGAGGTGCCAGGACCGAGGGTGGCTTCATGTTCTCGTGCTCTGTGCTCAGAAAGGGGCAGGTGGGACAACAGGAGTGAGTGGTTTCTCCTGCTGCCTGCTTGCTCCTGCTTTTCCACCGATCCCCAAGGGTGGGTGATGCCCTACTGGGGTCCCCTGGGCTTCACTGGTGGCCAGACCCCCAACTCATGGGCAGTGGCCCTTCATCAATTCTGTACTAAAGGCAGCAGGGAGATGAGCTCAGCCCTTCCTCTGCTTTTCCTGCTGGGATTTCAGGACCGGAGCACGTTCACAACCCTCCCCTTTGCTCCAGGGCAGGAGGGAGGGGGGATCTGTGAGGTCTGCCCCCCTTACATGTGTTTACTGTTGGGCTGTGTCCCTCCAGGCTACCACACGTACTGCCACTATCTGAAAATCGAGGTCAGCCAGTCCCACCCGGTGATGAAAGCTTTCTGCTTGCTGCTCCTCCAGCCAGCCGGGCCCGAGGGAACGCGGGGGCTTCGGGCCGGCGGCGTGGAAGAAGGTGAGACCTTCCCGTGGCCAACCATGGGGGGTGAAGGCCCATCGCGGGGGGGTGGCATGGGGGTGTCCTCGGTGGCTTTGCTGCTCCTCTAGATATGCTGGTGGTGCCTTGGGGTAAAGGGACCATTTTGTGGTTCTGGTGTCCTCTCCAAGTGGATGTCACCTCCTCTGTTTGGTGTGTGACCATGTCTCCATCCCAGGAGCTGCTCCCATTCCTCTGCCCATGCAAGATCCCATCTGTTTTCACCCTAGGGTGTAGAAGGCATCTGGGCAGCTGGGGCTGAAAGCATCATGTGTGTCCCGCCATCTCCTTTCAGGCGTCCAGCTGATGCAGCCCAAGAAGGCGCCGCCCAGCAGAGCCAGGTTTAAGCAGAGCCGAGCCCGCTGGTGGCTCGCCTACACCCTGCTCAACAACCCCTCGCTGACGGCCTGCCGGAAAACCGCCCTCTCCGACCCCACAGCCAACGGCACCCAGCTCAGCCCCCCCAAACCCTGACCTCCGGAGAGACCCCCACCTCTCTCTGCCTCCCACACACGCTCCTGCCCCATCCTCGTCTCCTGTTGACTCTCCTCCTGTGCCAGCAGGAGTTTTGGGCACCTATCGCCCCTCTCCAACCCCTGGTCCCTCTCTGGCAGTGCTGGGGGCTGGTTTTTAGCTCTAGGTCCATGCTGAGCCACCACCAAGGTCCAGAGGTGAAGATAAACGGATCACCTTTAAGCCTGGCCTGGACAGAGAGGGGTTGGTGAGCCAAGATAAACCCTTGGGGCAGCTCAGCAACATCTTAGGTGTCACTCCTGCAGTGAGCTCACAAGTTCTCGACAGTCGCCTTCCCAGCCCGTGGCAAGGCAGGCACGAGTCCCCAGCACCAGGGCAGCAAGGAAAGAGGGAGAGGGGGGATGTTTGCATGTGTGGAGGGATCCTTGACCAGGCTGGGCATGGGGAACCACCTGCCGAGAATATCCCCACTGCCACCCCCATCCCCAGCTTCTCCCTTTTGGCTCTGATCCTGGCTGTCTGGCACCATACCTAACCCCAGGACTTTTTTTTTGTCCCAGATTTTGTGAGAAAATCCCACAGGTCTGGGCCATGAGGTTGCAGAGCCCTTTGTTTTCTTCTCCCCGTAATTCTTGTCCCCTCAGTGGCTCTTTCTGCCACCCCCTGTTTTATTTAAAGCCAGCGACTCCCCAGGGCTGGTGACCCTCTGAGCAAGCTGAGCTTGAATCCGTAGAAAGCAGTTTTACACCTCGCTCGGATGTGCCGAGTCGGGGAAAGTTAATAAATCACATACCTCATTCCTACACTCAGGGTCTCTTGGTCGTTCCTGAATAAGCCAGACCTCGCAGGAGGGACATGAGGACTATGGTAGCCTACATATATATATATATATATATATATATATGTATATATATATTACATATTTTGGTGATGGTTGGGACTGACCTTGCTCCAGCCACACGGAGCAGAGGCTTTGCAGTACATCTGCTTGACCTGGATGCAATGGGACCAAAATTGTGTTGCCTCCTCCTCACCTTAGAGAAATTTGAATACAAAGCTGACCGGTTTGCTTTCCCATTGAAACGTCTGCTCCCTAAACTACAGGATGGGAACAGAAACAGGACGTTTTGTGGTTAAAGCACCAAAGGTAGGTGTCCAGGCTGTTACTGGATCGCCTCTTCACATGATGCGTGCCTTGAAAATCCTGCCTTTGCTGTGGTTTGGGGCTGAGTGAGGCTGAGCTCTGTGCTTTGGGGTTTGTCTAGAGTGTCCTGGCATCTTCCTGCAACACTGAAGCTCCCTGGGTGGGAGCCTGACCCCCTCCCTGCCCACCCCAGCAAAAGAGGGGGCGTCTCTGCCTTCATCTGCTGCCCAAACCACCACCCGCTGCGCTTGGATGCTCCAGGCCTTGTCGCATCCGCTGCCCTGACCAGTTCTAATCGTCTTGGATTAGCATCTGGCACTTAGTACAATGTCACCAGGCTGGGTGACAGCAGCGGTGGTTTTTCTTTTTACGACAGCAGGAGCCCAAGGTGCAATTCCAGCTGTTTTTTCCCGTGTTTGCGTGTCTGAGCGCAGAACAGACGCAGTGCTGTGTGTCCTGTGTGTGCCGGGTGAAGGGTTGTCATGCCAAGGCTGAGCTTTCCCTCGCAGCCCATCCCATCTCCAGCCTCCCAGGCACTGGGGCTTTGAAGGCAGCCTCATAATCCCTAAAATCTTGCGCAGCTCCAGGCCACGGGTGGAGCTGGATTTCAGCATCTGTTTACACAGAGGCTTCCTGGAGATGTCTTGGCTGGGGCTGAGATGAGATGACAGCCCTAGGAGGAAGACAGGGGGTGGCTTCATCCATTTGTTTGTTTTCTTTTTATTTGACATAAGCAGGGTGCCCTGGGGGTGAACTGAGCTGTTGTTCTTCATGGTGGCTTCTCGTGTTCTCTCTAAACCCTCAACCATGGGATAGCTCTACCATGCGCATCCCCAGTCCCCTCCACCCAACCTTGCAGTGATGGTTCAAGGACCTGATCCAGCTGAAAACAGCCCTTAACAAAACCAAAAAAGCCCACATAGGGAATGGGAATTGAGGTCTGGGTCTTGCTGTGAGGGACAGAGAGGAGCTGATGGGGGTTGTGGCATCCTGGGCTTGGTGGCCACGGTGAGTGGGGATGGTGATGCCAAGCGTGGGATCACCTGCAGCATCCAGTCCAGGAGCTGTGCAACTGTCCTGCTTGTTATGGCTGAGCGTTGCTTAATATCGCTTGTAATTTGCCATACAAGCCATGAGTAAACTGGGCAAATGCAGAGGAATTCACCTTTCTGGAGACAAAACAGCCAGGCAGCAGCAAAGCTGGGGGAGCAGTGGCTCTGCAAGGCAGGCAGAGACTGTCAGGCATGGTTTATGCTACTGGGACACTAACTCTTACTTTTTTAATTCTTATCCTAGACTCCAAACCTTGTTCCCAGCCGAAGTTGCAGGAATAAGCTCCTGTACCCTGCTATTCCCAGGCAGGCAGGGAGGGGAGGATGTTAAAAGTTGTCTCCTATGAAACGAAAACCAAAACTCTCGTTAGGGCCGTGATGTTTTTCATCCTTTCTGCCTGTAATGGGAAAACTATGTGCCTGCTTGTCAGCATCAAAGGCTGATCATGCAAGGAGCTGCTCGCTGTTTTGGGGCTGTTTTGGGGTTGTTTATGGGCCACATCCTCCCTCCGTGGTCACCATGGGGAGGATGCTACAGCATGGGGAGGGCTTTGGGGTGAAAGGGGGTTGGCAATGAGCTGTGGTACCCCAGTTGATGCTGAGTCTTGGGGGTTTGGGGATGCACAGAGGCAGCACGCACCAGTTTGTTTAAAAAAAGAAAAAAATAATGGTTATTTATTGCTCTTGGGACTTTGCTGTCCATACAGCTTTGGTTATAAGGCAAGGGGTCCCCCAGCACCCCAGGGCAGCTGGGTATGGTGTACATGTCCCGCGTGGGAAGGCTAAAGCACTTAAGGAGTGTATTTATGGCTTACAGGTCAGCTCAGCTTCTCTCCGTCATCTGGGTTTTCCCAATCTTTCTTCCTCCGGCTCCATCATCCAGCCCCCACTTGGTTTCCCATCTGAGAGGAGTGCTGGGAAATTATATGGGTCTCTTTGAGCTCAATCCCTCAATCTGGGGTCAGAGCAGCGCAGCTCGGTGGGGCCAGCCCAGTCGAGCTGCTTGGACCGCAGGCTTTGGGGTGGAGGAAAATTCAGCTGCATCACATCTGAGAGAGGTTCTGAGGGTGGCAGGGCCGGATCCTGTGACATCCAGGGAACCTTGGGTGCGTCCAGCAGGGATTAAGCCTGTGGGAAAGCTTTTCCTACTCTACCAAACGGCCTGATTCAAGCCCATGGCTCCATCCAACGTGTCCTACCATCCCCATCCTGCTACAAAGCACCATCAGATCTCTGTCCTCCCAAAGCCACATGCCCTGGGACCCCAGGACCCCATGGCCAGGCCATTTCCCTGCTTGCAGACTGGTCTTTCTGCTCCTGGTGCTTCATGTGAGGTTGGTGGTAGGAAGGATGTGCCTGGCCCAGGACCAGCCAAGGACCCAGGTACTGGTCATGATGGGGATGTCATCTCTGGTGTCACGGGTCTCTCTTTGCAAGACATCGCCTCCCTGGTCACGGCTGTCTGCTGCGGGTGGTGGAGAGCTTGTGGTGGGCTCTGGAGATGGCTGATGGTCACCCTATTGAGAGTGGACATGAATCCTTTGGTCTCAGGAGGGAGATAAGTCAGGAGATGGCAGATTTAGAGGCCTGGAAAGCAGGTGTGGATCTGTTCTGTGTCACCTGAGCTTATTGGAAGCTCTCTCCTAATGGAGCCCAGCCCCGACCCCCGTCTAAGGAGGGGTTGAACTACCAGCCCTGGGCCTGAGTCTTGGCCCCCTTTGACTCCTGCCCGCCCGCAGTTCTCAGAAGCTCAGCAAAGGCATGGCACTACATGAAGATAAATGCTACAGAAAGAGGGGGAACCCCCGAGGCACCGTTTCCTTCTCCCTGCTTTAATGGCAGAGTGCAATGCCCAAAGCCAGCAGGAGGGTCCCCAGGGGGACCTGGGGCACCGTTCCTCCAGCCCTGCTCTTCGACTCCCTCGGCATGTGGTAAACGATCACCAGCTTTTCTCCAGCGCCGGAGGGATCCATTTCATCCCCCTTGTAGCAGCTCCGACCCCCGAGGTGGCTGGCTAGGGGGTCATCTCGCAGCAGGTCTTCAGCTGGATTCTCTGACCCAGCCAAAGCCACATTGACCGAGACATCCCGCGCGCCCACATCATTGACAGCAAGGCAGGTGTAGATGCCCTCATCCTCCTTGCTGAAGTTGGGGATGGCCATGGTGCCATTCTTGAAGACCCAGAAGCGCTCTTGGCTCTGCTTGACGTTTCCGTCCCGCGCCACGTTGGGCCCATTGATCTCAATGCGGCGGCTGGAGGTCTGGATCTTCCACCTGATCTCCGGCGGGGGGCTGCCTGCCACGCTGCAGTGCAGCGTCAACGTGAGGCCATCATACGTGACGGTGTTGTCCAGGTTGGAGAGGTAGGTGAGCTGCACGGAGGGAGCAACGCAGTGGTGGTCGGGGATGTCGGTCACCGCCCTGCCTTTCAGCCGCCCAGGAGCCACGCACAGGGTGGACCCCCCCTTGGTGATGGAGACAGAGGTGTTCTCGGTCCACTTCTTCAACCAGAAGACCTTGCAGGAGCAGTTGAAGGGGTTGTTGAAGATCTGTAGCTGAGACAGGGAGGGAAGATTGTCAAAGGTGCCCTCGGCCAGGGTGGTCAACTCGTTGTCGTTGAGCCAGAGGGAGCGCAGGTCCTTCAAGGAGCGGAAAGCATCCCGGGGCAGCCCGGCCAAGCGGTTGTTGTTCATCTTCAGGATCTGCAGCCCGCTGAGGTTCCGGAGGTCCTGCCAGGGGAAATCTGCAATCTTGTTGTGGCTCAGGTCAAGATTCTTCAGGTGCACCAACAAGGCGAAAGCCCCCGGCTCCACCACCCCAATCTGGTTGTAGCCCAACCACAGCGACTGCACCTCAGGAACCTCTGCAAAGGAACCCTGTCCCAACCAGCCGATCCTGTTGGCAGACAAGGTGAGGATGGTCACGTTGGAGGACAACCCCTCAGGTACCTCCTGCAGATCCTTGTAGGCGCACTCGGCCAAGAGCCGCCCGTTTTTCTTGGTGGAGCAGGAGCAGGTGCTGGGACAGGCCAGGCAGGGTCCCAGGAGCACGGCCAGCACCAGGCAGTAGAGCAGGGGCCTCATCCTTCCTCCTGCCAACAGAGACAGGGGGAATGAACGGGACAGGTCAAGCAAAGGTGGAGATCTGGTGAGATCAAAGAAGACGAAGAGCGACGTGTCCATGTGGTTATCTCCAGCACTTCAGCTGGAAAAGGCTATTTGAAATATTCCCTAATCTGAAGAGTGCAATTCCTCACCAAGAGCAAAGCCTTTGACTGCCTATATGAGTGGGGAACTTTCCCCTGAACCCTTTCCTTTCCCCACTACAAAATGCCTCTTTCTGATTTTTGATGAAATACCAAGCCCCGGGTTGCTGTTCCCCAGGTTTGGGGATGAAAAGTGTAAGCTGGAGATTCAGAGTTCACCCTGCTGAGGCTGGAATGAGGAGAAACAGAGCAGCCCAGCTCTTTCACAACCAGCCTTCCCTTAAACCATCCAGTTGCTGAGGTTTTCAGCACGCTTTCAGACCTCAAACCAACCCCCAACTCCATATTTTTTCCATGTCATGGAAAAAAACAGCTTCTCAAGTGCTTTTTTTTTTTTTTCTCTCAGCAAGAGAGTGTGGGGTCCCTGGCTGCTGGAAATCTTTAGAGTGAAATATTTCGAAGCTAACTCCTTATTTGCCTCCTTGCCTTGCCAAGGGGACTGTGCACGCTCGGTTCCCAGCGTCTGGAAGCCGTGTCCCACCCGGGAAGAGGTTAACGGCAGCTCTGCAAGGAGCTGGCAGCGAGACCCCTTTGTCTGTGCCTTGTAGGCAAATTTTGCTGCTCCTTCCAGTCCCTAACCCTGTCATTTAGAGCTGGAGGGGGGAGACGTTTTATTGGCAAGGGAGAAGCTGAATAGGCCCTACATGACAACTTTGGGGTGGGGGGCAGAGGGAGCCACAAAGGGCCGCGTCCTGCAGGGATAGACACCCTGGGGCTGGGTTGAAGGGATGGGGAAGGAGCCCCGGGGGCTCTGAGGGTGATGGAGGGGTGAGAGCCCAGCGCTGGGGGGGTGGGATACCCCTTGGCTGATGCATTTAAAGCCGCTTGCTGGTGGGTTTTTTGGGGTGCCTCCCATCCACCTCAGCAAGGCAAAGCGTAGATGCTGGCTTGCAGGGGTAGATCCCCATCACCCCAAACAACGGGATGCGGGGGGAGCAGGGCTGGGGGCTCACCCCCAGGGCAGCACCGGGACGATGAGGGGATCCCGCGCCTCTTGAGCTCCCCGAGCACCCTTCCACCCCGGCTCCATCCCAATCTCCCCCTCCACCCCCAGCATCCCACCCCCGGGGAGGGGGCAGTTACCTCTCCCCGCCGCCTCTCTCGCTGCCCCCCGGCCGGGGCGGGCCGAGGCAGCCCGGGGGCGGTGGAAGCAGGGCCGGCACGTCGCATACCAGAGCCGTGAATAACCATCCAGCCCTCGCTCCCTCCTTCCCTCCCCGGCCCGGCCAGCCCGCTCACCCCCGGCCCCGCTACCCCCGGTTCCCGGTCCCTTCCCGCCCCTTCACCGGCAGCTGCAGGGGGACGGAGCCCGCTCGCCCTCGCTCCTCTGGAGCAAACGGGACCGCCGGTTCCCTCGGCCCTCGTCGGGCTTCTCCTCCCCTCCCCGTCCCCCGGGCCCTTTTGTTTTCCATGGCACCGACCCACTCCTGCTGGCGGAAAACGGCTGCGGGGGCCCGTCCTCCTCCCGTCCGCCCCCCCGGAGCTGCTGCGGCGCCCGGTCCCCTCCCGTCCCCCGAACTGGGGGAGCATCCCAACCTCTGCCCCTCGAACTGGAGGAACACCCCAACCTCTGCCCCCCGAACTGGAGGAGCACCCCAACCTCTGCCCCCCGAACTGGAGGAGCACCCCAACCTCTGCCCCTCGAACTGGGGGAGCATCCCAACCTCTGCCGCCCAGCCCTGCATCTCAGGGTCAGTCCTGTCCCATCCCTTGCTAGGGGAGACCTGGGGGGCAGGGTGGAGGTGAGCAGCTTTTGGAGGACATGGGGAGGCTGCTGGCTGGTGAGTTGTCTCTGAGGGGCGGGGGGAACGATTTTGGGACCTTGGGGGCAGCAGGACACCCCGCTGTTGGGCTGTGTGGGGCTGGAGCACAGTGGGAAGGAGGGTGGGTGGGTACCCGGGTGGGTGGGTACCCAGGAGTTGGTGAGAGTGACAGGAGGAAGGAAGATGAGCCATCAAGGTACAGGGAGGTCACCTGGAGCGATCTTCCCCGCAATAAAAAGCTGATTAAAGCTTTTGCAAATAGATTACAGGGTGTTCATCCTGCACCCACCATCCTCCAGCCTGGCAGGACCACTCAAGAAGACTTGGGATGATGAGCCGTCCTTGCTCCCTGCCCTCCCGTGTGTACCCACCAGCCAAACAGGAGCATCTCTGGTCGGAAAACTGGGGTTGAAGCAACACAGTGTAAATCACCTGCAGTGTGGGGGCACTGAGGCATCTCCAGAGGTGTGAGGACTTCTACCCCCGAGCTCACCAGACCCTCTCTAGAAAAGACCCTGAGTAAGATGAAACTGGAGCAGGGGGGGAGCTGGAGCCCCCAGGAGAGCTTCAGCTCCATGTATCTCAGCCACAGCTCCCTGTTCTCATTGTGCTGACGCAGCCGTCACTGAGGCCAGGCTGTGAACAGGCTTGGGGTTAAAAATAGTGCCGTGCAAGGGAGAAGGGGATTATGTTGAATTTAGAGCAGTTCATCGGGCAGGCTTGCGGCATGGAGGCTGGAGGACATGCTGGTGTGCCAGGTGAGCCAGGAATTTTTTCCATAGGGGTCAGGGACCTGCTTTGCAAGGCTTTTGGGGGGTCAACAATACCCCTCTTGGGTGTGATACTCTTGGTGGCAGGGCCAGCATGGGGGTTGCTTCCTGACCCCTCCTGTGGGTTGGTATTGCTGGTGCCCATCACTTCAGAACAGGACAGGCTGATGTCTGGCTACAGGTGGATTGCCCATCACCCCCCCGTGCTGTGAAGCTCATCTTGAACAGTGTCAAATCTTGTCTGGGAGGGTTCAGGGGTTCAGAACCAGTGGAGGATGCAGAGCATAACACACAATTTGGAGATGGAGAAAGATGAAAGCTTCTTTATTCTGGGGCTGCCCTGGGCAGAGGGTGTCAGACACCTTCCCACAGTTTAGGTGACACCATAAGTGTGTGACAGCCTGGGCTGCGTGGGTGTCACTGTCACACGTGGACGCATCCCGCTCAGCCGCCCGGCTGGTGACAGGCTCTGCAGAAGGGTTAATGCCTGAGGAGGGACTGAGCCACCCTGCTGGGACAGTTTAACCCTTTCTAGGAGAAACCCTTTCCAGCCCCCCTGGATGTGGAGGGGGTGGGAGGATACAGAACTCCATCCCTGTGAGCCCTTCTTGTGCCTTTGGGTACCTGGTGCTAATTAATGCCCTCCTGAAAAGGAGCAAATCTCGGAGTAATCCAGCATCATCACGGCGAGATTCCCTGTAGATACGTTAGGCGGGGAAATCTATTACTCCCTAATTAAATGGAGGCAGAAATGATTGTTCTTTTTCTATTCCTTATATGTTTCTAAGCGTGAAACTCAATTATAAATGTATCCGCAGAAGGGGATTTGTATACAACGGGGAGTCTCTTCTTGGCACGGGGTTTTAAAAGCTGGAGCAAACACCTGGGCTGCTGTGGAGCAGCCTCACATTCTCAGGGTTTGGGGGATTTGGGTGGGTACCCCCCCTGCCCACCGCCTCTTTTTCTTGCCGACCTGCTTTGTCTGTCTCCCCCGCGCTCCTTGCACAGGAGAAAGATGCAGAGGCTGGACTTAAAATAGAAAACTGTTCTCCGGAGTGTGGAGAAATGAGTGTTTGCTTAGGGAGGGCTCTGTCGGGATGTGGAGGCTGCGTTTGGGGGGGTGAGGGGCGTCAGTGGGGCCACCCGTGGGTGCTGGCGAGTGGGTGACCGTCCCCACGCGGCGACTGGACGCTGCCTCTTGAGCAGGGACACTAGGAAGGCATGTGGCTTGGTAGCTCCAGATAAGAAAAGCAATCAAAGGCAGCCTTAAATCTTTGCCATGTAATTGTGGGTTTAAATCATCAGTGGGATGGGAGAGGATGTAAATCCTCTGGGCACCTACTTAGCACCCCCGGGCTCAGGACTGAAAGCACATGGGGACCAGGGTGACCCTAACCAGACAGTCCCATCCTGCCCCCAGCATCCCCCGCACGGCTCTGCAGGGCAGCATGGTGCTGGGAATATAGTCACGTATGTACATATATACAGGGTGTGAACAGGAGCCAAGTGTGGGGTGTATGTGTGTGCGGAAAATGAACATGCGTATACATGGGTAGTGTGAGGATTTAGTGTGGGTTTGTACATATATTGATCATACGTATTGTGGGTGCCTAAATTTATAGAGCTTATACAAATTATATGTATATATTGTATGTGTTCTTGCTGCATATGTGTGTTTATAGGGTGTGAGTATTGGTACGTGTGTATTGCTGGGGGAAAATATTCTTTGTATTTTACTATATAGTGGATTTATAGAGAGTGTGTCTACAGAGTACATAATATATTTGGTTTATTATATTTTTATACATATGCTGTATTTACCTATATTGATATTGTGTGTATAGGCTGAGTGCATACAAAATATGTGTGCATAGTGTGTTCACATAACAATTTTTTGTGCATATACATGGTGTGTATGTATATATACAAAATGAGTGTATACAGCACAGATGTGTATATATAGTGTGTCTGTATCTATACACACAGTACGTGTGTGAATTACATATAATATACATTAACACAGAAATATAACATATATACTGGCTGTGTGCACAGTGTATGGGTAGAACTATATATATATATGTATTTATAGTATGTGCGTGCTTTGCCTGTAACTGCAGTGATGTGTTTCCATGCCGTCTACCACCTTCTCGGGGGCCCCTCGGTGGTACCAGGGGCTGTACTGGGGGCTGTATGGGGCAGAGCCCGGTGCAGGGCATGGGGGGAACGGGCACAACCTCCCCCTCTCCCCCATCAAGCACAGACCCGGCTCCACTTTCAATCCCTTTTATTGACTCTTTTCACAAACAGAAGCTCGCAGAAAGGCGCCCGCGGCTCTCACCGGCCCCGGGGCTCCCAGAGACCGGAATGAGGGGTGGGGGGCGACCCTTCGCCTCCCGGGATCGGGCCCCCCCCAGCCGCCTGTATCACGGGCGCATCTACGGCACAGACACTTTGCTACAAGGCTACTCTATCCAACACACATCGAGGGGCCCCGCCGGGCCGGGGGGGGACGGGATGGGACCGGGAAGGGGGAAGCTGCCCAGCCCTGCCGGGCGCTGAACGGTGCGGCGGGGAGAGCACCGGGGAGCGCACCGGGAGGCCATGGAACCCACCGAGGAACGGAGAGCACCGCAGGGACGGGGGAACCCCGGGACCCACCGGGAAGGGGCGCGGGAGGATAACGCCGAGGAGCGGTGGGGCCGGCACCGGGCTGCCGCGGGGTTCGCACCGCAGCCCGGCGGAGTCGGACCGGAGCTCGGCGGGGTGGGACCGGGGAGCGGCAGGACTGCACCGGGGAGCGGAAGGGACTCACCGGGAACCGAGGGAGCGGCGGGATCGGACCCGCCGCGGACTGAACCGTTTCCAGGAAAAAAAAAAAAAAAGGTTTTAGGATATCGTTGTTTTGTTTTGTTTTGTTTTTTTTTTTTCATTTTACCCATTTTTCCTCATTCTTTTCGTTTTTCTCCTTTAAGGGAAAAGAAAATACGGAGAGAGCGGAGGGCAGAGGCGAGCGGGGGACCGGGAATCGTTGCGATGTCGCCGCCGAGCCCGGAGCACGGCCGGCCGGTAACAAAACGGCAACGAAATCCGGGGAGAAACATCCCGCCCGCATCGAGCATCCCCGGGGTCAAGTCCCTTCCCTCGGGACCTGCCACCTGAGGGAGGAGGAAGAGGAGGAGGAGGAAGGTCAGGTGGGCATCGCTGAGGATGCTTCGGTTGAAAAGCAGCGGCGGTGCCCTGGGAGGCAGAGGGAGGGCTGGGGGGAGGTGGGGAGCAGGGAGGGGGTGCAGAGGGGATGCAGGAGGGCTCAGCGAGGGCGCTGCCGGTAGTTGCCGTTGATCTCCTGGGAGATGGTGACGGCCTCCGCACCCAGCGGCAGCTTGTCGCTGTACTCGGAGCGGACCTCGAACTCCTCACCGTTGGCTTTGGATTGCGACTCCACCATGGAGCTGGCTGCCACGCTCTCCTCTCGCTCCAGCTCCAAAGCCTCTTCAGCATCTCTCCTTCTCCGCCGCCTGCTGCCTTCATCCTCGTCCTCCTCCTCCTCGTCTTCTTCCTCTACATCTGCTTCCCCCACCTCGCTGGGATTGTAGTTCTTCTCAGACTCCAGGTAGGAGGCACGGGGATCAAAGTCGGCAGCCATGTGCTTCTCCATCTGGTCCGGGTTCTGGGCCTTCATAATGAGCTTGTAGGTCTTCCCTTGGTACTTGGAGAGGAGGTGGCACCATGTGGCCCCCATAAGGGGTAAGGTGGCCAGCACCAGCAAGAAGATGCTCACAACCACGATGATGATAAGCGAAGGGATCTCTTTTTTGGTGGTGAACACCACTTGAACCTGGCAGTCCTCCCCCAGGTAGGTGAGACACACGGAGTAGTTGGTGCCAGGGTTCAAGCCCTGGAACCAGTATGAGTTCACTCCTTCCTCGATCTTGGACCACTGGACCAAGGCGTGGCCCTGGCTGCTCTCCTGGCACAGGTAGAGCATCCTGAGATGGACTTTCTCAGGCTGCATATAGGTGGGCGTGAGCTGCACCCGGGCATCACGCTCTGACACATCTAAGGCGATCACCCCCAGGTCAAAGGTGTGCTGCTTGAAGTCACCGCTCTGGTTGAAGGCATGGTTGGAAATGTATTTGCTGGTTTGCGTGGAGCCACATTTCTTCTCAAAGGGTGGAAGCTGGAAAGGGACTTGCTCATCTCCTGTGGACTCCGTCCCAGCCGCCAAGGATGGTTGGCTCTGCCGGGTGGGACCGAGGGCTTTGTTCCTCTCGTCTGGCATGAGCACACTGTTCTTTGCTCCCTTGGCCCCAGGCTTCTTGTCACCTGGTTGTGCTTTTCCCCCCAGAGGGTCTCTCCCGGGCTGCAGCGGGTATTTCTGGGTACCTGCCACAGCCACGTTGACCGAGGTCTGGTTGCTCCCCATTTCATTGGCGGCCAG
Source organism: Streptopelia decaocto (assembly GCF_964273445.1). Lineage (NCBI taxonomy): Eukaryota > Metazoa > Chordata > Aves > Columbiformes > Columbidae > Streptopelia > Streptopelia decaocto. Next base: position 19,626,148 of record NC_138664.1, read on the forward strand.
GCAGGTGTAGGTGCCTTCTTCCCGCTTGCTCAGGTGAGGAATCACCAACGTGCCATTCTTGAAGACCAGGAAGCGCTCAGGGTCCTGTTTGGGGAGGTCCTTCCCAGCGCTCTCCTTCGGGCTCCCACTCAGCTCCAGGGTTTGGCTGGAGGTGCGGATCTTCCAGCTCACTTCAGGCAGCGGGGTGCCTGTCACTGCACAGTGCAGCGTCAGGGTGAAGCCATCAAAGAGTTCCGTGGTGTCCAGGTTGGGATAATACGTGAGCTGCACAGTGGGTGAGGCGCACTGCACGTCTGGGATCTTCCCCACCGGCACTCCTCGGAGCTGCTCTGGGACGGCACAAGTGATGGAGTCCTTCTCAGGGATGGAGATGAGCGTGCTGTCCATCCACTTCTTCAGCCACTGGAGCTTGCAGGAGCAGTTGAAGGGGTTGTTGTAGATCTGCAGGTGGGAGAGGGACGTGAGTGAGTCAAAGATACCCTCTGCAAGGGCGGTGAACTTGTTGTTGTTGATGCGTAGAGACCGGAGGTCCTTCAGGGTGTGGAAAGCCCCCTGAGGCACCAGGGCCATGTGGTTATTGTTCATCTTGAGCAGCTGGAGAGCGCTGAGGTTGTAGAGGTCCTGCCAGGGAAAATCCACAATCTGGTTGTGGCTGATGTCGAGGTTTTTCAGCTGCACCAGGACAGCGAAGGTACCAGGCTCGATGGAACGGATCTCATTGTGCGCCAACCAGAGGGAGGTGACTTGGGTCACTTCCACGAAGGAACGCCGCTGCAGCGAGGTGATCTTGTTGGCCGAAAGGCTGAGGGTGGTCACATTGGAGGGCAAGCCTGTGGGCACCACTTGAAGGTCCTTGTAGGCGCAGTCGGCGAACTGGTGGGCGTACTTGTCCACGCAAGCGCAGGGCTCGGGGCACGCCCGGGCCATGCCGAGCAGGGCCACCAGCCCCAGGGACAGCAGCGGGGCCATCTCCCCCTGCCAAGGGACACAGGGGGCTCTCAGGACTCCCGCCCCCTCTCCCCGCCCCGATCCCCTCCCGGTGACAGGCAGCAGCGGGGCTGCGCCCCATTGTCTGTGCCTGTCCCCCCCTCCCCAGCTGCCGCCCCCTCGCCCCTTCTCATCCCCTCTTCCCCTTTCCCCTCCTCTCCCTCGTTTTCCTCCCTTTCCCTTCCATTTCTTCACGACCTTTTCACTATTTTTTCTTGCCTTGTTTGCACTTTTCCTTCACCTCCCCCACCAAAAAAAAAACCAACAAAACCTAAGTGTCGTTTTCTTCCTCCCTGCTTTAATTTATTATTTTTCTATTATTTCTTTCTATTTTCTTTTTTCTTTTTTTTTTTTCCTTTCAGCCTTTTCTCTCTTCCTCTCCCCACTTTTCTCGCTCCCTTCTCCATCTCTCCCTAGTTTTCTCCTTCCCCTATTTTCCCCTCTCCCTTGACCCCCCACTTCGCCCCTGTTCCCCCCCGCCCCAGTCTCCCGGGGGTGACCCCGCACCTTACCCGCTCCTAAGTGCCGTTAAGCAACACGCAGCCCTTCTCCTCGCCGCTACCGATCCTCCGCATCCTCCTCCCTGTCCCTGTGGCACGGAGGAGCCCGGACACGACGGTGAGGGGCGGCGGGGGACCCCACCCGTACCCCCGCACCTCTCCGGACTGAGCTGCGAGCCGGAGCGGGGCCGTACGGGCACTGGGGCTGCCGAAGCGAGAGCGAAGGGAGGAATTAGCATTTCTGCCAGCCTCCCCCCCACTCCGCCCGGCTGCCCCCTCCCTCCTCGCCACCCCTTTCCCATCCCACCACCCACCCACCGCCGCCGCTCGGCAGCCTCCGGCGGGGACGGAGCTGGCGGCTTCCCGGAGAAAAAATAAAATGAAATAAAAAATACATATAAATAAACATAATAAACGCCCTCCCCGCAGAGCACCGACTACAACTCACACGCACTTGGCAGCAGCCATAATCCAGCCGCCCCCCGCTTTCCCTCCGGGTCGCCTCTCCCGGTTCCCCCCCAGCAAGGGACAGGGATGCCGTCGGGACACGGCGACCCCCGTCCTGCCGGGACATGGCGGCGCCACAGCCCTTCGGGAAGCGCTTGGGGACGGGGCACCGGGGCTTGGTGCTGCCGCCCCCCCGCTCGCTCGATGCGGTATTTCTGCGGGGCGATGCGCGGCGTGCGCCGCCGCCCCAGCCCGTCCCGTCGCGGGTGGTTCCCTTCGGATGCAAAGAGCTTTTCAGCATTTGAGCGGAGGGGGAAGGAGATGTGAGGGGGGATTGCGGGGGTGTTGCCAGGGGCTCCCTGGACGGGACCGCTCTCCCGCATCTTCCTCCTGAAGGTTCCAAGCCTTCGGAAAGGCGCGGTAACGGGGAGCCCCTTCCACTGCTTCGCTTCGACGTGGGGGTCTGGTCTCTCCCACACACACCTCAGTACTGCCCCTCGCCTCTCCCCAGCCATGAAAAAACCGAGAAAATAATTGATTTTGTGAGTGGGATCGATTCCCACCTCCTGACATCTCCCCCTCCGATCCCGCATCCCTCCATCTCCGCCCAGAGCCCTGCCGGGTGGGGCCGGGGTGGCATCTGCATGGGCTCCAGTGGGTCAGCCCGGTCCACCCCGTGTCCCCGACCCAGCTCTGTTCCGAAAGACGGTGGCCCTGCCTAAAACTAAGCCCGGCCTTGCTTATCTTGGGGAGGCTGAGGGGATAGGGAGCCTCGGGGGTTTTGAAGGGGTCTGGCTACCTCCCTGCTTGCCCGCAGGCAGAGTGAACGCCTGGTCACCTCTCCCTCGGGGCGAGGGAAGCCTGGCTCTGCATCCCCGCCCCGAGGACACAGGGATGGGCGTGTTCTGCCAAGTCGTGCCTCAGTTTCCCTTCAGCCCTGCGGTACAAGAGCTGGTGGTTGGCTGACACCCATGGGGTGGGCGAGGTGCTTGGGTGATGTGCGACCACCAAAAACACCTTGTTTCCATGTAACACTGTTCAATTCTTGCACTGTGGCCATGTCACCATGCTTCCCATCACGGTTTTGGCCCAACCCAACTGATGTAATCCAGACAAGCCCTGGGCATGGCCCAGGGGACTGTCCCAAGCAGCTGGACAAGGCCACCTGGTTTTGGGGGGCTACAGGGATCTGCAGAGGGGCCAAGAAGGAAGGATGTTTCACTTCAAATCCAGTGCAGACATCTGTGGGGCAGCGCTTCCATGTCTCCCTTCCTGCTGGAACGGAGTTTGAGCTCCTGTGTTGCTCTCGGCATTGTCAGGGCTGGACCATGACTCAGTCCCACCCCATCCCCGCACCTGGCTGGTTGCCCAAGCATGCCCTCACCCTCACCATGACACTCCCCCAAGGACCAGCAATTTGCAGCTCAGGGAATTACGGGACCAGGCACTTGAAGTTGTGGCTTCTAGGCACTATTTTTCCCCCCATTTTGCTCACTCTCTGAGGCTGTCAGCCTCTTCCAAGCTCCACGGCAGGACTCTCATGACCAACAGGGCAGCACCTTGGAGCTCACCATCTCCACAGAGGCCAGATGTGTCCCCATGGTGCTCCTCACCCCTTTCTGCTCAGGTTATGGCATGTCCCAGGCTCCCCATGCTGGCCAGAGGTCAGCCCTTGCTGGTGTTGACCCACAGCTGGGTCTGGGCTGCAGAGCTCCAGTGGGAGGCACGGGGATCGCAAACTTGCTTTGAGCAGCATGAAAGTAGGTTAAAATACCACAAAAAAAATGTGGCCAGCATGGAGAGGACACTTGTTTTCTGCCTTGGCTGCTATCCACTGCGCTACGCTGAGCTCTTCCCGAGATTCCTTCATTCATCATGCAAGAGGGAGAAACCCAAGCGTCTTAGATACAGTGGGAACATTTCAAGAGAGTTGGAGGCAGCATGTTGTGCTAGAAACGGGTCAGGGATGATGCATGTGTGACAGGATGGATAACACAACCTTCCTCGTGATCCTGAGGGCGGCCAGACCCCAACCTAGACACATGGGTGAGCATCATAGCATGAACTTGCATGGCATGGGTTATACCGTCCATCCACACCTCCTCAGAGGACACAACGAGTAAGGTTCATGTCACCACGTGTGCCTCAGTTTCCCATGGCTGAGCACAGGGTGTAACAACAGTGATCTGTGGTGACTCTTCAGTCCCCTCAGATGAGAGCTCCAGGACAGGGTGGTGGAGGATGGAGGTGTGGATGGGTGAATGGATGGGTGGATGAAATGTCCTCAAGTTGTGCCAGGGAAGGTTCAGATTGAATACTGGGAAAAATTTCTTCATGGAAAGGGTTGTGAAGCACTGGAACAGGCTGCCCAGGGCAGTGGTGAAGTCACCATCCCTGGAGGGGTTGAACAGACACAGAGATTAGGTTCTTCGGGACATGGTTTAGTGCTGGATTTAGGTTATGGTTGGGCTTGATGGTCTTAAGGATCTCTTCCAACCAAAATAATTCTATGATTCTATGGATGTGTGGATGGAAGGTTGGGTGCGTGGATGGATGGATGGATGGATGGACGGATGGACGGACGGACGGATGGATGGATGGATGGATGGATGGAAGAGCAGACTCTGGGGCTGTCAACCTCTCCTTCTCACACCACATTAGAATTCTCCTGAACATGTGGTAAGTCAAAACTGGACTGGGGCCCAGGTCCATAGCTGGTGTTGACCATCAAAGCTCTGGGGACACATCTCCAGCTGGTACAAAGGAGGGCAGGCTCCCAGCTGCAGAAATCACTGGCTTACTGCTGCAGCCAATGAGAGTTTGCTGATTTACACCCTCAGGAGGGAGGAGCCCTTCTCACCATCCTGCTCAGGGGCACTGCCTATTTAAGGAGAAGGCGGCCAAGCCCCCAATCTGGGCTCTCTTGGCTTCTCTAACTTCTAGCCCCAAGTCAGCTCCTCCAAACTGAGGTGAGTGCACTAAGCCACCACCCTGGCAGCATTCTGGTTGCGGGATCTGGCTGGGCAGAGGTGATGTGACTTCTTCTTCCATCTAGACAAGGTTTCCCTTAGCTGTGCCTCACCACTTCTCCAAATATTTGAGTCCTGAGGGCCCCATCTTTGGGATCAAAACCTGTTCAGATATTAGCAGGCTGATATTTTTATCAGAAATATAACCCAGGTAACCTTTCTCAGGCCACATCCTCCCCTGCCTTGAGCTTCCACTCGCCTTGGCCAGACAACCCGAACGATCTCTCAGGACATAATCAAATGCAGAGGAACCGTCCCTTTGGCTCTAATTAGTTTTGCATGATTGTTGGGGGAAGAAATCCATTTTCATAAACAGAAAGGATTTATGCTGCTCCTTCTTGCTTTTATTTTTTTTCCCCCTCCTGAGTCCCAAAGCACTTTGCTCGGGGCTAGCGGGGAGTCATTTTATGAATGGTTTAGATTGAGCAATGCATTATTAATACCAGCCAATCAAGCAAGCCAGCATATTATATATCACTTCAGGAGATTCGCTTAATTCAGTAAAGTTATTTATTGCTCAAAAAAAAAAATCAGCCTCTGATTCTTTCTGATTCTTCCTTGTCCCTCTGGCTTGGAGGGGGATTTTCATGGGGGGTGGGGGGTGGGAGGGAGGTCCGAGTGGGGCTGTACAAGCTGGAGGGATGTCTGGGGAGCCTTCACCCCACAGGGACACCCCAGCGCAGCCCTGTCCTCATACACCAAGCCCATCCAGCTTGTTGGCTGCTGCTCTGCTCACCCCGCAGCGCCAAACTCTTTTCTCACCGGGTGACTGAGCTTTACGGCAGCTCAGGGCACAGGAACAGCTAATCTGGCTCCCGCAGCCCATTGACTTCGCTATTGTTTTACAAGGTTTTGATGAGGCCGGTGACAGCAGACAGATGGGGTCTGCTCTCCTCCGGCTGTGTCCCTTGTAGAGGCTGCTCCACACACACAACCCTGCGTTGGCCCCTGGAGAATCCCCAGGGTGAGGTGGCACTGGTTGAATTTGGTGACAAGCCACCTGTGCCACCGCGGGGCTCCGTTGGGATCGCTCTGTATAAGCTGCTGTAGGGTGATGGATACATTCTGTGATTCTGTGTGAGAAGATCCTTTCCTGCCCACCTCCACCCACTTTGAGCCACCTGGTCATTCACCCCCCCGCCCCACTCTGTCACCCAATACAGCAGCCCAGATGCCCCGGTGATGGTCACGGTACCTCCCGGGTACAGGAGGGACAACCGGTGGGTTCCAGGGATGCGTGTGTGTGTCAGACGCGTGGGTGTGAGTGCGTACAAGTGGGTGTGCGTGTGCACGAGTGGGTATTCGTGTGAGAGCCCCAGTCCCCGCCCGCCCAGCCGTGTCCGGCTATACGAAGGGGACACCTGGTGGTACATGTCCCTCACTGCCTTGTCGAACACAGTCCCGGCTTGGGACAGCGACACCAAGCTCTGCATGTCACCGGAGGCCGCATCCAGGCTGCGGGGGTTTGGGGAGGGGGGGCGAAGGGGAACAGAGCTCCCAGTATCTCCCCGCCCGCATTGCTGGGAAAGGGAGGGGTGGAGATGCTCCAAGAAATTACTCTGCCCTGCACCATGTCATTTATTTTATAAAGGTATTCATTTCATTGGGTTGTTTCTTCCCCTCTAGAGCTGACCCAGAATCATGAAAAGTCATGAGAAGGATAGGCATTACCGTGAGAAGCAAGTAAATGAGAAGATTAAAACAAATCTTTCTCAAGAATAAAAATCTGTATCTCTTCAACGGAACTTCATAATATCAGGCTGGGTGAAGTTCTTGAAAGGTCTATGACAGGGATTCCTGCTCCCATAGATGGACAGGTCTGCTAAAATGGCACCCCACTATGAAGAGCACATGACAACCAAAAAAAAATAATGAAAAATTATATGGAATGAAAGCTAAACAGAGTCAGAAAGGTTCCGAAATAAGGGGATTACAATGGAGGTCTGATGGGTCTTCCTGTTCTGTTAGCTTCTCTTTTCAGAGTTATTGTCTTTATAAGAGATATTGTGAGAAAAATGCATGTGATGTCTGCAGTTTGTGACGACTGAGAATGTTTGAGCACAGGAAGGGATGGCACGGAGAGAGAGAAATTTTCAGTGTCAACTTCAGAACATTTAAGAATCAAATATTTTTAAACCAGTGCCAGAATTCTAATTAATATATTCTAAACAACTTTGTTATGGACTATAATTTGTCCATGGAAGTTTTGTTGATCCTTTTACTCGCCCATTGCTGTAAATCACAGCAATATGCACAAAGGGTTTAACAATGACTTTACACTGTTCTCACTCTATCTAGAAACACTGTTCTTACCCACCCTTCAGTGTGAACCTTTTAAAGCCTGTGCTGGGAGTGGAGAGGATCTACTAATCCTCCTTGACGCTGCTGTGAGCATCCCTGGTGAGCATCCCTGGTGACTATCCCTGCATCCCTGGTGAGCATCCCATGGTTAACCTGGACCTGGCCAGCTCAGCTCACCCCATGGTTGCACTCACACCGCTTCAACCTCCCAGAGGATGAGGTTGCGGAGGGCCAGGACCTTGGCCATCCTCCTGGGGAGCAGCTTCTCCTGCACCAGGGGCCAAAGGATGGTGTAGCTCTCCAGGTTGCAATGGGTGAGCGTCATCCCCGCATCAGCATGGGCAGGGAGCTCCAGGGCTCCCCAAAGCTGCTGCAAGGCCTTGGCTGTGGCCAGCGCGCTGCCCTCTTGGAGCTGCTGCTGCAGGTGCCTCCTCAGCAGGCCCTTCAGCCTGTAGGAAGGTGCCTGGGGCAGTTTTTCCTTGATTAAGGACAACATATCCACGTAACCGCCCACCACGTGGCAGAAGTCCACTTTCCTGCCAGTGGCATCCAGGGCTTTAAAGAGAGCGGGCAGCTCCGGTGCCCAGAAGTTATAGACGATGAGGATGGGCCTGGGGAGAGGGGAGAGGTACCAGAGGAGGTGTTGCATCCCCACCTCCACGGGGACACCCTGGGAGAGCAGCGACAGTACCGACTCGGGTGTCTGAATCAGCGCCTGGAAAGTGTGATCTCCGTTGGCTGCCGCCACCTCCATGATGCTCTGGGCTGTGGAGGGGAAAGGATGGGGCTGGGGTAAGTATTTGGGGGTCCTCCTCTCTGCCACCCAGCCTCCCTATGCCCAGGAAAGTCAATGCTCACTTTTCTGGTCAAGCTTCAAGCTGAGGAACACCAAGGTGCTCAGCTCCAACCTGTCGTCCCAGGGGCTGGTGTGGCCAGGGCTGTGGGGGGGTGAGGTGCCACTCTCAGACCATGTGGGGCTGGAGGACTTCTTGATCTCCTTGGGCTTGCTGGAGGCCTGCAAGAGAGTGGAGAAGGGGACCAAGTCCCATCTGCCTGCTTGGATCTGGCTAGGAAGGCACAAGGAGCACCCTTGGGTGCACCATTGGCAAGGACCCAGTTGTGTGCAGTGCCATGAAACCCCCAGTCTGATGTCCCAGCTCTGCTGGGGATGGGTTGGGTGCATGTTGTGTCTCAGGAGAGGGCTGGCCACAGGGAGCCCCACTGAGGGCCCAAAACCAGGGTCTGGGCACAGCAAGCAGGTCTGGGAACTTGCTGTCCCTTCCTGTACATCTCATGTGGCTGCAGCTCATGCAGGGATAGGGATGCGGCTGAGCAACCTCACCAGGTGAGATACCACGAGACTTAGAGTTCTGCTTGCTGTCTAGAGGAAAAGGGAACTCAATTGCGCCAGGAGGAGGTTTGGTGGCCAGAGGCTCAACAGATTCGGTGCCTACAGTGATGCTTCCCAAGGGCCACACCAAGGCTTCCACAAGCAGCCACACCAACCATCCCCTGTCCAGCCTCAGCAGGGATGGACATTCCCACTGAGCATGTCCCAATGGGAAGAGAGTAGAACAACAATACATTCAAGAGGGTCTAACCTTAATTTTCCTTTTTTTTTCCCCCAGCGACAATCCTGCACCCCTGCCCTGAGCACGCTACGGTGACGGAGCATCCACCTCCCTTGTCATCGTCACCTGCGGTGGTGGAAACATGGCTGGACCCATGTCTACAGGCACGTGAGTAAAACCCCAGCTCTGGGGATGTATGATTGCTTGAATGCCAGGTTTATTTTAAGTGTTTGAAAGGCATCTGGGGTTCCCCTCTCTGGAAAAGGACAGGAGAAGGATGGTGGGGTGGTGGCAGTGCCCCAAGTGACCCAGCTGGCCTGAAGGGAGTTAGATGAACCAAACTTGGTGACAAAAATGTGATTGCAGATGCTCTTGTTACCCAAAGCAGCACTGAGCAAACTGGATTTCTATGTAGGAAGGTTTTATTGAAGGGTTAAGCGGAGAGGGAAAATGGGGAGGATTTGCGGGGAGCGACACAGGCCCACAGCACCGTGGTGGCCATGGGCGATGGATCCCAGCAGCGCCAGGCACTGGTGATGCTCTTGAGGCTTCAGCTTGGTGTGAAGAGTGTGACAGTCCCCAGGTGACCCCCAAAAGGCTCTTCCCCAGCCCCCAAATCTCCTTTTCCATGTCCAAGCCTCCGGACAGGTCCCCAGCCCTTGCTCTCCACCCCTCAAAGGCTGCAGCTTCCCTGGGCTGCATCCTGCTGCCTCAGCCCATTGCTCAGCCCTTTCTTCTCATTCAGCTGCTATTTCCCCCCTGCTTTTCCAGGCCTTAAACCATTTTTTCCGAGCTCTCAAAGTTGCACTTTACCAGTTCCCAGCACCAGACCATCCATGAGACGTTTACACCTCTGGGACCTCTGTTTTTCAGTCTGTGCCTTTGCTACACCCTTAAATCCACATCATACCAAAGGCCACTTGCCTCATGCAGGGATTTCTCACACCAAGCTGCTAACATCCACAAAAGCCCCAGCCTCGGGATTTTTTTGCACTAGGAGGGAGTGGGGACAAGATTTTATCCCCACAACTCTTTTTTTGCTCTTGGGAGCAATGGATAGGGAAGAGGAAGCTGCAAGCAAGTCTCTGGCTGATGCTGGGAAGGGAGGAGAAGGCTGGAGGGAAGGGAAAGGCGCCCCCGGGATGCTGGGGTGCAGCAGCCTCTTCTGCCTGGCTCAGCAAGGAGGAAGGGCTGGCATGACACTCACCGCCGTGTCCTCCTCGCTGTCCTCTGAGCTGCAGACGATGATGTCTTCTGCGGAAAGAAGAGGACAGTGCTGAAGCTTCAAAGGCTGATATTTGGAAATCCCATGGCAGGACTGACCTTCTCTCAGGATTTTTGCAGCAGAGGGTAAACGCTTCTACCAGGACTGTGAAGCAACCAGGCCTTGGGTGCTCTGGCAACCTCTCCACTGCTGCTTCACCCCCAGGGATCCTGTACCCGCCTCCCCAGAAGATGCATTTCATCCACCCTCCTGTTTGCAGAGCTGAGCCCAGGACCCCTCGCTGAGGTACGCTGGGTGAGTCTGGGGAAGAAAATGTCTTCTGCTAAAAATTGTAGTGTTTTTTTGCTGCAGGAAAATCCAGAGCTCCTGAAGCAGGCAGCAGAGGAGTCTCTGCACACTTACCCTGCTGCTCTGCTCTTCGCTAGGCTTGGTTTTTGGCTGCCTCAGAGGCAGGACACGGAGTTGGACAGAACATCCACATCCACCCCCGGGCATTGCTCTTGTGTTCAACCCCTGGAACCAACTCCCACCCTCTGCTTCTCTGACCCGGGTGGGTTTGACCAAGGCTCTGAGTCCCTGGGGGTGCCCAGAGGCTGGGAAAGATGAGGGTTGAGGCAAGAGACAGGGTAACGAGGAGGGCCACGTTCCCGATCCCCACCTGCATCATCTGTGGAGCGGCTGGCGGCATGGATGCTGTTGCGGATCTTTCTCTGCATGGAGGTGCTGGGCCCACTTCTGCCATCCCACTGTTTTGAACTGGGATCGCTGGGGACCGGCATGTTGTCACATTCCAGCTTCAGTAGCTTGGGTGAGATCTGGCTGCCCCTTTCCATAGAGTGCAGCGTCTGCTTGGAGCAAACAGTGACGGGGGGAGACTGGAGAGAGGAGAGCACAGGGGATGTAAGGGGCAGGAGTGGCACCTCCTGGTCCCCAAAGGCTTCTGCCTGGCCAGGGAGGTTCTTACCGGGCTCATCTGTCTCTTCTTGAGGCTGGTGGTGGTGAAGGTGGGCGAGGTGCTCTGGCCGTTGCACTGGACGGGCTCCTCTTGCTGTGGAGAGAGCGCAGAGCAGCATTAGGATGAACCTCGAGACCACCGACCCCTCTGCAGAGCTGGGAGGGGGAGAAACATCCTCAGCATGGGGGAAACCGAGGCACAGCCTGGCCTTTCGGCTGGGCTCAAGGCTTGTGGATGTTTGACAGTGCTACAGCTGGGAGAGGCCACAGTTCTCCCTGAAAAAATGAGGGATGAAGCAGCAGGCTCGGAGAAGTGGGATGGGGTAGGAGCACCCCTGTGCTGTGCAAAATGATCGTTATAAGGCAGGGTCTTCTCTGACCAGGCAGAAACCTTCCTGAGGGTTTGTTGTTGATGAAGAAAAGGGAGTGATGGGCTGGGGAGAGGAAGGCAGACCCTTGGGAAAGGCTTGCAAAGGTCAGAATAAGAGCAGATCCACATTTTGGCTGATAGACAAGCGCCCCTCCTGCACAGCAGCACACCGGGACAAAACACAGAAATCTCACCAGGTCGCTCTCCAGGGTCAGCTCGACCGTGGGCACGGCTTCGGAATTATTAGCTGCAATGGAGAGAACAGGGCTTCAATCCTGAATCAGAGCCTCTGGAAATCCCACCCAGCCCTGAGAACAGCCCAGCTGGGAAAAACCTGCCTGGCAGTTTTGTTTTCCATTCATTTTCCCACCCTTTGGTTTGGGATGGCCCAATGGGTTTTGGAGACTTTGGGGACCCAGAAATCAGCATCACCAGAGCCCTTCAGAAGACCAAAACAGGGCTCTGGCCATATAAGCAAAGGGGCAAATCTTGGACCCCATGGGTGGAAATAAGAGCCCAGAGCTGGGTGATGGCTTTCTGAGCTAGCCCAAGTCCCCACTGGCCCCGGGGCGGCTGGATCCATCCCTGCGGCCACGTCCTCACCTGGGTGCCCCGTGACGCGCTCCACCAGCGCCTGCAGCCTGGCCCTGCACTCGCTCAGATCCCGCGGCTGCTCTCGCTCCCCGGTTGCCGGCGGCTGCAGCCGCTGCAGCTCCTGCAGCGATTCCCTGATGAAGGGCTGCATGTCCATCACCTCCTGCTCCGTGGCGTACAGGCTCATCTTCTCCACCAGCCGCTCGGCCGCCTCCATCCGCCGCAGCGTCCCCTCCACGCGCTGCAGCTCCCCGGCCAGCTCCCGCCGGCCCCGCTCCTGCTGCGCCTCCACCAGCCCCAGCAGCTCCTCTTCCTCGCGCCGCAGCAGCTGCACCAGCTGCTCCACGCGCTGCTGGATCAACTCCCGCATCTTCCGCTGCGTCTCCTCCAGCCGGGCGGCCTCGTCCCGCAGCACCGCCTGGGTGGCCTGGAAGCGGCTCCTCTTCTGCTCGAGCTCCTGGGCGATGGTGCTGAGCTCCCGCTGCCGGCGCTGGGTCTCGCTGCGGATGTCACAGAACGGGGCATGCTGGCTGTCCAGCAGCGCGCACGAGCAGCACAGCACCTTCTCGCACTTGGTGCAGTAGATGCTGGGAGGAAACGGGAACATCCTTTAAAACTGGTAGGTAAGCATTTCCACCACGCGCAGTGTGATTCCCTCTCCCCACAGGGCGACTGTGGGGTTTAATGAGAAGGGAAACTGAGGCATGGGGCACAAAAGGGCTTTGCGTCACCTCACCAGCTGCAGACGTGGGCACAAAGCTGGATGTTCAACCCACCTTTGCTCCCCTCCCCCCTCCCAGGGAGCTGCCAGCCCCATATTGCACCCTGCTCCTGCCCAGGGTCTCATGGGGGTTGCAGCCATCCCTCTCCAAAGGCAGGTGATGAAACCCCCTTAGCCCTGGGGGCTGGTCCTGGAGCAGCAGCCCCAAAGCCCATGGTGCAGGATGGGACCCGGGGACAAGGCACTGCTCTCACCTGGAGATGTGATCCTGGCCAGTATGACTGGGATTGGCACAAAAGAGGTTGCAGGACTTCCTGGTGTCTTCCAGGAACTGATGAGGTGACTCAGCACAAAGATCCTCCACCTTCCTGGCCTCATGGTTCCTCTTCTTAAAGAACCACTGATGGTCCTCGAAGCACTTGGTGCAAAGGAACTCCTCGCACTCAGGGCACCACACAGCCGCCGCTTCACCCCGGCACCGGCTGCAGCTCGCACCACCGCTGTCCACGATCTTCTTGTAGATGCTGAGCCTGGCCTGCAGGTTGGTGAAGAGCAGGTTGTCCATGTCAGGAATGCCGCTGGCCTGCGGGATGGGCGTCCGGCACACGGGGCACTGCCCTATGGGCTTGTTCTCGCTCAGGCAATTGAGGCACAAGGTGTGAAGGCAGGTGAGGAGCTTGAGGTTGGGTGATGCCTGCTGGCAGCGCTCGCAAAGGAGGAACTTGAAGTCATCTTCCACCGCGGGAGGGTGGGATGGAGGGGAGCACGGGGGGGTACTCAGCTGGGGTCCTGCCTCCATGGGGGCAGCGGCACTGTCTCCGTCTAGGTGGGATGTGGGGGAAAGACCCCGTGAGATGGAGGGGGACGGGATGTTCAGTCCCACCTGTGGGGGCCATCCATGGGCAGCCCACCCCACTGGTTAAGGGATAAGGGAGCCCCACAGTGGGTGAGCAGCTCCTCTCCATCCCTCCTGCTGAGGGCGAGTGGGTGGCAGCACCTCAGCAAGGCGAAGGGTGCTCCCCCAGGGGAGATCCTGTGGGGGTGCAAAGGGTTGTGCTCCCCCTCGCCCTCAGTGTGGGACCCTTGGAGGTTCTCCTCCCCGCTCCCCAACCTCTTTCCCTTCCGCATTTCAAAACTGGGGGGAAAGGAGGAAACCAAGGCTACAAATGACTTTTTCTTTCACTTTGCTGCCACTAATCCTTCTCGCCCTGTGAGAAGGAAAAGCAGGGGAGAGAAGTGGGGGGCCCTGGGAATGGTGTGTCCACCCCAGTTCTTGCAAAACCTCCCAGGCAGCCCCAGAATGCTGGCACCAGTGCTGGCCACAAACGTGTCCCCCACCCCTCGCCCCCCTGCGCCTCCCCCAGCCTGGCCCCACAGGCAGGAGCCCCCCGAATAAAGCAGAGAGCCCCCTTACCACCTCCCACCCCTCTCCCGGAATGATTTTGCACCTGAAAATACAACGGCCCTCACCCAAGCAGGCAATCCCCACGGTTCCCTTTGGTGGGGGGCCCTGGGCGAGGCTTTATCCCCCCATCCCCTCCCTTCTCCCCCTCCAGCAAAGCGGAGACCCCCCCTTACCTGCTGGGGGGCCGGAGGTGGGCGGCCGGGGGGCGGTGGGGCTGGCGGCCATTCCAGAAACTGGGCCGAGCAGTGTACTTTCGGTTTCCCGGTCCGGCTGGGGAGGAAGAGGAGGAGGAGCTGGAGGGAAGAAGGCGGGGAAGGCAGCGGGGCTTCCCCGGGAGAGACCGGTGCGCCGTACCGGGGAGGGGCCGAGTGGTGCCCTCCTACCTGCCCTCTCCTGTCCTCCCCTTGCCCGGGTCTGCCGGTGGCATTGGGGAATGCAGGCACTAGGGGATGCTGGTACTAGGATGGGGATGCAGGCACCGGGGGGATGCTGGTACCAGGGTGAAGGTGCAGACACCAAGGGGGATGCTGGTACCAGGATGGGGATGCAGGCACCGGGGGGATGCTGGCACCCAGGGGAATGCTGGCACTCAATTGAGCTCAGATGGCAAAGCTCTGCTTCAGCCACTAGCTAGGACCCCTGATCCCTGCTGGGGTGCGTGTCTGGGTGCTGGCTCAGCTGCAAAGGGACAGCTGCTGCTGTGTCTGGGACAGTGTCTCAGGCCCTTGCTTCAGCCAAGGCAGGGTTTAAACCCGCCCTTTTGCCACCCCCTAGTCCTTAGCAGCGCTGCGCCGGGCTGCTTTTTGTCTCCACTACCCTTTGCATGGAGACAAGATGGAGTGGGGGGGCTTTGGCGTGGCAAGAAGGTCACGCCAGAGCAGGACTTACTGGGAAAAATACCTCTCCCGCTTCCCTGTGGGGCTGGGGTGCCCTCCGGAGCCCCCCAAGGTGAGCATGCGATGGAAGACCCTGACCTCCCCATGGCTGCTGGAGCAGTTCCTGGGCAGGGCCTCTCCGGAAAAAAGCTCACCCAGCCATGAGCCGCCTCGTCCCTCTGCCGTCAGCAGCCACATGACAAGCAGACCAGGAAGCTCCAGCATCTCCCTCCTTCCCCGCCACGGCATCCTCACCGCAGCCTCCGGTCCCCACAGCAACAGGGACACCCTGGGGTTATCCCCCAGCTCCAAGGGGATCCAAAGCGGGGAACGGCTGTGAGTCTGTGGCTTTTGTCTCCCAGCTTGGCTCCTGCTCCGAGCGTCACTGGCAGGATGTGAAACCCCCAGCCCCCCCAGCCCGGGTGAGACCCCGGCAAGGAAACCCCCCTCGAAGGATTGATTTATTCTAGCAAGCATTCTCTGTGATAACAGCAGGGTTTGCCAGCTCTTCTCCAGCATCTCCCTCGTCACAGGGACATTGGATCGGGTCAGGGACAGGCAGAAGCCACGCTGGTCACAGGGCTGGCCGCGATGGCAGCGGGCAGCTGGGCTTAGAGGGCTCTGAGGTGGCCAGCACCATGTTCAGTCGGTCGGGATACCAAGCCCTTCCCTTGGGAGACTTTGACCGCTTCCAGCAGTCCAGCATTGGGCTCTCCGGTGCTCAGAAGGGCTTCTTCTCCTTCGGATCCAAACCAGATCCCCTGGGGCCGTCCGGGAATACCTCAGGTGAGTCCCAACCTTAGGGTTGCATCACCATGCCCCTCCCTGTCACCACTTTCTCTGTAGGGTGTCACGCTGGCTGGGTGCCCCCCATGCTGGTGACTTCCCTGGGTGCATGGGGGGAGAGGCTTTGATGAGGGTTCCTGGGCAGGGCAGGGAGGTTTGGAGAAGGTATATCCCCCTTTCACCCTCCCTGCAGACTCCTCCCAGGGTTGGCTGTCCTGGATCTGCCATGGGATCATCACCTCCTTGGTCTTTTTGCTGATGGTTGTCACCTTCCCCATTTCAGGATGGTTTGCCTTGAAGGTAAGGGAGGAAAGCAGGCGAGGAGTGGGATGACGACCAGGGGGGGACCATTCCCGGTTGTCCCTGCCACTGCAGGACCCAGGGTTTTGCTTCTACCCTGGTCTAAAATTTGACATTCCAGATCGTGCCCACCTACGAGCGGCTGATCATCTTCCGCCTTGGCCGCATCCGGGCGCCGCAGGGCCCTGGTGTGGTCCTGCTGCTGCCCTTCATCGATCACTGCCAGCGGGTGGACCTGAGGACCAGGGCCTTCAACGTGCCCCCTTGCAAGGTGAGCTGGAGAGACATCTCTAAAATACCCCGAGCAGGTGGATTTTGGGGTGGTCTGACCCTTGGTGCCATGTGTGGACCCAACTTGCAGTTTCTCTACCATCATGGGGAGGTGAGGGGGATTGTGGCTGGTGCTGTGAGGCCAGAGTCCTCACCTACTATGGCTGCAAAGCTCCCCTTGACTTTGCACACTTAATGTGTGCTCCTGGCTGGAGACATCTCAAAACATCAGTCCCTGTCCTTCCCAGATGTCTTTCAATAACATCCCCGTGCTGGAAACTGGCCTCGTCATTCAGGCTAGACCAGACTTAAATATTTGGGTTAGTTTTTGTTTCTAATAACCCTCTTAATAAAGAGCTCTAGAGCTGGGAAAGATCCTGCTCCCAGGCTTTACACACAAGGGTCAGGCCATGGGGTGGAAAGGGGTGGAGATCCTGACTCTCTCTGTCTCAGTTGACCTCCAAGGATGGCGCGGTCTTCTCCATGGGTGCTGATGTCCAGTTCCGGGTGTGGGACCCCGTACTGTCCGTCATGATGGTGAAGGACCTCATCGCGGCCACTCGGATGACGGCACAGAATGCTATGACCAAGACCTTGATGAAGAAAAGCCTCCGTGAGATCCAGGCGGAGAAGCTGAGGATTGGGGAGCAGCTGCTGGTGAGGACCGTCCTAGCTCTGTGCAGAGCCCCCCAAGTCCCCCTAACTCTTCAACTCTTGATGTGGAAGTAACAGTAAGGGAAAGATGGAGCTGTTGAATGTCCATCTGACCATGGGTCTGGCCAAGGAAGGGAGTTGGGAAAATGTGGTGATTAGTGGGGAGCAGATACTTCCAGCCTGTGGATCTCTGGAGCTCTGTGGCTTATCTCTAAGGGCTTTGGCCACATAGAAAAGCCCATGTGTTGTGGACAGAGGTAAATGTCATCTCCATATCTCCACTATTGAGTCTGGTCCAACACCCCACATCTAAAGCTAGTGGGTAGCTGAAGTATAAACTATGGGAGGCCCGTGGTTGGGGATGCTACGATGGGTGGTCTCCATGGCCATACCCTGCCTGGGCTGCCAACACTTCTCACTTCCTTCTCATCTCTGCAGCTGGAGATTAATGACATGACCAAGTCCTGGGGCTTGGAGGTGGACCGGGTGGAGCTGAGCATGGAGGCTGTGCTGCAGCCACCCCAGGAGAACCCACTGGGCTCTCTGGCCACCGTGCCACCTCTGCCTGGGCTGGAGGGGCTGGATGGCACCATTCAGCAGCTGGCTGCCCATTTCTTCAGCAACACCCTGGCTCTGGCGGGCAGCAGGACCGGTGCTCCAGAGGCAGGTAAGCAACATGGGGCCACCGCTTCTCTCCTGGGGGATGTCCCTCCTGCCCAATGACCTTTGTGTCCATTGGCTGTTTGACAGAGGAGCCAAAGTCTGGGAGATATCACGCTCCCACGAGCATGGCGTAAATAGGCTGGTAGCGGGGAGGAGAGAGGATGACTTTGGGCACAGCTCCATACAGCACGTGGCACAACACAACCTTTCCAGAAGATGTTGGAGGAGGGACTGGGGAGGGCAGGAGCAGATCTGCAGGAGCCTGGAGTCAAGCCCAACTCAGATCTCAGCATTTCCAACAGGCAAACCCAAGGCTGAGCTTGCCGAGAGAGTCACAGCTGAGGGCAACATGGACTTTTTTTTCCAGAAACCCTGCACAGTTGTTTTTTTTCCTGCTGTTTCTTTCAGGATAATTTGCCACCCCCTGATAGCAGGGGAAGAGTAACCCATGGCAGAGGGAGGAGCAGGCAGTAGGAACTGGCCAAACTGTGTTGTCCTCTTCTTGCTTAGCTGGAAACTTGCTGGATAAGTGTGTTTCTCTGCTCTGGAGACCTTTTCTGGTGGGTCCATGCAGACCAGCAAAATTCACCACCCAAAGGTGTCCCTTCAACCTGCTTTTGTCCCATTGTTCCCAGCAGACAGCGTGGAGACGGTGAACGAAGTGGAGCCTCCCCCTGCTGCCCTCCCCATCGGCAGCACCCGGAGGAAGCCCAGCACGGACGAGCTGCTCTCGGCAGTGGAGCCCGTCCTCTGCGAGGCCCTGGTCAGCCAGGTGGGAGCATCCTACCAGCTGGACATCCTCCTGCCCAGCGGCGCCCGGAGCACCTACTTCATAGACCTCTCCTCAGGTCACTGCTCTTTGGGGCTGTTATATTTTGCACCTGTGTCCTCTTTGCATGCTGTGCACCCCACCAAGCTGGGTGAGAAGGGGTTCCAAACCAAGCCACTTTGGTAGCTTCATGAAAGGCACCCCAAGGTCTATCAACTGAGCACTGCAGTTTGGCAATCGTGGCTTTGAGTCCATGCTCCCTGGAAGTCCAAAATATGATTTGTTTGGGATCAAAACCATTAATTTTGCTTCAAAAAAAGAGTATTGATAGAAAAATTGTCAGCCAGGTCTCCTCGTTGTTGGCCAAGGGGGACGGCTCAGAGACCTCAGGGTTTGTTGGCCACCAGCCCAAGGGGGTATTGACAGAGAGACACACAGGCAGCACTTTGGGCCACTGCCATGCTGGAAGATGTCCTCCCAGCACCCTCATCCATTCCTACATGGGTGCTGGTAGTTTTCCTGGTGGCCATGTGTGCTGGTTTTGGCTGGGATAGAGTTAATTTTCTTCCTAGTAGCTAGAAGAAAGTAGGCAAAAGTAGGACAGGGCTTGGAGGTGGACCACTGTACCAGGACATTGGTGGAACTACACAAGAGAAATTTATCTCCGTAAGGAGTGAGGACTCCAAAATCCCCATGGCAGGCCCTTGTCTGTCCTCTGGCCCAACTCAAACCTCCTGAACCGGTGAGGGGAAGCACCAGCAGAAAAGGCTGGATTCTGAAGCCTGTTGTTTCTCCCTCTCCCACCTACCGTGTCCTACAGGCAGCGGGCGGGCTGGCCGTGGAGTACCCGAGGGCAGCCCCGACGTCATCCTGGAGGTGACAGAGAAAGACCTGCAGGACCTCTTGGTGGGTGACCTGCGTCCCTTGAGTGCCTACATGAGCGGGAGGCTGCAGGTGAAGGGTGACCTGCACCTTGCCCTGAAGCTGGAGGAGCTCCTCAAGGCCATGAAGCAACGTAGATAGAGCATGCATGTGGGTGTGTGTCTGTGTGCATGTGTCTCTGTAGGCGTGTGAAAAGCTGGGGACATATAGGGGTGCTGCCTGGTGGGGGTTTTGCCCTGTTGGAGCCCCTGCTGCTCTCCCCATGGAGGCTGCAGGAACTGAGTGAAGACCTGAGCAGGGAAATTGAGGCTGAGCTCCGTTGCTTGACCTTGTCCTTGGCTTTAGCGCTCATCCTTTGTCTACAAGGTTACAGAGTGGGAACCAGTTGGCACCCCAGTATGTACCAGTTTGCTTTCAGGTCCCTCAGCCAGTATGCCAGCAGGTTACAGACAGTGTCCTGCTATCCCCATGATGGGCTGCATGGCCAATCACTTTAGACTGGATGGGGCATGAGCCGAGCAGATGGGACTGGGAAGAGCCTGGGGACATTGCGGCCAAAGGTAGGAGTCATGGGGTGGGGTGGGCAGCCGAAACAGGGTACAATGGCTGGCTGGACCAGGCTGGGATGCCACCAGCGGGCTGGAGTTGGTGTCCAGTACGCGACTGCTGATGGGATATGGGGATTTATGGGGAAGGAGCAGAGGTGACAATTTGGAAATTACCTGCCTGGAGGTACCTGAGCTGACATAGTGGTTTGTCATAAATGATTGTGCTAATTTGTGCTTCAAAGCGCTTTTTTGCATGCGTGCTTTGAGGTCTGTCTGCGGAAGCGTGTGGACTGTATATAGGCATATATAGATATTTATTTAATTTTGTAAGCTTCCTTTCTATCAACTGTCGATGGACAATAAACCTGGTCTGCAGCCTCGTGCTTGGGCAGTGACGGGCTGATGACTTCTGCAGGCAGATGGGACTGCAGCCCTCAGTGCCTCAGTTTCCCCGATGGTCCTCAGGGTGCTACACAAAGAGGCCACATGCTGGCTGGGGCATGGGATGTGGTGTTGATGGTCACGATGAACACGTGAAGTCCTGCCGTGGTGGCACGGCCTCTCCAGAGATGCTCAGCCCCCAAACAGCACCCCAGGGGTTAAAATGTCTTAGAGCTCCAAGCAGCTTTACCAGTACCCAGGACATTTTACTAGACCAGTGGGACAAGCATAACTGGTCTTTCTGGCCTGTGGCACAAGCTTGGGCCAAGCTTTGGAGATCCTACAGGCCCAAAGGGGAGGTGACAGTAGTGTCCCAACATACCCTCTCCCTTTGGGGTGCCAGGTTAGGTGAACCTCAAGTGCTCCTGGAGGCCTCCAATTCGTGATGGTCCCCCATTTATGGTGCCCCCCTATTCGTGGTGGTCCCCACGGCGCAGATGGCTCGGGGGCACCAATGCTCTGCAGGAAGGGGCAAAGGGCAGCCAGGATACAGCTCCCCCAGGACAAAGAGGGATGTGACAAACCTCTGCAAGGAGCGGGGGAACAGTCTCTGAGCCCCCTCACAGCCTCGGGGTGCAGGGGGACAGCGTGGTGGTAGAAGCCGAGACCCCAGGGGGATGCAACTCCTTGGGAAAAACGCCTTTTTTTGGGGGGGTGGGGGGGTGAGGCTGGGATCTTGGGGTCTCCTGCGTTTTTTTTCCCGTGCTGGGTGGCCGAGAAGGGCAGGGCCGGCTGGGAAGGGCTTTCCGGGACGAAGGAGGAGTTTGTAGCGTTTCCAGCGCAGAAGAAACCGAAAGTGCAGGCAGCAGAGCCGGGCAGCGCGGGCGGGAAGGGGCTGCCCGCCCAGCCCGTCACACCATGGCCGCCTCCAGCCCCGGCACCACGGTGAGCGGCGGCTGGTCCGGGGATGGATGGGGTGGGATGCAGGCGGTGGGCTTCGGGAGTGCGGGGGGGCTCGGGGCGGCGGGTCCGGGCCACCAGGGAGTCCCTTGGCCCCAAGTCGTGGCTCGGAGGGATGTGGAGTGGTGGGGATAAGAGTTTGGGGGGTTCCCCGCCCTCTCCCCAGTTTGGTGAGGGGCTGGTCCCCAATCCAGCCCCCAGATGTGGGAAGGAGGGAGGCAGGAAGCACGAGGGACGGGCAGAGCGAGGCAGAGGGGAGGGGGGGTGGTCCCCAACCTGTCAGGGTGTCATCAGGGATCTTTAGATGCCTCCTCGATGCCCCATCCTCCGTGCTGCCCCCCTACAGCCCCCTCAGCCCCATAGCCAGAGGGGCCATCCTGTTTTTTTCTTTGACAGAGGGAGGGGAAGTGCTCCCCAGGGTTCATCCAACCTTACTGCTGTGCACAGGCCATCTCTAGACTGGGCATCGCTGGTGGGAACGGGTTGTTCACTGGTTGCTCCAAGTAGGGTTTGAAAGTCACCTCTCCCCTGCCCAGGATGCTCAGAAGCTCTTAAAGACGCACCCCAGCGCTCATGCCTCTTTCCTTTTCTCTCCCTCCCCAAGCTCCCAGGAGACGACTTCAAGTTCATCCTTTGCGAGGGCTGCCAGCAGGCATCACCCAACCTCAAGCTCCTCACCTGCCTTCACACCTTGTGCCTCGATTGCCTGAGCAAGAACAAGCCCACGGGGCAGTGCCCCGTGTGCCGGACACCCATCCCACAGGCCAGCGGCATTCCTGACATGGACAACCTGCTCTTCACCAATCTGCAGGCCAGGCTCAGCATCTACAAGAAGATCGTCAATGGAGTTGACTTGTGCTGCAACAACTGCAAGGAAGCCAGCGAGTTCTGGTGCTCCGAGTGCAAGGAGTTCCTCTGCACCAGGTGCTGTGAAGCCCACCAGCGCTACCTGAGGAACGAGAACCATGAAGTCAAGAAAGCGGCGGACATCAGGGCAGGGTCTGCTAAGGACTTCCTCGAGGCCACCAGGAGGACAGGGAACTTCTTCTGCTCCAACCCGGCCCACAAGAACCAGACTGCAAGGTATGTGTGCGGAGGTCTGTCACTACCTGGGTGGTTTCTGTCGCAAATCTCTTTAAGCTAGTCCATGATGGGACTGAGCAAAGTGTCCCTGTCCCTCTGCTGCCCTGATTGTCACCATGTCATGGAGAAGATGGGTGGGAAGTAGTGACTGATGGGCATGGAGGGAGAGTTCGGATGAACCTGGGTTCGAGATGACGATGGGAGAGTGGGGACAAGGTAGACGGAGAGAGGGGAGTGTGTGGGGTGCTCCTTGGTACAGTAAGGAGGCTTGAGGTAGCCCACCACTTGCCAAGGCTACCAGGACTTATATGAGGGGTGGATGACAATCTTCACTCCTCACTCCTTATAGTCTTGCCTTTGGCAATGGAGATAAGATACTCTTTGGTCTTATATTCTTGTACATAACCCTGATAAGTGCTCCTGGAAGGGCAGGGCGCTCACTCTTCTCTAGTGCATGGATGAATGTCTACCGTAACGCTTGCACAGTCACTGCAGTGACTTCAGCCAGCCCAGGGGAGGAGTAGAAACCCTGTGGAGAGAGTGCACCAATGTATTCTTTTGCAGTTGGGAGAGTAGGAAACCAAATGCCTGGCCCAAACTTGGTGGTGACTTAAATTTGACAAATAAATGAATTTGCGATTGGACAAATTGTTGTGGTTCAGCCTCAGCCCTCCCAGCTCCCTGTGAAACTAAACTGTGCCAGCCAAACCCAGGCCACAGAAACTGCAAAGTGCATGGTCTAAATTACTGCTCTGTTGTGCTTGACCTCCCAGCATCTACTGCACGACGTGCCGCAAGCCCCTGTGCTGCTCATGCGCACTGCTGGACAGCAACC
The DNA here is from genome assembly GCF_964273445.1 of Streptopelia decaocto. Lineage (NCBI taxonomy): Eukaryota > Metazoa > Chordata > Aves > Columbiformes > Columbidae > Streptopelia > Streptopelia decaocto. The sequence continues at coordinate 19,649,258 of NC_138664.1, forward strand.
AGCACGCCTCGTTCTGCGACATCCACGGCGAGACCCAGCGCCGGCAGCGGGAGCTCAGCACCGTCGCCCAGGAGCTCGAGCAGAAGAGGAGCCGCTTCCAGGCCACCCAGGCGGTGCTGCGGGACGAGGCCGCCCGGCTGGAGGAGACGCAGCGGAAGATGCGGGAGTTGATCCAGCAGCGCGTGGAGCAGCTGGTGCAGCTGCTGCGGCGCGAGGAAGAGGAGCTGCTGGGGCTGGTGGAGGCGCAGCAGGAGCGGGGCCGGCGGGAGCTGGCCGGGGAGCTGCAGCGCGTGGAGGGGACGCTGCGGCGGATGGAGGCGGCCGAGCGGCTGGTGGAGAAGATGAGCCGGTACGCCACGGAGCAGGAGGTGATGGACATGCAGCCCTTCATCAGGGACTCGCTGCAGGAGCTGCAGCGGCTGCAGCCGCCGGCAACCGGGGAGCGAGAGCAGCCGCGGGATCTGAGCGAGTGCAGGGCCAGGCTGCAGGCGCTGGTGGAGCGCGTCACGGGGCACCCAGGTGAGGAGGCGGTTGGCCAGGCGGGCTGGGGAGGCAGGGACCAAAAGCAAAATTGAAGGTTACAATCCCTGACCAGGCCATAGTCTCCATGGGTTTTGATGCCTCCTGCTTTTGCTCATGCGGTGGGAACACCGCAACCACCCCCAGGGATGGGATGCAGTTCTTGCATCCATCACTTCCAGAGCAACGCTTGTATCTTGTCCTTATGGAGTACAGCAGTCCCCTGAACGCAGTTGTACTGGGAGGGAACGTGGTGAAGCGCCTGGGATGGAGCCCTGGGCTGAAGGACAAGGGAGGGGAGTGGCACCTGGAGACGGGGTGTGCGGAGTGGGGTCTTGCAGGGGTTGGAAGGGTTGGATGAACTCCATGTCCTCTCTCAAAAATGTGCTAGTGACCCCTATGGGTCCCTCAGGGGTCATACCCATCCTCCAAGTCTTATTGTCCCTCTCAGATCTCCAGCCAGTTTGTCTGTCCACATCATCCGGGGCAATTCCCCTTTTGGATTGTGGATTACTGTCTCAGGATGGTGCATCCAACCGGGAAGGCAAAATGTTTCCTGGGAGCACTCCCTGACAGCGATCCACAACCACTGCTGGGTTTGCCCAGGTCTTTCCCCAACTCTTGTGGTGGACATGCTGGTGGCTGGGGCATGGTGAAGGGATGTGTGCTGGTGGATCCAGGCTCGGTCAGAAGGCAGTAGCATCCTTCCAGCAAATAGGGGGGGAAAAAGCAACAGGAGAAAAGGACTTTGTGGGGTTTTCTGCTCCATCCCTCTACTGCTGGTCCATACAGACCTGGACTATGACCACGACCCTCCATGAGTTTCTACTACAGAGTTCCCCAGGTTGAGTCCATGGGTCCTGATTCTCCCCTTCTGCTCCCTTCAGCGCTCCTCCCCTTGACGGGGATCTCTTCCAAAGATGACAACACTCTCATCCTTGACCTGGAGCCTCCCAGGGAGCTGTGCCAGCTGAACGGAGGTCACCACCAGTGTCCAGACCAGGGAGGGGACATGTCCCGCACCCAACCCACACTTCCAGCCCTTCTGATGCAGAGGCATGAAGAAGCAGAGGAAGACCACGGAGACACTGTGCCTCCTCCAAGGAGCCGCCAGGACTCTGTGGCCTCCCTGCAGGAAGATTTCAGTGGCTGGGCCAGGTCCAACATCCAGCAGGTAGACAAGTTCCTGAAGATGGGCAATCGCCTCCTGCAAGCTCAGCAAAGGGCAAACAGGCACCTGGTGTCCGTGACCTGGGAGATCCAGGCCCTGTCCCGCTCCCTGGCCACCATCACCTCTGCCCTGCGACCCTTGCTGCAGCACATGGTCACCCCAGTGGATGTCCCCACTGCAGACGCAGACTGGACATTGCTGGAGCTCGTCCCTCCCAGCACCGTGCAGAAGCACGAACCGCTGGTCCCAGCAGCTGCTGCAACCCCTGGTCCCAGCAGACCCCCCCCGGCCACCAGCCCAGCACGCTCAGAGACCCCCAGCCCAAGCTCTGAGGGGGAATGTCCCAAATCGAGGCACCCCAGCAGGAGCAAGCGTGGTGGGAAGCCCAGCACCGGGCTTCAGAAGCGGAGGAAGAAGTGACCAGAACTTTTGCCATGGACTGCAGCTGCTTGGAAAACACTTTAAAGGTCCCTGCGGAGACTAGGTTCTCCATCCCACCTTGTCATGCCAATAAATCCTCCTGGGATGAACAGTGCCTCGGTCTTTTGCTGGGTTTGGGAAGGTATCCTCCCCCCTCATTAACAAGCCCTTGTCACTGCCTGACAATAACTTGCTCGGGAATGGCATGATTCTTCTAATTTTCTTTCTTCTTTCCTTCCCAGCACATGTGAGGTCCTGGTTTATGGGTCTGGGATGGGTGGGAGGGCAGCAAACCCATCCGGGAGAGCAGGAGGAAAGGTTTGAGTGTGAGGATGGGGGAACAAGCTGGCAGGGGGCCAGGCAGAGCAGGCACCTCTCCAGCCCAGCCTGCAAGCTCACAGCTGGATTTTGGCCTTGGTAGCATCTGCAAGAGGTGACCCTCTGAGGATGTGCCTCCAGAGCCACCTGCACCTTCTGCAGAGTCTTCTTGCTGCTCTCAGATGTCCCCAGCGCTGCTTGTCCTCCTCTCGGCTCACTGTGTTTTTCTTCTTGCAGAAGCTCCCCCAGCTCTAGCCATGGAAAACTCCCACCAGGTGAGACTTAGCTTTGCTTTGCTCTGGGTTTTTTGACTTGTGGGTTTACCCAGATGGAATTTGGGGCTACCCCCAGCACTTGACATGTTCCTTGAACTCTGGCGTTTAGTTGCTGCTTACCAAGTTCTCTTTCGGAAGAGGAGAGGTGGATTTGGGGCCCCCAAACACATCTCCCACCACAAGGGCAGAGCCCCACTCAAACTAGAGGTTGAAGCTCCTTTCTGTTTTGCAGTCCCATGGTGCACACAGAACTTGTCTGGCTTTAGACCTGCCTGCTTTTGCCTGGGACAAAACAGCCGTCACAGCACTGGGGCTGCGGACCTTCAGGCTGTCCCCTCTGCAGAGCATGTCCCCAGGAATCCCAGCCTGGAACCAGAAGGGCTTGGAAGCCCTTCAGAACCTGGTATGAACAGGTCCAGGGCTGGAGCAAGAAGACAGATGATTTATTGCCCTAGCTTGGGAAGGATACGGTCCATCTTCTCCTTTGCAGCCCTTAAGCAAAGCAGAAAATTTTCTCAAGGTGTTTTGAGTTGTCACAGCTCAGAAGAACCAGGGGCTTCATGAGGTGACCCCAGAGCAGCAGAGACAATCTGGGCAAGCAGGGTGCTTGCATTGGGCAGGGACAAACCCACGCAGTCAGGCTTGTTTGGTGGCAAAGGACACCTCCATCTCTGACCACACAGGGCCACTGTCACTGGGCTCCTCTTTGCACACTTCGGTCTCCACCTCCAACCCTGCAAAGAGGATGAAAGTCCAAAATGTGGGTGTCCTGACATCACCGGTGAGGGCGAACGTTGAAGACAATGATGATGGGTGGAACCAGCCTGGGACCAGCTGTGCAGTGTCCACCATGATTCTCACCTGCTGGAAGACGTGCCAGATGGCAACGAAGGGCTGCACAGCTCAGGTATGCGGTGTCCAGAGCGGTGGACCCACGGGTAGGCTTGATGTGGTGTAGGAATCGAGGAAGGGCACCTCTCAGCACGGTGGGTGACGCCAATCAGGAGGCCACCAGCCCTGGCACTCACTGCAGGGGTGAACAGCCCCAAATCCCAAAGGTGACACGTCTTTCCTACCTTGGACAGCTTGGAGGAGGACAGCACCGATGAGGAGTTGGTGGTGAGTGCAGATAAAGGGTTTTCAGTGCTTGGCCCTGCATTGCTCAGTGTTGAAGCCATGAAGATTGGACCACTTGGTGCTTCCAGACCTTCAGGACCATCTCATAACCTCCTTTAGAGCCTGGGAAGGAACTTGTGAAATCCTTCTCGAGCGCCAAAATAAATGCTCTCTACGTCTCCTCTGCTTCTGGGGGAACTGGGCTGCCCGGCAGCTTGGAGACCTTGGTAGATCCCATCTTGGTGATGCTGAGGTGGTAAGCAGCCAAAATGAAGGCCAGCAAGAACAAGCCATCCAAAACCTCCCCTTCTCTTTGAGGCTACGGATGGATGGGGTTCTGCTGCGACTTAGCAGCATCGGGGTCCCAGGAACTGTAAAGAATAAGGAAAAGCGCTGAAAGATGCTGGTGCTTCTCCAGGTCTGTGTTTTTTGGGAGGTCTTTCCAAGCTCCAAGCCAGCCAGGAAATTGCTTGCTATGGGGATGCAACTTGTTGCTCTTTGGCTTCTGCACTTGCTTACAGATGCAGAATAAATAAATAATTACCCTGATTTGTTGCATATCACAAATGATTGCCTTTTGCTCCACACTTCCACAATACCTGCTCCAAAAGGCAGATGTGCAGGGTGGTGGGTGCTGGGGTGATGGGTGCTTTGCGGCTTGATGGCCCCCTGAGCCCATGATGCTGCTGAGGCAAGCACAACGAGCACAGGGCGACCCATGGATGTGAGATGTGCGGCTCTCCCAAGGTAGGTGTTGGCCTGAAGACAAGCAAGAGAGCACCAAGAGGGCATAGAATCATCGAATAGTTTGGGTTGAAGGGACCTTCAAAGTTCACTTAGTCCAACTCCCCTGCCATGAGCAGGGACATCTTCACCCAGATCATAGAATCATTTGAGCTGGAAAAGACCCTTAAGATAATCGAGTCCAAACATAAAAAAAAAATCATAAATCAGGTTGCTCAGAGCCTGGCCTGTGATGTCCCCAGGGATGGGGCATCCACCACCTCTCTGGGCAACCTGGGCCAGTGTCTCACCACCTTCAGCGTAAAACATTTCATTTTCATCTCTAATGTGGATCTCCCCTCCTTAGTTTTAAACCATCACCCCTTGGACTGCCCAGAAACCATGGGGACCGTTTTGCCCCAGGTTTAATAATTTGAATAATTATTACAAATAATTGTTTCTAAGTCCTAATAGCTCTAATACTATTCTTGGTAAGGATTATTCTACTCATTATTTTACCACCACTCCTTTCAACACCAGTCCTGGCCAGCTCCTGTGGAGCTCCTTGGGTCAAGCTCCATGCTGGGAACTCTTTACTCAGCCAGCCAAGAGTTTAGTAAGAATTGGAGCACTCTCCTCCAGCCCAAAGCTGCTTCTGGGAGAGAAATCCAGCTTTGCTGGCTGAGGAAAGGAGAAATCCAGCTTTTCTGGCCGAGGAAAGGAGCACAAGCAGGCAGGAATTCCCGTCCCTGCCCCAAGGACTGTTTACACATAGTTGGATGGAACGAGCCTTGGCTGAAGTGGATAAACAGTCCTTGGGGCAGGGGTTGGAATTTCTGCCCTCACTTCCCCCCTCCCAAAAGGGGCTTTTTGCCGTGCTTGAGTCACATTTGCTTTTTTCCTCATATTTCTGTGAAATTTGGGCTCTTCTGCTCAGCAGAGCAGTTGTAAGGGCAAGATGTTCTTGTCCCAAACCAAAGGCCATTTGGTTGCAAATTAAAATTTTGCACAATCGAAAGGTACCTTTGCACGTTTCCTTATTTAAAGGAGTCATTAGAGAGGAGCTAAGCCTCAAATATATGTATTTTTAATAGGGATACCAGATACATGCTCTGCTATTCTTGGAATACAAAATTAATCCTCTCTTGTTTTTAAAAAAATTGTAGAAAACATCTACCTAACATCCGTTGGAGTGTGTTTCACCCGAGCCACCCGACCCCTGCAAGCCCGGACATGGATATTTTGCAATGTTCAGAGGTCAAAACCGCCCCCTTCTGTCCGACCTCCTGCCAGCCTTCAAAACAAATGCAAAGCAGCTCCAAAAAAAGCACCAAAAAGAATGACAACACAAAAGCAGAGCTCGCTGGGCGCTCTCTTTTTTTATGCCGTGTCCCCGCAGCCGGGTCTCGCCCACCCCGGGCCGAAGCGGGGCGAATTTTCGGGGAATTTGGGCATAAAAAGGGGCGAAATAGCATGCTTCTCGCCGCCACCGCAGCGCGGGGGCTTCTGGGAAGTGTAGTTTGTCGTGATGCTGCGCATGCGCGTTTGGACCCTCTGCGGACTACAGCTCCCAGCGGACCCCGCGGTTACCCATGTGACCTGTGTGGACCAATGGGAGGGAAGCGACGGGCGCCGGTCCGCGCCTCCTCCGGGGCACGGATCGCCCCGTTCGTGTCCCGTCCCGTCCTAGGAAATTACTCAGTATTAAATTGCATGATATATTAATTACCGCGTAATAGTGTGTGCCCCACTAACAGTGTTCACCTCCCTCGAAGTCGCCGTGCTTAACCCACAAGCCGTGGGCAGGAGCTGCACCACATGCCCTGCCCCGGGAGACCGTTGTGATGAATGAAGTTCAAAGTCATAAACTAGATGAACATTTCAAAAGGATGGCCCGTGGACTAAGGGAATGATATGATTATGAATGATATCTGTGTGTATATATGTACATACATATATATAGTAGTAGTTTAATTAGAGTGTATTGATAAGCCCTAAGCATGCTGTAACTGGCATGGAATAAGGGCTGGAATGCGCTGGTTTGACTGAAACCGAGTTAATTTTCTTCATTCAGTTAGCAGCCTTTTTTCATTATTTGGATGTAGGTTGAGAACAGGAGCTTCTTTATTTCGGCCTTTTGCCATCCTGCCATTTTGCAGAGGCCTCTGGGCTCTTCTGTCTTTCTTTTTCCTCTCTCTTTTCTCTCTGGGGCCGTATGGGGCTGATGTCACCTGTTCCTCTCCCACCTGCCCTGGCTTTGCCTGAGCTGCCCTCACACCTGCTCATTATCGGTGCTTCATTAGCAGGGGGTTAATTCCCTGCCCCTCCCGAGGGCAGCCCAGGCTCTGTGGGGAGGGATGGACCCCTCCTGGGCTCAGCTCTCTCCTGGTTCTGGGGGTGGGGGCTCCACTGAGAGCTGGGGATGCAAATCCTGTCTGGCTTTGCTGCAACGGGTGCTGGGGGTGAGTTTGGTTCCTCTCCTGTCCCTGGACATGAGTGTTCTCCTGTTCTCCTCCCTTTGGGCCCTGCAGCTCGTTGTGACTCCCCTGCAACCAGCAGCCTCTGGGGTTCAGTCCCCTGGGGGGTTTAACACCCTAATAGTTGCGCCTGGATCATCCCCCTTTGTCTTTAGGTACCCAAAGGTGAAACTCTGTCCCCAGGAGATGACCTGGGTGATGAGAGTGAATTGAAGTCAACCCCATGCCCCTTCTCCCCCGCCCCCCCCACCCAGGAAGTATGTCTGTAGGGCTGGGGAGACTTTGGGATTCCCTGAGGATGTTTAGGCGGTCCTGGGAGGTTGGGGTGGGGGGCAGGACAAACAGCAGAGTGGGGAGGGGGATGCAGGACCCCCACACGCACCCATCCCCACACCCTGCCACCCTGGGTGAAATGCTGTTAAGGCCAGAGCCTTGTTTTTCCAGGGCCTGAAAGATATCAAATCCACAGTGCCGGGGAGGTTCAGGTTGGATCTTGGGAACAATTTCTTCCCCAAAGGGCTGTGGGGCATTGGAACAGGCTGCCCAGGGCAGTGCTGGAGTCACCATCCCTGGAAGGGTTGGACAGACAGAGATGAGGTTCTCAGGATATGGGGCAGTGCCAGGGGTGGGTTATGGTTGGACTCGATGATCTTGATGGTCTGTTCCATCCAAACTGATCTCTGGCCCCTTGGGGCACAGACCAGCCCTCTCCTGCCTCCCACCAGCTCACACCCCCCCGGAGCAGCAGCAGCAGAACCGGCACAGACACGGTGAGCGCTCGGGGTTGGGTTGGTGCTGCCAGATCCCTGCGGAGGGGACAGCTGAGCCTCCTCCAGCCATCACGGGCTTGGGGGGGTCAATTTGGGCTTGGGCACCTCAGGGTTGCTGACACTGGTGTGCGGCTCACGGAGCTCTGGTGTCTGTAGTTATGAGATAAGGATGATGTGAGTGTCCACGCAGGGTGGCTGTTTGGTGGATGTTTTGGTGCAACAAGCTTAGAGAAGTTGGTTAGTGGTTGGGCCAGCACTGCTGTGATTTCCAGGCGTTATTAAGTATCTCCTGATGCTATTAAGTGGATGTGCAAATCGGGTCAGGCACAGTTGTGAGCTGGTTTCTGTTGCTTTTTGTCACCGCTGCCGGTGTTTGCAGCGCCTTTGAATGTCCCGAACTGCCGGGGGGACTCGCGAGTGGAGCAGATGGGAACTGCAGCCGCCTTGGGGAGCTGTCGTGGGCACAATGTGAGAACTGGTGTCTCTGAGCAGTCGGCTGCGTGTTTATGGGTGTTCGGAGAGGGACGGGTCAGCCCATGCCCTGAAAACCTCGGTGGTCATGGAGCCCTTCAGAGAAGCTGCTCTTGGTGCTGGGTAGGAGCCTCGGTTTAGCGCTTTTGTTCTGCTTACCTTTAGTTTTGGCCTAGAAAGTGGGACAAATCTCTTTTATTCCCCTTCCCCCCTGAGGCAGATCACATAAACCCTGTCCCACAGCCCACAATGGTTCATTTTGCTCCTGCAAATGTCTCTGAGCAGCCTGGGGAGCATCTGTGCTCTTGGGGGGGTGGGGTGATGGTGACAGTGACAGAGATGGTGTCAGTGAGGCTCAGCTGCTGCTGAGAGCAAACAGGGGTTTTTAGGAGTAGGTGGGGGCATTAGCAGGTCCAGTGTCACCAAGTCTTTGGGGGACACCTCAGGAGACTCTCTGGGCATCATTCCACTTTATTCCACTGCACTCTGTGCTCTACCTTGGTTGTTGAGCTCCAGGCAGCATTAATTAACTAACTTAGCCCTAAAGGAGGTGAGTGCCTTGCCCAGCTTGGAGCAAATGTTATTTTGCCCTGGGAAGTTTCTCTGGGTTTTAATTTGTTCCCTGCACATGGACTCGCTGCTTATCCACAGCCTGGTGCTGCTGTCTGTGCTAGGGAAGGGAGACATTCCCTTAGAGGTTATTGATGCTGGAATTCAGACTGCCCAGGGCAGCACATTATTGGGTAGGTGAAGTCAGGAGACACCTCACATGGTGTTAAGTCTCAGAACTGCTGATAATAATTCACTTTTCCTCCCATGGAGTGATCAGGCATCCTCAGCTTCCCTATGTTCCCCAAATACAGGGTGAAAATACACAGTGTAAAGTGTTTGTGACATTAAGTCCATGACACAGGGGTTTGGTCTCAGCTCCAGCTTAAGCATAGCCTGACTAGGCCCACCAGCTCTCAGCACTGGGCAGAGCAGGAGAGCAACACAAGTCCAGGTTGCAGGAATTGCCCAAACCAGGCTCCAATTAGCAGAAACTTGCTTTTCTGAGAGAAAACAGCTTTTAGTTGTCACTTAGCTTTTGTATGTTTTATTCTCCTGAACAAGCAGCTTTCCTGTTCCAAATGGTGCTGCAAAAAATCAAGGCAGCCCAGAGATAATACAAAGACTTAGTTACTTTTTTGAGGTAATTAGTTAGGCTGAAAATATTCTTTGCCTTCTGTTTACTTGAATGGGACAAGTTATCCTTTTTATGTAACAAATGTTGAGTGTAAACGCACATGGTATAGGAAGCATAAAGATGTTCTTACCCAAGTTGGGAAGCGTTCCTTTATTTTAGATGTAATTGAGCATTAACTAAATTCTGGCTCAACATATCCTTTTTATTTAAGTAAACAGATAACTTGTCCTATTCAACAAGTGAGTGTGAAAATGCAAGGTGTAGGGAAGTGTAAACTTGGAAAAAGTTCCTTTTAGCTTTTCTAGATGTAATAGATGATGAACTAAATTCAGACTCAACATGTCTGTTTAGTTGAATGGGACAAGTTATCCCTTTTATTTAAGGAGTGTGAGTGTTAAAAGTGTAGGGAAGCATAAAGATGGATTCACCCCGCTTGGAAACAAGTTCTTTTTAGATGTGATGGAGTATGAATTAAATTCAGGCTCATTGTGTCTGTGCGCACACCCCCAGCACCCCTTTCTCTCCCCACACCTTTTGTCCCCAAGGATGCGCTTCCCCCGGCATCTTCTCATAGATCTGCTGGACCCGCGGGACGTTGGTTCTTCGACACCCCCAAAGTGAGGGGGAGCAGCAGATCTTCTCCATGCTGCCTCATTCCCCCTGCCTGGTGCTGGGGACCCAGCAAGAGCCCCCCAGTGCCAAGGCCCCACCTTGTTCTTACCCACACCCAGGGGTCCCAGTCATAAAGGGGTCCCAGTCATAAAGGGGTCCCAGTCATAAAGGGGTCCCAGTCATAAAGGGGTCCCAGTCATAAAGGGGTCCCAGTCATAAAGGGGTCCCAGTCGGCCACCACTCACAGCATGAAACCCCCCCACCTAAAAGAATAATCATCTCTTCGAGACATGTTTTGGCCAGTCTTCTAGCACCCTAAACAAACAAAACCCCTCATATGCCAGGGCTGCTGCTTCCTGCTGTTGTTGGTCCTTGTCTTCATCCAGGCACCTGAAAAAGAAAAACCATCTTAAACAAAAAAAATACCCAACGCACACCTTAAAAATTAAACAAACAATACACACCTTAATAAAACAAACAATATGCACCTTGACAATAGAACAAAACAAAACCACCACCACAAATACGAAGACCAAAACGCTCACCAAGGGCACCGACCTCCACGAACCTGAGAACAACAGTCACTCAGCACACACCTCCTTGTTCTTGGTGTTTTTCCTCTTCTTCCTCCAGACACCTGCAAGAATGGGGGAAAAAATAGTTTAAAAAAAAATCAATTAAAATAAGAAAGTTAAAAACAACAAAAAATAAAGAGATAAAACAGTCACCAAGAGCACCAGCCTCTTCAGCTCCTGCATCCAGAACCATTCCAAACAGCCAAACCCAATCACACTCTTCCCAGGGGCTCCAGCATCAGCAGGTCCTGCCACCTGCAAATAAACCCAAAGTTAAACACCAAACACAGCCCAGCCCTCAACTAGGGGGGGGTCTGCACTCCAGCCCCCCCAAGGAAGACAACCAGGGGACTCCGAAACAGGCAACAACCTCCAAAAACACCGAACATCTGAAAAAAAGCCCAAAGCCCAGCCCTTAGTTATTTTCATTTTGCCTGCCTGTTTGTTTTCACCATCATTACATTCTGCATACATTCATTTTGACTGCAGTAACCCCCCCAAAGCCAAGGGCAGCACCCCCAAAAAGAGGCTGAAAAGCCTCCAAAAAGCAGCAAACACCAAAGTGGCAGCAAACCCCAAAAACGGGCTGGCAAACCCCAAAAAATAAACCGACACTACAAAGAAGATTCCAGCCCTCGGGGGGCTCTAGACTGCAACCCACCTCTCCCCTTGCGGGACAACCAGGGAAACCCTCAACAGGCACCAATCCTGCAAAAAAGCGGGGAAGAAACACCCAACACTCTCCCCAGTGCTCCTGCCCCTTCAACTGCTGCCTCCAGCCACCTGCACCAGAATAAAATCAGACCCCAAAACCCCCCACACCCTCACTGGGGTGGCCAAACACCCCCGAGAACAATGCCCAGCCTTTAGTTACTTTCATTTTGCCCTTCTGTTTGTCATCAAAATCATTATGTTGTGCATATGTTCCTTTTAAGTGCAGCAACACCCTAAAGCCAAGGGCGGCACCCCCCACCACCAAAAAAAAAAAAAGGGGGGGCAGAAAACGCCAAAAAAAGAGAGGCAAACCACCCCCAAAAAAACAGCAAGCACCAAAGCAGCGGTAAACCCCAAAAAGGGAGGCAAACCCCCAAAACAAGGGGGCAAATCCCCAAAACAAGGGGGCAAACGCTTAAGTGGTTTGCAAAAGAAATAACCCCCCCCAAGACCAAAGCCCAGCCCTTAGTTATTTTCATTTTGCCCTCCTGTTTGTTACCAGCATCATTAATTACATCGTGCATATGTTTCTTTTCACTGCAGCGGGGCGGCACCCCCAAAAAGGGGCAGGCAACAGCCCCCAGACCAAAGCCCACCCCTCAATGGGGTGAGGGGATGGACTGCAGCCGCCCCTAAAGCCCAGGGGACCTCAGCCCCCACCCAAATGGCACCCCAGACCCCCCACTACTGCTCATGGGGGGGACACAACCACACGGAGGGGGAAGCAGGAACCGCTCCACCTGAAACTGCGGATAAAACAGAAACAGAAATAAATCCAACTCCAGCTCAGCATCTCTGCCCCCGCCCCGCAACATCACCTTCCCCTGAGCTCCCCGCAGCCCGAGCGAACCCCAAATACCTGCAAGTAAAGCAAAATACATTTCACCTCCAAGCCGCGGGGTGCGCTGAACTTCCAAGACCCAGCACGGGGTGGCGCTAAACCCGCGCACCCCCCCCAGGGATATCCCCAAAACAGGGGGGGCTTCATCCACCACCCCCCGGGGGGAACCCCCGCTCCCAGTGACTCCCAATAGGCGCCCAGTCCCTCCCCCCGAGCAGCAGCGAGCTGCAAACGAGCTCCCAGTTACCCCCAAGGGGCACCATGAGCTCCCAGCAGCCCCCAGAGGTGTTTAGGAACCGCCCCCCCGGGCGTCCCTGCCCACCCGCGATGGGGCTCAGCTGTGCTGGGACCCGGCCCCCCAGCTGTGGCTCATTGCTCCATCAGCGCAGCTGGTACCGCCCCCGGGGGGGTTGCTCTGGGTCGCCTTCCCCCCAACTCCAGCAAATCCCGAAAATCATGGAACCGTCCCGAAAAATGCCAGTTTTGGAGGGACGGTGCCGTTGGCTGCTGGGATAACCGAGGGGTTTTCGGGGCAGTTTGTAGTAAAGTGATAGAAGATGTTGATCTTGGGAAATACTGACGTCGATTAAAGGATTGCGCTTGTTTGCTTTAATTGAGACTTTCTTAACCGAGTGTGCTCGTCCTTTGAATATTCTAAGCATCAAGTGCTTAATTGTTTTTATTTTGCCCTCCTGTTTATTTTCACCATCATTATATTGTGCAGATGTTCCTTTTAACTTGACACTTTCCTGTCGCTCGGGCACTTGGGCAAGACTGGAATCTCGTTTGAATTTCTGGCGTGATGCTTCTCGTGCATCATCACACACAGAAGTAAAGAACGTCCAGCACTGATCGTGTCCTGCTGTTGGAGACCAGCTGAGAAAGTTCTGACTCTGTGGCAGAATAAGGGGATGATATGTACGTGAAGCTCTCCTATGTAGGAAGGGCAATAACTATTCCCAGTGTATGTCTGCTTTCTGTAGTATAAGAAGTACATCATATGTGCAGTTATTTTATTATCTTGTAGGAAAAGGCAGAATTTTTTGATAACAGAGTCTTATTTACCGCTTGCATCTGATAACCTGATGTGGCTTCCAAGTTGGCATCTTGGCTTCTGTCACTTTTCTTTTTATACTTTCAAAAAACAATAGATAATGAGCCTTCTTCACCTCTGTACGTGGTAAGTTAGATTACGGAGCCGCGAAGAAGAAAAAGTGTTTCAGTAAGGATAAAAGAACTTTTATTGGAACTTGAATGGCTTGCAACTAATTGGTTACAGTGCTTCCATCCCTGCATAATACCCAAAGTAAAATGTAACCATTATATACTCAATTTTCAAACTGGATTGGTAAGTAAGAAGTTATTATCAATGCTGAAATGATGTACCAACACAACCGTGTTCAAATTTTACCATGATGCGGACAGATGGCCCCATTCAAGGCCCACGACCACCTCACTTCTCCATCCTCGGGGCAGGTCGCTTGTGGACAATGCTGGAGGTGACCACATTTGCCGCTGGTTTGGTCGTGGTGATCCTTGCTGTTTGGAGGAGCTCTGCCTGCCAGAACCCCAGCAACCCTCTCTACGCCGCTGCTTTCAACTTTTACTCTCTATCCAATTAAAAGAAAAATAAATAACATTTTTTTAAAAATTGGAAGGACTGTGCAAGGCTTGGTGAGGGGAGTGGAGAAATCTCCCTTGGTTTTCTTGTCTCTAGAAGTTGTGTTTTAGCCTCAAAACATTTTTACCTTCTGGTGGAGCTCCTTGGGTCAAGCTCCATGCTGGGAACTCTTTACTGAGCCAGCCAAGGGTTTAATGGAACTTGGAGCACGCTCCTCCAGCCCAAAGCTGCTTCTGGGAGAGAAATCCAGCTTTGCTGGCTGAGGAAAGGAGAAATCCAGCTTTTCTGGCCGAGGAAAGGAGCACAAGCAGGCAGGAATTCCCGTCCCTGCCCCAAGGACTGTTTACACGTAGTTGGATGGAACGAGCCTTGGCTGAAGTGGATAAACAGTCCTTGGGGCAGGGGTTGGAATTTCTGCCCCCACTCCCCCCATCCTGAAAGGGGCCTGAGTCACATTTGCTTTTTTTTTTTAACAAATATATTCTTTTTTCCCTACCATTGCTGTGAAATTTGGGCTTTTCTGTAATGGCAAGATGTTCCTGCCCCAAACCCAAGACCTCTCCACGAGCTGGGAGAGGCTCTCGCTTCGGGCAACGGTGGGAACCGGGCATTTTGGGATGCTGGGCTGGGGGAAAACAGGCCTGTGAGGAGCCGGGGCTGGTTCTGCAGGGGCAGGAGGATTTCTGCAATCCCTTCTCCTGCTCCAGGGGAGCTGGGGCAGCTCTCCTGGCCATGGAGGACAGAGGAAAGTAGCATCTTGCACGAGCTGGTGTGTATTTGTATGTGCATCTGGCACCCTGGACACCCTCAGCCAGATGTCTCAAGCTGGACTTGGGACTTTGGGTCACCTAAAACACTGTTGCATCCCTTCCCTTGCTATCGGTTTGGCTGCTGGTGGAGAAGAAACATTTCTTCACCCAACCTGAACCTCCCAGAGCACAAGTCATGGCTGCTGACACGTGTTAAACCTTCACAGAACTGATTCCTTCTCGATCAGCATCTTCTCTAGACGTTCGGCGGCCTGACCATCCCTTGGCACGTGTGCTCTGAGCAGGGACTTTCTCTCTGGTTTGCTGAGATGGGTTTTGCTGTCCAATGAGAGATTTTTTGATTTAAAACTTGATGTTATAAGGAAAAATGAGATACGCTTTACAGTCTCCTTTACACGATGGGGGAAAACCACTGGGTTTTTTCGTTGTCTGGGACTTTCTGCTCTCTGCCTCCTCCAAAAAAATGAGCTCCTGCTCTTTCCCAGTTGTGCTGGTCCATTGCCAATATTGTGCTTGGAATAAAAACAGGACGGTTGGTCCTCACAAGGGCTAACCTGGGAGCAGAAATCCCCTTTTTCATAGAAAAACACCTCCTTTCCTCTGACCCCAGGCATGTTTCTCCATCCGGCATTCACCTCTTCTAATTTAAGCTGCGTAAAACAAGGTGACCCGTCCGAGGGATTTATTGTCCTGCTGGATCAAGTTGTGGTATCAAGAGACCCAGGACCTGACCCCGGAGCTGGGCCCCGATCTGCCGCTCTCCAGGATGTGATGGGGTGAGATGGGGCATCTCCCATGGTCCTTGGAGCCAAGGACGTGGCTGAGTCGTGATGCTCTCGCAACCGCTTATTTACTGATTCAGCATCACCCACTGCCCTTATCTCCCTGACGCACGGGGCTCAGCGCGCTGGAATCCCTGGCATTTCTACGCAAGCGCCAACCTCAAGGTATTTGAAACATGAAGGAGAAGTCCTGGGCCCGCTGACAGCAGCAGAGATGGGGCGTCAGCTCCCAGGGGAAGGGCAAACTTCACACGGGATGGGTTTAGGGGATGTCAAGTCAGGCACAAGTCCAGTCCCAGCTCCAAACCCAGTGGGATTTCTGCTAGGAGTGGGCTGGCCGACATCTGCCCTCAAAACTTTCAGTTTCTTTGCATTTTCCCAGAGACGGCTTAGCAGATCTGGCTCAAATATCCAAAACAGAGGATTTCTACTGTCCCTAAGGCTTGCCAGGGACATCCCGAAAGACAGAGAGGGATTTGGGCTATGAAACAGTGCATCCCTCGGATGGAGCCAAGGGGATGCTGGCAGAGCCCTGGCAGGGAAAAAGAGGTGAAGACACTCAAAAGAAGGGACAGAAACCCTAATAATGAGGCTAGAAAACACAGAGGGTTCATTTTTAAGCAGTTTTCCCTGTTCTCCAGCTGTGAGGAGCCGGACGATGCCCAGCCCCTCTCATGGGGGGTGGGATCCAAACTGGGATCCCCAAGACCGGTTCCTCGAAGGCAACAAAACAAACACAAGCCAAAGACGTGGGGGAAAGCAGAGATTAAAAAAGCAAAGTTGCGGCTCTGCAGGTAGCGACCTCAGTGCCAAGGATGACGCAGGGGCTGTTGGGCCCTGGCTGAGAACGGCCGCGCTCGTGTCAGTGGTGACGAGGCCCATCAGCAGCTCAGCGGTGACCGAACATCCCCGCAGAGGAGCTGGGGGATGCTGAGAGCCCCAGTCTGGGCTGGATTTGGGAGCACAGGGGCTCCCAGCCCCCCCAGCACACCAGCATCTGAATGGAAAACCAAAGTCCCAGGGGGGTGGTGGCACCAGGGAGGGCTGGTCCCCATGGAGGGGACAGGAAGAGCCGGGCCTGGGGTCACCCACCCACTCTCCCCACTCCTGTCACCTCCCCGGCAGCCTTGAAAAGCCCCTTATCACCTTAGAACCTAAACAAGCCACTTTGTACCCGTCTCCTCGGCTCCGGCTTCTGCCGAGTTTTCTAAACAACTTCCCCAAAGAGGCTGACAAGGATGTTTTTTCCCTCGCCCGGGAACGGGGGGTCCCGGCACCCCGGAAATGCCTGGGTCGTGCCTCCCCTCTCCCGCACCCCGAGGGCTGGCCTTTGGGTGCCATTGGTCCCCAAACGGGCGCCCAGGGGCGGACATAAAGGATATAAAGGCTGGAGGAGCAGCCCCGGCTCTCTGTGCCGGGGTTTGCTGGAAGACAGAGAGATGGGACCCGAAAGCGGCTTGATCCTCGCTCTCCTCTGCTGGGTGGCGGGCGAGGTGGCTGCTTACCCGCCTTGGGATTTCCCCTGGGGGGCACAGGCAGACCCCCACGCCTGGTCTTGGATGGAAGATCCTCAATCTCGCGCTGTCTCGGCGCATCACCCGGTGTGGGTGCAGTGCCAGGAGGCTCAGCTGGTGGTGACGGTGCACAGGGACCTCTTCAGCACCGGCCGCCTGGTCAACCCGGCCGACCTGACGCTGGGGCCTGCGGCGTGCAAGCATTCCTCGCTCAACCCTGCCCAAAACACCGTCACCTTCACCGCTGGCCTCCACGAGTGCGGCAGCATTGTGCAGGTAAGAGCTTCTCCCCCTCGGTGCTCCCTCAGCCCCCGGATCCCACCCAGAGCAGCTTCAGGCTCCTGTGCCGGACACACAGCACCATCGAGGAAAACCCTAGGGAAAGGACAAGTGGGTATTTCCCCCAAACCAGAGGGTTTTTCCCAAAAAATGCTTTGCCCTTTCAGCTGGAGGCACACCGATGGTGCAAAGCCCCCACATCAGCCCCATTTTGCTCATGTTTTGGCCCATTAAGAAGTGTAACATGCTGAGAATGGAGCAGGCTCCTTCTCCATCCCCATTTCCCTGGCTTTTCCCCCTTTCTTTGGGTTTCCCCAGCATTACGCAGTTGGGATAGGACAGCTACATGGCTCAGTGGGGGTGGGAGGTGGGGGTGGCCTTGCCGCTGGCTTCTCAACTCTTTTCTGCCCAGATCACACCCAATTCCCTCATCTACCGCACACTCCTCAACTACGACCCCAGCCCCGCCAGCAACCCCGTCATCATCCGCAGCAACCCCGCCGTCATCCCCATCGAGTGCCACTACCCCCGGTAAGGGCTCCCTGGCCTCAGTACCCCTGGCCCAGTCCTCAGGGACCAGCATGGGGCCGGGTGCTGACGCCCGGTGATCCTTGCCCAGGAGGGAGAACGTGAGCAGCAACGCCATCCGCCCCACCTGGGCTCCCTTCAGCTCCACGCTGTCGGCCGAGGAGAGGCTGATGTTCTCCCTGCGCCTCATGAACGGTAGGTGGGAACCATCCTGACCCACCGATGGGGGTTTTTCCACCTTTTTCCCAATGTGGAGGAGCTCAGGGACCCAGCAACCCACTAGGAAAGCCAACTTACCCCATGGCAAACTCCTGCTTTGGGCTCTGGTCCCACGGGTGCTCGGGGATGGCTGGAGCATCACCCCGCTGCTGCCTTGCAGAGGACTGGAGCGCCGAGAGACCCTTCACCGGTTTCCAGCTGGGTGACGTCCTCAACATCCAAGCGGAGGTGGGCACCGAGAGCCACGTGCCGCTGCGGTTGTTCGTGGACAGCTGTGTGGCCGCCCTGAGCCCCGGCACCGATTCCTCGCCCCACTACGCCATCATTGACTTCAACGGGTGAGCCCCAGGGACCCACTGGTGGTGGCACTTGGGGACCAACTGGGATGCTGATCCTCCGCCCCGTCCCACCCCAGGTGCCTGGTTGACGGGAGGTCAGATGACACCAGCTCTGCTTTCGTCACCCCCCGGCCCCGGGAGGACGTGCTGCGCTTCAAGATCGATGTGTTCAGGTTCACAGGGGACGCCAGGAACCTGGTAAGGCTGTGTGCCCCCTGTGCCAGCACCAAACCAAGCCAGTGGCCCCTACAAGTGTGTCCCTATCTCTCCTGCCCTCCTCACAGATCTACATCACCTGCCACCTGAAGGTGACCCCAGCAGACCAAGCCCCAGATCCCCTGAACAAGGCTTGCTCCTTCAACAAAGCCAGAAACACGTGAGTAACCGCTGTATCGGGGTGGGGCAGGTCCTCAGCAGCATCCTGCAGCCCCAGCGTGGCAAGGGGTGCGTCACACACCCAGACTTGGGGGTCACGACTGCTCCGTGGGTGCCGGTGGGGGACTCTGGTGACAATGCTCCCACCCTGCTCTAGATGGGCACCCGTGGAAGGCACCCGGGACATCTGCAGCTGCTGCGAGACAGGCAACTGCGAGTCCCCCGCTCTTTCCCGGAGGCTCAACCCCATGGAGCAATGGCCCAGCCGCCGCTTCCGCCGCCATGATGCCAACGGTGAGGTCCTTGCGGGGACGGAGGGGACACCTCGGAGTTGCAGGAGCCTCACTGCTCCTTTCTCCACAGGGAAAGAGGCTGAAGCTGACGTGGTCATTGGCCCTGTGCTCCTCTCGAGGGACCTGGGCACCGTGGGAGAGCGGCAGGAGGGAGGTCAGGGTGAGTCCCCGCTGACTGTGGCCCCACGACACGGCTCCAGTGACGAGTGCTAACATCCCCCCTTGGTTTTGCAGGCAGGGTGACGGCAGTGCCCAGCGTGGGGACAGCGCTGATCTGCGTGGTGGCCGGTGTGGGGCTGGCCGGGGCGGTGCTGGCTGTTGGTGTGGGGCGCAGGAGGTGCGCCCGTGCGTCGGCATGAGTGTGGGGTGGGAGCTGAATAAAGCCTGGGAACGATAAAC
This sequence comes from Streptopelia decaocto, assembly GCF_964273445.1. Lineage (NCBI taxonomy): Eukaryota > Metazoa > Chordata > Aves > Columbiformes > Columbidae > Streptopelia > Streptopelia decaocto. Next base: position 19,668,564 of record NC_138664.1, read on the forward strand.
TGTGTCTGCACTGCTGCCTCCGTGATGGCACCTCGGGGACACGCCTGGGCTGGGTGTCCTGCCAGGGAGGGACCACCCATCCATGTGGCCATGGGGGTGCTGGAGCCCCACGGCTCCCGGGAGGTCCCCCACATTCTCATCCGGGATTCAGCCCTCCCTGGGGCTCAGTTCCAGGGTTGTCCCGCTGACTTTGCGTGGGTGACAGCGGGGACAGTCCCCTGGCCCTAAAGGAACCGCTCCCGCGCTCTCGACCCGGATCACCCGCGCTCCGCGGCCCGCCAATCCGCACCCGCGATTGCGGCCGGCCCCGCCAATCCCGGCCCGCTCAGGCGCGCCCCGCCCACCTTCTCTCGGCCCAATCCCGACCCGCTCTTTCAATCCGGCCCCGCCCATCCGTCTCCGATCCGACCAATCTCGGCCTGCTCTTTCAATCCGGCCCGACTGCCGCCCGGCTCTCCGCTGCCGCCACTCTCGTTCCCCGGCGGCCCCGACCCCGCCGCTCTGCAGAGCAGCAGGGGTCGCGGTCCCGCTGTCGCAGCCCGGGGAGGGCGGGTGGGTGGAGTTCCGCAGCGAGGCCGCTCCCGGTTTCCCGTTCAAGCCCCCAGAGCCGGGGAAGCACCGGAGGTCCCAGCGACTCCGCGCCGCCGAGACCGCGGGAAAAAGGGCCAGATGGGGCTCCCCGTGAGCGGAGCGGCGGCGGGATAGGGGCTGCCGGGGAGAGCGGGGCGGGGGAGCGGAGAGGGGGGCGGGACCGGATTGAAAGGGCGGGTCGGGATTGGGTGGATTAGAGACGGGATGGTGAGGACCGGTGATCGGATTGGGCCTAGCAGAGATGGGCGGGGCCGAGAGAGCAGGGATTGGGCGGGGGCAGCAGCGGGCCGGGATTGGCGGGCGGTGGAGCCGGTCCGGGGAAGCGGGGCCCCATCCCGCCGGCTGCTCCCCGCTTGGGCCGGGCAGCGGCGGCCGAGCGGGTCCGGGGGCCTTCGGGGGCGGTGAGGGGCGGGTGGGTTGCAGCTTAAATAGGAACAGTTTTATTATTATATTTAGTTATGTAATTATATTTTCATTATATTATCCTAAACATTATATATAATAATAAATTCTGCGTAACAAAGCCCGAGGCTGGTTCCTCCCTGTGGGAGGTGCCCCCAGTTCACAAGCACTTCCCCCCACCCGGGCCCGGGACTGCGGGTGGGTGCGCTCGCCGTTCCCCCATCACACCGGGGGGGTTTCCAGCCCCAATGTGACCCTGTGAACAGCCCCCAGGCCGGGCTCCGGATCCCCCGGCTTCTCCAGGCGCGACGGCGGCACCAGGGACCCGATCCCCACCCCACCTGTCCCCAGAACCCCCCGCCCCAGGGCCCGGGCGGCCCTTCTGCGCTGTGCCCTTTGCTCCCCAGCACCTCGAATTGAAAGACAACGTGACAAAAACACCGGGTTTCCCTCAGGTCCCCTCCCGGGAGGGTTCCCCAACCCCTTGGTGGCCCCGGGACATCCCTCGGTGGGCTGGCGCAGTGGCAGCGTGGCCTCAGTGAAACGCTGAACCCCTCCAAAGCAAAGTGTTTTAATGATTTCTGGTTGTAAAGCTCGTGAAAATAATAATAATATTAATAACAACAATAAAACAAGACTTCCAGTCATCTCAAAGGGCTCCCGGACCTCCTCCCCGTTTTCAAAAGCTGCACGGACGGAGCGAGCCCCCCATTAAGGCAACAGGATTTCCAGCACCTTTGGTCCCCAAAATAACCGGAGCATCCCGGCATAGCAGCCTCCTTGAGAAGAGGGGTCGAGCATCCCTGCCAGGGCAGCACCTCCAAATTTGGGCTGTCTTCTTCCCCCCAGGGGGGGTGGCAGCACCGGAGACACCTCACCCCCCCAAAAAATGCAGAAGGGGTTAATACAGAGCTCTCTATTGCTAATATGCGATTTACATCATTTATACAGTATTTACGCCCCCCTGCCTTTATTCCAGCTAAAACTCAGCATCAGTTTCCCTCAGGAAATTGGGAAAGAAAAAAAAAAAAAAAAAACAAGCCACAAAAAACAAAGGTTAAAGAAAAGTTAAGTATAAAAAAATATTTCAAAGAGTCATTCTCGCTTCCCCGCCTTTTAACGTGAAGAAATGTTTGGGGTTTTTTTTGTGGGGGGCTCTTGAGGAGCTGCTGATGGGGTCTCCGGTGGGACAGAGGAACCAGCTCAGGCACTTTCTGGAGAGGGGGACAGAGGCTGGGGCAGGTGACGTCCCGCTGGCGCTGCTCCCATCAAGATCTGAAAGAAGGCAAAAATAAATCCGAGGATTTGGGGAATGCTCTTAGGAAGACATTTCAAACCATTAACTCAAAGGGGGGATGGGGGGGGAGTTTCTTTTGAAACTCAGCTTCGTTCTCCCTGGAATAACAAGGGAATTCAGTATAAACACCCCAAAGGGAGCCAGACACCAACCCCCAGCTCCACCACTGGCCAAATCCAGCTTTAGTTTGGATGCTTGCAGAGAAAACCCAGATGAAAGGGAGGAAAAAAGGAACTAAACAGCTCGGGTCCAACCCCCATCTCTGTTTTCTTTTGGTTGGTTGTTGGAAGGACAGATGGACATCTCCTTACTGGGAAATCTTGCAGTTTGTCGTGGAGACGTAGCGCCCAGTGTAGTGGATGTTGCACCTCACCACGTTGTTGGTGAAGTCCGACTCCAGGACGATGTATTTGGGGTTCACTTGAACCTAAAAACGAGGGAAAGGGAAAAAAGCACCCCCAAAAATTAGTAAGAGGGGGGACAAGCAGTGCCTAAGTCAAAGGGATGGCACCAAAAAAGGTGCGTGGGCCCAAAACTGATGGTTGAGATCCCAAACCGACCCCAAATTGGTCACTTTGCCCCTAAAAAACTCCCCCGCCACCTTTAAGACGTAATTTCCCGGCTGCACATCCGTGATATCGATCCACTGGCAGTCGATGTCGGCGTTGTAGGTGTCGTAGCAGCCCGGGCTCAAGCCCTGTGGGGGAAGAAAAGGGGGGTTCAGGGTGTGTTTGAGGGGGGGTGAACCCCACGGAGCCCTTGGAGCATCCCCCAAAAAGCCACCTGGGTGTGGGCCGTGCAGGCGTAACGCTTCAGGTTGCCGAAGTCACAGGTGGTGTCCTCCAGGCAGAAGCTGGCTTTGTGTCCCTCGGCCACCTTCCTCCCCGTGCTGGCATCCAGCAGGTCGTAGTGGCTGAACTCATCCATGCTGTGATAGTGCCTGGGGGGGACACAGGGTGACCCCCCCAAATGGCACCGTTCCCTTCCCAGGTGTGATTCTGGGGGCTCCCCATCAATCCTGGGTCTATCCCAGCTTGCAATCTCTGTCCTTGGGGGACATTAATTGCAGGAGCTTGGTGGTTTTAGGGACATAGATGTGAAATGAGGTGATGCCCTCCCCAAAGATCTCAAAGCAAAGCCACAAAAAAGGGGGGAAATGCCATTAAAAAAGCCTTACAATTGTCGCGAAAGGGAGGGCTGGTGGGGGATGACATGGGGACACTCACTGGTGACAGCTGTGCCACTCCCAGCTGTGCCGGGGCCGGCTGGGCAGAAAGTCGGCTGTGCCCTGGTTCTTCACCCGCTGCGGGAACCGCAACAGCACCCGCACATCATAGTCGGTGGTTTCAGGGGTGTAGGCCGTGCTGGGGACATCAGGATGGTCAAGGACAATGTCCCCCCCCCGCCTTCAGACCCAGCCCCAAGGGACAGGAGCCCCCCAGGCACAGGGGGTCAGCTCTGGCACCCCCGGGAGGAAAATCCCCAGCGAGTGTCTGCAGGGAGAGGTTCCTCCGGGGGGAAAGGAGAGGATGAAAGGCCCCCCCTTGCAGCACCTGACAGACACCTTCCCTTTTTATCCTTTTCTTTTTCCTTTTCATTTTCCTTTTCCCTTCTCCCTTTCCTTTTCATTTTCCCTTTCTTTTCCTCTTCCCTTCTCCTCTCCTTTCCCCCTCCCCTCCTTCATCCTTCTTCCCCTTCCTTCTCCCCTTTTCCCTTTCCTTCTCCTCCTTCTCTTTCCCCTTCCCTCTTCTTCCCTTTTCTCCTCCATCCTTCTCCTCCTTCCCCATCTCTCTTCCCTTTCCTCTTCCCTTCCCCTCTCCTCCATTCTCCTCCCACCAGTACCTCCTCTGTTCCCCTCCAACAAACTCCCTTGACTCAGGACCCTCCTTTCTCCCACAATGTCCCCATCTCCCCAGGGCCCCCTCCTGTCCCCCTGTGTCCCCATGTCCCTACCTGGCCAGGCACTTCTCCTCGGCGGCACAGCGCAGCGAGTACAGGTGAGCTCGCTGCACGTAGGTGGACGCTTGCACATAGTTGGGGTCCGGCACCAAGTCAGGGAGACCTGCCGGGAGGATGGGGACAGCCCTGAGGGCTTGGGGACAGGACCTGCGGACAGCGTTTGGCTTGGGGACACCGGTCGCAGGCTCGAGGCAGCCAGCCCTGACCTCGTGGGAAGGTTTGCTTTGGTCACCGCCACGTTGTTTTAATTTTCTGCTGCAGATGGAAAATCCTCCTTTCCCCTCCCCTTCCCCCCCAGCTCCCGCTGGCAAACCCCAGCCTCCCGTTTTCCTCCAGCCCGATTGCTCAACCCTCCGAGAAGCGATTCCACCCGGCCGTGCCCACCCGCCCTGCCAGGGGTTACTGGGATCCCCCTGAGCCCCCCCAGCTTCCGCCCCTCCGGCAGCCAGCGACCAGGGGGTGACACAACCCCCCGAAAACAGGGGTCCCTACTTCCTGCCCCGTTTCCTGGTTTTCACCCCCAACCCAGCCAGCTGCAGGGCCGGGCGGGGGCTGCCTCGCTTCCAAAAGCATTACAGAGCCCAGCTGGAGCCCGAGCTCCCACCCCAGCAACGCCCTCACACACCTCCCCTTCCCAAAGGCTCCTCCGAGCTGGAGAGCATCCTCACATCTGCCCCAGGGTGGGGGGATGCTCACCGGCACTCTGTGCCTCAGTTTCCCTCTGCAAAGTCAAGCCTTGCTCTGCAACAACCTCTGCTTGGGAGCTTTCGTTCCTGCAGGCTCTCCAGCCTGTCCTCATCCTCACCTTCGCTCCCAGCCCCAGCCTTATCCTCGTCTACATCCCCATCTCCATCGTCATCTTCAACCTTATCCCCATCTTCATCCTTATCCTTAACTTCATTCCCATCTCCATCCCTATCCTCACCCTCATTCCCATCCTTATCGCCATCTTAATTCCCATCTCCATCCCTATCCTCACCCTCATTCCCATCCTTATCCTCATCTTCATTCTCATCACAGTATCACAGTATCACAGTGTGTTTGGGATTGGAAGGGACCTCGGAAGATCATCTAGTCCAATCCCCCTGCTGGAGCAGGAACGCCCAGGTGAGGTCGCACAGGAACATGTCCAGGCGGGTTTTGAATGTCTGCAGAGAAGGAGACTCCACAACTTCCCTGGGCAGCCTGTTCCAGTGTCTGTCACCCTTACTGAGAAGAAGTTTCTTCTCAAATTTAAGTGGAACCTCTTGTATTCCAGCTTGATCCCATTACCCCTTGTCCTATCATTGTTTGCCACCGAGAAGAGCCTGGCTCCATCCCCATGGCACTCACCCTTTATATATTTATAAACATTAATAAGTTCCCCCTTAGTCTCCTCTTCTCCAAACTAAAGAGCCCCAGCTCCCTCAGCCTTTCTTCGTAAGGGAGGTGCTCCACTCCCTTAATAATCTTCGTTGCCCTACGCTGGACCCTCTCCAGCAGTTCCCTGTCCTGCTGGAACTGAGGGGCCCAGAACTGGACACAATATTCCAGATGTGGTCTCACCAGGGTGGAGTAGAGGGGAAGGAGGACCTCTCTCGATCTACTAACCACCCCCCTTCTAATACACCCCAGGATGCATCCCCATGCCTATTCTCACCCTCATTCCCATCCTTATCGCCATCGTCATTTTTATAACCTTCCTCATCCTCGTCCCTATCCTCACTGCTCATCCTCATCCCCATCTGTATCCATCATCCCCATCCTCATCCTCGTCTACAACCCTGTCTTCATCCCCATCCCCATTCTCACCCTTGTTCCCATCCCAGTTCTCATCTCCATCCTTCATCCCCACTCTCACCTTTGTTCCCATCCCAGTTCTCATCTCCATCCTTCATCCCCATCTTCATTTTCCTTTTCATCCCCATCCTCGTCCTCATTCCCATCCCTATCCTCATCTTCATCCCCATCCCTCACCTTCTTTCAAGGGACCAGGGGGCTCCAGCCACACCACCTCCTCCCTTTACACCCAGACAGTTCCCAGCACATTTCCTTTTTCCCCTCCTAGTTTTTTAGCCTTATTTTCCCTTTTTATGTTTTTTTTCCGTGGGCAAAAAGAACAATGCCTTCTTGTTTCTGGGCCTGCCTTCCCTCGAGGGATCACGTCACTCCGTTGGAGCTCGTTTCCTGCCCGGCTCGCTTGGTCATCGCTGCTGATGTAATACCCAGGGGGGGCCGTGCACACCAGGGGGGAAAAGCTTGGAAAGACTTTCCCCCGATCCTTAAAAAAATTAATAATTAAAAAAGCAACAGAGAAAAGCCCCTGGGCCCTGGCCTGTTGCGAGAGGAACATTTGTCATCATTTATAAAACAGCTTTTCCTCCCCACTGTTGTTTATAATAAATTCTTGGACGTTCCAGAGAGAAACCTGACCCCTTTACCAACGGGGAGGTTTATTTTTCCCCCTATGACGGAGCTTGCCCTGCACGGCCCTGTTGTTATTGTAGGGTCTTACGCCTGATTTTCAGCTCAGAACCCGGCAGCGAAGGGTCAAATCGCAAGCGCCGGCACCATTGGGGTTAATAGGATGGCAGGATCCAGTCTCACCACCCTCCAAATGTCCCCTTGTCCCAGCAGGACACCAAACTGTCCCCATGCGGGGCTGGCCAAATCCTGCTCCTTTTTGCTGAGCCAGCACTTTCCCACCTCCTTCAAGCCAGGGGGCTGGCAGCCCCCTCCACCCCGGTATCGCCTCCGAAAAGGGACAACCACAGCAAGAACGTGTTTGCTTTTCCTCCGCCGCCCCTCAGCCTGCCCCGGGGAGCTGCCAGAGACGATTTCCTCCTTCTGCACCGTGAAAATTCGAATAATAAAAAAGAGGCAGGCCCGCTCCCCGCCGCGCTGTTTGTGCAGGTGTGCGGGACTTAGCCGAAAAAACAGCGGCTCTGACTGTTTTCCCAGGAGGCGGATGCTTAGGGACAAGCCAAGTGGGTGGCTGTGAGCAGTGGGGACACTGGGGACAGCGCTAAGTGACTGAGATTCAGCCCTTCACCCCGCCATCCCGCAGCATCCCTCCTCACGCACCCCTCCATCCCATCCCAGCCCCGCTGGATCTGCTTGGGAGCCCCGGCTGCTTGTTAAATGCCTGAAGAGAGCAACAAAACTCAACCCAAAACCACAAAAGAGAGACTTTCCCAGCAAGATTGTCATCTCCTGGCCCCATCCATGGGTGACAGCATCCCCAGGTGCCACCACAGCCACCATGACTCAAGTCGGTATCAAATTCCCCACCACCCATGAGATTTCCAAAACCTCCACCACGGCCTGGCCACCTACAGATTTAGGGCTAAAAAACATTTCAGCTCTCATCTTCTGAGATATTTCCATCATCTGCTTTGGATGGAGGGAGGTGGACGACTCACGATGCTCATGCAAGCCCCAGTAAAGCTCCTGTAAAAGCCAGTGGGGATCTAATTGCTTAATTAACCCCCCAGATGCCCCAGCGAGGGGCCGGGAATGCCACACATTCCTGGCGGAGCCGGGCGGGATTAGGAGGCTCTTAAAGAGCTTAGATGCATAATTAACATCTGATTCGGCTTTATAAAGTGTTTTGCTCAATTAAGAAACCTGCCTGAAGAGTGGCCCTGCAGGTGACAAGCTTGGGGGGAAGGAGGTTGTGACCCCCAGGGAGGTGACAGAGGCCCCAGAGAGCCACCTCCCTGGGCTCGGATGAACTTTATTCCCTTCTTTAGATTTATTAAGGAAAAATGTGAAGAAGGAGGCTGAGGCCTCCTGTACCAAGGGGTGGATGTCCTGCTGATGGGCTCATTGGCCAACAAAGGTTGTCCACCCACCCGCGGGCACCCTGATTCCCCTGGCAGAGCCATGGGCAGCATCACCTCCTGGCCCAGCTTCCAGGGATCCTTGAAGGACACAGCCTTTGCCAAAGGGATGAGATAAGCTTGGCAGGCATCTTCCCATTTCCCTTTGTCACCTTGGGTCATCTGCAGGGCAGCGGTCCCCAGAAACATGGGACTGCCAGCATCCCTCATCCCTTAACCCTGGATACCAACCCCTGCATCCCTCATCCTTTCATCCCTCACCCCTGCATCCCTCACCCCTGCATCCCTCGTCCAGCAGGAGCGGTTGCTCCTGGCAAGGCGGGCAGAGATCTGGATGAAGATCCTCTCCATCCAGCTCCTGTCCCCAAGCTCTTTCCCACACATCAGCAAGGCCGGCCAGACCTCGGGCTGACCCAGCCCGGCTGCTCTCGCTGTGTTTACTCGCTCGCACGCAACGGGGCAGGGGTGGGACAAATGCTTCCCCCAGTACGAACCCTCTGGGATGGGATTTTCTCAGAAACTAGGGATGGGGCTGGATGGGTTCTGGGGTCAGATGGGTCACAGGCTCCAGCTGAGATGGGTTTCCCAAGGGACAGGCAGGGAACAGATCCCCCAGGCTGCTGCTCCTCACATCCTCCGGCCTTGCTTCCAATTTCACCATGGAGCAAAAGAAAAAAACCACTTTTGGCAAGCCTCAGCCAAAAGCCACAGGATTTCATCAGGATCGGGGTCAGTAGGACATGAAATGACGGTGGCCCTGCTGTGACCTTGGTCCCCTGCTGTGGCCCCGATGCGGCTGGCACAGGGGGGCAATCAGATCCACCCGTGAACCGAGCGTGTCCCAGCCCAGGGCACAGGGCCAGGATGCCCCAAGACATGGCACAGACCCACCCCATGAGCACAGCGGCCCCTCAGTCCACAGCACAGACCCATCCTGAGACCAGACTCCACCGGGACTTGCTCCTTTGCACCCCTTCCCTTTCCTCTCTGCTTTATTTCACCACCATCATTCCCAAAATACAGTGTCTCCAACAATCCCTTGGTGGCCCCTTGGCCACATTTGTCCCCGTAGTTCCAGAGCAGCATCCTTGGCTCCAGACACTAGTGCAGAGGGCTCTGCTCTCAGGGATGCCCTTCCCCCTGGGTAACAAAGCACTTAGGGCACTGTCCCACCCCACGGGAGCTGCCACCCACCCCAGCATCCCCCTCAGACTCACCCCGTCCACCGTGGTTGGGCCTGTAGACACTGCCCACACTGACCCGGGCTTGGTTATCAGGGACGGCTTGTGGCATTTCGGGGCTCCTGGCAGGCAGGTAGGGCTCGGGGCGAGGAACCGCGTAAGGCTCCAGTGCCCGAAAAGGCGGTTGTGGCTCATAGGGGGGGTACTGGCCCCTGTACCCCGTCCCGGCGGGAGCTTGCAGGTTATCGGTCGATGCGATGCTGGGTTGCTGGTTGGTGTATGAGTCCGGGCCATTCTGCTCCGGTGAAGCCCCCGTGTCGTGATACAAACTATGGGAGTAGCGACGGTCCAGCCCATCAACCGGCTGGGGGGCGGCAGGCACGTAGGGGCGTTCGGCCACCGGGTAGTAACCCTGGGCTCTATAGGGGCTCTGCTCCTCCCCGTAGTCCTCGTAGCGAGCGCGGGGTTGGAAGGGGTACACCACGCTGGCACCCGCCGCCGCCGACGCCACGGCCGCCCCGCCGGGGCCGGTGCTGCGGTAATAGGCGTACGTCTCATCGTACGCCCGGGGCGCCTCGTAAGGCTCATACTGGGGGGCGAAGGGGAACTGGGGGTACGCGGGCTGCCCGACGGCGGCGTAGGCGAAGGATGAGGCTGAGGACGAGGAGGAAGGTTGGCGGGAGCGGCCGGCGGGCCGTACCCGTTGCGAAGCGGTGCTGTCGCCCACCGGTCCCTCCCGCCAGTTTTCGGGCACCTGCCCGAAGCCGAAGGGATGTCGCGTTTGTCCCCGCACCGTTTCGGAACCCGGGCGCGGCGGTACCGCCGGTGCCTGTCGCCGGACGTTCCCCGTTCCTCCGGTCACCGCTCCCGCCAACATCAACCGGTTCCCTCCGGGTCTCTCCTGCCCCGCCGGGACGTACTCAGCGCCGGTGTTGAGCAAACTATAAACGCGGCCGTTGTTCTCCCACTGGATCAGCTGCCTCCAGGGCTGCCCGCCGCCCGCCGGCTCCTGCCCGCCCGCCAGCAGGCACAGCCCGTAGCCCAGCGCTGCCCACAGCCTCCACGCTCCCCGCCGGGCCATCCCGTCTCCCCGCTGCCCGCCGGGTCCCCCCAGCCCCGGTGCAGAGGCTCCCGGGGCGGGCGGAGCGGCCGCGCTCCCCGGCGGCGGCGGCGGGAGGGAAGCGGGGCCTGGCGGGGGAGCCAAGCGCGGGGGGAGCAGCAGCAGCGGCGGCGGCGCCGGGTCCTAAGAACCGCCTCCACCACCGATCCTGCCCCCCGGCAGCCCGGAGGAGGGGCTGAGGGTGCTGCAAAATCCATCCGCTCTGGATTAAAAAAGAAAGAAAAACAAACAAAAACCGACAAAATAACAAGCAAACAAACAAAAAACCCCCAAAGCAAAACAACAAAAAAGCCCCAAACAAAACAAAACAAAAAATCCAAACCAAACAAAACCAAACGACAAAAAACAAAGAAAGAAACAAAACCCCAAAACAAAACAACAAAAAAACCCCAAACCAAACCCAAACACACAAAAAAAACCCAACAAAAACAAACAACAACAAACAAACCAAACAAAAAAAGAAACAAACAAAAAACACAAAAAAAACAAAACAAACAAAAAATCCCCCAAACCAAAACCAAACAGATTAAAAAAAACCCCAAACTTCTGCTTTTTACACTATTTTTTTCCTTAGCCCGGTGTACACACAGCTTCAATACTCGGGTTGAATTCCGCGTGTTTCAGTGTTATACAATGGCCTCGAAATAGGGGTTGGGCTTGCAGAAAGCATTTGATGGGGCAACACGATGCGATCCTGTGCCACTGCTGGGAAGGAAGGACCCTGTTTTCCCCCAAAAAGGAACCCAATTCCCAATAGTGACTGTCCCAGGGTGAGGGCCTGGACAAGCACCTTGACTCCCTCACAAAAGCTTTCGGTAGGTCTCAGAGGGGAAGCTGCCAAAAATAAATTGAAGCTTTCCCCCAAATTTACCTCTTTGTGATGATTTGGTTTTTTTCCCCCTTGATATTATAGGCCAAATGTGGCCAGATCCTGCACAAAATCTTAACAAGCCCCAGTGAGGAATAAAAACAGAGAATGGTGGGTAAGCCGGGGCTGGAAATATTAAACTAAAAGGGGGGACCTGAGGAGTGAATCCAGGGGGTCCCCAACCCTGCTGCCAGCTGGATCCAGCCCCTGCAGACCCCAAATCCACCATCACACAGAGGCCAGCGCTCTGGATTCCTCCTCCACATCACTGAATGAAGGGTCTGTGCAAACAGAGCACCAGGGCCTCACCACCTCCTCCTTCCCGGGGACCCCCTGAGCACCCTCCTCCACACACATTTTAACAGTCCCCCAACCCCAATCTGGCATCCACAGGGACATATTTCAGGGCAGAAATGAGGCTGGGAAAAACATCTCGGCATCCTTCCTTTCATTTTCCACACTGGGGAAACCGAGGCACACCCCAAAAGCAGGAGCGGGCACCCCACCCTCTGCCCCCCTCCTCGTCCCTGGAGCTGTCCTTGTGCCACCCGGCACTTTCCTGTTGCTTTAAGTCGCGGCCGTAGGGACGTGTGCTTTCCACGTGTAGATTTTTCCTTTTCCCCTTTTTCAACCCCCCTCCTGCCGCTTTCATTCCCAGCCCAAAAAAACGGGGACAGAGCCAGGATGAGGCCAGGGGCCAAAACCAGCCTGACCACAGGGCATCCCAGCACCGAGCCTTCTCGGAGGGGCTAAATTTCCCCCGTGGGATCCCCCAGTTCCTTGCATCCCCCAATATTTCTTCGCTTTCCCTTGCTCCTGCCCGCGCTCCTCCCTTCTCCCCGCAGGGACTGGAAATACCAGAGTTGATGTAATAGGCAGTGTGGCGCTGGCCAGGAAGGAAAGCCTGGCCTAACCTCCTCCTCCCACACCCCCACGGCTGCCTGTCCTGAGTGGGGATGGGCACACGGGGGGCTGGCCAGGGGTCACTCCCCTCCGCATCCCCCCAGCCCTGAGCACAGCCAGGATTTTAGAGGGAGGACTTGGTGCGATATAGGGGGGACACATGCGGCAGGGACATGGTTACTCCCACCCCAGTGGGGATGGAGGGATGATGCGGGGTGGGGGGAGGGGCAATAGGTTTGGTTCAACGATGGGGGTCCTGTACCCCCTCCAACTCACCAGACTGTGAGATGACACCAGGACATGATGGCAGAGGGGACAGGCAGGGGGTGTCACCCCCATAACCCTTAATGGGGGGGATTAAGGACACATAGGGTCCCACACCGCGTCCCCACAGGGGTTCAGCATCCTCAGAGAGGATGCAGGAAGCGGGTGGCCAGAGGCCATCTGTCCTAAAGCAGCACCCTGGGCCACCAAGAAGTGACACGAGGAGCCGTTTCCCCATGTATTGGGGGGTCCTACCCCCACTAGATGGTGCCAGCAGCCCACGCTTGTGGTGTCACTGCACCTGGGGTGACAGCAGTGGGGACAGCCACCCTTGCAGTGGCTTCTGCCACCCAGCCCCACGGAAACCCATCCCGAGGTGGAGTGGGAGAAGGGGACCCAGGGGCTGGGCCCCATGAACCATTTTGTCCCCCTTTCTTTTTAAAAGGACTCCAAAAGGGGTGGGTGTGGGTGCCCATAGGGGATTTGTGGGGTGGCTCCCAAAAAGATGAGTTGAAGCCATGGTGCTGGGGAAACTGAGGCAGCGCTGGCTTGGGCCAAGTCCCGGGCACAACTCCAGTGCCTCCATCCCTCCTTGCTGGGCTCAATCCCCAAATTTCAAGTTAACCCCTCAACCTGTCCATTCTACTTTCCTTTTGCAGACATAATTACCAATACAGTGAATTCATTTCATCCCCAAGTGATTAAATTACTTAGCAACTTAATTACCTAAAGAGTGGTTTTCTGTTACTATTATTTTTAGACAATTTGGGTTAACTAGTCGTGTGAGTAATTGGGTGTCATCTTATTGAATTAAAGGGGACCGCGTGGTCACCATGCGGCACGGTGGCACGAAGGCGCCTCTGGCTCCATCCATGTCAAACTCACCCAAAAGCTCATTCCCAGGATTTTACTGTCTCCTTTTAAATCCTTTCCAACATGGATTTACTGGCACTGACTTGATTACTCCAGACAACCACGTGAGGGAAAGCTGGGGAGAGAAAAAGAGGGATTTAGCTTCACCTGAATCTCTGTTTTATTGCCCCAAAGCAGGTTGTTTTGGGGAACGGCAGCCTTTTCCCACAGGAGACTTATATTTATGGCAGAAATGCCCTTCTTTTCTCCAGTTCCCACCACACCAAGGCCCACCAAGCCCCAAGATCAAGGTCAGCGTCTCCCACCTCATCAACCCATGTGCTATGGGGACGAGTGGATGGAACCAAGGCCTCTCGGCTAAGTCAGTGGCAGAGGAAAACGACAGCTTCGTCTCCCTCCCTTGCTATTCATTTTCCCCAAAAATCAGCCAAATTTACAGATTTAGAGAGCTCAAGGAAACCTGCTGATGCCTCCGCAAGCTTCAGGGAAACTGAGGCACGGGGACTTTCCCCTGGCTGGCACAGGGTATGCTGGGACCTGAGCAAATCCCACCTGGTATTTTGGCATCCGTCAGCAGATGGAGGAGCTGGCAGTCAAGGAAACCTGGGGAGCATCTTATTTCCTCCATTAATTTACCCAGTGATGGGATCCTGCAGGCAGAAGCTCCAAAGCCAGGGTTGTACAAGCCCTTTCCTTCCTACAGCCAATATTGAGGGAGAAAAGCAAGAAGGCGGGGGAAGAAGACATGACCTGGGATAATAAAGCTAAAAATCAAGCTTAGAGTGAGGTGGCTCCTCTTCTCCTTCCTTCCCAACCTGGGCAACATCACAAATCAAGCAAAAGTCCAGAGCAATTACAAGGAGGAAGCTACAGGATGGGGCAGGAAGGTCCCAGAGATTACTTGGCGGCTCTGCAAGGGACAGGGGTTCCTCCCCAAACCCCTGCTCCCCTCACTTGCTTTATGGTTTCCTGTATTTTTGCAACCTCACAGCACTCTTGGCTTTCTACACCAACATTCCTCTATCACATTTAGCAATTATAGGTGATTTTCTTTCCCCCCCCCCCCCGTGTTCTTAACGGAGCTTATAATTAACTCTCTTCTGATTCTCATCCCTGCTTGCACACTGGCCTCATCAGAGATGTCAGCAAAGTGCTTTGATAACATCGCCTCCGGGTTTTTTATAGCTTTGGAAGCTTCTTTTCCCAAAGGATGCGAAACCCAGTGTCCCCGGGAGATGCTGTCCCTCTGCATCCAGCCCGCGGGGACATCCCCAGGCAGATGAAGCTGACAGCACCCATGGCTTCACCCAAACTCCCAGCTCTGGGTGCCAGCCCAAGCCACTGCCAAGCATCCCATGCAAGGTGGCAGGGTGTGGAGAAGCAATACAGCTTCTGAGACCTGTCTTGGGATTTCAAATGAGCTCTCAGTGTTGGAGCAGCCGTTGGGGACATTAAAAGTGACAATCCTTTTAACGTGCGTGGTGCCTGCTCCCAGCACACAGGCCTGCGTTTCGCCAGAGGTTTCTCTTAGCGCTTGTAAATGGAATAGAGTTGTCATCGCCCTAATCTCAGTGGTTCTGCATGAGGAATGTTCGCCTCCCTTATCTCTCCAAAACTCCTGCCTCGGGTTTCCAGCTCGTTTGGATCACTTTGATGCTTTGCAACCCAACCTGGCTCTTAGCATAAGCTGGGAAAATCCATCATGTTCCTCGAGGTGAGAGGAAAATCCATGAAGATTTCCACCCACGCGTACCTACCCAAAGGGCATCATCCTCTGATCTCCTGAGCCTGGTCTCCTTCATGGTCCCCAGCACAAGCCAGTCCTTGCCGGGGGACACCACTTGCCCCAGATGGGGACGGTGGCATTAGGGAATAGAGAATTTCTGGAATCCATACCTGAGTCGCTGTACCAGGAAATCCAGGGAAAAGAAGTTTCCTTGCACGGACATTACCAGGAACATCCCCCTCAGCAGCTTTGAGGTTCTTCCCGTGCTCCCACGTTCGGGCCGGGTGTCTGAGTCCAGGGCCAGATTTTGGGGTGGGGGACATCTTCATCCATCCCTGCGCAACATGGGCAGAGGCTCAAAGGCTACAAAAAAACCAAAAAAAGGCACTAAAGCTTCCTTTGGGCAGCCAGGGGAGAGGTTTTCTCCAGCATCTTCCCATCTGGAGGCATCAGAGCACCCATGGGTGCACTGTTGGATTTAGCAGGGCTGCCTGCACCGATCCATGCAGGACAAGCACTCCAATTTCAACCAGCCAGCAGAGTCCTCAGGGAGGTTTTATACCTCCCTGGCCTTGCCCGCTACCCCCAACAGCCAAATAACACCCTAAAATAACACAAACCCATGAGTAAATTCATTTTTCTTATTCAATTTTAATGCAAGTATTGAGGATTCCTCTGCCCAGAAGAGGTGACCTGAGGTGGCTCAGCTGTCCCAATATCAGCAGATGGCAGCCTCAGCAGCCTAAAAAACAGCTCTCCCACCCATCCCACAGCATCGACTGGGGGGATCAGCACACCCCTGGGGGTCCCAGCACCCCCCCAGGGTTCCACCCCAGCACATGTGCCAGGCAGCCCAAGGGCTTCGCTCAGCGATGGCAAAAATGGAATTAATTAGGGAGGCAGAGTGGATAATAACATGTTTTTTAAAGCGTGGTGTTTGCAGCAGACTTCTCTGGAGTGGGTTATTTATAGGATGATTCTATAACCTAAATAATACAGTGAAATTTTGCTGTGTTGCTCTGGGGTAGTGATGCTGGTCAGGTCCTGAGGGGGTGCAGATCCCCCCACTGATGCTCCCCAGGTGCCCCCAGCCCCTCTGTGGGTGCAGCAGCACATTTAGAAGCAAATCACCAGCTTGTGGACCCTGAACATTTCCCTTTTGGCAGTAACGTGGGTTAAATGAAGTGGTTTAACGAGCAGACCCTCTTTGGGGGATGTGTGATCCCCACTGTGGGACCCCAAAGAGGAGGTGACAGTCACTGTGACCTGGACCTGCTGCTTCACCACAGCTTCATCCCAGCCCTGGGCTGCTGCAAACAGGGACAGGAGCCGGGGCCATACCCTGAGCCCCAGCAGTCCCAGCCCAGTTAGGAACTGGGGGGGTCCTCAGAGCCCCCAACTCCTGCTCACCCCAAGGGAGCCACAAAGCAGTGGGCAGGGATGCTCCAGCCACCCACACAAGAAATGAATCATCATCATATTCTTCTTCTTTCTTCCTCTTCTTCATCTTCTCCTCCCTCCTCTTCATCTTGTTTCTCTTCTCCCACCTCTTCTTCATCTTGTTCCTCTTCTTCCTCCTCGTCTTCATCTTCCTCCTCCCCCTTTATTCCCCCAGGCTCCTCTCAGGTGTTTGACACTTGCCCAGGTTTAACCCATCACTGCCCTCCTGCCCACGCTCTCCTGGGTGGGCTGGCACAGCGGTGGCACTTGCCACCAGCAGAGGATTGTCCCCAAACCTTTGCCAGGACAAAGTGTGTTTGCAACAGGGTCCCCAAACCCCTCATTTATTTCGCCACAGTCAACAGTGAGGTCGTGGCCATGCTCCCCTCCCGTGCCTCAGTTTCCCCATTGCCTGGGAGAGGCCCCGAATTGACCAGCAGGAAGCCGAGCAGATAAATAACCCCCAACATGTTCCTCCAACCACTTTAAAAGGAGAAATACCACCCACAGCCATGACAAATGGCTTTGTCTGGCTCACAAGAGGAACAGCAAACACCCAGAGAGCGGTGGCTGCCTCCACTCTGGAGTGGTAGGTGTATAAATATATAGTGAATAAAATGAATAGTTTTGTTTGTTCTGCTCTTATCTAATTTAATAGCTTCTGGGTGAGCAATTACTCGCTGTAACCAGAGCAAATAAGCAGCATTAGTGTAATTGGTTGAGTATTACTCTGCTTTATACTATATAATGCAACATTAGGACCTCAGCACTTACTCTTAAAAGAAGGTTTTCTGTTCCAGTCAAGGCTGGATGGATGCTTAGTGTGGGTTAGTCCTTAAACCCAGCTCCTTTATGCCGTCACCAGCTAGGAAGAACTGAGTTTGGGGGGTTCTTTTATCTTAATATGTGCTGCAGAAGATACTTGAGATGAAATGTCTCCTGGAGGAAGGGTGAGAGGTCTCGCTCTGGGTCTGGATGCATCTCTGGATGCTCATCCTCCTCCCCAGCAAAACAAGGCTGAATTGGCCTGGCCAGCCTGAAAACCTAAGGCTGGGTCTAAAAGAGAAGGAAAAAAAAAATTAACCTGTCAAGAAAGCAAGAGAAATCAGCCCATCATCTTCAGCCAGCCCAGCTATGTACACAGGTTTAAATGGTCATTAATGTGTCCCTCCCTGCTTGGAATCATATCTGGGTTAATGTCCTCGCCCACGCACCCATGATGGACATCTCCATTAGGAGCAATTGAAACAGTGACATGAACTGTCTGGGGGAAAAAAAGAAAGATAAATTGGCTTTTGGGTTGGGGAGAGGTGGCTATTTCATATAAATCTGCTTATTTGC
This sequence comes from Streptopelia decaocto, assembly GCF_964273445.1. Classification (NCBI taxonomy): domain Eukaryota; kingdom Metazoa; phylum Chordata; class Aves; order Columbiformes; family Columbidae; genus Streptopelia; species Streptopelia decaocto. The sequence goes on from NC_138664.1 coordinate 19,686,350, forward strand.
CTTGTTGCTGACGAGGAAATGGAAGCAGCTGCTCCAGATCCGGATGCATGTGGAGACTGAATTGGGAAATGGGAGCTGAAAAACCCAAACCACAAGAGCTTTGGGGTTTTGCTGGGGTGTAACAAGCACCCTTTTTTCTCCAGCAACACCAAAACTTTATCCTCTTGGAAGCTGATGTATCTTTGCCCCATGGAGGTTTTTCCTCCAGCCATTCAGCCCTGGGAAGCAGAAGTAAAGCCCAATTCTACCAGGTGCCCCCTCTTCCCCTTTGAAACAGTCCCAGCAGCTCCCAGTCTTTCCAGCTGGCCTTACTGGTGTTGGAGGAAGGAGCTAGAAAGCTGGAGGGTGCTTGCCCCAGCCATGCCTCAGTTTCCCCCCCTGTGGAAAAGAAAAGGGGACACACGACCCAGAGGGAGGAGGATACAGCTGTGGCTCCTGTCACCTGCACCAGGACCAGGCTGGGGACCCAATGAAAGCCATTAGCCCCACCAAAAACCAACAGCACCCCGTGAAAAGGCCTTTCGCAAGCAAAACACTCGTCCCCTTTAAACCATTTAGCTCCCAGCTGGTCCAAGGCTGATTATGAAGATGCTCTCATTTATCCTGCAAAAGCTGCATCACGCCGCGAAGCCACACGGCCGCCCGTGCCGCGGCATCTAAACCCAGCCCGGAATAGCAGCGACCCCAAATCGGCTCACGCTCATTGACTAACCTTGTTAATCCTACAGAGAGAAAAAAAATACAACCTAGGAGGTCAGGGAATTTCTGCTGCAAGCCCAAAGCCGGCTTCCTTTCGATAAAAGCGATTTATACTCTGCAAAATACCCAGAAGCAGCAGAAAGAGGTTTGATGCAGCCAGAGGACAAGCTGGGCTTTGCTGGGTAGGATGCGATGGGCACGGGCAGGTTGGTGTGGGTGGACCAGACAGCGGCAAAAATCACTTTATTCAGGCTAAAGAAGTGTGAAAAATGCAGTTGTGATTCGTGCTAAGATGTTTAATGTTTACAGGTATAACCAAATGAGGCACGGACTCTGAACTTGGAAAAGGGAAAGGTGGTTAAGTTCTATGTAAAGGCTAATTTTGCAGGGGGAGGGGTCGGAATAGGTGGCTAAGTGATGCAGCGGGGGGAAGATTATAACTGAGAGCAAGAAAATGAAGTTTCAGCTATGAAACGTGTGTTTCAGCATCAAATTTCAGGTCCTGAGCATCCCAGAGCTGGGATAACGCTTCTATCAGCTGAGAGCTCCAGCTTTGGTGCTGTGTTTGGATGCTGAACTGCCCGTGACAGTGGCAAACCGCCCCAAAATGTGGCCAGCACCCCATGCTGCAGGTCTTGGGGCTTTCCCGGAGTGATCTGTCTGCCCCTTCTTGCTCCTCCTCACCAACATCCCCAGGGGGTGAGAACAAAACAACCCCAAACCCAAACCCTGCTGGGTGCAACGTGCTTTGAAATGGAAAGGCAAGAGGAGGAGGAGAAAGCGAAGCAGCAAGACTTGGGAAGCATAATCTTGTTAGAAATCTCAGCAGGGACATGGTGTGATTAATCCTCAACAAATTTATGGTGGAACAATCCCTCATTTTTGGGATAAATCAGGAGCTGGCGCCTACAGCAGCATCATGAGGAGGGAGTAGCTACCTCCATGTACCTTACGGCACGTGAAGCAGGATGAATCCTCCCCTTTCTGTTGCTGCTGGGGCTGCCATCACCACCCAAAAAGGGGCTTTCCCAGGTTATCAGGTGACAAGAAGGGGACAGAGACCCCTGCGGGCTCCTGGTACCCAACCAAGCTGAGACAGGGAACGGGATGGGGATGCTCCAAGCAGGCACAGCCAGCCCTCCTCTGCAATTAGGAAAACAGGGTTGAGATCTTCCCAGATTTTAGCTGCTGGGCGAAATAAATTGAGCAAATAAATGCACACCAACTTGCTCTGTATTTTTTTGCAGGGATCGCCTTCTGTCCCTCATTTTACAGAAGTGCCATTGCGAGCTAAGCCAGGGCCAGTGTGACCGCATTGCTCAGCCTTCCCCATCTCCTCCCACCCTCAGCACAAGCAAAGAATTCCCTCTGTGAGACAATTTTCGCCCATCTAAAATAGGAAACATTAAAAATCTTTCCTGTTTCAGCTGGAGAACAATGTTTGGCTTAAAATGTAGAGGGATAAATCTGCCTCAGTGTCTCATGGACATCTATGCCTCGTCACCACTCTCTGCCTTGTAAGACATCCCAGGCCAATAAAATAATTACGAAACACCCTCAACTGTGCCAGTTCTTCCTTGCCAGAGCCTGGGAATCATTATTTTTAGCATCCCAGTCAGCCCTGGACCGGGATGCTGGGCTTTGGGTACCACTAACATCCCACCCCCTTCCCAATTTTCCTCCCCAGAGGTTTTCCCAACATTCTTCTCCTCCTCCTCACCTCATCTTATCTCCTAAGCGAAGTACGTCAAGCAGCATTAGCTCATCCTTCCCCTGATCCCTGCCCAGGGAGCATCCCTTGCAAAACAAATCGCTCCGTGTCAGCAGAAGTGTCTGGAGTGATAAAAGCCGTTCGGCGGCTCCGTACCAACATCCCCTGGACGCTCCCAAACGTATTAAGACCTTGAATATATCGGCAGATTTTCTGCTCCACCTGCCAGCCCAGCTGAAGAGAAACGAATCCTCAGGCTTGCTGGAGTTTTTCGCATCTCCTTTAAACCTCATGGGGATTTATGGCCCTTTGGTGGCTTTTACCTTTCTGGGGAAATGACAAAGTCCAAGCCAAGGTGCACAGTGGCCACTTGCCTCAGTTTCCCCAGCTGTAAAAGAGAAAAGGTGATAATTCTTAGCAGTTTAGGATCTATTCATCCATTCCCTACATCACTGGTGGTAGCATGACCCCTCTTTTCCTCTCTTTTTGTTCCCTTTCCCCACTCCTCACTCACAATGGAGTAAGTTAACTTCATAGGATCTCAGAGTCAATATAGTTGGAAAAGACACTTAAGATCATCAAGTCCAACCATAACCTAAATGCAGAATCTTCAAACCCGGATAACCAGATCCTCAAGTAGAGAAGGAGTTAAGAAGAAGAATAAATAAAGCAGCAACCAAAGCTCCTTGCTGTTCCTCCTTGGAAGACCCCAAATCCAACCCCTGGGTGATCGATAAGCATCCTACAGACCGTAATGGTCAGAAATACAGACACTGTCAATGCGCATGAGTAGGTTTGGGGACCCCATGTTTTGATTTTGATGTTTCCTTAAAAAAATATATATATATATAAATAAATAAAAAAGTACATTATAGTTCAGGAACACAGCAGCAAAGCACTTGGAAAAAAAACAACAACCCACACATCAACCTTTCCTTCTTGTTCCGTCTGGGTTGATTTATGCAGGTTACATTGATTTGTAACATGAATTTTGCAAGATCATTTAAAATTCCTTTTGTTGTACAACTTGGAGAAGCCTAAATGGGAATCTGAATATAATAACACTCTTCACTGAAGTAAAGCTCCTTTCATCCACCAAAAAAAAAAGCAGGCCCAGAGGTTCTCTCCTGGCTCCCGGCTTCTCTCTAATGACATCTCTATCTCCCGTCTTTCTATATATAATTCCCTTTCTCTGGGTCACTTGACCCATCACTGCAAAGCCGATGGCTCCAGGCTATGCTGTAGCAGGTGCCACATCTTGCGGTCAAATGCTGCAGCTCCCGGTGAGAAAAGAGGTAAAAAAATGCCATAAATTGGAGTGACTGTGGGGATTTTAAGGCTTTCAGAAATATAATGACATGCGCTGGGTGGCTGCTGGTGGGTTCCCACCATCACTCTGCCACCGCTGTGGGGCAAAACCACCCATCCCTGTATCCCAACACAGCAAAAAATCCAGCATCCGTAGCCCTGGTTCTGCTTCAGCTGATGGAGATGAGGAGGATTTAATTGCAACCTTATGAGGAAAGGCTGAGGGAGCTGGGGCTCTGGAGCTGGACAAGAGGACACTGAGGGGGGACTCATTAATGTTTACAGATATATAAAGGGAGAGTGTCAGGAGGATGGAGCCAGGCTCTTCTCAGTGACAACCAGTGATAGGACAAGGGGTAATGGGTACAAACTGGAACACAGGAGGTTCCACTTAAACTTGAGAAGAAACTTGTTCCCGGTGAGGGTGTCAGAGCCTGGCCCAGGCTGCCCAGGGGGGTTGTGGAGTCTCCTTCTGTGCAGACATTCCAACCCACCTGGACACCTTCCTGTGTAACCTCATCTGGGTGTTCCTGCTCCATGGGGGGATTGCACTGGATGAGCTTTCCAGGGCCCTTCCAACCCCTCACATTCTGGGATTCTGTGATTCCCCAGTCCCAGCACACAATTTCTAAAGTGGCTTAAGGTGCTGCAGAACCTTCACCTGGGCTTTGGTGGCACTGACCTCACCCCCCCTGCGAGGGATGCTGACCCGGCTCACAGCAACCTCCCTGCACATCATCTCAGTTAATTAATCCTGCAAAGGGCACACAGAGGCTGCCAGGCCCTGGAGATGACAACGTGGCCCCTCGGGGTGGCTTTGGGGCCGTCATCTGCTCTTGTGACCCACCAGACCCTCGTGAAGGCGGGGAGGTGGTGTGGTCCAAACCAGGCTACTCGGACAAGCAGTTTCCAAGTTTGCAATTTCATTTTTAAAAAGCCAAGTAGAAGAGTTTTCAGCCCAGATTTGCCCCTTCCCTCCGAGTTGTGCTGGGCCTCCCCAGCGCCAGGAGAAAGGAGGGAGCTCAGGGGACACTGCAGGGACATGGACATGGAGGATGCTCTCCAGATACTCTCCAGCCTTTAAGCCCAGACAGGAAAATTTCTCAGCACCAGCCCGGCAAGGGGGGAGCACAGACTGTTTTCACAGCTCTCTGCGAGTGTGACAAGGTGTCTGGGTTCAGCTCAGAGCTTTCAGGGGAATGAAAAGCTGGGTTTAGAGGCTTAAAAAAAAAGAGGGAATTAAAAAAAAAAAAAAAGGTGTTTCGCCATCTGAATCAATTCTCCCTCACTGGGCAAAGCCGACTGATTTGTAAACTGTGAGAAAAGAAGAAGCCGGTGAGCAAGAAATGCCAGATGAGGATAAGCTCAGAGCATCGCTAGGCAGAGGCATTCTGGTGCCCCAAGGACTTCTCTGTTTTTCTAGAAAAATGGGGAGGGAAAACGACACTTTCTGGGGGTGGTTTCCCTTTCAGCTGGCAGGGGACCCTCTGGAGCCACCTTCTCTGAGCCTGCTCGTCCTGTTGATGGGCATCTTCTATAAGCAAGAGGAGAGAGGGATCAGCCAGGCAAGGGCAGCAAGAGTTCCAACCAAACCACCATTCCAAGGCTCATAAACCACAGCAGCGACCTGCTTGGCTCCTGTTGACCCCATCCCCTGCTTCCCTCATTGGGAAAACGCAGCCTGGAGCCTGTATCTTGCTGTTTAATTCCAATCCAAGCCTGTTTTTAGCGGAGGATAAAAGGCGAGTGCAGCACGGGTTAGCATTGCTAATTAGAAACAACCAGAGATTAAAGGGATGAAAACCAGGAGAGGAGACAGTAGCGGAATCTGAAATTTCTGCATCCAGCAGAAGAAACACTTAATAACGCAACTCCTGGCATCCAAAAGCTGATCCTGAAGGAAGAGCTGGAGAAACACAGTGCAGAAAATTCAGGTTGGCTCTGGGTGAGCCAGTTCAAGCCGTATCCCCAAACCAGGACACTCAAACTGGAACATGCCCGAGGTCCTGAGCAGTGCCAGCTCAGCCGGTGCGTATCGAGGGACAAGTCAGAGACCCCCGAGCTTTCAGATCCTGTCTCCAAACTACATTCTGAGCCAGCATCTCCCCTCCAACCCGAATCAGAGCCCCTCAGCAAGCTGCCCAAGTCGTTTGGCATCTCTTGGGTTTGCTGCTGACCTATTTACAATGGTTTGGGTAGATCTCGGTCTCCAGCCCACGGATAATGTGATTATAAAGCTGTGTAATTGCTGCGTAATTGTCCTTCTTCCCCAGGCTGGGGCACCCTGGGGTTCCAGCTTCTCAATCTTAATTAAAAAGAATAAATCTTAATCAATCTCAATTGTAATTTCAGAGCTAAGAGGGAAGCAGGGAGAGGGTCCCTCAGCACACAACCAACCTTTGGGGTGGAAGGGAAACATGAACCCCTGTGGGGAAATTAGCCTGACAAAGAGTCTCAGAGAGGACGTGCCCCATCATCAGGGCTCTAGTTGAGAACTCCTTTAAACAGTAATTTAACCCCTCAGCAGCTGATCATTTGCCAGAGGGGAGAGGAAGAGCAAGGCCGCCCACCTGCCAGCTACAGAGCATTTCCAGACATTCAGGCATCATCCTCATTACATTTTATGTGGAAGGAAAAATGGGGATCTGGAAAGAACTGCTGAAGGGAAAGTCAGGAGGGAAAGTGGGGCAAAAAAAAGAAGAAAATAAACACAACCAAAAAGGCTGAAATGGGGTTAGATGATGCGGCATATGGGGGTGGGAGGGGTGGGGGGAAGAGGTCTGGATACAAATAAAAGCTCTTTCAGAGCCAGATCTCATCTCCTGTATTAACTACTCTGTTTTCTTCATGCAAGGATCTGTCCCACCCAGTGTCTGGAGAAACCTGAACAAGTTGCAAAAAGGCTAAGAAAGAGTGAAATGAGGAAGAAAAGAGAAAACCGTGATCCCAAGAAGCTTCGGAGAGAGCTGATGGAGGAGGAGAACTCAGCTAATTACATCCTCAGAAACCTCACCGCTTCCAGATGAATTTTTAATGGAAAAAATAATGCTCTTTTCCAGTTATTTAACCATAAAAAGGAAAAGCTCTGGAGATTGCTGCACCATCCCCCAATATTTACTGTGTCCAGGCATCTCAAGACTACATGGAGAGGCAAACCAGAGCCAGGACTGGAGGAAGGCAGATGATGCCACCAACAGAGACCAATGCTAGAGCTCCAGCTTCGAAATGAGGGGGAATCGATCCACACCATTCCAAACCAGTCAGACTCACCACCACTGGTCCTGTCTTTGTTTTAAACCTCCTTTCATCCTGGTTGTTGCCTTGCGAGGAAGAGTAATCGCTCCCTGCTCGCCCTTCCACGCCGCTCGGGTTTTTATGGACCTGTGTTGCCGACCCCATCCGTCATCCCTTCCCTCTGCTGATGAGAGCAGGTTATTTAAGCTTTCCTCGTACATGAGCCGTTCCACCCCTCTGATCTCCCTTGACACCTCTCTAAATTGTCACCCAGGGAGCTCCGACTGTTGGCACAGCAGCTACAAGCCACAAGACACACGAGAGAAAGGTGTGGGCAGAAACCTCTAAAAGGGAAAATGTGAATATTTCCAGCTTTAAACAACTCACGTCCACCCAGGGCTGCTTCCAGGCAGCATTCAGACCCATGACCTAGAAGCCTGATGTCCTAAAAATGGTGTATCTGTGATCATTGTGCAATTTTGGGCATTGGGATGGAGAAGTCGCTTTCAGTAGCAGACCCACCATCATCCAAATAGCTGTTTAGCTTCTCTAACAGCATCTTCCAGCAACCTATTCATCTTTTATGGATGGAGGGCTGTAAACTCTCCCTCCCTGTCCCCAGTTCCATTCTTAAAAACCATTCCATCAAAGAGATCTATGAAAGGCTCGGCTCCCAGCTGACAAGCTATCTATTTAAAGTTTACATGCCCGGGAACATTTACAAAGACTTATTAATGGAAAGAAAACTGCTGAAGGGAGCAAGCCCGTATACAGCTACTACACAAACATGACTCCATTGCCATTTAATGCTCCCCAGCTCAGCGAAATAACATTCTCGCTCCTCATCCCATCCTATCCCTGTTTTGGTGCTCAGGGCTCACTTATTCACCACCAGGTACGTCCAAGAGTCTGGCGAAGATGGACAAGATGGCATATGTAGGTCCACCTCACCAAGAGGTTGCAACAATGAGCATCATCTAGGAGATGGCTGCAGAAATGAAAGCGTCCTTCCCAACCCAGGTCAGCTAAGAAATATAAGCGATTACACCCACGTACGTGTGCCCCGGGTGATGTTTTGCTCCCAGTACACTGAGAAGCAGACCATGACCTTAACTCCTCGAAATCAAAGATTTATCAGCAAACGCCTGCAAAGCTCATCAAACCAGGCGGGGAGCGCAGCCGAGATGAATGAACAATAAGGGCATCGCTTTTTCCTCTTCGTAACGCATGTGTAAATAAATGCAGCCTTTCCAGCCAGGCGATGACATATCAAATGTGGCCAGTCCAAGGTAATTGCTTGTGCTTTTTCTGGCTTAAGATTCCCATCCTTGGGGTTTTCCGCGCGGAAGAAAAGCCCTGCTCTTCTGATAAACACCTCTGGCCACGCAGCTCGCGTTTAGTTTGGCAAGAGGACAAACTGATAAAAATCTTGACATGTGCAGCTGAATTAAAAAAAGGATATTAAGCATGAGAAGACCTTTCTTTGGGATAAGGGGTGGAGAAGCCTGGGATGGCAACGCCAAACCTCCTTTTTCCCCACAGCCGGGTGGGAAAGGCTGTCAGAGCTAGAAAAAGGAATTCCCCAGCCACCCACAACTCCGGCTAATGGCACAGCCTCACCTATTGATTACCTGATGTGGCCTAATTAAGCAGCTGCTGGGAATTCCCAGCAAGATTTACGGACACCGCTTAGCAGCGCGTGGGTTTTGCGATGACACTAAGGACGTCACTTTTAGTATTACTCCATTTGTTCATTATATTACTTCCTTTTACAGGTTCAATATTTTTTTTAAAAAAAGCACTTTTATTGAGCCATTTCCTAATGAACAACCCCGCCAACTGGATTCTTGCAAGAAGTCAAGGGAATATTGACAGCTTATGTCGATGCAGTAAAAAGCGAAATAATGTTGTTAACTCCTCAAAGTTCACAGGTCCTCGCCTGCATAGAAATACCTTGGGAGGGAAAGAATAGATCCGCCGTAAAAGTGGTTCCATGAATCACCTAACACTGCCCGTCAGCACCTTGTATAGAGCCCAGGCTTCGAAATATATAAGCTCAGCTCCATGTTTCCTGCAAGGAAATTTTTCCGTCTTTTGGGAAAGGTTTTCCTCGGCTCAGGCTCTATTATTATATTTATTATTATCTATATGTGTGTATATATATTATCTATATGTTGGATGTTGTGTTGGGGTGTCCCAGCCTGGGAAACAGGCACCGTGGTGGATCTTCACTTTGATTTAACCAGACAAAGCCAGCAGACCTGGAGCGGGAGGGCCAGATTTCACGAGGATTGAAGGAAAAGATGCAAAATGGGGTCAGATGCAGCAAGCACAGATCCAAAAAGCAGCAGGAGAGAGTGGAAAAGGGGAGTCAGAGAGCCAGCCAGCCAGCCAAGTTCATTGCCTCACCGACAGACAGCCCGTCTGGGGCTGGGAGAAGATGCTCTGCTCCAGAAAACCATTTGGGGACTGAGAATAGACAAGAACAATTGCCCTCGGCTTATTAGCTCAAAAATAACCACTCGCCGCAATTAAATCATCAGCAGGGTCTTCGCTCCTCATTTGGAGGTTTTAGTCATTGGAAATCAGGTTTGTTCAAGGGCGAGCTGGAAAATTGCAGGGGGCAAGGAGACAAATCACACAGAGCTCACCTACCCTGTTGTTTGCTCAGAGTGAATTACACGGGTTTAAATTCAGACATGAGGTTATATCCAGGACATATTTCCTAGATAAATAAGCCACTAGCCTTTTCGACTTGTAACCAGGCAACATGCAGACATGTGGGTGTAGGACACCGAGGAATGTTTATATTGGGTATTATAACCTTTATTTACCGTTGGACCAGCGCTATTCTCTCATTCGGAAGACGAAAGGAAGGTTTATTGCCAAGCTGAGTGGATACGGACTCCTGCCTTATAGCCAAGCCCCAAAAGAAAGAAATATATATATATAAAAGAGGTATTAGATCTCTCCATCCTCCCCAAGCATCGGATCAAGGGTCCCTGCTGCGGCTCCTGGCCTGGGGACCAGCTCTTTAAACATTTAACATGCTAAAAATCAGCAGCGAGACAGAAAAACAGAAAAACCACCCAGAGCAGCCTGATTTTCAGCCTTTAGAGACACAGAGCCATTAAACTTTCATGTCCACCCTTTGCCTCCTCCCTGCCCGGCTCTGATCTGGTTTAACACACACGCAGTCCCAAGGAGCGGGATCTGCTGCGGGAGACATCGGGAAGATAAAAAAAGGCACCGGCACCTGGGTATGGGATGCCGAGGTGCAAAATGCTAAGAAAAATGTGCTTTTGGGGGTTAGTATTTTCAGGATGACTTTCTTTCTGTGCCAGGAGATCTCCCTTTCACCAGCCCTACAAGACTGCCAGGGATAAAGGGGGCATCACCGGGGCTATTAGAAAAGCAACCAGTATGGACATATATATAAATTATATAAATAAAAGCATATAAAAGATACATAAATAAAAATGCATATAATGTAAATATACAAAAATAACATACATATTTATATTTTAGTGTGTTTTCTCCTAAGGATCTCACGGGAATAATTAAAAATAAAGTACTCAGTAAGCTAAACACTTCAACAATACAAAAGACATCAAGGAAAAAATTATCCAGAATGGTTCAACTTAAGGCCTTGTACTTATTTCCTCCCTCATCCCCTGCGTTCTGCTGTCCCAAATTCCCTGGTTCACCCGGGTTTCCCACACAGGTTTGGGCTTTCCCTTTGGTGGAGTAAAACCACATGTCACAAGCAGATATATTTGCTGCAGGTTTGCATCAACCAGCAAGTCACCCACATTAAACATAACCCCCAAACCCCATGTTTTCTGGCTGTCCGCTCTGCTCTGCACTCCATCGATGCACAGGAGCCTTGGGCACGGCTGCTGCGCAACGACTCGCACAGCAAAAATAAGGTTATTTAAGCAAAATTAAGGTCATTTAAGTCCTTAACAAGGTGGGGATGGTGTGTACCAGCTCTCCCATGGTTCTTCTCCTTCCACGCCAGCAAAGCCCATAAATACATCGTGTACCTGATGCATCCGCAGCAGCTTGGAAGAATTTAATTTTGTACCACCTTGCCTGCAATTTTGTGATGGGATGCTTCGCCTGCTGTTTATCCACATTAAGCACGTTTGGCCTCTTTCTGCAGAGACCTTTCTGGGACACTTTCCAGCCGTCTGTCTCTGTTTATCTTGCACCCGTGATAGGGAAAGGGGAAAAAAGTAATAATTAAAAAAACCCACCCACAACCCAACCTCCAGGCAGGCAATCTGGTCTCTTCAGTGCACAGCGCATCTTCCCTCCTCTACTTGCTGACCTGTTCTTGTCTCTATTTTATTTTATGGTGGTTTTTTTTTTTTTTTTTTCCCCCTTCTCCATGCCTTCGCTACTCTAAAATAAACTGGTCTTTAGGAGACTAAGGGAGGAGCTGGATTAATTTTGCTGCGGCCCTGAAAGCTGACCTACCCATCTTCGGGCCACTTTAATGGACTACAGTGTCTCAAGCCCAATTAATATCTGGCTAAAACTGTCTCGTGTGCATGCTTGGAAAAAAAATACATAGCATTTTTTATAGGAAGGATTTACTCTCAGCCAGGGATGCAAATCAGGGTGATGGAAACACCGAAATAGTGGACTTTGAGCAGCCAGTTACAAGGGTACCTAAAGACCAATAACCAGGGCAGCCCCAGTGGTTTATTCAGGAATAACTCACAGCATCACCCCAGGATGAAGCAGCAACTCATAGTAAAACATCTATTGGCCAAGAAACATCCCAGCAACCTGCTGGGTAACCATCTCCCTCCACCTTATCACCTCCTGCTTTCTAGGACCACCCTCTGTTGCCCAAGCACCTCCCTCTCTCCACCCCTTATTATCTAATTGATTAAAGTAATTAAGCTCAGGTTGAAGCAATTGCTTCTCTGGTGCTGGGAGGGACCCTGGGTGACAAAACAGGCTCAGAGACAAAAAGTGTATGAAATACAATGCTTGGAGCTAAATTGCCTTCTGTAGGGTTCAGAGTGAACGACTTGCCACTGTCACTAAAAAGAATCTCTGGGAAAGGGGTGACGTATCCCAAAATCAAGCACATCTCAGTTTATCATTACTGGAAGGAATTATATGTCCTGTAGGAAATTTCAAAAGGGAATTGCATTTTTATAAGTAAAAACATTCCACTTGTATAACACTTGAATAGCGTAATGTGAAATATAATATGAACCCTAGACATGAGTGAGAGTAGAAAAGCCCAGATGAAATTAAAGTGATAACATCTCAATGAAACATTTTGACTATCAAAATGAAATGAGATTGAAAAGATCCATTATGACAATTTTGCCATAACAGGGATTTTTTTTTCATTTATACGCTTCTAGGAATTTTTCCAGTTCAATAAAACTCCATGTTCTGCAAGAAAACAGCAGTAGTGACATTACAAAGGTCCCCTTTGGGGACATTCCCTGAATACCCCGAAGGGTTAGGGATTATTTTCTTTCCTGATTCAGGGTTCTTGTGCTGAGCCCATACCCACGGCTCTTTTTAGTCCGTCTGCCCGTCTTCACGGCCTCATCAGGCAGTTGAAAACCCTCCCCAGGGACAAACAGGGAGAAAATACTAACAAATATATCCATGCTGATGCATCAGGCCAAGGGGGTTATGGCACCAGCTCACCGAGATGTCCCCCAGTTGATGATGCTCCTCCACACAGCAAGGGGTCCCCATCACTCAAATGTGCCGCAATTTACCCAGATTCCAAGGGTATAGAGGAAAGAGGTGGGGGGGAATAAAAAAGAAAGATAAATCCTTGATGCATTTATTAAAGATCTGTTTGGTCACAGCAGAAAATTGCTGGCAGCTCCAGCTCCGTCATCTGAGCAGCTGCCATGCGGTCTCCAATCCTTCCCTGCTGGAAACCAGCCTGGAAATGTGCTGGCCCCAGTACCAGAGTCCTACCCGAGGGACAGGAGGGGATTTATTCCTTGAAATCCAACCCAGTGAATATCCTGCCTGATTTTTCACAGGGAAATCCAGGCACACAGGGTGTCCCAGGTGGGGAGCAAAGCCTTTCAGGTCTCTTCACATCTCCAAAGGCATAAGGGTCATCTGGAAGGGTGAGAAAAATCAGGATGCTTAGTGCAATTGTATCAGCCTGGAAACATGAAGGAAGCATCATCTGGTGTGAGGTCCCTGCAAACCAGCACAGGAACGAGAGCCAAGGTGGGAGAGGATGGTCTCTCCCATCCCCACCATCTGGTCAGCCTGGCCTCCTGCTGCACCCCATCAGAGAAGAAACCATCAGCCAGTGATGCTTGAATGCTTCCCAAAGCTTTGAGGCATCATACTCATCAAACCCAAATGTCCCGGGCAGCTGCAAAAATGCTGTGCAAACGGTTAAGCCAGAGCTTAACCTGGGTCAAGTCCCTGGTTCCACAGTGACATGATGGCTTCCTATGGGCAGCGGGTACCACCTCGCAGATGGCTCAGTACCGGTGTGGACAGCATCACCCTCCTGCTCCATGCCCAGCACCTATCAATGCCATCAGCCCTGGTGACAGTGTGACACAATGCCACCACCCAGCTGGAGCTGTGTCCCCTGTCCCCCGGCCACCAAACCCCCGCTTTGCTCCTCAGCACCGCTGGCCAAGTATGGGACACCTGGTAGAGCCACCCTGTGCTCCAGCATCCCGCTCCTGTCCAGGAGTCCCCAAGTCTCACACAGATGGGCAGTGGAGCAGCTCCTGGTGGGGAGATCTTCATCTTCCATCAGCTCAACTCCCAGGGATGACTTTCAAAAGAAAAGTGAGTCTGCGCTGGAGAATTTGAGATCCTTCACGGCAGGAGACACGTCAGCCTCTCTCCCGCCTCCCTCCCTCACCTCCACCTCACTAAAATCAGATTTAAAAGTCACGGTGTGTCAGCCTGCTATCCCAAAGCAGGGGGGGCGAGGAGTAATTTCTTCTCCTTTGTGCACTTCAAAGGTGCTTGTGATCCGAGAGCGTCTCCCTCTGGTTCCCTTCCCCTGCAGCGCGGCTCCTCGTCTGGCAGCTCTCTGCTTCCAGCTCCTCTCGCCCACGGAGCTGGAAGAGCTGTGCACAGACGGCAGCTTGGCTTTCATAGGTTAGCAACCCTTAAGGACTTTGCTTTCATTTTTCTCCAATTTTTCCTCCCGTTAACTCATTTCAGCTCCAACGTGCTGGATGCGTGCCAGGCTAATGCTTGGAGACGACGAATCCCTGTCTGATATCACAGAAATTGTGGATTCTTTATGATTTCTCATAACACCATGTGGGTTCAAGCTCCAGTCTCCACCTGTTTGTGCAAGGAGACCATGGACCATTCCCCAAGGTCTGGATAAACCCCAAGATCAGCGCATGCCCACCAAGAAGAGAAAATGAAGCTGGAGATGAAGCAGAAGGTCTCACCAGGGCCTCTCCTACAGGCCTCCTCACAGGAGAACCTGTTCAGGTCCACCTTGCAGAGAGGAGCCAATAAAGACTCTAACTGGGATGTCCCAAACCCAGAAGGAAATTTGGAGCAAGATGCTCCAAAAATTGGGCTGAGGACAAGTGATTGCTTCCCAAACGGCTTTCGTGGCCCGGAACCCATATATCATGAAACCTGGATGTCTGTGGTCCTTTTTGCATCCAAATCAGATGGAAACAGTGAAAAAACATGACCCAACAAGCTGACAAAACTGTTCCTCCTGGTTCTGTTGGGAGAAGGAGGAGAACATCCCGAACAACCCCAGCATGGGCAGCCCATGGCTTACCAACCAGAGTGTCCTCCTTGCTGGCCCAGTTTTCTGGTGGAGGAGATGAAATAGTGCACAAAAAGCACATTCCGGCACCAATGGGGCTATTAATCAGCTTGTAGAGAAACTAAATCCTTTCCTGGTGGCAGGAGGGAATATGTCCCACGACACTGGAGAAGGTTGATGGGGAGGAAGCCACCCAGAATCTGCGGGATCAGAATAAACTTGGTTCTCCAGCCTGTACCAGGATTAACTTCTGTATCAGGCAAGAATAACTTGTCCTACCATTGTCTTTCATCCTTCTGCACTGTGTCAACCAACAGATGGGGTTAAACCTAGTGTATTAACTGCAAAGAGTAGCAATCAAAAAGCCAAATAAATCATAGATGCAGATTGATTTATATGGTTTAAATAAAGCCTTTCAAATGGAGACATTACCCACTGGAAACTCTTAATGAAAAGTTAGCAATGTTCTCAGAAGCAGGAATATTCTCAGCGTGAAGGCAGGACATCTATTAACGCCAGTAAAATTAGATGAATGGGGCTCAAATCTACGGATTTTAAATACACCGGTTGGACATTGCAAATTTAAGCTAATGCTGTTTGGAATTAGTTCAATTCCCAAGGTATTTCAAAGAGTAATTTAGCAGATATCTGAGGGATTAGGAGGTGCTGAAGTTATAGCA
Organism: Streptopelia decaocto; assembly: GCF_964273445.1. Classification (NCBI taxonomy): domain Eukaryota; kingdom Metazoa; phylum Chordata; class Aves; order Columbiformes; family Columbidae; genus Streptopelia; species Streptopelia decaocto. Next base: position 19,701,753 of record NC_138664.1, read on the forward strand.
GATGATATTTTAATTTGGACTGTGGAACCTCAAGGAACACCGTGAAAGTCAGAGGCCACGAGCGAGACAAAGAAAGGCCTATCTGCATATTTAAGAAGTTCAAATGCCACGGGTATAATTGGCCTCAGGTGAATCACGTTGGTTGTGATGTTCTCCGGAATAAACGCCAACTGGCTGATGAAATGACCTTCAAAACTATCCCGATGCCAAGGCCAAGATGCTTTAAGTCAGGATTCAGGCACTGAAGGCTTCTGGAAAGCTGCCCGTTGTTCAGAGAGTTTAGAGATTCAGCTGCTGGAAACTGTTTGCCAAGGATGCTTCAACCTCTTTCGGAGATCTCCTCAACCCTGATGGACACCTTGAGCCATGATGTGATTTCTGAACATATCTTAAAGACATTAAGATTGCAAAATGAGCAAGAAGTGAAAATGGTCAATGGGAAGATGCTGGAGAAACCACTTGCAATGGGATGTGTGTCCTCGCAGAGTGGCCTTCTAGCAGCCTCCAAAACACAAATGAGCTGAACGTCACCAGAGGGCTCTCAACTGCTTTGAAAGGACTCCACGCCGTTATATGTGAGCTTCCCATTAAAATAAGAGCTTTAAAAAGTCTAAACTTTAAAATTGCAAAGAACTATTTACCCTCCAAGGAGGCACCAAGCTGTGTCACCTACCCAAGGACTGGAGACAGCCATGGCCATCTCCAACCCATCCTGCCAGAGGGATGGGGAGGGCAACTCAGCAGGGAGGAGGGAACAAGCCCCACAGGAAGGATGAGAAGTCCCCGCTGAGCGGTGACACTAACAGCTGCTGTTTTTCTTTTGCTGCTTACAAAAAAAAAAAAGTATTTACCCTGTTTATAATATTGCTCTGGATCAACACATGAATTATTGATACAGCTAGAGACAAAAACAGTCTCCAAACACCTCCCATCGCATCAAACTCATGTGAGAGCTTTCCATCCATCAACCTCCCTGCAAGGGAACAGCCTACGAGCAAGTTTCCAGGTGGGAGAGAAAGCAAAGGGAGAGGGAAGACATTGGGAAGGGTCCCAAATTCCAAATCAACTCCAGGAGTCGGTCTGAGATTCACCTCTGGACATGATTTTGAATGAGGAGTGAAATGACCCCCCCCAGGCACATGCAAATTAATTTTGCGGTGGGTGAAGGTGACAATATAAGCACAAGCTCCCACCGGCTGCAATAAATCTGCTCTGCAGCAGGTGCTCTGGAATTAGGCAGAGAGCTGCTCTGAGAAGGGCTGGCTACGAATTAATAATTCATATGAAAAAGAAATCTACGCCGAACTCCTTGATGTAAGTTTGCAGTCGCCCTCCTCGCACCAGCCAGTGCCACCCTGACCGCTGCGCCTCCTCCTCGAAGGGCCGGGAAAAGAGAAACCCCCCCCCTGTAAAAACTGGAAAACAATCTCATTTTTAAGCCAGTTAGGCAGTGTGGTCTTGTCCCCCTCCCAGAGTCACTCAGACAAGGAGGGCGAACAAGAATTAAGCCTCCTGGCCTTGCATCCCCAAGCGTGAGTGGTGACAAGGCTCATCCCAGAGCAGCTTTGTGTGGGAGGGGGGACATCACCCCAGCACGGCTTTGTGATGGGGACACCTCATCTCTCCAGGAAGCTTAAGAGCCTCCTGTTGGAAAGGCAAGCAAGCTGCCTCAGTTTCCTTTCCCACCTTCCCGGTGGCCATCGACAAAGAGTTTGGATGGACAGGCACTTGGGTACAGACTATTTTTATCTGCTGTTACTGAGGGTGGCTGCAGGACAACTCCAGTGACAGAAGAAGGGTTTAATCAGCCTCGTTCCACCAAAAAGCTCAGGTCCTGTGTTGACTCCCAGGGGACTCTCTACCTTCGGGGTTTGTACAATCGCTGAATCTTTAATAGCTTGTCCTCACGCAACCCAACTTCTTTTTTTTCCCCAAGTCTGGAAGCTTCCTCTGCCGCTCATCAGCAAATCAAATTTCTTAATAGCAAAGTGAAATAACCTGAGAAGTAATGGAAAAAAGGGAAGGATTAAGTTTTCCCAGGGACCTTGATCCCTTTTATCATCTCATTGTCTTCAGAGGGGTGATTTTCTTTCAATCTAATTATCTAGTGGATATGTGTTGCCGGCTCTTTTACACATTCTGGCTTCCATCAAAACAAAACAACAACGAAAAAATAAGAAAAATCCCTTGTTATTGTTTTTTTTTTATGAGAAATTCATGCTAATAACTTACATTTGCGAAATAATTTCAGCGAGTTTACCTTGTTTTCCTGAGAGTTGTCCCACAGGAGCTCGGCAATGGAAGAAATGGCCATGAGGAAGAAACAAGCTGTTGCTAAGAAGAAGAAAGGGATGTGCATGCCCAATATGTTTCCCAAAGGACTCAATGCCATTGTCCAAAAACTGCCATCCCTGAGGCTTTCCACGGCTGGTGGCCACTTTTGGGGAGAACTTCCAGCATGCAGGGTCCAGCCAAGCTCCTTCTGCATTTGGCCATGGAACAGAGACGAGATAACGGTAGAAAAACATAGCTAATTATTGCTAATTTAATACAATAGCTAGTCATTAGTGCATTAAAGAGAATATATCAATGCCTCTTGCAGCATGCAACAGGTAGAGTGAGAAAGAAAAACAGTCCAAAAGCCAAAGTTTATTCAAAGAAGATGGAGAGAAAGGGTGAGATTCTGTAGTTAGACTGATGGTCATCCATAAGGGCAAGAGAGAGAATGCAGAAAGGAGCAGGCATAGATTTATGTTGAAAGATATTCCAGATAAACAGGAGAAAGATGAATAAATGGATTAGATAAATAGAAAGGGGGGAAAATGAATTCATATAGACAGAGAGCTTTATTTCCCAAATAAATCCTGATGTCCCATTTCAGTCTTTGGTTTGCAGACATAAAACGCACCTCCTTTGACACATGGGTGAGATAGAACCGTTTTGGCTGGAAGAGACCCTTATCATCATCACGTCCAACCATAACCTAACTCTAGGTGCTTACACAACATCATCGTCTCTGTGGAACACCCCAAACACTTCCCATCTACTGCTGCTTTATTTCCAGGCCACAATGAAAAAAAAAAACAAGTAAATTCCTTGTAAAAGATGCAAACTCGAGGTGAAGATGAAAAACATGTTTGCTGTAATGATTTACCTTGTTTTCTTGTGCGTTCTCTCCGTCATGTCCACAGTTCCCAGGAAGAAGAATTGGGGCTCAGCAGATCTGTGAAATGCTTTCAACTTGTTTCTTAACTTTGCTGACACCATTTCTGTGCTCGCCCAGGGTGGAAGTTTCACTGGGGACCCAGAAACTCCTCAAGAAGCAACGTTATACATCCACAAAGGAGAAAACACCTTCTTGCTTAAATAGATGAAGAGAGATAAACCCCCTGAGATGGACGGATGGATGGAAAGCAGGGTTGGGGACCACACATCCCATGGGAGCCATCACCCTATGGCAAGCCAGGTTTGCAGCATACCAGCAACATCTTTTGGGATCAGCTCAAGCAAAACCGCCTCGAGTCATGTCACGTTTACTAGAGGGTTGGAACTCACACATGTATCTTGAGTGGAAAAAAATCCCTTTTTTGCTAGCACAAGCCTTCAGGGAAAGAAAGTGAAGACAGGCGGCTTCATGTGGGACATCACTGAGATCAAGGAGTCTGCAAAGAAAGAGTTATTGAGAGATGTCCTGCAGCAAAATCGATCAGGAGTGACGGACAGACAGTCTGGGGAGGGTTCAGGGTTTCTGGTCTGCACATTAAGAGATGGTCCCCCAAAGTTACCTTGGGGACTCTGCTGGTGCTTCTAGGACGGGAGCACAACTTCTGAAAGAGTCCCCGGGGCTAAACCATCACAGTGAAAAATTAAACCCTGCTTCTCCCCCCAACAAAAAAATCACCTGCAAGGGATTTAGTCTAAATTTATCTTCTCCATCACAGCTTGTACTTGGAGCGGTGCATTAACACAAACGGCGGGATGCTGGTGGAGGTGGGGAGGGAGGAGGGGGCTTGAGCATCCTGGGCAGCTCAGGCCATCCCCACACCGCCATGGAACCCCCCTGTATGGGAGAAACACGGTGAGGTGGCGGCATCAGCGTGGGAGGCTCTTAAAGGTCTAATTTTAACTTGCTCCTGCTTATTTAAAACCAGCTCCGCTCACCTGCGCTGAACCATCCCACATCCTCGCGGTGGGTTTCGGCACATCCCTCCAAACCAACGGCCGCTCTGACTGATCCCAAACAAACCTCCCTGGGCAAAATAAGCTCTAAATACAGGAGACTAAGGCTTGGGTAGGTGGGACGAGGTCCTACCCCATATGCCCACACAGGGGGAGTCTGGCAGTGTTGTCTTGCCACAGCATCATATCCCCAGATATATTTTCCCTCTTGCCCACTAAATAATTCTGCTTAAAAAAGAAAGAAATAAAGCAGAAACCATCTTTGGTACAATGCAAAGCTTGCAGGAACAAGGAGGAAGTCAAAGCAAGGCTGAGGCCACCATGCCCCGGCACCTGCGAGCAAATATATCGCATAATCCCACTTTTAAATGGATTAAATTCCTTCTTAAAACCTGATGGTCCCTGGCTGTCCTCAAAATCCCTCTAGAAACTCTCCCGACAGCTGAAAACCTCAGGCTAATTTTTTAAGCGCCTGCATCCTAATTGGCTGTACTACTCGTTGCTGCGACTGTGCGTCTCATTTCATCTGCAGCGACAGCAACCGGGCACAGTTTTCCATTCCCTCCAACTTAAAAGCTGCTTTATAGCCCATAGAGGGAGAGATTACTACTTGCATCACAAACACAACAGAGAAGCCTCCAATTTTTGTGCTTCCAAATGCGCTCACATATTTTAAAACCCCCTTTTTCCCTCTGTTTCAAATCAAAGCTAAAGTTCGCCTGCTCATATGGGCTACACATCGATATAATTAAAAATACAGAGGTTGGGATTGTACTGATTTCCGTGGTAGCTTCACTTGACAAAAAAGGGCTGGAAATGCCACGTGCCCGGCAAGAAATTCATCTTCAGGTGGCAGGGCTGACTGGAAGGATGGCTGACGGCAGCGCGGCGATGAGCATCCTCTTCCTTTCCACACCTGCCTTTCTATTTCTACACCTACTGGGGAAGAGCACAATTATTAATCATTAAAATAATTAAGAGGGTAATCAGAGGAGGGTAACTGCTGGATCCTGAGCACCCTCGTTGAAGACCCTGGAGCTGCAGCTTCGCGTGTAGAACATTCCCTAAATTCTCAGTGCTTGCGCCCTGTTTCAGTGATGACTAAGGAGAAGCGAGCAAAAAACAAGCAGAGTTCAAGTTCAAGCTCCGGGAGCTCCAGTTTCTCTCTTCCAGCCCTCCAAATCGCTATTGAAACACCAGACCTTCTCCATCAGCCCTCTGCCACATCACCCATCCATCAAGCTGCACTTTGTCTCAAAACTGAAGGAAATTGGGTTTATTCCAGCCCCAAACTCTTGAGGTGCAATTTCTCAATGGCTGGAGATGGGGATTTATCCCCTGCCAAAAAAAAAGAAGCAAGCTACAAGCCCTTGTAGCAGCACCAGCCAACAGCAAAGGGATTTTTCTGAATGGGAAGGAAATAACAACAAGCCTAAGTTATTTCTGCAAAAGGGTGGTGGGAAAAAAATAATACCTTTTCCTGGTGTTGGCACACTGCTTTGATCTTTACTTTGTAGTTACCATAGTGACAAATTAAAAGAGGCATAGGTGGAATCGCTAGAAGTTGATGATGTCCTATATATGTTTCTTCAAGTGCAGTCTGCAAACATCCCCCAGCTGCTGCGACGTACGCTCGGCTCACAGGGAGTATTTACGCTTTGCCGCATGTTAAATGATATTTATGTGTGTCTCAGGCACAGAAAACTCCATTATTGCTGTTTCGCAGGCTGGATAAAGGAGGTAGAGGGTTTGTTTTGCCTGTAAAATTAAGTGGTAATATTGCAGCTTGGGGTTGGACCATCATGATCCTCATCCGGGATTAGAGGGGGTTTGGGTGCTGAGGGTGGGGGAGTGGGAAAAGGGATATAAAAAAGCAGAGGAAGAGAGCGAGGAGGCAATGGTCAATGCATAAAGTACGAAGCCATTTTTACTGCAAAATTATGTCCCCAATTGCTTTGCTTTCCCCTGGATCATTCGCCCCAAGGATCGAGCTTTAGGACAAAAAGTTGCTGCTAGTTCCAAAAAAAGCCAGAAACTTCAGGGATCTCCATTTCTCCTAGAAACCACTCAAGAATCACCACTCAAGCCAGTTCCTACTAGTTAGACAAGATTTAAGAGTCCTGACAACCTTCAACCTGGCCACTTGCAACTCTGATTAGGGTAGCCTGACCTGAAGGTACCTGCTTTTCCACCCAACCATCCTCCATCGATGCCTTAATACTTATTTTTATACTAAAAAGGGAGTAAAATCACATTAGCATTGATTCCCCTGCTATGGAGATGTTCATTGAAAGTTTGGATGGATGCCGCCTCCCCCCCATCACACGTATACAGTATAAAACGTAATAAAAAAGAGAGGAACAGGACCAGGGGGTTGAGGAAAAAACACAGATAAGCTCTTTCCAAAGTCCCAGAGAAAGACACATCAGCTCCTTCAAACCCAAGAACCCACGAGGGTGGAGCCATGCTGGGGAGATAGAACCAGCCTCAGGCTTTGCCAAGCCCTGCCTTGCTCCAATGCTGTTGACACGTGGCTCTTTAAGTCAATCCGTGCACAACTAATACGCTACATCTGCTGTGTATTTTGCTCAGCGTTTGTTTGCTTTAGTTCTCTTGAATCTCTTCTCGTGCTCCCTGGTAAGCTCTAATGATGTGCGGCGCCTGCTGTTGTTGCACCATTACGCCGGGATAATCTTTGGACAATTATTTGCTGGATTCACCCCGTCACTGGTTGAAAACGCTGCTTTCACCTCCTGTCAGTTATATATTTATCCGAGGCAAAGCCAGACCGCGGGGTAACCATCCTGGCAGTAAATTAAGAGTTGCCAATGCCAGGAACATCCTAACGAGGCACCTCTGGTTTGAGATGCTCGTTAGCAATTAAGCGTGGGTTGGGCAAGGTGAGGTTCAGGATGATGGGTGATTCCTATGGGACAGTCTGCACTTCAAAGTGGAGGTGGGGATGGATCCACACTTAGTTCCTAAGGATGCTATTTCTTCTTCGAATATCATTTCTGTTTTTATTTTCTCTAGGAAAAGCAAAGCTTTTCTAAGTCAGACTCATACAAGAAGAGGCTACAGGCTGATTCCTCCCTAGGATGTTTCCTATGAAGGTCCTCCTACCCTGGCCCCCATAGTCCATGTGCTGCCCCCCATAATCACCCGGCAAGGCAGCCCATAAATCCAAAATAAATGGTCACAATAGAGAGAAAAACCCATAAACCCAGTGGGCTGGAGGATCTGGGGTTGGGGCTGAGCTCAGAGGGGGAAATTACCCAGCAAAGCTCCAAGCGGAGCCTTGCTGGAGAGCAAGGGATGCTTCTGTGCCAGGTGATGGCTCAAGCCCCTGCATTTAAAGCTTTTAGTCTCTGAGACACCAAAAAAGGGGATCTTTTTCATGGTGATTATTTTAAAACAAACCCCCAGAAGCTAATTCGACTTGGGGGATCTTCCTGGATCTTCTCGGTGGTACCTCGCCTGCAGATCAAAACACCTGGTTACATTACATGGAGCTTTCATCTTCCCTCACCGCCTCTGCTGCTCCTGGAATGAGAGACCTCCCCTTTCCCTCTCCCTTCCAGAAGACACTGACTCTCATTTTTGATGACAAGCCTTTCTTTTATTATTATTATTATTTTTTTTTAACAAGCTTGATCCTGCGTGCCCCATTAGCCTGGTTTCAAGTCCTTATGGGGTTTTTTGCAGCATCGCCTTCCCTGCATCATTAATGTTGTTGCACATCAGGTCTTAAATATTCTCTTCCAACCCATCTGTGTTAGGCAGCATTAAGACCTGAGGTTTTTTTCCCAGTCCTCTTTTAAACAGGGTTTTACCTTCCACTTCGCATCTCCAGTTCGAAAAAGAGAGAGGAGGCACTTCCCACACAGCCCTGGAGCTATTTTGCCCTAGGACACATATATTAATGGGTTACAGAGATAAGCAGCTGCTTACATCTGTTCTCCCATTACCTTCCCATCAATGATGCATGAACTCAACTCCATGGGTTCAACCTGTTCTCAAAAACTCAAATTAAAATGGGGATTAACAGTCCCACCTGGACAGACTGCGCCGGGCATCAGCACTGATGTTAAAAATGTTGGGCAGACCATCAACGTAGGGGCAAAGCTGTAAAAAAAAAATCCCTTTTATTTTAGTTCTGCAGAAGGATTTTTTTCATTCAAACTGGTGTAGCGAGTGGAGCCAGCCTGAAAAAATGAGATTTGCCAGCAGCGGGAGGAGGCAGAAAACCACCCGCCCCGGCGCCGCGTCCTCGTGTCACCGCTCCCCATCTCACCTTTAATCCTTTGCATTATTACAACAGGATATGAAATTGCTGGAGGGGGCGAGGGAAGAGATACCACTGACATTACACCGTTTGCTTTCATTACTCCTGATTAAATGTATCATTCCACAATCTGTCTCCGAAGGGGATGGAGAGGCTGTACCGAGCGCGGGGTCACGATGCTCTGAAACTCCGACAGCTCCTTTACCCTGCTTAGCTACATTCATGATGTGGATCAAAATCCTGAAGAGCCCCAAAATCCTGAAGAACCCAAAACCTCAGGAGCTGCTGGAGAATCCTTTGAGTGCCCTGCAAGCTCAAGCTGTATTCGTTCATTAAGAAAGTATAACGGAAGAATTAGTGGGGAGAAAAGCAACAAGAAGGCAGCAGAAAATACCCAAGACATTAAAAGCAGCAAGAAGCTGAGGGATCTGCAACCCCCGACCTCTTGCAACACACCAAACCACCCCAAATATCTGCACAGAGAGATTCCTGCACTTCTTGTGACCAGGGGAAACCAGAGGTAAATCCATCCACCCTTGGTCCAGTGTGGTAAAGGGACCATTGCTTTCCAGGTAGAAATACTACTGTTTCTGTACAGTGGGCATCTGCTCCTGTCCTGTCTCCAGCAGGATGTGCCAAAATCAGTAAAAAAATCAAGAAGCAAAGCACCTTTTGGTTGTTGGCATGGCTGCCCTTCCAGGAAAGGAGTTTCTGGAGCAGCAGGAGTTAAAAAGTTCTCCTCATCTGTCAGCACCATCCAGTTTCCTATGAAGTTCAGAAAGAAAAAGAAAGGGAAAAAAAAAAAAAAAAAAAGCCTGACAACATCAAATTAAATCGGCAGCCGTCGTTTTCTCCCATCGCTATAAAACACGAGCTCATGCAGCATCCTGCTTTCAGGGAGAATCAAAAGGATTTCATTCTCCTGCAAAGCAGATGCTCGGGGTGCGGCACATCGGGAGGCCGTGGTACCCTTTGGCCAAGGCACCGCGGACCAGCACATCCCACAAGCATCCCCATCGGCTGCCTCCATCCCCAGTTAAATCAAGCCCAATTATGACAGGTGCAATTTTATATCGCCGTTTGGCTTTTATTGCCATCGTAAACGGTCCAGCTGGCATCAGGCTGGCAGTAGTTCCTAGCGAGAGATGCGCTGAGATAAATAAAGGGAGGAGAAGGGGTTTTTTCTTCCATGCTGTGCATGAAATCCATCCCAAGGCTGGCCAAGGGAGAAGCCAAAGCATCGCAGGAGAAGCTGCTCACCCTAAATTTGCTGTTTGACCTCCCCCATTAGCGGCTGCAGGGAGCTCACAGCATCCCCACGGCTGGGGCAGGGGAACAGGGATGAGATAATTTGCCTAACGAGGGGCTTTGCATCTCATCCACCAAATCGAAGCGGGTGGGATGGAAAGTGGTCCAGCGTTTGTACCACCCAGCCCAAGAACAAGCAGCCTCAAAAGGCAACATTTTGAGGTCAATACTTCACCATAGAGCCCAGAGGATCAATCCTGCCTAGAGCTGATGCTGTTTTAGCATCTCCCGTTCCCCATTGCCTGATCCACAGCCCCCAGGGCTCAACTCCAGTGACCTGACTTTGCTCATTGCCCCAGGACAGAAACAAGAGCTGATTCCCGCGCCCAGAATCCCTTTCAAATATATCAGATTAATTCTCATCCCACCCAGCACATCCCAGACACAGACGGGGACCGGCCGAGAAGTGACTCTACAAACCCACTTGTCCCACCAGCCTCGAGGAGGACACCTTCTCCTGGAAGAGTCACCTAACTATTTAGAGCCAGTTCAAGGTAAAAACACAAAAAGCAACTAAAAAGCCAACGTAGCAGAATCGCCCTGTTTACCCGAGCGAGCGCACGGCTCCAAGTGAAGCCTCGAAGGAGGACGAAGCGTCTTGGCCGCTGCGGTAGAGCATCGCAGCAGCTGCTGTGCGGAAAGGAGGAAGAGATTTACTATCCCTGATGCTTATGTTTCTCTTTCCCCACCCCCTCCTTTTTGTAATAATAAACATAAAAGGGAAAAAAAGAAAAAGATTCCTGCACCTCCCCATGATGCTGCCTTATTAAAAAAAAAGTGACAATTAGTCATTTGAAGATGCAACAAAGAGAGCCGGCGTCGGAGAGGCGCGATTTGAATTTCAATGTGCGATGGGAGGGATGGGGAGCTGAGGCTCGGGGAGGAGAGCTGCCAATCTCCCCGCAAAACCCACAGCCACCCCTTTCCAGCCCAGCTCACAACACTCAGAGACCCAAATATAGCTCACAGTAAGCACCCTGCTCACAAAATTCACCCCAAATTTCCCCCCAGGCTCAGCTCTCAGCCAGGTTTTGGCACGGGACGCTACGCAAGGAGGGGATCGACTCCCCTGCAAAGCTGCTTTGCTGTGAGACATCATGTGCAGAAGGGCTGGGGGAAGCTCAAAATCCCAAACCATAAGCAGCTGGACCCCAAGAAGCCTGACCCAAAGGTCCTAAGCATGTTTTGGGGTCCAGTGTCCAGGGGTGCATGCTGGGGTGGGAAGGATGGATGGACGGATGCAGCTTGGGGTGGGAAAGATGCAGGACTCAGCCCAGGGCTCCCCTTCCCCACACCTCTCCATCCTTCCCCCTGCAATCCCTCCAGAGGGTTTTAAGGGAAAATTAATCTGAAGAGGGCTGGAGATTTAATACAGAAAGCTGCCTCTCACCTTGTTCTCATGAACGCATCCATGGTCTCACCCTATTTCATACATCCCCAGCTCTGGTTTGCCAGAAAAAGCGCAAAGCCATGACCGAAGGTCACCCTAAACACTCAGGACAAGCCCATGAAAACAGAAGCCAAACACATTTCTGACCGCAGCAAAATGAGCTCAATGGGATATAAGGGGCTATAAATACCCTTATTAGCATCTTCCTTTTATTTTCAGTTCTAGAGATTTTTCTTTTTCCCCTTCATTGCCTTGCTCTTCCCTCTTTTATTCTACCAAACAGTGACATTTATGAGACTAGATGGGCCCAGCATCCCCCAGGGAACATAAGACCATCCTGGGGACATGAGTCCCCCGTCAAGGAGGTCAGTTTGCAGCGGCCAAGAAGGAGTTGGTGCATTTTCCCAGCATCAGCAAAGGGGGAAAGAAAAACAAAACACATCCTCATATGACTTCCCAAAGCTTTTGCTTCCCGAGGAAAGTGCCGAGCCAGGCGCTCCCCACCGCAACGAGCCAGACGTCGCAGATGGAGGGACGACAGGCAGAGCCAGACACGCTCCCCAGCGCCAAATATAGGAGCCCCACCTTCTCCCTGCCTGGGAGCCAGCAAACCGCAAAGAGAAACTCCCCAATTATGGAGCCGGAGCATCCCTTCGCCCCTATATTCCCAACACCGCTTCCCCCTGGAGACCCCCCGTGTCCTCCAGCATCTTCAGCCCCCACGGTGGAAGCTCCGTCCCATCCCCACAGGTTCCTCTCGGCTCATCTCGGGGGAGCCGGAGATGCTCGGCGACGTGCTTAAAAGCAAGCTGACCTCTTTAGCCACGCATGGATGCTGCCGAACCACCGGTGAGGAGGGGAAACATCTGTGCTTCTCGCTCCGAGGAGACGCAAACAGCCTCAGGGTGAGGCCGGGGGGCTCGGCAGGATCAGGCCCAGGCTCGTACTCAAGAAAAGTGCCTATATCAGAATAAATATATCAACAATCTATTTATTTCCCAGCCATGGGTTTCCCAAAACCACCCCAAGCTGCTGCCGAGATCCCCAAGGAGTGACGTGACTCGGTTTGCAAGGACGAACCCCACAGTTCAATCTCAGCCCCTCCTCATGGAGTAAAACTGGATTTTTTTTCAATTATCATCCTTTTTTTTTTTCCCCGTCCTGTAGGTGAGACTTTGCATTTAGAGGACAGAGCAGATTGCAGCTTTTAATTAAAAACTCGAAGCCTTTTCCTGCTTCCAGTTGCACTAGGAGCAATCTCTAAACAACATTCAGCGGAGGAAACAGCACTGACTGCTGCTCTGCTTTCTAAAAAAAATTAAAAAATAAAATAGCACAAGCCACAGAACAGGGAGTTCTTCCAACAATCTGTTTTCTGTACCCTGGAAAATAATAGCAACCCATATGGAAAGCCCACACAGCTATTTTCCAGGTGCTTTGTGCAGCGTGAAATCCACGGAATAAATTACCTGTGCAAGAGGAGGGGGATGCCAGCGCTGTGTTTATTTGCTGCGTCGTATTCCCTTTGCATGCAAACACACGGCACGGTGCAGGATCCTTCCCCTCCGTGGGAAACGTCACCCTAAATATCAGCGGCGTGGGGCATCGCCGTGGCTGAGCCCTGTTCCCAGCCCAGCTGGAGCAGACAGGGAGAGGGGAAAAGAGAAAAGGCTGAGAAATATGTTCCAGGCATATCTGATCATGGTTTGGGTAAATTTAATCGTTTTTCTCTGTATTGCTTATCTGGGTTGTTTATGGGGTGTCTGGATTCCACTGAGCTGGCATGGGTATCTTTATGGGTAGGGGTGAGGGAGCAGACCTGGCACTAAAAGGGAAACTGAGGCACGGCGACAGCAAGGGCTTTGCTTCAGGATGATGCTCAAATCAGAGACATGAAGGAGAGCAGAAAAGGTGATGCAAATATTGCAGTTCTGGAGCCGCCAGCAAGATTTTGGCTGGGCCATGAATAAAACCGCTTGCGAGCACGCAGATTTCTGTCTCACACCCCCCGCAGACAGCAGTTCTGCTCCGGGAGGGGATGGAGGACGCGGGGACACGCTCCTGAAAAGGATGCTCTTCCTAGTTGGATGTTTCCCAAACACCTTGAAAAGCTGTTTTCACTCAGAAAGCACCCAAAGGCACATGGTAATTCTGTTCTCCTCCTGCCTCAGCTCTTCAGCTTCAGGGGTTTAATTTCTTTTTTTTTTCCTGGCCAAAAAACCACCAGTTTGGGTACATGCTGCCTGAATTTCCCCTCCAAGCCCGTGCAGGAGCTGCAGCAGGTCCTGGCATGGGGTCACCACATTTCACAGCATCAAGCACCCCCTCCATGCCCTAAAAGATCCCCTTTGAGCCCCCTAAACTCATAATCCCTTCTCCCTCGTGTTTTTAACCCAAATCTCCATGGCCAGAGCCTCCAGGACAGGCTCTGCTCCAGGTCCTGGGATGGCTTTGTACATGACTGGCAAGGACAGAAAATGCATTAAGGGTGCTCCTACAGAGCCTGCGCAGGTGGGATACGAAATATATTTAATGAAACTGTGAATTAAAGGCCTTCCAATGTGAAAAGCATCCCAGAGATAGCTCAGCGAAGACCAGGACAAACTCAGTGCAGAAGTTTGAGCTCCTACTCCTCCTCTTGAAGCACACCAATGTGGTTTTTTCCCACCTCCCCATCCTTAAGCCGTTTACTTAGAAAGATGCACACAAATCTAGGCGGAAATTAAAATCTAGTAAAAAATATAAAGACTAATTAAAGTTGTGATTATCCAGTGCTGGAAAATAATTTCAAGTTTTCCTAGGTGACAAATCAGAGGGGGACAGTGCCTGGGGTGCCTGTCCACCTGTCTGAGCTCTCACAACCATTTACCCAGCGTTGCAAATGGTTTCTGATATTAGCAGAGAGTCATTAGGAAGCTGGACCATCAGCTTTTTAATTGACGGGCTCTTTCCCAGAAGTGCCAGCAGCCTGAACCCTGCAGCACCCCCAGTTCCACATGTCCCCCATGGCATCCAGTACCAGCACTCACCGTACGATGCCCCAGTATTAGGGAATAACACAGAGGGTGTCCCCACAGCACTACAGCTCCCCTAAAAAAATGCCCCTAATTCCCCCAGCCCTTTAATAAAGCCACAGCAGCACCCCACAGCTGCCAGAAATTGGGGTCCTGCCCCAAACCCACCCCAGGTGCCGTAGCAGCAGCAGCAATTAGAAAACCGCAGTTAGGAAGCACAATTTGGGGACATTAAATGCACTGAGAAGAATGCAGCAACAGCAGGACAAACCTGGGTCTGCATCCCCAGAAGACCAAACCAGAGGATGGAAAAGCACCAGCAAATCTTTTCCCTCCTGAAGTGACTTTTTCTGGCTCTGATGAACCAAAAATGTGTGACCACAAGTTTCTTTAAACACCAGCAAGAGCCTGCAATCTCTGTTTCTCAGCCCTGAAACGATGTGGCTGGTGGAAAAGGTTCCAGAGCATCATTTTGGGCACCTCCCGACAGCCGGTTTCCTCCTTTGGAGCCACCCTGCTCTACATAAGCAGCACCAGAGCCACGTTTACCCCCAAGACACCAACCTCTCTCCTACATTTGATTAAAATTGGGCAGTGGAATAACCTCGTGGGGAGAGGACGGGACAGACAGACATACACGGAGCACCCCACTTCCTCCAGAATTCCCCTCAAAAACCATTGAGCAGCCCTTGCTCCCACTACCTCACCAGGGAAATACATCAGAAAATACTTCCAGGATTAATATTATTCTCATTTTTGGGTGCTGGCTGCCAAAAATGCATCGTTTGAGCACGAGAGGACCCCCCGAGCCCTCGCCCTGGGCAGACTCCATGGAAGATGTTCATCTCCAAGATGCCCATCACTGAATTTACAGAATAAAACCAGCCCAGGGTGTGAAGAATTTAATAATACAAGCCGTTGCGTGACAAAGCCCAGACAGTAATATCCATATTACAGTTATTATTAAATTGGAGCAGCCTCCTATGTCTTGTCCTACGTGTAATTTAAATGGATCCTTGGCTATATTTGGGTGCTTTCACAGGGAAAAGGCCGTGAGTTATATCTAAGTAACCATTAAGAGTGGCTGATGAGCAACATTTCTCTTTCTAAATCGAAATGTAAATACGAAATAGATAGTTTTAAAATATTTTCTGGGTTTTTCTGCAATCTCCTAGTGCTGGCAAAGACACCACCACTTCCTTGCTGGGTGTCCTTGGCCAGGCATGTCCCCATGTGGTGGGACATCTCGCATGGGGAGGGGACATTTTCACCAGGGGTTCCCCCAAGACAATTCAATCCTCATCTGAAGGAAGGGATTTGGGGCTGGGTGTAATTGAACGTAGCTATTTTACCTTTTCTAGCATCAGGGATGCTGCTCCACATGGAGGATGCTGCTGCGAGGAGTGGGTCCAGCACTCTAAAAATTCAATATTTCAAGCAAACCCCACAAGGGAATGGGAAATTTTCCTCCTGGATCACTGGAAACACCTGTTTCATTCCCATGTGCAGGAGTAGAGCCCCAGGGCCAGATCCACCCACCTCCCTCCCTGTGCCTTAGTCTCCCCTTGTGCTACATGGAGGGAGTTGTTGATAGAGGAGCTCAGCTCAGCAAAGACTACACCAGGGGAATGATGCTTCCCCCTCAACACCTAAAAATGAACCCTCAAACCCAAGGGAGGACCTAAATTAAATTAAATTTCAATGTCCCATGATTAAAACAGGGGAAAGCCCCAGCAAGGGTCCATCCATGAGCAGTCTGAGAGCCAGAGCCAGCCTAGCCTTTGGGTTGGCTCTGAGACTGCATAAAGGGACTAGAGAAAAGCAAACGAAGCCCCTGAATCCCTAAACAGCACTTTGCAGGATCAAACCACGCTCCAGAGCTGGGTTTGCCTCTCCATAAAACACACAGCTTCTCTCAGCCCTCCAAATATTTCAAAAAAAGAGAAAAAAGAAGAAGAGAGAGAGAGAAGAAAATATGTTTCCCGGTAGGTGAAAATGAGTTTGCTTCTGGGAGGTAGGAATCACCTTTTCCTGGTAATTATGAACAAAGAACATCATTTACTAAATGCCTGTAAGGTGATTAATTAGCAGAGGAGTTAGCGTCTAGCAAAGAGGAGGCTTTTTTCCAACAATTCGGGGTGGCGGGGTCAGGAAACAAGAAAGCGGCAGAGCAGAGGGAGCGCTTGGCTCCCACCTCCGCCACTGTGTGGGGACATGGAAAGGCTCAGCCCCAGGGGCAGCTGCCCAAAAGAAGTAAGAAGCAGATGTATTGCATGATTTTGGGTTGGAAAAACCACCTCCCACAGAGTCCTGATGCTGCAGGGCTGCCCCGTGCCTCAGTTTCCCCACCAGCACTAAGGATGCTGGGGAGATGATGCTGTTGGTGCTGCTCCCACCTGAGGAGCATCTGCTTCGAGATGTCCCGCTCCTCTTCCCATGAGCCCCTCCAGCTTTGCTTATGCCCCTGCTGAGGCACACAGATGCCACAGATGCCTTTGCTTATGCCCCTTCCTTGTGCACACAGATGTCACCTCCCCTCCTGTTTGTCCCTCACATCCCCAGCTCTGCCTCGGTGTTACAGCAGCAGCTGGATTTCAGCAGAGCCCCAGCCCTCCGTCCCGCCGGGGCCGTCCCTATTTAACGGGTTGTTTGCTTCTCCTTTCTGCTCCGCCACATTTCAGCATCTGCAAATATGTCCAGCGCTTATTTTAGATCATTTCGCAGCTCAGTGACAAATATAGCAAAGAGCAGAAGAGCGACACCGACGATCTCTCCATTAACCGCCTTTTAATCCATTTAACACGGGCTGCACAGGGCTGGTGCGGGGCTGGATTTGTATCAGGCTGGGATGCATGATTAAGTCAGATGCCTCACAGAAGTCCAAGTGCATTAAGTCAAGTTATCTTTATCAGCCGACCTTGCGATTTAATAAAAACATACAAATTCTTGAGGTCGCTTGGCAAGCGCAGGCTCCAGCATTGCTGCAGGTTTCTGCTCTGCCCTAAGAAAATGCCACCGAAAAGTTTTGTTCTGGATGGTCTGAAAGCATTAAAATGATGAATAAAATCAGGATGCACCAGGGAAGGAGGAACGGTAAATCCCAAGCTCTCTCAAGCACGTCTCTCCAGTTTCATGCCATCCCTAAAGCATCGCTGAGTCCCTGGTGTCCCCAAATCCCCAGGGCAGAACAAGCACTAAACCCTTTCTTTGCACCCTAACCTGACCAAGCACCCCCAGCTCTCCACAAAGACTCTTATTTTTGCTGGTTTTTTACTTTTTTCTTTGGTTTTTCATAAACTCAGCACAGGGTTTAAGCTCAGGCTGTCAGGAGCAGCGTGTAGAGGCAGAAATTAGGGAGGAAAGCACCAAAGCCGCACTCCCCTGGATGGCATTCCCTATCAGATCACAATAATTTGAAGCAGATAAAATCTGACGCTTGGAGGCTGACAGCAACCCTCTAAATGATTTTTCTTCTCCCCCTACATTCTTAAATATTCCACTTTAAGTAAACAAATGTGTGTAATGAAATCCAAACAGCTTGGCTTGCCCATTGAGGCTGTTCAACCGCAGCAGGATTCCCTCCAGTGGGCATTTCCAGGGCTGGGCAGCACAGCAGCGGATTGGGGCATCTCCGTATTGGATGGTCTGAGTTACTCTGGGACCCCTTTTCTATCTGAAAAAAATGGGGACAGCATCAATTTTTCACCCTGTTATAGGGAAAAAAAATGGCCACACTGCTGTTTCCAAAGTGCTGGGTGCCTCCACATGCTAAAGGATGCTCAGTTGTTGTGCCATTCAAGCAGTGCTCTGAAGACCATCAACACGGAGCCAACATTGACTTCTGAATCAGCTTTTGGTTCTTTTTTACCCTCACTACTCAGATTTGCCCATTCTCAAGAGTCCACCATGAACCAGAGAAGGTCTCACGCTGGTCCAGCATCAGCAGAGCAACCTGATTGCAGCTGCTGGCAGCAAACGGGTGGTTCCTTCAACCCTGGGGTTGATTGCTCCTTCCTTGGTCCTTGCAAGAGCACAGTCTGGGACTCCGCACAGCTTTACCTCAGCATATAGAGCTTCAAAAAGCCTCCAAAGTGCTTCTATGGCTTGTGGTGGCTCTGCTGCAGATGGTGGGAGCTTGAAGAGCAGGGTTTGAACATTTATGGTTGGACTCAGTGATCTTAAGGGTCTCTTCCAGCCAAAATGATTCTATGGTTCCATGCAGCATGGTGGGATGCAGATGTTCATCCAAATCAGCCCTATGGTACTGATGTTCTTCGACTGGGCAAGGAAAGTAGCAGTGAATGTCTGCATCTACCTCTACATGGAGAAGGTAACACAGGTAGTTAGATCAGGGAACAAACTAAAAACTCAGGAAAGAAAAAAAAAAGCATTTGGGTGGATGCAAACCCAACAATTTAGCAGAAAGCTTCGGCAAAACTGAAGAGAAAAAAAATGGGTTGAGGACAAGCAGAGATTTTTTCTTTGCCTCAGGATAATGTGTGTTTCTTTGCTTCAACACAACGTGTGCTATTTCAGGCTTTTATATCCTCTATTTAGACCCATTTTTAAATTAAAAAAAAATAATCATTTAAAAGGCAAAAGTCAAACCAATTGGGGTTGGTTTTTTTGAAATTTGCAGTGTGCCAGGGTGCCTGAAACAAAACATCGCATTAAAAAGAAAACAAAAAAGCAAGACGAAAGATCTCAGAAGTTCCTCCTTCACTTCCCCCAAGGGCAAAGGTTGACCCAAGGCTCCCCAGGTCCCTGAAACACGCATGTCCACTTATTGTACTCAGGGAAAAAGCCGCATGAATAACCACATCCAGGCTTTTCTGAGCGCCCATCCCTGGGACGAGATCTGGCTGGTGGGACCACGGCCAGGATGGACGCCCCAAAGGACTCCCAGATCCAACTCCTTGGTCCGTACGGTTCTTCTAAATGGTGCCACCTCCATCCCAGCTCAGGTTTGCAGAGTTCTTGTGCTGACTGATGTCAAGGCCTCTTTAGGAAGGACCCAGGACATAATTTCTGCTTGGTTTGGGGGTAAATGTGGAAGAAATGCTCAATCCTGGATCAGGGAGCGACATCTGGCAGCTGGGAGGGACCCCACTCCTCGCAGGGGTGACATGTGCATCTCACCTCCTCCCTCATCTATCAGCGAGTTTACTCGGGGAAATCTAATCACCATTTTGGATATAATCCCTCTAACAAACCCTTGCAAATCCTTTCTTCCAAAAATTTATTAATATTAGCTCCTCTCGAGCCGAAGCGAGTTAAGTGCCTTTACCTCCGGTTTGGCTTTTTGTTCCTCTTCTCACCGCTCTTAACGGGAGCAATTCAATTAAGGAACAAACGACTTCCCAATAAAATAAAAAAAACCCCTCCTCACCGCCTCCCTCCTCCTTTCGCTCCAGGACTAATAATGTTTAATTGGGGAAATGAGCTCGGCTGGTGGTGCCGGTGGGGGCGAGGACAAGTCCTGGCAAGCGCAGCCACCACAGGCTCTGGGCATGGGGCACAGAGGCTCAACCCACCCCAGGGAAGGGGGTTGCTTGGCTGGGAACCTCCAAAACCCCACAATTTACCCTCAAATTGGCTGTTGCAGTGCCCAGTTGACACCGTCCCGCTCAAACACCACGGTTCATGGAGAGGAGAACCCTTGAAGGTTGCACCGTATTTGGGCTGCGGGTGGCAAGCAATGCTCTCCAGCTACCGAGAGTCTTGCTGGTGCTCCAAAAAGCCCTGAGATTTCCTCAGTTTGGATGCACAAGCAAGTACATCTCAGCAGGCTCTGCTACAGGTCCGCCAGGACGTGGGGCTGGACCCAGCACCAGCCGAGCTGGCTCAGGATCCACATCCAGCACCATGCAACTGGGGAAAGGGGGATAAAAACAGCAACAAGGCTTCAAACCAGGATAAGGGGTGCAGCTTGCACCCTGTGTACAAAAGTACAAGGGGGTTCCAAGGTGCACAAGCCCTTCTCCAAGGGGTTCAAGCCTGATTTTGCTGCCTTCATCTCCAAGCATCACACTCCCCACCGAGCAGTGCTGGAAGAGGAGGTTCAGAGCACCCGGGGAGCGGGGCCGCCGTCAGCTCAGCTCCATCGCAAAGGCCACGGCATTTCCCAGCTGTCAGAAAGGATTTGCTCCCATTTGTCACCTCCTGAGGTGACCGAGCGGCTCTTCTCCTAAAGCTGGGCTTTAGCCTGGGAAAGGAGGTGGCACCTCTCTGTCTGTCCGTGCGTTTGGCTTGTGCCCATCTGCGTCAGCAGCACAGGATGGACCAGAGATGCTCAGTCACAAGCCAAGGTACCACCTGTGAGGAGAAGACACATGTGAGCAGGGACAGGGACACAGGAGACACACCAGCCTGGAGGGGAAATTAAACACCAGCTCCCTTAATATATGCCCATCATCTCCCTAGGCCGCCTGCTGAAGTTGCGGGGCAGCCAGACCCAGTGACCCCCAACTCTTTGGGGTGTCCCATGTGCTGGCCAAGCTCTGCCTCTGTCATCCCCACCCCGGCTGAGACCTTTGCCAGGTCTGGAACTGTTTAATGATACATTGATGTAAGAAAAAGTCACGGCATGGACTGGGGATGAGCTCTTGACCTGCGCATCACTCCAGAGCCTGCCCAAACACCAGCCCCCTTTGCTTTCATCCATATTTTCCCATCGTTTTCTTTCAAAAAGTCCCCTTTTCAGCCCTGGGGGTTGTTTCTGCGATGTCCTCCTGCCTTGCCCGGGGATGTGGCATCCTCCTGCCCCGATTGCCAGCAAGGAAGGACAAGGGACAGGCACCTGGCCAAGGCAGGGCTGCAGCAAAGGGCTGAGCTGCTTTCAGAAAGCAGATTTCCATGAAGCAAAGCGGATTGAGCACACCAGTGATGAAAAAAAGGTTTCATTTCCTCTCTCTGCTGCTTTAGATCCCCTCCGGAGACACATTCACAGCAGTCACACCATCACCAGGACCCAGACCTGGGTCTCCTCCAGAACCAGGTTCCTTCCAGACTATTACAGATCACAGGAGTTTCAGCAGAAATCAGACCCCTTTTTTAATGACACAGTCGCAGAAAAGCACAGTTGAAAGCCTTTCCCAACCTTGACGTGCCTGCCTTTGATTTCTTCAAAACAAAATGAGGTTTCCACAAATAAATTAATTTCTTTTTAATAAGGAGTTGCTTGTCAGGTCCTCTTACACCTGCTGACCCAAAATGGAAACTCCGCCCCTCCTCAAAAAAAAAATATTCAGTTCACATTGACCCAATTTAGAGCTCTTTGTATTATTAGTTTTGACTCCAGACAGTGAATGGAAGATGCAGCCACTCTCCCATCACCAGGGGACACCAAACCCGGTTCTACCAATCAAGCATTGGTAGAACAAGAACATTACAAAACATCCAGGTGAGATCAGCAATTCCCATCACCAGAAGAGGCCATGAGGAGATGTGGAAGATTGCAAGAAGCGAAACGAGAGCACAGAGATGTTCTTCCTGGGTTTCGGAACTCCTCGCTGGCTTTCAGCATCTTGCAGCAAGGAGTTCCACGAGTGAACATCCCATCGCAATGAAATAGCATTGAAAAAATAAATCAGGTGATATGGTTTTTCTAATTAAATTTAAATACATAAATCAAGTTATACGGGACAAGCTTCGCTTTGGACCTGCCAGGGAGCTTGGCAAGACCCGGATTGCAGATGCAAGTGGGGAAGGAGGAGAAAGCTGAGCCACCAGCAGTTCTTGAAGCTCTAGATTTCACCTTTAATGTATTTCAGCGCATGATTCAAGCACATTATCTGCATGAAATGCTGCATTAGCATCAAAATGAGGGGAGTTCTGTTCAATATATTAAAGTGTCTCTGATGGGTTTGAAGGTAGCTTAGCGCAAGAGAGGCATTAAGGAAGTAAATGCCACATTTGTATTCAAAAGAGCTTTCTTTTTTTTTTTTTTTCATTTAAAGCCATTGATGTAAGAAGTGGTGCTTAAGACAGGCTTATAAAAGCAAGAGCGCATCTTTGCTATGAGACAAAAAGCCGCGTTTATGGCAAATGGTAAAAGAAAGCAAACAGCCCATTTAGAAAATAGATTCCTTTGGCGTTTTGGCACATGAGTGCAGGACTGGCAGTGCCACCGTTTTCATCTCCGATCTCTCCTTTGATGCCTTCTTAGGTTTGAGCCTGGAATTAGAAATGTCTTTTTTCCTAGGCTGGCCACCCCCACCATTCTTTTTCCTGGAAAATATATATACATATATCTTTTATATATATATATATATATATATTGACCCAACTGCCTGGGCAAACACCCAATTTGCCTTTTCCTGCAATATTTCAAGAAAAAAAATGGCCCATTTAGGCTTCTTTATTTAATTAGGATGGCTCTCTACTTGACAAAACAGCTTCAAACTGAATTTGAGCATCCAAAGTGGATGTCCTGTCAAAGCAATCGGTGCCAATGCATCCGCTAGGACAATTTCAATGGTCTCGCTCACCAAGAATTTGAAGAATTGGTAATTCTGCTTCAAAGTATTCTTTATATCTTTATGCCACTCAGCATACTAAACGTCTATTTTTTTAGCCAGCTCTGAGAAAAGCCGTATTTGCCAAAATAAGAAAATAAGGCTCCTGTTTAGACCATGATGAATTTTTACTTGCTCTTAATGCCAGACAAGAAGTATTTTAGCAAAGCAAACCAACAAACGAACAAGATTTCTGTTGAATTTTGGGGATCAACCTGTTTTAGTTTCGTTATCTGAAGAAAACTGAGACTGCACCGAAAGCTCAGGGTGAGCATTAACTGGCTTCATCCATCTTTGCTGCCTCCAAGAGCAACTAATAATCCCTTTTCTTTCCAAAGGGAGAAAGCGAGGGGTTAAATTAATTGCTTCTGACCACCTAATGAGGCAGGGAGAGACCCTGGGAAGCTTGTCTCACCACTGCCTGCAAATCAGCCAGGGGAAAATATGATATCTATACGCTTTTCTTGGCCGAGGTACATCATTCATGGAAATATTTGTGCCTTGGAGCTGGCATGGGTGTTATCACCCTTGAGACACGGAGCTGTCAGAGGTCATTGCCCTGTGAAATTTGACCACGTGTGGTTTCACCGGCCCTTGGGGTGAATTAAATAAATAAGAATATTTGTCGCAAGGGAACCTGTGAGCAGCATGGCTGGGGAAAGCGGGTTTCTCACAGGCCTTGGGAAATTTGGGGGTTGTTAGCACGGTGCACAACTGAGCCCAGGGAGGTGCTGAGACCTCCCATGACCACCCTATTGACCTGCCACCTATGTCATTCCTCCCTGGAGAGCCACACCAAGAGGCAAACACACTGAGAAAAAGCTGAACATGTTGCAAGTCTCGATAAGTTAACAGCCTTTTCCTGCCAGTGGCACTAAATCACAGCCCAGAGAATGGGCATTTTTATCACTCATCCTCCAGCCTTCCTCCCTGCACTGTGCTCTTCATCACCCCACAACACAAAACTGGGCATCTTGGGAACATCCCAGCTCCCCGAAATGCTGTCCCTGGGGACACCCAGCCCATGGAGCATCCCCCAAGGCCACCCATGAGGCTGGGGCTCTTGTCTAGGAGCGTATCTCCCAATTTCAGGTGCAGAAATTCCTCCCACCCAGGTATCTCCCTCTCCCAACTATTTTCCCCCCCATCACGGCTCATTTTCTCCCTCCTCCCCGCAGCGGGTTGTCATGTCACAGAAGAAGGGAAGGAAACAATGTGGAGGAAATTGATAAGCACGGCTTGAAAGAAAAAAAAAACACACAGAGAAAGGGAACATTTGCCTGGGAGAAGCTGTGATTAGATCCGTGTGTGTGCGTCCTTTGCCAGCGCTCCTAAAAATAGAGCTTGGCTGCACAGACTGTCACACGCATGCAGACATGCTCTCGCTGAAGCTATATTTACCAGGCTCGGAGACAGCCAGATTCCCATATATGAACGATGCATCACCCCCCAGCGATGGAACAGAGCGTTCATGTGGCCAGGAAGGGACCACAGTGGTGACGAGGGACCTCCCCGAGCATCCCTTGGAGATAAATGGGGTGAGGAGCACAGGAGTGGGGAAAATTCATTTCTGGAAGGTCCTTGAGACCATCTAGAAAAGCAAAGAGCTTGATTTAAAGATATGTAGACAAGACAAACATCACAGAGGCCATCCAGATGGCCAGCACCCTCCTGGTCCTAAAAGAGGGACTTATCTCCTCCAACCCATCTTCCCAGATCTCTCCAAAAGCAAGTGGCCCAAAATCAAGTGCTCATGGTCCAAAAACAAGCCCTAATGGTCAAATCCTCCAAGCCTGACATCAGGACAGCACAAATATCTACAGCCATGGACTAAAGAAGGTTGACAGTGAGCTCCAGAGCTGCTTCCATTCGTGAGAGCCGCTGCTCGGTGCCATCATCCACAATGCTGCGTTCCTGGGTCTGGGCATGAATATATTTGGGAGGAGGAAGGTCCCACAGCTGCTTGTTGGAGGAAGAAAAACTGGAGCACGACCTACATCGCCTGCTGGAAACCAGCTCCTCCGCCCCCCGCCACGCTCATTAGCCTCGTGATAAAGCAGGGAGTGTTTAAAGGGACAAAATTGAGGCATTTTGGTCATATTCATGAGGTTTCTGAAGAGGATATTTGAGGACCGAGGTATTATTATCTACACATGTCTTCACAGAGGTTGTGTGCAATTAGCATTATTCAGAGATATGCAATTAGCATTATCCAGAGATATGTATTTCGGGTGGGGAGAATAATTGTGTTTTTTATTTCCGGGGGAGTTGTTTTGTGCACAGTTTTCTCAACTCTGAGCATTTTGGACCAATTGGAAACGGGAAAAATGCCATTTGCCCCAGCTTGCTCCTGTAAACGAAGTGTCCGGCAGCAAAGCATGGTTCTGTGACTGCAGCTTTTGTTTAGTCAGTGAATTTTGGACAAGCTCAAAGTGTTTGTAGATCCAACAGGCACCTATGTAAAAACTGGCCCAATGCCACCCGTAGCATCATTCCCTGGTGACTGACACCAAGTCCCCAGCAGCTCCGCTCCCCATCCTGCCCTGTGCTGAGCATCTGCCCCGACCTTGTGCTGTCTCCAGGAAAATGGGTCTCATCTCCAGATCAATGTCCTGAGTCTTTGCATTGACAACGGCAGCAGAAAACACTCTCCAGCAGAGAAAGATCCAACCAGTTCACTGTGCTGACAGCCACCCGTTTTGATAGCAAGCTGCAGCACCCTAAATCACGCCAATAAACACTGAAGAAACAGCTTTGATTTAGCCTGGTGAAGGTCTGAGCTGTGTGTAAAGAGGCATTTTGTAAATTAAGAATTTGAGGGTCGTTTAGTGAGGCCAGCTCCATAAATCCAGGCCTTTTCCCCACCACTCTGGCTTTAAGTTGAAAAGCCCCGGCAATGGCAAGGTCTAGACCTACTGAGATGTTCTCAAAACTGCTTGAAAGCAACGGTCGTTCAGTAGACAAGGGTAGACATGGGCTGATGGTCGAGTCAAAAGCAAAAAAACATCATTCATCACCAGCAGCGCTTGCTCCAGGGTGTCCCATTCCAGGTGGCTCCATCCCATGCCAGTCCCCATTGTCACTCCCCACTCTCTCTTGCTGCAGCCGAGGACCTTTACAAACAAAGAATGTTCTACTCTAACCTCCCAAGGGTTGGTGACTTAGGATGAAGGACAGGTTGCAGTTGATGGAGACCAGACTCAAGCACCAGGACAAGCTAAACTCTGCTGGAAGAGGAACTTGCAGGTAGCTCCAGGTTCTACACCCATCCTCAACCCCTGCATTTCCCCAGCAAAAGCATCACTTCAGCGCAAGTTCCCAGCAAATCCGTAAGTGGGCTTGGGAGCTAATGCACAAATTATATTTCAAAAGCACTTCTCCCCAGCACCGGCTCTGCAAATCGCTGTAATAAAAAACCATCCTCTCCAGATGCAAGAGGCGGTGAGAAGGGCAGGAGCGAGCAGGGCTCTCGCTGCGAGAGGTCAGCCCTTTGGGATGGGATTACGCAGCATCCCTCTCCTCTGAGTACAAGGTGATGCTCCTGCGGGCCAGCATGGGGCTTTCCCACGGCAAATCCTGAGACATGAAGATGCAAAACTCCTTGGACAAGAAGGAGCCAAGGCTGAGGAACCTGTGCTGTTAAAAAAAGAATCATACACGGCCATGATGCCTCACTGCTGATCAGCCACAGAGATGTAACCCACCACGGCCCTTCTACATATCCATCCTCACCTAGAGCATCATCACCCCAGCAGAACCAGCCCTGTGGAGCACCTGGAGAGGAAACAAAGCTGGGGAACCCCTAAAGCCAGCACACAGCCCAGGGTGGCACCCAAAAAGGTCTGAGCCACAATTTGATAAGATCAAGCCAATTTTCATTTGGGGCAGTTTCAGCCCAGAAATGGACATGTCGGTGTACAAAACTATCAAGGCAATCAGTAGCTGGGTAGAAATGTGCGAGGAACCCTTGGAAGAAAAGCAGGGCTGGATCAAGCTGTCAAACAGTCTCAATCAGGGCTTGGGCTAAGACACAGGAGCTCCCAAAAATTACATGGGTAGACTCTGAGAATGCAGGACAGAAATAAACAAGCCAACATTTTGGCAAAGCCTCCTAAGGCTCAAGAAGTGGAGGAGACTGACCCAGCCAGGGCTGCTCAGCTTTGAGAACTGAAGATCCCTCCAAAGGCAAAAGCACCCTATGCTCAGCTTCTCGGGGTGCAGGAGCGGGATAGCCCTTTGCACCATGAGTTAAGGCAGGAAGAACCCAGATAAATGCTGCAGGACTTCACATGGTGAATAAAGCCCCAAGGGAGCCTAGGTAGATATCAACAAGGTCCTACAAAAAAATAACACCTACTTTTACTGCAAAAGTATGAGGGAAGTGGCTTGTCCACCTCTGATAAAAGCCCTGGGCATTAGAAAAAAATGATAAAGTTTTAGTGGAAGAGGGAAAATTCAAAGCTGCTTTAATTTCGTGGTGGATCCTCCACCCCAGCTTGTGCTTCCAAACTCATTAGCTGCCATCCAATTCTTCCCTGACAGCAGGATCGCTAATTTTGCACATCCCAAAATAATATTTGCCGAGCAGCACTCCTTGCTATGATTAAAACAATATCGGGCACTAAAAATATACAGCTCCTGGGGGAATCCTGCCTGCCCAAGACAACAAACTACATAAGACACATCAAGGAGGAGTTTCTTTCTGATTAAAGGCAAAGCAAATCCGTGCTCTGCAACAAGGCGATCAGGAGGGATTAGAGGAGAAAGCTGAGGGTTAAGGAGGGACAGCAAGAGGCGGAGAAGTTTTCCTGAAGCTTGAGATACCTGTGATGGGAGAGCTGGGGCTGGGGAAGGGATGGTGAACACCTCCCAGCAATGAAGCCCAACATCTGGAGATGATCCCAGGTGTCATCTCAGTACCTTCACTGCTCAGATCATCTTCTCAACTAGGTGATGCTGCTAATAGCTCCTGCCAGCTCATAGACTGTGTCAGCAGTTCGTTATTCAAGCAGCCCCCGTGGCCAGATACAATTCATCCAGGCAAATATTTGCCTTTTTATTCCATCAAGTAGCAAACGGATTATGAGGCAATACCCACTCCTGGTCCTCAGCAGCGACAAAGTGTCCCCAGGTGCCTTTCTCCATCACGGTGGCTTTACATCCATCCTCTGTACATTTTCTCCCATTTCCAAACTAAACATTCCTGATCAGGTTTTCCCCATCTGTTCTTGTGCCAATATGGACTTTTAGCTTAAACTCTCCCTTCTCCCTGGGTCTTCTTTTGCCCCAAAGCACTGCCCGATGCCTGTGGGCTGCAGATCCTCCTTGAAGCCAACGTTGGGTTTCTGGGCCAGTGCAACCCAAGAGCTGCAAAGCCCCACACCCTTCCCCAGCTAAATAATTAACGATCGCTTCTCTGATCATATGATTAGCATGGCTGGCAGCCAAGGTCACGCCACGGGGTGCTTCATGGTGGAGATCAGCCTCTGACAGACGCCCCATCACCTTCAACAGCTCAGATGAGGGCAAGGACCTTCTCCACAGATCCTGGGGTGAGCCCCTGCAGAGCGGCCCCCACGGTGAGCCGCGGTTTGGAACTCAGCCTGCTCGCCGCTCCCTTTGATCTCCCCTTCATTAGGCTTTCTCCTTCACTTTCAAACGTAATTAATACTCTCCTGATCAAAAGCCCCAGCGCAAGGAGAGCTTTAACCACTCTTGCTTCACCGCGTGTTCCCATTAAAGGAGGGCTCGGGCAGAGAGGAGGAACGAGACTTGATTTGGAGCTTTAAAACCACAACAGTTTCCCCTCCCTCTGCCCCACCACCCAGGTGCTGTCACCTCTCTCCTGAGCCAGAGCAGGACCATGACCTACATGGGTCTCGCTTGGTTTCCACATCCAGCCCTGACCTACCCCCATTCTTATCAGTGTCAAGTCCAAGCTTTGAGAAATCCTAATCCACTCCCAAACCCTTACAAGTAATCTACAGTCTTGCTGCTTGGCCACTTGACCACAAGTAGATAATCCAAGAGCTACATGATCAAAATCCCATGGTTTAACCTCCTCTACTGCCACAAGCCCCCAGCAGATATCCCGTGAGTTCTTAACCAGTCCATGGGGCTGCAGAAAACAGCCACAATTTCAGAGATCGGAGGAACAACACAGGGCAGGAGGTGGTTTCCATGATGATCAAGAGTTTGGGGCAGCCACAAAACCCAGCTTGGTCCCTCCATGGCTGACCCCATATGGACCAGATACACCTTCCCCTGAGACATCTGAATTTTGAGGAAAGCATGTTGCCCGCACACAGCATCCCCTGCCACAGCATCCTTCTTCCCCTGCAACTCAAAGGCAAAACTAAAGATATTGTTTCCACTTTTGGGCTCGCCAGAGCTTTACTAACCTGCTCATGTCCCAGCCTTTACATCACCCAGGACAGCAACGTGTCCCACCGACACCGGAGCCAAGGTCACAACAGCCAAGTGACATTACCCAGCAGGCACAGCCAAGGGGTTGGCTTTGCTCCCTGGCACCATCAGCCTGGCCAGACCTTGCAAAGTCACATAAGGTGACATTTTCCAAAGGATTTAACTTGGCCTGATAAAGAGCCAGCAAAAAAAACCCTCCTTTCTGTACATATCCCTGCTGGGAAACACTGTTCTGGGGGGAACAGGCTGTTTTCACCGGCATTTACTGGGGGGAAGGAAAGGGAACAAGCTCCTTCCCAAGGTAGGAACCACACAAGATTATTTCTTTTGAAAAGGCATTTGGTTGAGCTCTTCTTTTTAGTATTATTTTGTGCTGCAGCAGGCACAATGCTACATATCTGTTCAAAGGCAAAAGGAGAACACAACACTCTGATCCATTCGGACAACCCCAACTGTGCACCCCCCAAATGATCACTGTTCAGCTTTCCTCTTGCTGAAAACATTGGTTTTTATTCCACCTGCAAAAGAGAAGGAAACCAAGCAGCTGAACACACCGTTATGCTGAGTCCTGACAGCCCTCAGGCATTTTGAGAACAAACTTCTGCCCCTCAAAACATGGATTTTGGTTTTTTCTTCCCCTCTTTTCCATCCTTCCAGCAAGCAGGAGGAGGATGGTACTTCAAGGTAAAGATCAGGAAAAAGCTTGAAGCTTCTTGGATCAGAGCAACTTAAAAAAAAAAAAAACCCAAAAACTAGTTTCAAAATGTTTTCACAACCTCCCCCTTGCCTAGAGCTGCTGCCACAGCCACAAATCACAGCCCCCCACTCAGGCGGGCCAGCAACATGGCTTAGGAGCAAAGATTTTATTTGTTTGGCCTTAGTGTTGTGCTGATAACATCAGAAGGTGGGAATGTGATGATCTTCCACCTTGGGGGTGTCTCCTGAGGACCTGCCTGCTCAGCTCCGGGAGCTCCTGTGGCTGAAGAAGGGGCTCAGCAGGTCTGGTCCTTACACACAGCACAGGGAAGGGGCAAATTAAAAGAGCTGAAGGGGATGTGGTGCTTAGGCTGAAGACTGGCAAACTCACCAATAAACAAAAAATAAATACAAAATAAAATAAAATAAAACCACACACACCACCCTGCCTAGGAGAAGGGGAGGGATGCAACTACCACAGCAGTTTCTTCTATACTTAAGCACTTTGCTCTTCCTGCAGATGGGAGCAATGGCTAAGCCAAGCCCTGTAGCAAATGTCTTTGAGTCGGAAAGGCTGGACCCATGGGATTCAAGTGATGCCTTCTGAAGTTTCAGGCACGGCACATACATCTTGCCATCATCTCTGAAGCAAAGAAGGTCTCAGGAAAATTTGTCTAATCCCTCCTAAGTTGTGAAGATTAAAATCCTTTGCATTTTCAGGAGGTGTGTTGGAGCTCATGAGGAGGAACAGATCCTCTCTAAACACACCAAGAAGAGCAGAATCAAGCATTCCTGGGGTTCGGGGCACTTTTTCACGGTTTCCTATCAACATCCCATCTCTTAGAGGACCTTCCGGCAAAAAAATAAACTGCTCACAGAATTATTTATGCCTATTTTCCCCAAAGCTCAGAAGCAGCCAGCTGTATTTTGTTCAGCCTGTCCCAAAAGGCTCCGAACAAAGAGGAGACCGAAGTTGGAACATGTGCCAGCTGCTTTGGAAAGCTCTGAATGACCACAGCAAGGAAGCAGCTGGGAAGTCCCCAGGCAGCCACAGCCCGTTGGGATGTCCCATGCCCTGCAGGTTCCCCAATTCTTTGGGAAATGGGGAATTTTTGGACTTCTGTGGCCTACAAAGCCCTATCCACCAGGCTTCCAACAGAATCCTCTCTGCAGCTCCCTGTATTTCTTCCCATGGGCTGAGATGATGATCTTTGCCACAGATCTTCCCTAGGAGCATCACACCAGGGCAGGTAACACCAAAATGAACACTTTTTAAAGAAAGACTTGGGGAAAAAAATGAAAGCAGCAAGATTTAAAAAGAAAATAAAATATAGAAGCCCTTGAAAGTCAGCTCTTCAAGGTTTGAAGGAACACAGCCTTAATTTCATCAACTGTGAAAACCCATTAGCATCTCACTAAAGTCCATTTGAAATATTCATCTGGAGAAGATTTTATGCAAAACTGTCGCTGTGTCTTAAAAGCTGCTGCAAATCATGAACAGCCACACTGAGCCTCCCCGCCTGTGGCTGTCACCTCCCGGGGGGGTTAGTGAAGGTGGCACTGGGGACAACAGCACGGGGTGACCCAAGGGAAGGGACAAGGAGCCCCTTGCAGCTTGGGAAGAATAAATCCAGAGCGGATGCTGGTTTTCCAGCCTGGTTGCATCGCTGGGTGCAGGGTGATGCCCAAAACCTTCAGGACCAAAAGGTGCCAGGAAGGGGCTTTCCTGGGGTCACAGCCCAAATCCCAGAGGGATGCACAAGCCCCTTCTGCCCCACCACCAGCTCATGGGAGACTTTTGGGGCAATTCTTGGCTTATTTTCCCCCCTACCTTCAAAAGCAGCACAAGTTGTTTATTTAACAAGCCCTAGCTTGGGGAATAAGAAGGCAAGAAGCTCTCTGCTGCGGCCTCTAATTAACAAAATATATTATTAGCATCCCAAAATGAGCTTTGCCAGTGCCTATAAATACCAGCCAGCAGTGACTCAGCAAAGCTGTAGCTATTTCTTCCCCTCCCTAATTTCCCAGGTAGTTGCATCTTGGGGTGTGCATGGTCCTGGCTCCAGGGATGCTGCACAGGTCGTCATGGAAACCCAACGCTGCTGAAATCATCCTTACTCTGGAGAATCCCGCACTAAATTTCCTCCCAGCCTGCCCAGGGATGCCCCGAGCAGACACGGGACCAGGCTGAGACATAAATTGTCATTACAAAAGGGAAAATAATGGGGTTTTGAGCTTTCTTTTGTTCTTAAGGCTATTCCTGGCCTTTAAAGCCACCCATGCGTCAGGAGAGATGCTCTGTTACCTTGTATGAGGCCGTGCTGGGCACCCTTGTCCAGCACCCAGCCACATGTGAAGCCACAGCCAGGGCATAATTTCACACTTTATATTTTCTAACTACTAAGGTTACCTTGGCAAGAGCAATCAAGGGATAACACGTGAAAAAGCATATTTTAACAAGGGTTTTCCACCTTTGGCAGCTCTGCCCAGCACTGATTAATCCTGCCATGAAACCAAGCAGATTTAATACATCTCCCCCCAAAAATATCAACCCCAGTAACATTTGGGGTTTCTAATATCCTTTCATACTTCACATTAGTGAACTCACCCAGCCCCAAGGCACAAAATCCTTGGTTATTACTGAGCTTAAAGGATTTTCATTTGCGAATCCACCGTGCTAAGCGGGGCCCTGGGGCAGAGACAGGCAAAGTTTTCCAGGAAAAAAAAAGATTTCAGCCCAAAAAACCCCCCACGGAACGCTTGGCAACCCCCAAATTTCCATCCCTTTGTCCAAGTTTCAAAGAGCTGTTTGTGCCTGGAGGATGCCAGCGCCGTTTCGCTGCAGCGTTTGAACCAGCCACCGCCACAGAACAGGAGATTTGCATTTGGAAACTCCCTGTGATTTTGCTTTTCCATTCCTATTGCAAAGAAAAGATGCAGTTTGAAAGCAATTTTGATAGAAATTTCTATTTTGGCTAACGAGCCGATCGCGACTGGAACACCAATGATGGCTCAGACACCATGGGGATGGGCACTGATGAGATAGGAGCAGTAATTAATTACTTCATTAATATTAATATTTCCAGGTAGGCAACAGCAGCTTCTGACCAGTGAAATAAGAAGGAGGCGGTGGCCAAAATGGGCAAAGCTTTTCCACCGTCCTAAGTCCTACCCCAGAACCAACCACATCAGCACACCATCGCCCTCCAGGGCCACAGGCCTCACTGATTAATTATTTATCCTTGCACGCCATAAATCATGAAGAATTTGAAAGGGAAACCTTCCCAAGCAAGGTCACCTTTCCCCTGCTAGGGCTCAGCTCTCACGTTCCCAGCTTCAACACTGAGATACCAGCCCAGCAGGAGAAGATGCTGTAATTACATCCAGCCCTCGTGATAGTCACATACAGCACCCAGAGATTCCGTCTCCACATCCCGGCACCACAATGATCCAAATAAACAAGAAAGTGAAGAGAATCGGGGGTGAGGTTATCAGGAAATATCAAGAAATCCTTAAATCCAAGTCTTCTCAACGAGCATCGCTGTGGTCAGGCTCTGCCTGGACCACTGACATGCTCAACTGGCTCCTGCAGATGTAGCCCTGCAAATTTAACTTTGCTGTTATAGACTAAACAGTCCCCAAAATTATTTGGGAACTCCAAAGCCGACAAAGCAGCACATCCCTGAACCCACTGATCTTATCCTTCCTATATAAATATATAACCCACACTGGAGCATCTCTGACACAGCACAGCTTGGCCCCCATAGAACTGCGGAGGAAGGAGAGCCAGAAACTTGGATAAGGTCACGGACAAGGCTTTTCAAAACGTAAATGAAGCCCAAGGAGTCAGCCTAATCCTGAATGCAGGCACTTTGCAACACGCGAAAATGAGATTAGCACAAGGTTCCCTTGGCGCAGGTCGGGTCTGTCTGCTTGGTATTCTCCTCGCAGAGGGTCTCCCCAAGGACAGGACCGAGCCCAGAGCTCCCAAGGACATCTCTTGTCCCAGCACCATCCTGCTGGGGTATGATCATCCTGGCAGGTGTCAAATGAAGCAAAAAATATATGTAATTTTGGGCCAAATCAGCATTTCATTCACAGAACGTCATTGCTGATGCTGCATCCCTCAAAGGGAAAAGAAAGTGCAAGGAAAGCTGGAAAACCCTCTTCCAAAGCTTTGGGGAAAGGCTTATTTTTCCTTTCAGCATTTATTTGGGTAGGGTTTGGGTTTGTTTTTATTTTTTTGAAAAGCAGCTGGAAAAATCCGTTTTGCTGTTGAGTTCCAGCACTGGCCCACAGCCCTTGGCCGCTGCTGGGGCTCCTCTAAGCCCAGCTTTGCTGCATCCCTGGTCCTCGGGACCCAGAGGAGCACAGGGCCTGCTGAGCCACACTCCAAATCAGCGCCTTTATGAAAGGTTTCCACTTAAAACGTAGCATGTGAGACTCCAAACTAGACAAGCTGAGGAAGGCAGAAAATAGCCTTTAATGCTTGGCCTCAGGAGATGCTTTCCAGGGTCTCAACTCTGAGTCCAGGCTAAGGACCAGAATCGCATTTTTTCACCCCAAACCCTGGTGTCCACTCCTCACCAGCCTCCCGAGACCTTCCCTGCTCTCCTGGAGCACTTTCAGCCCAAACACAGAAACCAAAGGGAAACTGAGGCACAGAGCACTGATGCCACCTGCTCGTTCAGCAGAAAGCATCACCCAAGGGTTTTCATCCCCACTGGAACCTCTTGCCCTCCCCCAAAGACACCTCTATCTCTCCAGCAAAGCCAAAACCATGCATTTAGGACACCCACAGAATCCAGGACACTCAAAGTTCTCCCCTCCGCTCATTTGTTTGCACAGAGAAACCATCCCCGAGCAGCCTGGGCTCCCCTCGCCGGGGTGATTAATAGTGGTTTCGCTAGTAAAACAAAAGGCCATTAAGAGCGCTAATATTTGCTCTCCCTACTCCCTGCCTACTTCATTTCATACTTCAACGCCAGCCCTGTGCGCTTTCCCCAATGAGAATTTAATTAGGGTGTGCAGGCACATCAGACACATCTCCCTGAGCCCAGAGACACCCAGACCCATGAAAAGAGGGTGTTCCCAGCTCTGTCCACCCAGAAAAGGGTGGGGGCAGGGTGGAAATGATGAGGATTCCCTGGCTCCATCTGAGACCAAGTTGTTAAATATTAAGGGAAAAAAGCAACATTTCCACAGGACTTTCAGCTAATGTGGTGATGGAGGGAGCCACACACAATCCCATTCCAGCCCCACAGCAGGAGCCCCATTAATAAAACAACAGCAAAGCTTCATTAAAAGAAGCTCAGACCATTCCAGCCTCTAAAGAATTTGGAAATAAACCCCAAGGACCCAATGCCAGGGAGAAGAGCGCTACTTTGGGGTTACTCACTGCTCATCAGTGCCAGGCCCTCCACAGCTTGCATGGGGACAACCTCCTCTTGCCAAGAAACAGACAGCAAAAAAACCCACCCTCACTCTGGGACCCTTTAAAGGGAGGCTGGTACCTCTTGAATCCTTTTATATTGATGGTCCCACCTTCCTCAGGTGGGATGTGTCTGGGCTAAAAGCCTCAGGGAGGGAGGTAGGTTGAGTGGTTTTGGGTTTGTCTGGGCTGTCAGATGGGGTGATGCTTTATATAAGAGCTGGACAAGTCAGTATAACACAGGCCAACAGCCCTACATGATGGGATATACAATATCCATCAAGATACACCAATTCTTTAAAATACAACGTTTTTCTCAGGGTAGGAGAAGGTTCCCATTTTGCAAGCGTCTTTGGAAAGCAGTTGTGAGTTTTCCCACGTCCTGTTCCCACCAAAACGGTTGGTTTCACGGGTCACACCCACATTGCCACTCCATTTTAATAGGCTTTTTTTCTGGCTATCCGCTTAAAAGCAACAAGTCGACCTGAAATCACCCGGCTGCAACACATGGCCTGAGCACGTTGGCTGAGCAAAACCATCACCGCTCAACACCAGCGGTAGTTTCTACCACCTCATCCTCACCCCCCAAAAGAGCCCATCACGGGCCATCTCACCAAAAAAAATCTCTATTTATCACTGAGAGTGAGGATTTTGATTTCGCCCCAGGGAGCCAAAATCCCAGCGGGCAGGGGAACCCCCAAACCAGCATCCAGAACCACATTTTGGAGCATCTCCGAGCTGAATTTCCATGCCTCGTGTTTCAAATGGCCCAAGGAACAAGTGGATCCAGGAGAAGGATGTTTCTCCCAGAGGGACGCATCGTCTGCTGCCGCAGGATGGGAATCGCAGATCTGCGGGCTGTGGAAAAGCGATGGAAACGGGGAAGAAAGCAGATTTGGAAACACTGCTCAAAGCAAAGGCTTCTTGGGGGATTATTTTCTTTCTCCTTCTCAGTTTCTTACCATATTCTCTGTGGGTTTTCCCTGGGCGGCTGGGACCTGAGCTGCTCCCGGGCCCGGTGCTGCTAACATGTATTTCTGTATTCTCACATCTCCCCTAGCTAATCTTTAGGGAAAGAGGAATTGACAAACTGGTGAAAAACTGACTGACACTCCAATCAAAATACAAAAGAAACAGAAATAAATGGCTCTGAAAAGAATCGCTATTTAATTAGAAATTACATCTGTGCCAGTGAGTCACGGCGGGGAAGCGATACATCAGCGGGCTCGGTGGCGAAGAGCACCTGCCAGCAGCGTGATGATGGGGACTGGCTCCATTCTGGGGACCCAAAGGGAGATTTGGGGCTGATGGAGGGGACCCCCTGCCATGGGGCTGCCCTGCTAAGCCTTGCTGAGCTGAGAGCCACCCCGCAGGAACCAGCCTGGAAATTAAACTGCCTGTGAGGCCGAAAGCTTTTGCAGAGAAATCCCCTCCCAGCAGTTTTCCTGCTGGAATGGGAAAATCCCTGGGAAATCAGATCTAGTGAAAGGCATAAATAAAGATTGTAGAGTGAGGGAGGGAAAGAGATTAGGGAGGTGGGAATTAAACCATTTCTCTCTCTCCATTATGCTCCGGCTATGTCCCTCCTGCAGGGACACCCTGACCCTCCATCAGTGGGTACCAAAGCTGGGCAGCATTTGGGGATTCCCCCCCAGCTCCTCTGGGAGACCCTGAGGAAGGTGGGATGGGTTAGAAGAGGATGTCTGGCAGGGAGATGGGGGACATGGACCAGTCACAAGGGACACGAGATGCTGAGTTCTTCACGGGGAGGGGGGAATTCAGGCCTTGCAAAGCAGCAAATAAACGGGTGGGACACCTGAGGACGTCCATCCAGAGGGTTCCAGAAGGTGGTAGGAAACACGGCTCCAGCCTTCAACCTCACACTGGAGGCTTTGGACATCCCTGCAGGGACGTTTCTGCTGCCTTAGGTTTTCCAAGGCTTTCCAAGGCAGGTTTCTGCACCACGCCAACACTTAGAGTCCTGCTGTCCAGCACTGCTAATGGGTATTTTCAAGCATCTTATATCAACCTGACCTGGACCCGAAGTCCTCAGGCTGCTGGTACCCATCACAGGGGCAATGAGCAGATACCTATGGGAGAGGAGAAGAGCAAGTTTCCTCCTCAGCCCACTTCTCACTCGCTCATTTTATTCCCCACTGTAGTTTATTCAGGTCCTCCTCTGACCAAAGTCATTTTTATTGCCTTTCCCAGACCTGCTGTGTGCATTCGGAGGTGAGAGCTGACCCAGTCCTGCATCACCGGTCCAAGGTGGATTTCCCAGGAGCAGCACCCCCATCTCACTTTTGCCACCTCCGCTCTTTCCCCAAATTACTGTCCTAATATCCCCACTGATTTTTGTCTCTGCCTGGTTAACGAGAGAGGCAGAGCATGAGCTGCCGTTAACCTGTTATTATAGGAAATCAAAGCCTGGGAGAGAAGGAGAGAGTGTCATCGTCGCTGGGGACCCCGGTGACCACATTGTGCCTGGCTGAGCTTTAGGTGGAAATTATTTTACAGAGGAGGCTCCTGCTGAAAACTTCCCACCGGCCATGCGGTTACCCTGGAAAGTATAATTATAATCAAGCCGTGCACTGAGGGATTGCTCACTGACATCCGCCACGCACCCCAGCACTGCTGCCATCCCACAGATCCAACGCTGGGTCTCAACCTGCACATCCCACGGGAATCAGAGGAGCCCCCAAATCATGACCTCGCGATGAGCTGCTCGCGGAAGGATGAGTCAGTTCAGGTCCACGCCAAAAAGTGTGTTCAGCACTTTCAAACGCACCCGGTAGGAGGCAATAAATAACACGTATGCACACACACCGTCTCGCCTCCCGCAGACCTGGGATTGCCACCTATTGTCGCGGTTCAGCTCTAGGACAAGAAATTCTCCTTGCTCCCATTGCTGGCTGGATTTTCGCAGGACGGATCCCTGCTTTGGGCTGATTCCTTCTCCTCGTTTTGGTCCCCTCCACACCAGATCCCACACATACACGCTCGGACCCACGGTTATTATTTTCCTCCTGCCCAGGCAAGTTCTGCAGTAGAAACCTCTGCTAGAATGATTCTCCTGCACCCTGAACGCACTGGTGTTTTTTACAAATCCCGCAGAAATTAACCCCAAATATGCCCCTTGGGGCGGCAGCGGCGGAGGGGTCTGTGTACATTTTGCATTCAGAAGTGACCAGCCTTAATGAGGTTATTATTTAGAGGGGGGAGCAGAGCGGGGAAACTGAGGCACAGCCACCCCTCAAGCAAGGGACCCCCACCCAAGCACGTCACCCCCTCCCAGCCCTGCCTCAGTTTCCCCCAGCGCTGCCCCCTTCCCCGCTCCTCACCTTGCAAAGGGGCTCCCGGCCCCTTTAAGCCCCCCCCGCCCGGCGGAGGCTCAGCCCCTTTCTCTGACACAGCAACCACCGGGACGAGCCGAACCGGGAGCCGCGGGGAGGCTGCGGCGGGGGCCGGGGGGGGCCGGGCGCCCACCGCCGCTCCGCCCGCCCCATGGCTCAGCCCGGGGCGCCGGGCGCCGCCCGCCCCGTTCCACCCGCCCGGCGCCCGGGGAGCGGCCGGCCCTGAGCCGCGATCGCTGCTGCCGGTCGGTCCCGGGGGCACCGGGGGTGGGTGCGGGGGCACCGGGGAGGGCGGGAGGGTGGGGGGATGCGGGTACGGGTATGGAGGATGCGAGTACAGAGGATGCGGGGATGCAGGTATCGGGGATGGAGGTTGCGAGCAGAGGGGATGGAGGATGCGGGTACCGGAGATGGAAGACGCGGGCACCGACATCCTCCATCCCCGGTGCCCCGGAGGATGCGGGTACCGGGGATGGAGGACGGGGTGCCTGGGATGGAGACGCGAGCATGTCGGGACCCCCCCCGCTCCCTGTGCGCACCCCCGAGCTGGGGGGATGCGCCCCCCCAGCCTGCTCCGCCTCCGCCCGTGCTGCTTTACCCCCCCCCCGTCACCGCGGGAAGTGGGGGGGGCATTTGGGGGCAAGGTGTGTTTTTCTCCTCCCTCTCCTCTGCCGAGTCGCGGTTGGGGCTTGAACCCGGAATGGAGGGTAAAGGTGGGGAGGGGGCTGTCTGACACCCCTACCAAAGCGGAGGGGTCCCCTGGGACGTGTCTCCGCCCACCCCACCCCCCCCAACGGCGGGCTGTCACCTCTGGTAACGTCTCACTCCTTCTGACAGCAGCCAAAGGAAAGTGGCCCCGGACTCCTCTTGTGCCACGCAATAGCCCTGAGGGAGGAGGAAGAGGAGGAGGAGGAGGAAGTAAGAAAAGGAGAAGGGGGGGAAAAAAGGACAAGAAAGAGCTTGGACTGGAGCCAAACGGGGTCTGGATTGCAACAGTAAGTTCCTGAGATGCATGTCTGTCTGTCTGTCTGTCTATCCATCCATCTGGCTCTGTGAGACCCCACTGCACTGAGTCTCTGGGTCTCAAACTGGGGGCGAGTAGAAGAGGGGTACCAGGGTCAGTGCCAGGCTCCAACCTGCCACCCCTTCCCAACCCAGGGGGACCTACTGAGGGGGTACCCGGAGGCTTGTTCTCACACCAGGGCTGTGACCAAGGCAAGGAGGGAGTGGGCAGAGCCACCCCTCAACTTCCCAGCTGCAGAGGAATGGCTCCCTCACATTGTCTGTTTGTCTGTCCTTGCAGGAGGGGACCCTGGGCTCCCCAGGACGCCTGTGCCAGGCTGGGAGACCCCCCACCACAACCACCCAGCGTTGGAGCTGGCGATCCCGGAGCGAGGGCCCGGCGCAGGGAGCAGCATCGCTCCCTGGGGGCGTCCAGCCCCGCGTCCGCCTCCCTGGCATCGGGGAGCAGCCGCTGGATTTTAGCTTCCTGGGACATCTGAGCGACTCTTCCTCCTCCTGCTCCACCGCAGCAGGCAGGTGAAACCCTGCTCGCCTCCTCCACTCGCCCCATGGCAGCCCCACACCTCCCCACGGCAACCGGCTGAGCCTTCTCTGCAGCGTTCCCCACTCCGCATGGTGCATCGCGACCCTGCTCCCCGCTCCGAACCGGAGCCCCCGACCTCGCAGGGAGGCGAGCGTGCGGCTGGGACTTTCCTGGAGGCAGGGGAACGTTAAGATGTTGAAAGCTCCCCGGCCGAGAGGGGCTGCGCGGACGCCAGGCCACCCGGCTAGCGGGGAGCAGGATGGACAGAGCCGTTGGGGCCGGGAACCGAGGCCGGTAGGGAAGGATGGACACCCGGACCTGCCAGGACAGGCAGCCCAGTGACCACCCCAGCAGCAGCAATTGTAGCAGCAGCAGGAGTAACTGCGAAAGGGAAAGGATCCGGAATCGGATGAAAATGGTGATCGGGCAACTGGAAGGCATCTTACAGGAGCTCAAGGAGGTGGCCAAGGAGCTCCGGGAGGTAGGAACGCCCCAGGGTGTCATTGCAACGGGTCATGGGAGCTGCTGGTCCCAAATGGAGGTGCCGTGTCCCACTGTCTGTCCCCTGCCCCTGGGACTGGGCTGGGGGGAGCAGAGCCAGCTGAGAACCCACAACCCATCAGCCCAGCTGGTTTGCAATAAGGATTTTCAAAAAGAGAGGGGAGAAAAAAATAGCTGTGGTTTGTAAAATTGCTCTTGACATTGACGCTGGGGTTTGCTCAGAGTTGGGTGGCCCAGCCGAGGCAGCGACCCCGTGGGTGCTGGTGGTGGGAGAAGCACCAAGAGGTCACAC
The DNA here is from genome assembly GCF_964273445.1 of Streptopelia decaocto. Lineage (NCBI taxonomy): Eukaryota > Metazoa > Chordata > Aves > Columbiformes > Columbidae > Streptopelia > Streptopelia decaocto. Next base: position 19,742,690 of record NC_138664.1, read on the forward strand.
ACTGGGGCTGCTGGTGCTGTGCCGCAGGCGTGGAGTTGGCTCTGCTCTGCCTGGGGGCTGTTTTTCAGGCCCCTTTTCCAAACAGGGATTTGGGCATTGCAGAGGGCACTGAAAATACTGGTGTCATCCCGGGGTGCAATTATGGGGTCCATGGGCTGGGCAGGGGGCCAAAGTCTGTCCCATAGCCTGGCTGTTGGGGTCCATTGCTCCTGAAAAAAAACCCTTATATACATATATATATATATATATACACATACACACACACACACACATATAAAGTGTGGTTGGAGTTTCCTCCCAGTGCAGTGGCACTGCAGAGTGGGTTTGGAGGGGAATTTATTATTTCTAGGGCTCAAGGCTTTGGGTAACACATCTCCAAGGTGGAGGGGAAGTGAACCTGGCCAGGGCTAGTAATTTAGGACATCTGTGCAGGTGACATAATCCAGCCAGAGCATCCCTAGAGATTGTCCTTCCTCCTCTTGTGGCTTCCTGCAGCCGAAAACAAACCTGGCCACTCAAAGCAAAAAGCCCCCCTGATTCCCACAATGTCAACATGGAAGCCCAAAACCCCTTTGATGGAACTCTGGTGAATTAAAAATAGTGATAATGGTAATAATCAGGAGGCAGAGCTATTTTCCGCTTAGCATGAGCTCACTTCATGCTGGTCCGGGAGCTTAAAGAGGCCTTGAAAGTGAGGATGTGTCAGTTCAGCCCATGGGACCACCACGATCCTACAAGCATCCCTCTTGCCAAGGGTGCGGAGGGCTAAGGACAACTGGGATGGGACAAATCCCTTACCGTTTCAGAACTGAGGCTGGGTTGTGTTTCCCGCCAAGCCATGGGTAGCTCCATGGGGTCCCCGTCCAGCTCTTAGGGTCAGAAGGACCTTGAGCATCCCTGCAGGATCCTTGGTAGGCTGCCCAAGTCACATTGTATGCGAGTGTCAGAGTGGAGAGGAGGAGAAGGTGGCCTGAGGACACATTCCCTGGGGCCACATTGTGGTAAGCCTGTCCCTAGATGCTGGTGACCTCCCAGGCTGGATCCCATAGCTGTCCTGGAACTGCTCCTCACGTCATGGAGCAACAAAACCAGGTCAGCCACGAGGTCCCCACCACAGGGTGGGTCCTAAACTTCAACCCTTCTCCACAGCTCCTACAACATACCCATATAACTTTGCAGCAATTAGTTGAATTTATACTTAGACAAAACAGCATCAAACTCAGTGAAAGAGCAGGCTCCAGAGTTAAAATACACCAGTCCCACCAGGAGAAACTGGGCTCCAGCAGCTCCATAGAAACAGAGGTCTGGTTTTTGCCAAATCCACAAAGTGTTGGGCATTAGAGTCTTTGGAAATCCAATCCCTTGTCTTCTAGATCACTCCTAGCTAGTGTGATGGCAACATGTTACATGAAATCTTTCAAGCCCACCCAGAAAAGCGTGTGCTAGACAGCAGGCTGGCAAATCGTAAGCTCTAGGATATTGCAGAAAACTGTAAAAACAAATAAGTCCCTGTGGTTGTCTACCTTGCATGTGGTGAGGTGAGGGCCAGGGCATGGGGACAAGGCTGGGGACAGGCAACCCTGCAGCCCCACACTGATAGCCCTGAGCCTAAATGGGCTCATGAGTGGGGGTCTTAGGAGGGGCTGCTTGGGGTCATTAAATCCCATTAGTGCCCACAGGGCCCTGGCACTTGCAGTATCGGTGTATTCTCCAACGGAGGTTCCATGAGGGCTTCAGAAATGTCCATCCCTGCAGTCACCTCCTCTGTTTTGCCCTTCCCTGCGTGATGCTGGAGGGACCCTGGGTCAGACACCATCCGCAGCTCCCCAGAACAGTCCCCACTTGATGGCTGTCGCTCCAGATGTCCATTCAATTCAGGATGCTGTTTTACCAGTTTCTCCGCTCCCACTCTCCCTCTTTTCCCTTTTGTGTATATAATTATTCCCCAGCGCTCCACGACAGGGCTGTATTATGTGTGGGGAAAATTATTATTAAAAGCTTTGATTGAAAAGGCACACTGGAAGTAGAAAGCGGGCAAGAGGCAGGCGGGGAAGGCGCTTCCGTCGATGCTGCCGCCCCGGCCTCTTCCCGTGGGAATACGGGTGATGCCACAGGGAAAAAGATGTGCCAGGAGGTCCCAGGTATCTTCACTGCAAGGCTGAGCTTTTTTCCAACCCTTGGATTAGTGGTGGGGGTTGGAAATCACCCCTGGGGTATATTGAGAGGTGGGAAATAAAACCAAACATCTATGCAATTCTCCCTATGTGCAAATTCTCCTAAATCCTATGGGATGGGTCCTATCACCGCTATAACCCTGACACGAGAGAAGTGCGGTCCCACCAAGCACTGAGGGGTCCCCTCCAAGCCTTGGGCAGGAGGAAAATCCTTCCTGCAACCCCTTATGATAATAAATAACTTAATAATGTCATGATTAGCTGGGAATGCCTGGGAAAGTTCACAGCAAGAAGGCGGCTTATTATTCTAATAATAACCTGTTTTAGAGATCTGCGTGATGATTTTTGAACTATTTAGCAGCTGATGATCTTACAAATGATCCCAAGATCCACGGCGTGATCATTTATAAGCATTAGCTCGGGGAAGAGAGGCCCCTGTAACCCAGCTCCTCTTTGCGAGCTCCAATTAATCATTTATTCCTTATTAAATATTTACTCACCTTGTCTGTGCCAGAGAGAGGTTTGGGAGATGCAGAAGGTCCCTGCTCCGGGAGTGTTTGGCTGTGGGGTCGCGGGGGCTCTGCCAGAGGCTCTTTTCTTCCTCGGAGGAAGGAATTGATGTTCAAGGCGATGGCGTCAAATGCACTTTGATCCCAGCATCTTTCAGCTCCTTCCCCACCGCCGGGAATATTTGCATTGCCAAAGGCCACCGAGCCTTTGACGTCCCCTCTTGTCCTCCCACCTCGTCCCTCACCTCTCCAGTATCTTTTTGAGCTTTGAGGAGGTTTAGCTCCTCGCTAGGAAACAGCACGGCCAACAGCTGGAGCCACCAAGCCAGGGACCTTCCTGCTTGATTTGCAGCTGACAACCAAAAACCTCATTAAAAAAGCAACAACGCTCCAGATGTTCACCCTCTGCCTCAGCTGGGAAGGTAAAACACCCAATCTGGGGCAGTGGGATGAAGTCCCTTGGTGACACCACCCCAAGTTCAAGGGGAATTATTTTTGCTCCCTATTTTCCCACTGTTTTGAGCAGAAATGTTCTGCTGTCCCAAAAAAAAGGTGGCTCTTTGCAACGAGGTAAAACCTAAAGGTGAGGGAGGATGGGGACATGTCCTCTCTCAGTCACCCCTATGACACCCAAGGACACTCCAACTCTCATCACCTGCTTGTAGGGGGACAGAGGGGACAAGAGCATCGCTAGGGTTTCAACCTGAACCACCCAGGTCTGAATCATCCATTCCTCTCCATGGAAAAGCAGGGAGAAAACACCAAATCCTACTTTACATTTAAATCCTCAGCAGGTGCCAAGTGTCACATAGGTATTTAACACCCCCCCCGCTGTCACCACCACCCGTTTAAAATAGAAAAAATGCTCCTAAAAATAGCTCCAACTGAGCCACTGCCGATGTGACACTAATCCCTGTGTGCCGTGGTGGGGACGTGCCCCCTCCCGGCACCCACCAAGCCCAAACTGCAGCGGGTCCGTTTAATGAGGATGAGCAGGGACCCTGGGTGACAGGGACCCGACTGGAAGCCCAGGGAGATGCTCACCCCGAACTTGGTGTTATAATCACCTCCGTCAAAACAGAGGTGATCTCATCCTAGCAGAGGATTTCAGCAGAATCATTTGCTGCCTTATTAAAAAATAATAATAGCTGGGTGTTTCCCAGAGACAGCTCTTTTCCTGCCCTTTCTCCTATTTTTTTCTTGTCACCAAGAAAGGTCTTTTTTTATTTTTGTTCTTTTCTTCCTTTTTCACCCTTTCTCCCCCAGACAAAAAAAAAAGTGGAGAAAAATATCCGGCAGTGCTTTGGGAACAGAAGCAATCGCCTTATCTAATTTCAAGACTTTGACGTGGATCCTCCCAGCTTCCATGTACCTTCAAGGAGAAAAGCCACCCATGGGGCTGGGGACGGGTCCCCATGCAGCACAGCTCAGGAGGGGACTACCAGGCCTAGGCTGAGCTTAACTGTGCTCCTGGGCAGCGTGGGGATCCCAAGTGGGACTGATAGAGGCCATTAAGTAGTATTAGTGCCTTTTGAGGTCACCCAACACAAGGATGGTGTCTGAGCCCAAGGCCTCAGTTTCCCCCCAGCAAAAGTGCCGGAAAAAATGGAGTTATGGGATAAGGGCAGCATAAAAATTATGGAGAGATGTGCTGTGGTTAATTATTCTTAGGGATGAGGAGGTCTGACACCCGTTGGTGAACCGTGGCACCCGCAGAGATAGGCAGGGTGTGAGAAGAAGGAATTAAAATGTGTCTGGCAAGATATCGCCCACTGATTTGTCTTCCCTCCCTTATTCGGGGAGTTTTGTGGCTGATTTCCACCAGGAAAGGATGCGCAGAAGGGCAAGGCAAGGAAAAAAGACAGGGAAAGAAAGGCAGTGATGCCAAATAACCAGAAAAACAAAAATGCATGAAGAAAGCACCTGGAAAAAGCCAAGCAAAGGGGTTTTTTCGTTCCCAGATGCTCCGTGTGCGGGATGGAGGGGCCAGAGAGCAGCGGGAGGGCCTGATGCCCAGGGGTGCTCATGGTAGGGAGGGGGGAAAGAATAAAATGCATCAGTTGGGTGCACAAACAGATACTGGGGGTGTCGAGGGGTTCCCCCTGGACCCCCTCCTAGTCTGCCGCTGCCCACCCGCTGCTTGGCAGCGCTGGGGCCGGCCAGGCCCTCTGCCAGCATCCCTGGAGAGCTGGGGGGGCGAGGCAGCCACCCTGCCAAAAATACGCATTTCAGACTGCTACTGAGTTGAATTTTCACGTCGTGCTGTGCCTCCCACCCAAAATATAGCCCCACACACACCCCCCCGCACATGTATCTACACAGAGAAACACCCACCAAGAAGTAGCACAGAGAAACAGCACCAGCTCCATTCGGATGCCACAGCAGCAGGGGACCGAGCGCATCAGCATGGTAGGGGGTGACAGTGTTGTCTCTGCAGCCCCCTCGCACCTTCCCATGTATTTTGTCCCATGAGCTTGGGACATTTTCCACCCCCTGCCTGAGTTTCCCCACCTACGGAGCCGCCTTTTCCAGGCAGTAGCCACTGGTGGCTCCCTACAGTGCGGTATGAGGGACTGATGGATGCCACATGCACAGGGATTTGGGGTGACATTCAAGGTTCCAGGGGACAAGGCAGACTGCAGTGCCACCCGGGGAAGGGCCCATCCTGCTGTACCAATCATGTGGGGGCACCCGAGGCTTCACCCCCTGCTCAGGGCTCCAACTCATCACACATGTGGTGCTGAGGAAAACAGCAGAAAATTAGGGACGGGGTTTTATTCTGGGAGGGCCCTGTCCGGTGTCTCCTCCCTGCCCATCTGTCCGTCCGTTTGTCCGCAGGTGGTGAGCCAGATCGACCGCCTGACGTCCGACTTCGAGTTCGAGCTGGAGCCGGATGACTGGACGACGGCGACGGCCAGCAGCACGTCCAGCAGCGACAAGGGGGGAGGCGCCTTCGAGCTGGGACCCCTCGACTTCACCACCTCCGACATCCTCTCCGACAGCTGGGAATTCTGCTCCTTCCTGGATGCTTCCACCCCCTCCGACCCTGGCGACGGTCCTGAGCCCCCGCGGCCGCAGCCTCCGTCATCCCGCCAGCCTGATTACCGGCTGATGAACGGGGGGATCCCCATCACCAACGGTCCCCGAGGCGGGGGGACCCCGGATTCCTCCAGCGAGGAGGCGTTTGGCAGCACAACAGCCGGTCAGAAGCTCCCGCATCCCCGGCCGGCCGGCACACGGGAACGGGTGCGATTCAGCGACAAGGTGCTTTACCACGCTCTGTGCTGCGACGACGATCGGGACGGTGACAGCACGGTGTCCCTGGGGGACGATGGCCCCGAGGAACCCGGGAGGAAGGTGCCACCTTCCAAGCATCCTTCCAGCGGCGGTGGCGGAGCCCCAGCGCGGCGGCTGACGAGGAACAGCAGCACCCAGACCGTAGCCGACAAAAGCACCCAGACGGTGCTGCCTTATATCCCGGCCAAGCAGAAAATGAAAAATAAGAACTGACGCACGGATTTCGGGGAGGGCGGGTGGACGGGGGGACTCTTGGGGAGGGACAGAAAAATATATATATAAATATATAAATATATATATTTCAATAAATCGATACTAATAATAAAATTGACATGAAAAGGTGGCAAAGAAGACAAATGTCCCCACTACCTACCGGTCGTTTTTGAGGCTCAGGGAATTTTAAACTGGTTTTTATGTGGACAGAAGCTTCCGATCAATAAACCATCCGTCATGGAGAAATAATAACAATAACATATATATTATATGTATATATGTGCCAAGGAAGGGAAATCTATATGGAGGGGAAAACCAGTGGTTGTAGCCGGGGATTCAGCGATGCTGGAGTAAGGGTGGCCGGACCAGGGAGGGCAAATGTCCCTCCTTGGGACCTTTTATCCCTGTTTGGCTTAAAAAGAGCTGGTGTGATCTGCTTTATTGTCTGAATGTCCAGTTGTCACCAGAGCTGTCACCTCCCCAGGTGCCATGAGACCCAAGATGTCCCTACTTCTGGTTTGGCATTTCAAAGGCTGCAGCTTCAATTTGGGGGTGGGGAAAAGTGGATTCGCCCTAAAAAATGAAGGAAATCTGGGCCTCTAAATCCACCCTTGGCATATTTTTTTTGGCTTCCAGGTTTTGCCAAAGCCTCCAACATTCAAAAGCAGCACCAGGTCCTGGAGACGACCCCCTGTGTCCTCCCCATCGGCAATTCCTCCCGCAGAGCTGCGTTTGCACCACCAGCCCTCCAGCATCCCTGGCACGATGGTGTTTGTTCCAAACCTGGCAGGAAAACTCCACCACCTTGACGACTCCTTTTTAATCCAGGTCAGAGATGCTCCATTTCAAGCCTTTTCCCAATGTCACTGCGGAGCCAGGACCCTCACTGCCACCCTGCTACCGCAGGCAAAGGATGCAACAGTGACCAAAACTCTCAGAATTCAACCCAAATCATGGCAGGAGAAAAACCTTGCAGCCAAATTATTATATGTTGAATTACCTTTATTTTTTCCTTCCTTTTTTTACTTTTTAGGACCCAAGGGACATGGCATCACCTGGGGATGTGCAGACCCTGGAACATCCATCTGGGTCCCCACCAGGACACCCCTGGGAGAGGGAAGAGCCACACAAAGGGGGGAAAATGATGTTGATGATGCTGATGCATCATCTTCCTCGGCATCTCCCCCTACCCCAAGGGAACAACCTGCCCCTGTTTTTTCACAAATATGGCCATCAAAGGATGGGATGTACCCATCCCACATCCCAAAAAGGGGACAGTTGGGCTCACCCAGCACAGGGAGATAAGGGATAGGACAACCCTGCTCCCTCCACCACTTCACATGTCAACAGCTGGTTACTTATTTATTTTTATGAGCTTTTTACAGCCCCATTGTAAAAGCATGATTAATAGATGTAGCTTCGTTCTTTAATAACTCCTCCCGAAGGATGCCAGGAAGAGGACAAGGGAAAAATTGAGAGCAGCCGGAGCTGCAGAAGGAGATGCTTTTCAGCTCATCCACATCTGGGGACAACTGCATCGCCTGCAGCCCTGGAATGAGCTGCAAAGGCAGCCAGAGGGGAAACTGAGGCACGGCCTGGGATGCAAAGCTCAGGGCAAAGCTGCTCACCTTGAGGCTGGGGATTTAAAACCAAGTTCTGCAGCCGGGGTCATATGGACAAGGGTAATATCTTCTTTCCCCCACATTTCTATTAAGAATGAATTTACAGCCATGCAAGCTTTATTTCATGCTCTCCGATAAATCCAAGGGACAGCAGCTGGATTAACCTTTCGGGCCTACAATGGATGGAGAAAACACCATAAAACAGGGGTAAATAGAGAGGGGGCAACTCCTCCACTCCCCTTTGCTCAGGGTAAAAGGTAATAAAAGCCACCGCTGATATACACAGAACCGCAGGCCATGTCCTTGATGCTTCTCTGCACACCCAGAGGGATTTTGCTATTATTATTTAGCAGGAAAACCTGCTGGTTTGGGGGGTTTTACAGTAAAATTCAAGGGAATAGGAGTGATTATTAACACAAACGTGGAGAAACTGTTGAAACTAGTTACACCAGTAACAAAGTTGTTATTGATATAATTAATTTCACTACCAGCCTCACTATTAATGATGAATTAATGGACTTTGCTCTTGCAGGAACAAGGTCCTGCTCATCAGTCACTGCCCATGGCTGCAGGGAGCACAATGGGGGATAGAGCCAGAACAGGATTAGGAAAACACCTTAACTTTCTCTTGAAATGATATATTACCAAATTAATAAGCCTTTCCCCCACAGCATCCCATGTCCTCCATCCCCAACCACTCCCTGGACCCCAAAACCTGTTCACAAGCACCCAATACAACCAGGGAGTCACCAGAGCCATCAAAGGAAAGGCCAAAGGGCTTCTGTTTCCTTCAAGAAGCAATTTAAAAAGGTCTGCAAATAAAATGAGGACACAGCCCGGCCAGAGATCCAGAACGGGAGGTACCTCTGCCACACATCCTGCTGGTTTTTGGCTGGGAAGGATGCCCAATGCTGGAGCTTTGCTGGGCTTTAAAGCAGAATTGCAGCTTCATATTCAAATCCTCCAGCTCTGACCCTCCCCACGGTGCCTGTTTGAGTTGACCTGAATTACGAGAGGCTCTGCTGGGGTTTGTGTTTTGAAGAAGCTCCTCTGGTTCTCACCCAATCCCTCCAGGCTCGTGAAATCCAGCTGGAAAGTTTCCCCTCAGAATAAGCCGTCTCGCTACATCTCGCTTCAGCGAGGGCTGAAAATAGACCCCGACTGCCTGGAGACTTCACTTCTGAGCTCGCTGACGTGAAATGCAGCCATCTAAGTGGATAACGGGATATTTTCCAGCCGAAGGAAGAGCTCCAGCTCGGGGTCAGGCTTTGGGAAGGCCAGTTCTGCAGGGGATGGGAGCCCAAACTGCACCCACAAGCCCCTGTTCTCATCCAAACCTTCACTTTTGGCTTCCCAAGGGTGGTATCTCCATAAACAGATGCAGCTTTTTTGCTCAGATCTATTAGGATCTGCTCTCAGGGGACTGCAGCAACCTCTCCCCCGACAGAGTTGGGCTGGATTTTGCATAGGCCTGGCTCAGACCAGGCTACAACCAGCTCCTCCTGGCAAAATCACCCCCAAATATTGAACTGCCTGCACTGCTCAGGGCTGGTTGCTCACTGTGGCTGGAAGACAAATGCTTTGTTTTTGAAGGGAGAGGCTATGCCTCCTGCCTCTGCTAATGTACAGCATCTTGTCTTATTTGTTCCTCGCTGTTCCACGGCTGAATTACTGCAAGTGATGTACCAGCGCTTTGTACGACGCTGCTTCTTCAGAGCTGCAAAAAGAGTGCTCCTTCATCCTCGCTTGCTGGCTTTTGGGAGTTAAATCCATCGTGTGCTCTGCCAGGTGGCCACTGAGGCTCTTCACTCCTCATCCTCACCCTTCCATCCAGAGCGCTGCTCTCCATGGGAAGAAAAGGAGCCTCCCCCCAAAACAACCATCCCTGGAGCTCAGGTTGGTTTTGCTCCATGGTGCAGCAAGCCGGGGGTCGCATCCACCGTGCCTTTCTTATCTCCAGCCTCAGAGGCAGATAACTCAACAGCAGCAGTTATCTCCTTGCAAGAAAAGGCTGCATGGGGAGGAAGCAAAGAGCTTTGCACTGTGCAGAGCACTCCCACGCTGCTCACGTCACCCCAAACTGTGCCCACCCAGCCCTCTCTCCCCAAGGAGCTCTCACAGCATCCCGCATCCCTTCACCTTCTCACCTCCAGCCCAGTGCATCCATGTGGGAGGGGGAAAGTGGCTTCAGGGGCACCCAGTGACTCACGGATTCACCCCAATGCAATTTGGCACTAAAACCCCAGCCAGAGCAGCTCCCCTGCTTGCACTCCTCTGCCAACCAAGCCCTCCTGGCAGCCATGGGATGGAGATGCATAAACCAAACCCAGCCAGACATGGGCCTGAAATGGGTGCTTACGGCCACGGCGCACTAATTAATCCTTGTCTGCGCCTGGTACTTGCCAGCCTGTAATTTCACAGCTTGCTGGGGGGCTCCGTACTGCAGGACAGCTGCCAATCGCTCTGTGGCCAGGACAGCTTCCCTGTGATTATGCTTGGGCTGATAACCCCAGGATGGAGCGGTGGCAGATGATATCTGATGAAAAAAACACCCAAACAACTAAAAGAGGGAATGATGGGGAGCTGGGCTAGATACCCAGCAATGGGCAGGAGCCTTCAGCGAGACAGAAAGGGGGAAAACGGTGTCAACAGGGAGGTCAGAGCATCAGGAAGGCAGTAGGGATGAAGGTCCAAAGCAATGTGAGTAGAAGCTGGTGGGCAACTGGCATGGCTGGAAAGCAGCATCCCCGCAGCCCAGCTCAAGCTGGGACCAATGACCACAGGCTGAGCTTTAAATGGGCTCCCGAGGCCACAGGCAGGGTGTGAGTGGGTGTCCCAGGAGAGGCTGCCCAGGCCATTTAATATCCCTGGGGTGGTGAGAGGCCAGATTTGAGGTGAAAATCTCCGCCTGACCTGCTGAGCTGATCCAGCAGCTCCACCAGCACCTCCAGCCCAGCAAACCCACTTCTCCAGTGGCTGCAGCTCCTGGAGCTCAACCCTCCAGAACCTCAACTTGGCCCTTGCTACGCCAATGGGAAACGTAGATTCATTTATTATGTTATCTCGCCTTCTAAAATTAATTTTCTGGGTGCTCTGCCACCACTGGGTGGCAGTGGGAACACACGTGTGCCCCACACAAGGGCTGTCTCCATCCTCATCACCCCTTCCGAGACCTGGGATAACATGGTGGCCCCATGTCACCTCACCTTTGTGGGTGGATGTTGTCACCACCCCATGTGCTTCACCCCTAGGGGGGGACACGAGGACAAGGCAGCTTTGGCCAGGCCACATTCTGAAGAGCATCTCCCCAAAAAAACAACCAGAAAAGGCAAATTTAAGGCCAAAAGTGCTTCTTACCTCCACACCCTGGTGGCGGCAGTAACCTGGGTCTTGCCTTGACCATGGGATGAAGGTGCTGGGCCAGAGCATCCCCTGTTTGCAGGGCAGCACCCCCATGATGATCCCCAGCCCCCCCGGAGCCACCGGGTCCAGCTGAGCCCGCTGAAACGCAGCCGCACCGGAGGAGCCCTGGAGGTACTTGTAAGACAAGGGCTGACATGCTTGATGGGACTTCTTAATTAGATCTCGCTAAACCAAAACGCACCGGGGCTCCCCTGGCAGAACAGCGTCAGACAAAACATTAATCACGCTCCAAATAAATAATTAAAACTTTGGGTCTCTTAGAAGGAAGAGGAAAAAAAAAAAACATACGCCAAACCACACAGACCACACAAACAAGAAAAAATCAAAGGCATCAGTGCTAGCCCATAATATGGAGCAATGCTACTGGGTCTGGCAATGGGGAGGGAGCAGAGCTGTGTCCCCAAAGCCACCTGAGCCAAATGGGATACAACGTGCTCATGGAAATCCATGCCCAAAGTCCTAAGAGGTGTCAGAAGGAGGTTGGAGACCCGGTAACTTCACACCTGGAGTTTCAGGATTATATCCCCATCTCAGCTGTACGCTAAGAAATGGATTTTAAAAGGTATTTCCCTAGCAGGTGGCTCATGCAGTGCCCCGGGACATCATCGCTGGTTCACCTCTGGGACATCACCCATGGTCACCTTTGGGATGCTGGACAATGCCCAAATCTCAGGTTTTGGCAAATGCCTGATGAAGCACGAGAAAATCTGTTCACCCAGCACTTAAGAAACACTTTTGGGAAAACACAACAACAACAAAAAAGGCTTAAAAAAAGAAAGCTCTCCTTTCTTGTTCCCACTTAGCCAGAGTGGAGATGATTATTCAGTATAAGCAACACAGAGCTTAAATTATTAATGGAGCCATTTGCATCAAAGAGCAGGATTGAGGCAAAGCTGGTCCTGTCCCTCCCATCTCCCTGCCCACACCGGTGGGATGCAGGAAGGTTCCTTGGGACCACACATCCCCCATCCCTGCATCAGCCTTGGCCAAAGACTCTGGTGCAAGTTTAAAGGGGGAAGTAAATAGGGGACAAAAAAGGTATGAGGGGCTGCAGAGGGATGTTTTCCCCTGTGTGACCATTGAAATCACTTGGTACCAGCCTTCACAAGCAAAACAGCTTTCTTCTTCTTTACCTTTCCTACTATATATTTATTAAAGAGCAATCTATATTCATTGAAAAGCAAAGCCAGGGTGATGGTGGGATGGGGCTGCTCCCCTTGCTACACCAATGAGTTGACAGTTGCTGAAGAATTTGATTTAGCTTCTGGTTTTCCTCCCTGTAAGGCTGTGATGCTACAGGGAAATAAGGTGTTTTCTGCCAAGGATGCTGCTAACCCCGAAAGTGGGCAGCATCCCTGCCCTTCCTCATCCTCCCAGCACATCACCTGGGTACCGAACTCACTGGGACTGAAGGACTCCACCAAAACCAGCTTTATTACATTAATATTTACTGGTAATGAAGTCAGCTAACACTTAAAACTCCAATCAAATTAGGGAAGCTATAATGAACAAGAAGTGGTGCATCAATTCATTAGCAGGGAATTACACTACATTATCTCAGCAAATACAGCAAAACTTTAATTGACTGGCGGTGTTTTCAAATGGCTTTTGCTCCTTTGTCTCCATTTACACTGTGGTGTTTTTTTTCTGGCAGCAGAGACAGGAGAAGTGAATTAACTCCAGCTCCTTGGGGAAACGCCTTTGTCTCTTGGATGGGAACAAATACCCAGAAAAGATACTAGAAATTTTCCTTTTCAGTTCCTTCTGCATGGGGAAAATGAATGTTATTTATAATAAGCAACTTAAGTGCTCAGGAAACACCTTTGCAAAGGTCACTGCCTGTAAAAGCTCTGCTAGCAGCAAAGACTTAAAATAACATTCTAAGAGAAAAAGGAGAGGGGGAGGAAAAATGTGTAGCAGCTTCCTTGAATATTAATATACGTAATTGGGAAATTAGCCCTGAGACCCAGCTGCCACTTTGTATACGCCTAATACGTAAAGTTTGGTATCAAAAAGTAACATCCTCTTTAATGCCCACGGACCTGTGCAGATGCATAGGGCTGAGAACAGATAACTCAATAAATCCCCGCACCCTTCGCATCCAAGCGAATCACTTGTGGGGTGATTTCCACTCCCAAGAGCCAGCTCACATCCCCTCTACCCCTACCTCTGCACTTAAAACACAACACACAAAGAAACTCCAGCCTTTAAAAACACCAGAGGGTATTTTTCATGCTTTTTCACAGTACAGGGAGTATTTATTTCTTTTTAATGAGCTTCCTATGGCTTCACAAATCTCCAGGAGCTGCTGATTTAGGGACAGCTCTGCAGTAGGAGAGTGTGGCTAAAGCCCCTTAGCTGGTGTCTAAGGGCAGCAAATAAAGCAGGCTGAGATCCCAAAGGCATTTGGCACAGAAATAAGATCCTTGGGACATCAGGAAGTTGATTCCCAGGGGTAAATAGGATGTGGAAAGGAGCTCCTTGCATCACAGTGCCTCAGCAGCTGCAGCAACATGTTTAAATGGCCAGGTCTGCACCAGATCCATGCAGCATTTAAGACAAGAGTGCTCTTGGATTGGAAAAAAAAAAAACAACACACACGGAACAGCAATAAATAACACTGGGAAGTCCTTGGGCTGCACAGATGTAGCTCCCTGCAGCCGCAGGGCTCCACAAGCCAGGTTCTGTTTGTATTTAATTACAAGGCAGGCAGCTCCAGGATCTTCAGGGAGGCTTCTTGCCTTCAAAACTGGGAAATAAACCCCTGAAATGACACCCCGGCCTTAGCAACCTGGAGTTTTCCATCACATCCAGAAATTTAGGTTAAAAAAGGCAACCAACCTACCTTACAGAGCAGGAATCCTTCACAGAAAAGCCCCTTAGGACAGGTGACAGTGCAATAAAGGGGACAGTCCCATGGGATGCACTGAACCACCTGGTCAAATATCCTGCTTAAATATAAACCCCAACTCCCTGAGTGGAGGATGAGGGTGCACTGGTCTTGGTAAGTCTTCCATTAACTAATTATTTTACCCTGCCTTTAACTGTTCTTGCTGAGCTGGGTGTTAGCACTCTCACCACTTCCACAGCACAAATCTGCAAATGAACATACCAAGCAGCTCATTTTTACCTTTAAATTCCTGTAAGAAGTACCTAATCTCCTGTGTGGCAAATTATTTTTCTTTTAATTAATTGCCTTGAAGGCCACTTACAGCCTATCACGAACATCTCCATGTAACAGGGTACTTCCAGCAAACTGGAGACACACATGAATAACCCCCACACATCCTTGTTCGCGTTATTAATTCCTACTCATTGATTGCTCCGCCAACATCCACAGCTTTCTAATTAAGTCTTCACTCAGATGCTCATGTGTGCAAGCAAAATGAATGCTAATAAAGGCCAGAAGCAGCAGTTCTGGGATTGGGGTTGCTGGTGTTCACAGGTGGGGAAGAACAGGTGAGTTGAGCATCACCACCAGCACATACCACATATTTTCTCTCTTCAAGAGAATGAGAACACCAGGTCCTTTTGTTGGTAAATTCTTGGGAGGATGGGAAGAGAGTGGCTTTATAGAGGAGTGAGGATCCTTAAGACAGATGGTTAGAGGACCATGCAGGTGGGACCACCCATGAAGGACAATCTCCAGCACCAACAGCCCTTTGGCACAGTGACATCCCAGCCTGGCCACACACTCAGCCCAGCCTCACACTTTGCATCACAGTAAAAAAATTCATTAAAAAACCAATAGTTTTTAATCTTCTGTAGCTCCTTCAGGATGTAGCTGGTGCATAAAACATGAAGGCTGACAGCCTGATCTGGGAAGATTTCAGCCCAAAACAAAAGCTTACATAGCTGCCTCATTTTTCCACCTGATTATTTCAGCTCAGCTGCTTAATTTCTTGAAAACAGAAGCAGAAACATTTGCCCTAAGCACAGACATCCCCGAGCTTTCCAACCCAGCCTGCCCAGGGAGGCCATTCCTGCTCCGAGCCCACGGAGCACAAACACCAATTTAATTTCTGTGTGAGGAAAGGCTCAATTACAGAGCTGTAGCTGCACTCAGGCTTTGTTGGAGAATGTCGTATGGAGAATCAGCATCACTAGATTGCAGCCTAATGGTTGGGGGTTTGTAGCCCAAAGAGCTTCAGGGCAGAAGTATCATTTCCAGCCTTGAGCCGCCAAATCTAACTAATGTCTTTAACAGCAGCAGTTTTCCAAAGACACTAGCAAAAGCAAAAGGACCAAACAGCTGAGAACTGGGGCTGCTGGCATTGCTCTGAGATGAATTTGCTGCTTTGCACTTTTTTTACTCCTTATCCAGGGCCAAGAGCAGTTTCCCCAGCTCAGAAAAAGCTGTTGTAAGCATCAGGTCTTTGACTTCCCTATTCATCCTCTTTCTTTTAATCAGAGTGACCAGCTCCACCTCCCCATCCAGCCATCACCCCCTGCTTTTTATACAGCCAAGGCCATACCAACCAGAAGTACCACCCATCTTCAGCCCTTCTCCATCTCCAATACCAAGTTTTTCCCAGTTGTCCCAGTAGCAGAAGCCATGCTCAGCCTCAGCATTCACAAAAATCCCAGGGTTAGAGCCACC
Source organism: Streptopelia decaocto (assembly GCF_964273445.1). Taxonomy (NCBI): domain Eukaryota; kingdom Metazoa; phylum Chordata; class Aves; order Columbiformes; family Columbidae; genus Streptopelia; species Streptopelia decaocto. Next base: position 19,758,528 of record NC_138664.1, read on the forward strand.
TCCTTATCCAGGCTACAACAAACCCAAGACAGAACTGCTGTCATCATGTTCTCCAGTATCATCACTGATAAGGAGGAACAAACGGGACTTCTAGAACCAGGAATCCATTTAAGATAATATAGTCTGCCCTCATCCACCTGAAAACAGGAGCCATACCTTGTTTGCAGACAGTATTTTGGATTCCTTGCTGTCAGGCACAGTTTTGCAGGCCAGGCATCCACCATTCATGGAACCTCAACAGGACATTTGGAAAGTTCTCCTGCAAAGAGGCACCTTCCATCTCCAAGTGCTGTGGTCTGGGAGATGCTTTCAGGTTGCAACAGCTCTGCACATCTTTGGTTCATCGGTGGCTTCCCAAGAGCTTGTGTCCCGCCCCCCCCGCCAAGTAGATGGCTTATCTGGAGGATGGTCCATGAGGACAACCCCAACTCCCATGTGAGCAGAGCAAAGGCTGCCTGCTGTCCCTCCTCCCCACTGAGGACACAGGAAAGGACAGAAACACTTCTCTTTATTCAGGTTGAGGAGTTACAATTAGGCTCCAGGAGGGCAGCTACATTTTTCTGCACCCAAGAAACAATCCAAGAGCAGTTAAGCTCAGGACAGTGGCTGCTGTGAGCAGGGCAACTTGGACCAGCATCGGAAGCCCTTCAGCAGCACCTGGAAGAGACAAGAGCCACTTACCAGATCACCTTCAATTAAGACCTGAAGGTACAGTCAAAAAAACCCACACATACCATGTGAGGTCTTCCCTGATGGCACAAGACCGCCTGAGGAACTTCTTAATCCCTGAGCTGAATCCAGGATTAATAGTGGTCCAACTGAGACTTGAGCCTCCGCTGCCCTTGAGGACCCACCTGAGAAGATATGGACATGAACGAGTTCACAGGAGAGGTAATTCCTGCTTCAGCTGGACTGACAGAAGAGTAGCTTTACAGTAGTTTTAAACAGAAGGACATACAGACACAGTTACTAGCCCAAGGATGCTGGAGAAGAGCTGGGTTTGTCCTTAAGGCAAGATCCATTTTCTGAAGATCTTCCAGCATCTTTGGCCATCCCAACCTAGAGGGTCACCCTGCCTTGGGGGTACATTTTGGAGACCCAGAGCCCTACCTTGCTTGGAAGAGATGTCTCTCTTGGATCGTCTTGCTGGCCATCTGGCCAGAGGGTTAGTTCTCCCGGGGTATCCTCCATACAGTGGACAGCTGCCAGTCTCACAGCAGCTGCAGATGTCTCCAGTACCCTCCACAGGAGCCCACCTGAAACAGAATTACCTGTAAAGCATTTTCTCCAGGCTGGTCCCCTCCCTTCATGCACCAGTTACTCACAGGCTACTGGCTTTGTTGAAGGAACAGGCCTTGTTCAATGGATTTGGGGCTTGGTCAGCTGGTGAGACCTTCAGGTGGCAGGTGATATAGATCTGGAAGGGGAAATTAAAGCAACATCCAAGGTTAATTTAATTCATCCATGCAGAACAGCACAGCTTCTGAACACACCAAGGGTAGAAGAGTGGCCACCGCATCTCACCAAGTTTCTATTGTCTCCTGCAAACTTGAATGCATCAACTGTGAACTGCAGCGTTTCCTGCCTCAGCCTTGGAGAGATGAAGGTTGAAGTGGTGTCATCAGATCTCCCATCCACCAAGCACCTAGACAAGGGTCAGAAGTCAGGGACATCCCAGCCAGCTGCAGCAATACCACCCAGAGAGCCCCGCACCCCTTACCCGCTGAGGTCAATCAAGGCATATCGGGGAAAAGAACTCCTGTCAGGACTCAGAGTAGCAACGCAGTCATCCACAAAGAGCCTTAGAGGTACATGGTCCCCAGAAGCAACATCAGCCTGGAGATGCAGGCTTTCCCCAAGCTGGAAGCCATTGGAGAGCCTCTCAGCGCTCCAGTCATCTGGAAGGTAGATTCAAGCTTACAGGTTAATTTGGAGACCCTCCCTTACACATGGGACAGCTTAACTGAGCAGCAACCCCATGTGCCACTTCTGCAAGCTGTGATTTTAGCCCAGATTAGAGCTCTGGGCTCTCAGCATGTGACCAAGAAACACAAGGGGCTGCCAGGTCTGCACCCACCATTCATGAGACGTAGGGAGAACATCAGCTTCTCCTCTGCCGACAGGGTAGAGCGGAACGGAGCCCACGTGGGCTTGATGGCTTTGCTGCTCACGTTGCCCTTCCTAAATGCAAAAGACGGGTGTTAACAAGGATATCACCATCACCTCAGGTGCATGGGAGGAGAGACACTGCCCCCATTTGCTCACCTGGGATAGTGACACTCAATAGGAACCACAGCTGCATTGGTCCTTACAATGACTGGGTTACCAGAAGGAGTAGGTTTGTAGGACAAAATTGTTTTGTAGATCAAGGAGTCTGGGGTCATCTGGGAAGAACATTTGGGAGACTCAATAAGTCAATAAAACAAACCAGTCAACTAGAAGCTCAGCAACACCAGATACTCAGTACTGCCTGTACTGGGACACACAGGTCCCTCAGGTGTAAAGGCACAGGGTGACCTCCATACTCCCAATCCAGTCCAGACAGGATGCTGTGAAGCTTTGCATTGCCATCCCAGCCCAGAAGAACATACACTCACACAGTTGCATCTTTCTAAGTCATAAAAAGACCACAAGCCTTACTTGCTGCTGAGTGTACGCCTGAGCTAAGTCCTCAGGATGGTACCTCCCCCCATAGAACTACCTCTGCTATAGTCACACCATCAGAGATCTGCTGCAACCAGCTGAGCCCCTTCTCATGGCAGCATTGTGCCCCTTCATCCCCAACCCTGTTATCACCTTTACTAGGTCATCTCTAGGCCCAAAGATGAATTAGGCAACACAACTGCGCATTGCTCCGCAGCAGTTAAAGTGCCCCCAATAATTCTCATTTCCCCAGCCAGTGCTGGTAAAAGCCCAGGGAAGGTCCATTACCCATGCAGGGATGGAGAAGCCCCTCACCCCGGTGTCCCACCTCACCTGCAAGGTGCTGCCACACGCATGCAGCCCAACCACAAAGGTCACCACGCTCTCAGCAGTGTCCTGTGCCAGAGGCAGGCAGGCAGCCGAGCCCAAGGTCAAGTCCACAGCCTTGACAAGACGCCCCGTACCAAAGAGGTCCCTGTGCACCGTGACCACAATCTGCGCCTCCTGGCACTGCACAGCCACAGGGTGCAATGGGGCAGCAGCCTGGAGCTGGGAAATGTCCACCCATGCCCAGGGGGAGGGCTGTGAGAAGGAAGGGACACGGGGCCGGCTCCAAGAGGAGTCCCCCCGCACCCTCAAGACTGCTGAGTCCCTGTGGGGCAAACCCCACGGACTGTAAGATGCCACTTCAACCAGCACCCAGCAGAACAGAGCTGCACCCAAGCTGCCTCCAGACCCCATCCTGACCCCAGCAAAACCAGTTCACAGAGGACATGCTGCTCAGGAACCTTTTATAGCAGCACTCCCAGCAGCCCCAGCCCAGATGGGACACACCTGGGGTCCCCACCCAGCCAGGAGCAACCCAGGGCAATGGGATCCAGCTGGGACCATCCCTCCCTCTCGGGCATGGAGGGTGATTTCCCTGGAGCAGTTTGTCCCATGTCCCTCTGTCTTGCCTGTTTGGGGTAGCATCAGCTGCCATCACCTCAGTGGCCAACTAGCCACAAGCCCGTGTCCTTCTATTATATGAGATGAAGCCAATTTTGGCCACCAACGTGCCAAGGGCCCAGTCAGACTCTCACAAACGTTTATCCTCTAGTCTCCTCCACAACATCAGCATCAGCAGTTTCCCAAAATCCAGGTTCTGGAGCACCACTCGAGGTGGCACGTTCACAAATGGAGAGGAGTCTGACTGCAAAACCCACCTGGGCTCTGGCCTGTGGGTGTTGACAATCTGTCCATGCTTGATTTCATGGGTATCCGTGCTGGGTAATCGTCTATCGAGTAATGAAGGCATCATAACCAGCCTATTTGCATAGAAAGCAGAGGTACAAAAGCCGATCTTCCCATAATAGCAGCTGATAAGTGAATGGCAGGCATAATCGAGAGATTAATTGGCCCTCGTGTCTTAATTACGCTAATTGGCACAGCTGCTCGTGTGTACAGTAGGATGACTAATGGCTCTACATCGCTGAGCTGGATGAAGAGGTTGGGGTCACCCAAAGCTGCTCGTGACGGTGGCAGAGCCCAGTGAGGGACGTCCCCCGACACAGGAGCGATGCCCCCACTCACACCCGCTCTTCAACGGAGCAGCCGGACAAACCAGGAGGGTTTTTTAGCCTGAGTGGTTGTGTTTCTACCAGTGCTTTACATGGGTGTGCAGGGAAATGGGGTTTACTGGCTGAAGCATCTGTTGTGGTTGAGACAGACGAACGACATAGACCAGGTTCTTCCAGGATGAAAGTAGTAGATGCCATTTATTGCCACAAGTGCATTTTTATACAGTTTTACCAATTCATGTGTCTCTTCACTATTGATTACAAGTTACAGCAGTAACATCTCATTGGCTATTTTTGCTATCATCAATGTTACTCTTTTACTTCCTTCTCTCTCACGGGTACATCCTGAACATCTCTGGATACTCCTTCACTCCCATCTTTCTCACGGGTAGGCCTTGATATCTTCAAGGCTAATTTCTGTTCCTATTCCCTCTGTCAGGGAATCAACGGATCCACTGTAGTCCCACAAGCATCTTCCTCCTGGTTTGCTGGGATCTGCGGGGTGGGTTTGGGATGGGGTGACTGGTCATTTTTAGGGGAGACCCCAGCAAGGAGCTGGATGAACAAAGCTCCACCAAGACCAAGGGGGTGCCCAAAAACTCCTGGGGGGATCCCTGCATTGTGCATTCGCTGGTGTCTCCCCGAAGCATGAATAAATCCACACACACACACGCCATCCTCTGCTGGCATGATCTCCGTGTCCCAGTCTCACCCCTGAAATTTTTAATGAGTGATGAATAAATGATACAAGAAAAACCCCGCCGGTGGCTCGAGCTCTCTTTATTAATTCAGCAAGCAATGGGTTATCACCAAACCCAGCTCATCCCTGTGCTACATCGGTGGCTTCCACCCCACTGGGACATGCCAGCTGGGTTTGCCTGGGGAGCTCCTGCAGCCAAAAGCATCCAGGAGGATGAGAGGTGACAGTTGTGCTGCCCAGAGCCCTGTCACCCTCAAGCATCCAGGAGGATGAGAGGTGACAGTTGTGCTGCCCACATCCCTGTCACCCTCCCTGGCACTGAATGTCCAGGGGTTGACTCACCCAACCTCCTGCAAACCATCCCTACGGGGAACATCCACAGGGATGGGTGCCTGCACCCCGCGCATCTTTGCTCCCGCTCCAAAGGGAATGGGATGGAGGCAAATAAATTCAGATGTCTGGGATGAAACAGGGACGGGAGATTAAACAGTCTGAAAAAGCCTTAAAGAGTCTGAAGCCATTGGGTGGGAACCGCTTTTATTCTCGTTCGGGTGCAAAAAGAAATCAATAGGCAGCAAACAATAAAAATCATCCACCACCTCCCTTCTCTCGCGCTGCAGCTCGTGCCTTATCCATCACTGTAATCTGCATTTAATAGCCCTTTCTGTCTGCAGAGTCCTCCGAGTATAGATTTCCTCCGGGAACAAAGGACACTGGGGGACACCTTTTTGCCGCAGGGGGTTAACAGAAGCTTGGGGTCTTCTGTTAGATGGGCAAGACCGACAGCTGGGTACGTCCCATCCACGCTCCTCAGAAAGCCTTGGGTTGAGCACGACGAGTCTCACGGTGAAAATCTTGGATCCATGCTGTAGGAAGCAATATCCCAACCTCCCTTTGGGACGGGTCTTCTGAATTTTTCAGTTTTATTCACAACTTCAGCACCTGAGATGAGAAAAATCATCTCTCTGTCGGGTACGGCAAAGAACTGCACTGTCAGGGCTTTATTTGCCAGGGTGCTTCTTCACTGGCGTGTTAAATACTGTATTAATCAGGGAATGGAATACTTCTCCAGCAATATTTAAGCAACATCTCCTTACCTGAGACAGCACATGTTTCTCTAAGGCTCATTAAGCAACACCAACCTCTCTCCATCGTCCCTGAGAAAATGATGCTATCATGGCTCAGATTCCGCTTGCAAAAGCATTGCCGAGGGGTTTGTCTCATCTACTCCGAGTAATGATGGTAAAACGACATTGAAATGCCACCCCATCATAAAATGACATAGAAACATCACCCCAGTTCCCTCACCCCCATGCCAGCCCACAGAGAAATGATCCCTGCTTGGCCAGCATGGGAAATAAAAGGGAATTGGAGTTTGAAAATTGCATTCCTCATTAATTTTCCTGGCTGGAGACAACTTCTTCACGCCAGGTAGGGGTTTTTTTAAGCGATGTCACTGTTTCGTTTCAAATCTCTCTTAAATGGCTTCTGAGTCACCACGATAAATATTCCCTGTGCTTCCTTTCTGCTTCGGATCCCTTGTAACTGCTGAGGGATAAATTGCTTGAGTTACCCGGGATAAATCACGCAGGATACCCAAATCTGTAATTAAAACGTCTCTCAGCCCCACTGCTAACTCTGATTTAACAGACCAGATGCACGGGGAATAACCCGCTTGGGACTGGGCTCTGAAAAATGGGTCCCGAGAGGGAAAAACTGGCTCTGAAAGTGCTGACTCCACAATATTTCCTTAGGAATATCACGTCGCTTGGCATCCCCCATCAAAATGATTTGGGTACCGGCACCGATGGCACAAATGGAGAGTTTTTCAAGGCCTTTTCTTGCCAAAAAGGAACTTTAGAGCGTGCCAGCGCTTTGCATTGGCTCCGACTTGCCCCTGGAAAGCAAATGCAGAGAGCTGGTGCTGAGCTGGGGGGTTTCCCCATCTCACTTGTTGCGCTGGGAGGAAACCAAAGGGAAATTAAATGAAAACCGGTCACCCACAACAAATCCTGGACTCTTTGACCAATTTAAATCTTCTTTTGGTTATTGCTCCCCAAGCAGAGGTAGAAAGGGATTTTCAAAATGATTGGATGGGGAGACTCATTCTGATGCTTTCTGAAATAACCAGCCAAATGCGATTGAGTTGTTGTTTTTTCACCCGTCGAGGGTGTTTGGATGAACTCGCAGCCTCGCCTGCTCCCGGGAGGGATCAGAGCAAACACGAGCAAGCTGCCAGCTCTCCATGCCGGGCCCTTCACCATCTGTACCCCTGTTAAATCCCACTTTCGTGACTGGAAACTCACTGTTATCCAGGAGTGGGAGGAGAAGGATGGAAACCCCTCAGATCCACCCAAAGAACTGCCCCAGAAAGCTCCCAGCTGGAGGAGACATCCCCAGGGACGCCGGCACCATCTCAGGACCTTTCAACATGGACATGGGGACAACCCATCCCACCACTCACCAAGGAGCTGGAGGTGGTTAATGGCTTCATTAATCATACCTCCTGGCATGTCATTAAAAATGGCACTGGCACTTAATCCAGGCTGTAGATCAAAGCCCCAAAATGAAATCCATCTCCTCCCTAATCTGGGTTTGATACCAGCACGCTTTCCCTCGTCTCGCTGTAAGAGATATTTTTCTATCGAAATGCAGAGCCTGGCTTCATGCCCAGGGAAGGACAACTAAAAATAATCCTCCGCAGGTGACTTAGGAAGGTCCCTTCCCCATCAGACCCCACTTGCATCCCATCGATGGGATTAACCAGCCTGAATTTCTGAGCAATCTCTGACAGATGACAACGTCCCTTCAGGATTTTGCTCTTCGTTCTGCTGCTCAAGGTGTTAAAATAAAGCGGAACAGGAGGTCCTCCCCTTCACTGCAGTGGTTTTTCCCCCATGCTGGGTGAGGGATGAGGGTGGCAAAGTGTAAGGTATCATGGTAGTAACAAGGGACCAAGGGACAAACAGGGCAGGGCTGAAAGGGGGACATAAAGCTGTCACTCTGGGAATTTCAATATTTAAACTAATTACGGCTAAAGCTGCATCCCGGAGACCACGCCAAGCCCAGAAAGCAGTGTCCGAAACAACCCCCGAATTTATTTTGTCAAGGCACAAAAGTCCCCTTCAGCTTCTGGATTTTAAATAAGGACAAAAAAACAGCAGAAGAGCCGAAGGGCACAGTGGGGACTTCACCCACCGGAGCAGGATCAGGGACACGCCACCCTGGTCTAGTGGAAGGTGTCCCTACCCATGGCAGGGGGGTGGAACGAGATGTTTAAGGTCCCTTCCAACCCAAACCATTTATGATTCTATGATTCACCTGGCCAGCAGGTCACCCCCAAGCCCTGCCTTTTAACCACCCCTCAAAAAAATCCCCCAGGTTAATTTGAGGCAGGGGATACCCACCCCAGTGGGATTTTGCATTTAAGGCAAAAATCAAAGTCCAGTGGGAGCCACACTGGTGTAACATGAAAAAATAATCGTCCCCATACGTCCCTGGAGTGACACATTCATTGGGGCCAAGAGCATGGGCTCTGTCCCCCCTGTGCCTGGGCATCCCGCAGCTCCCATCCATCTTCCCAGAGCTCCGTCGGTCGCTCCCAGGGACCTCGCTGAGCCCATCACCCATCCCGAGGCCTCTGGGCTTGGAAAAGGCACCGAAGTTTGCCCTGGAAGGCACCTGGAAGGCGACTTGTTTGGCTGTGGCCACCCAGAAGCAGGCACAGAGGGTGCTCAGTTGTTCTCAGCCCCACATGGGGACGGACAGACGGACGAGGAGGAGCCTCCACCCGCGATACAGCATCCTTGAGAAGGATGCAGTGGTATTCGGGGTTCACCGGGGATAAAGAGATGCAACCTCTCTCCAGCCCCAGGGCACCCCGAAGACATGGCCGGGGAAGGTGGAGGGTGACAGGGCCTGGGATGAGGGTGGCAGCAGGTCCGTGCCCTCCCCAGGGGACCCCACTTGTCCCCAACTAGGGACATCTCAGCTGGTCCAGGGTACAAGGCGCTGCTTGGGGGTGTCCCAGCTCCCGTCAATCAATTTCTTGCTCGTTATCTGAGGAGAGAAAAAAAAAAGACCAAATAAAAATTGGCAAAGGCATTAAAAAGAATAATAATTCACAAGTTAATGAGTTAATATGGTCACCGGCAGCTCTGGGCTCTCCTTGCCCTGGAAAACTGGGATCCCCACTCCCAGGGCCTTAGGCAAATACAACCAGGCACATGTAGGGGTGTTTTTATCCCTCCATCCATCCTCCTGGCTAGAAAACACCCCCACAGGCAGCAAACTCTGGGAAATGTTATTATTCAAGCTTCGTTTCTGCTGCAGAAGTGGTTGAGGAGCAAGCGGGAGACGTCTTGCACGCGAGGTTAAGCAAACAGGCTGCATCGGGGATGAAAAGCCGAGGGGCTGGGAAGCCAAGCACGGTCTGCAGCGGCTGGCGAGGGGGAGATAAGGGCAAAGAGGGGAAAAAAAAGAGAGGAAAAGTGGAGCAGGTTGATGCTGTGCTAACCGAGTGAAGGGAAAGGGAGAAAAGGCTTTTAAAAACCCATCGGGGTGGCAGGAGGGGGAAATTGCATTGCAGAGAAAACAGGGCTGTTAATAAAAGAGGAAGGGAGGGTTAAATTAGCAGCAATTCACTGGCAGCAGAGGCCAAGCCTCTGCCTTTAATAAGAAAGGAAATAAATTAAAAAGATTTTGATCTTGGGAGGAGGATGAGTCGGGGAGGAGCAGGGCTGACCAGGCACCGGGCTGGGATGGGTGATGGGCTGTTGGCCACACTGAGGTTGGGAGAAGATAACGAAAGAAATAGGAGCTTTGACTAATTCTCATGAATTTCCACCAGTAATTTGGTGCTGGGCTGCTGGTGGGGAATTCTGCATGGGGAGGGATGAAGCTCATGCCTCCCTCTCCGCAAGGCAAGGATGGACCCCAGCAATTCCCCTTCCCTTTGCAAAGTGATGGCAAACCTCAAAACCAGACCCAAATTCCTCGCAATGCCCCGGGTTGGGCGCTCACCGTCTTTGCTCTCCTTGCTCTTCAGCGGCTGCAGAGCTGCAAAAAGCAAACCAGCATACAGTCAGTCCCCACCATGTGGGACGGGGGGAAGCAAGGAAACACCTCCCAGCCCCATTTTGGGGAATACACCTCAGCTGCACCCACCAATTTCCATCTCAAACCAACCCCCAGTCCTGAAATCTCCCCGGCAGCAGAGCTGGCATCCCAAGCAGGCTTGCTCTTGCAGACAGAAGCAATCACTACACATATAATTAACCTGTTTAACGACACCAGAGCACTACGAGTGCTTTTTATTACAAGATAGCGTGGCTTATCATGGAGCTGCCAGCCTGAGGGGTGCATGGCAGAGCAGGGAACACACACAGGGGGGCTGAGCATCACTGGAGGGTGCAAAGCACATGAGTGTTTGCTGGCGTTGGAAACAGTGGCACGAACATACACTATAAGGCATATATATAATAATAATATTAATAACAAGTATATAATGAGCATCATTCACCCACCTGTCTTGGACTGTTCCCCCTCTCCGATCTGCTCCTCTGTCCCTGCAAAAGAGCAAGCCGGACCATGTGAAGCATCTGCCGGGCTTCACCCCACCCTGAACCCCGTTTTCCCAGGTTTGATGGGTGTCCCTTAGACTACCACCATCACCATCACTGCACATCCTGGGCTTTGCCCGGCACCAGGCGCTGCCGAGCCGCTGGTGATGCTCGGAGAGGAGGCGACTGGTACCCACGTGCACCCAGCACCCCGTGGAGGGTATTTCCCCCATCTCAAGGCTGTGCAGGGTCCCTGCCTGATTTCTGGCTGACCCAGAGCCACAGCAAAAGGTTATTGCTGAGGGCGTGCAGCTGTCAGTGCAAAACATCGCAGGCTGGGAGCCGCGTCCTGATGCTAAAGGACTGAGGTCAGCTGGCCCGGGGCCATGGCTGAGCTTCACAGCGCTGCAGATCCCCTGGCCGAGGAGAAAATACTCTGTTGCAGAGGGAAAAAAATACATATATACATATATTTTTATATATATATATCCTGAAGATGGTTCTCTGCAATCTGTCAGGGGAAAACCCTCTTGGACCCCACCGCTGGGGACACCCCACAGCCAGATATTGCACCCCCCAGCAGAGAAAAGGGGAGCGAAGGGGGAGCCCGCGGGGAGGGAGGCGGCGGGTCCAGGCCCCGCAGCACGATGCTGGCAGGGAAAGGCTTTGGCAGGAGGTGGCGAGAGAAAACAAACAGGGGAACGTCAGCAAAGCTGCTCCTGCAGCCATTTTTAAAGCAGCAAAGCCTCCCCTTTTAGTGCAAGTATCCCTCCATAATAAAAATATAAATTAAAAAAAAAAGGAATTAAAAAAGCAAACAGGAAAAGGATGCGGAAAACAAGAGCATGGAGCATCTCATGTTATTTCCACGTGTCAAAGCATGTGGCATTTCCACGGTGGCACCTTCTCAGAGGAGATGCTCCGCATACCTCCAGGTGTGGGTACCACAGAGGATGCTCGGAGCAGGAAGATGAAAGTGGGAAGATACACTGGGTGGCAGGAAAAACAGGTATATGTTTGAAAAAGCCACCTGGAGTGAGGTGTGCAACCAGCACGCAGCCACCCTCAGCAGCTCCAAGCATCCCTTCAGCCTCTAAAAGATGCCCCCACCAAGAAAAACCCGTGCCAGGTAAAATTTGCCTTGTCTCCCCCATCCATCACCCCCTGCAAACCCCACCCCTTTTAGGGGGGAAAGTAATCGCAACATTACCTGCGTTTTCCTCCTCTTCCTCGCAGCTCTCACGGATTTTCTTCTGGCACACGTACGCCAGGACGATGAGCAGCCCCAGGACGCAGATGGCGAGTGCCACTGTCACCCAGAGAGCCACGGTGGGGAAGCGGGGGTGTTGGCCTGGCAGGGAGGGGGGAAGAGAAATACCAGCATGGTGAGCATCACTACTGGACTTAATATCGTTCTTCTTCAAATAAAACCTTGCCCCAAACCCTGCCCCTCCACAGACGTCACCCCAAGGCTCAGCATTTGCCCGCACAAAAGCTCCCCCTCTGCTCCCAACTAGCAGCATCCATGGGAGTTTTCCTGCAAGAGTTTGATGCATCCAGCCAAAAAGTTTATGCTCCACCAGGGACCCACCTTCCCAATCCAGTAAGTGCAATACCAAGGGCAATTAAACGCTAATTAATGTTCCCGGGGAGAGCACAAGGTTATAAAGAGCTCCAGGAGGGCAGTGGGAGGAGCTCCAAGTGAAGGCACAAGGCTGAAGGTACTTGAACTCCTCCAACTTGGGTTTCTGAAGTAGGATTGTCACAGCTGAGATGGAGAGCCCCAAATGGAGAGCATCCCATGGCCACGTGCCAAGGAGAAGACAACTACCATGCCCTGTGCTGGGTTTCTGCGGTGGTTTCAACTTGGATGAGGCAACCAGCAAAACCAGAGACTAAGAACTAAAAATGTTAGTTCTAGCTGGGACGCCAGCATGGAGTGACAGGGAGGACAGCACAACCCTTGTAGGTCCATGGGGAGAGATGTAGAGCAGGGATATGGGGCAGCAACCTCCTGGGTGGTTCTGGGTCACATTAGGGACCCTGGTACCATCACGGTCACCTTCTTGAGACAAAGCCCATCCCATCCTTCCCCCAACTTGGGCCCTCGCTGGCTCACCCGTGATGGTGACGGAGGCACGGGTCTCCTCCTGCAGCACCGGGTTTCGCACCAGGCAGAAGTAGGTGCTGCTGGGCTCCACCAGCACCTGGAGGACACTTTGCACATCAAAGAGACCTTCCTCGTTGGCCACCTGGGACGTGGTGATGTTTTCCGTGATGTTGCTGCCCTGGCCATCTTGCCAGAGGACACTCGCCTGGGGGTAGCCACGAGAAGCGTGGCAAGTCACAGCCACAAGGTCTCCTGGCTTCAAGTCCTTGTTGGGCTCCAGGTACACACTGGGCTTGGAGTACGGAGCTGCAAAGGAGAGGACAGTCAGGATGAGGCAATGGAGAAGAACAAAGAAGCAGGATCTGGAGTAAACCAAGAGGCTGAGCAAGCCCTAGGACTGACTCTAAGAAGATCAACAAGCTGAAGCCTCCTCAGTTTTCATTCATGTATGGCCATGCTTCCAGGTGGATGGCACAGGAGGGAGCACCTCCCCCTGTCAGCAATATTTTGGGGAGATGAAGCTGGTTGGTCTCTACGAGAGACCTGACTTCATGGGGAGACCACAGCAAGGGTGGAGAGAGAAAGAGGCTCCACAGAGGAGCAAAGCATGATGAAGAACCCTTCTCTGTGCGGGAGACATAGAGGGACACCCCAATTCTCCATCTCTCACCTGCCACCTGCAACGTCACGGCCGCGCTACTGGAATCCCGGACAAAGCAGGTGAAGCTGCCTTCATCTGAGACCTCCACACGCCGGAGGAGCAACGAGACATTGCCCTGGGCCAGCTGGTCATAGAAGAGGGCCGTACGGTTGGCGTAGTCCCCGCCCTGGTCTAGCAGCTGGTCCCGGCCACCAGAGAAGCTGTGGACCAAGCGCTTGGTGTCCGTCAGCTGCCAGATGAGAGTCAAGTCATCAAGGCTGAAGTTGGCGTCGGGGGAGAAGGAGCAGTCCAGGGTGGCATCTTGGCCAAAAAGAGCCACCACAGGCTCATCTGGGACCTGGACCTCCATGGCACCTGGAGGACAGTGGCGAGGGCAAAAGCACATGTTGGTGAGACCTTAGAGGATCTGCTTCCTTAATTCTCCATCCATTTAACATCTAAGCAAATCGAGGGATGCCCACGGGAGGGACCTGTGGGCAGGTGGCATCTCAGGACCCTTCCTAGCACCTACTCCCAGCCAAGCCCACAAACCTGAGGCATCGCTGCCTTCAGCTGCGGCCACGGGCACCCAAACCTGCACCCCCCAGGACACACAGCCCATGTGGGAGAGAAGGTCGGTGGGTGACAGCAGTGGGGACACAATCCCATGTCCCCAGGACGAGGCAGCTCTGGGCAGGCAGGCGCTAGATGGCACCAGTGCTCCAGCACGATGCCAACTGGTGTGCCACAGCAAGATGCCAACCGCATCCCAGCGCCACGGCACAATGCCAACCGCATCCCAGCGCCACGGCACGATGCCAACCATGTCCCTGAGTCACGGTGGGACGCCAACCCTGCCATTGTGCCAGGGATCAGTACCAACCGTGCCAGGGCTGCTGGTCGCTTCACGCTCAGAGCTGGTCCCATTGGCAGCAAGTGGTGATATCACCCAAAACAGACCCTGGGCACCAGCAGCGCTTTGTTCACCAATTCCTCCCAATCCCAAAAGGAGGAGGAAAAGGGGAAAAAACTGACCTCAGACCAAGGATTTGCTTAATATTCTGGCTTTAACAGAACAGAGCAAAGCTGTTACCTGCAGAAAATACCTCCTTGAGGATGAGGGCAACAATGAGACATTAAATTTTAAACAAGAGCCCGAGTGGGGAGGATGAGGAGCCACAGGAAGGAGCTGGGCTGCAGAAGACCTGCCACGGATCTCAGACAGGCAGGAGGAGAGTCCTCGGGCAGCCTCCCTGGCTCTTGGCAGACTCGAGAGCCTCACATCTCCCCCTGGCTAATAATAAATGCCAGCACATTTTAGGAACGTCACCCACTCTGGCCGGAATCGCTGCTGAGCATGCCAAAAGGCTCCTGTCCCCACACCCCTCCCAGGCTGAGGTGCTGCAACCTGAGGGGCCAGCACATGGGGACAGACCCAGGTAAGTAAGAAATTTTCAGAATTGGGTCCTCCCCTGCCTTTGTCATTCAGCTTTAGCACACAGGAGATGATGTCCTGTGCTATGAGGGTGGCCCATGTACAGCAGAAGCCATCACACCTATGGGGTGATGCTCTGGGCATCTGGAGGACCACAAAAACAGGAGAAACACCTTGTGGGTGCTGCCACCAGCTCAAAGGTCGCTTTCTCAGGATGAACATTCAGGACGTCTCCTTTGGGCTTGTGACACACAGACAACGCCAACCCCAAACCCTCTCCAGCCCCACTCACCTGCCAGGCCGAGCGCCAGCACTCCCAGGGCAAGCAGCGGGCAGAGCATCCTCGGCACAAGCAAAGCCGGGGTAAGGAAGCAGACGCAAGTGCAGCCCCGGGTGTCCTTCTCAAAGGGAAATTTCTCTCTTGTGGTAAATGCCTTGAGCTAGGAAAGAAACAAGAAGGAAACACTGAGATGGTGCTGGGGAGCAGAGACAGAGAGCGAGAGGGCAGGAGAGCCACATGCCAACCAGAGCCCCCACCCTGTCATAAAACGCAGGAGGGGCTTCGCCTCCAGCCCGGTACCGGCCCAGGGAGCGGTGCAGCCCCTGCACTGGGCAGCCGAGGGACCCAGAGGCAAATCTTGTGCCGGAGGCGTTGGCCAGTGCCCCGGGGAAGCCACGTGAGCCTCTTCCCCTCCTCACTGCTTCTCCTCCCCTTTTGTTTCTCTCTTTCTCAGCTTTTCCCCGCAGCTTTTGGCTGTTACATCCCCATCCTCCAAGAGGAAGCAGCTCTCTCCCAGTGTCCAAAACGGCTAAAAAACAAACATAAGAGATTTGCAGATTCCTGGCTCCACGAGAGGCTCAAGGACTGTGAGGTTCAGCCCTGCTTGCAGTGAGAAAGTCTCTGGCATGAGGTTGCCCCAAAAAATGGGGAATAAAACCAGAGCGTCTCGGAGCTGGGTGTGGGGAGAGGCAAGGGCAAGCTGCCCGGCACCGCTGGCTACCGTGGCTCGCTTCCCGAGCATCCCTCCCCAGCCGTGCCAAGAACTCGCCGAGCCCCTCGTGACCCGCGTTCCTCCCTCGCAGCATAAACGAGCTCCAGATATCGCAGCCCGCGTCACTGCTGCCGTGTCCCATCTCTCTCCCAGCACACCTCAGAGCCCCGCTGCTCCGCCTGGAGCCTTTAGCACTGATGATTTTTGGTGTAATAGTCGTATTTGCAATTAATCAGCGTTGTGACACCGGTTTCCCTGGGTGCAGCGGGAACAACCTCAGCCATTGGCACCTTCCTCCTTAAACCCTCTTTAATCATGGAAATGGGCAGCCCCGAAGCTCTGCTCAGGTCCCAGAGGGGAAACTGAGGCACAGCTCTGCCCCAAATGCTCTGGGATAGCATCTCCTCTCCTTCCCTCCTGAGCATGAGGCTCCTTTAGGCAAATTAGATTATCCAGCTTTTTTTCTGAACCCATATCCCTGACTCTCACCCATTCCCAAGCCGATGAGCCCGGAGGAAGCCAAACGCCAGCAGCCGGGAAGGGAGGGAGCTGCAGGGTGGTGGGACATCGCTCGGCTGCCCAGGCCAGGGACACGGTTACTCATCTCCCTTGGAGCTCTTTCCTTTTCCTGGTGATACTAAAATAAATTCTATTTTATAGTTTTCACGACCTGCCGGACCATCTCAGAGGTGTCACAGGAAGGGGACACCCTGGTCCCCAACTTTCTTTCCGCAGTTGGGAGCCAGAGGGGGTTTTCTTTGCCTTTCGGTGGGTGTCTCGCCTTTCCGTGACCCAGTTTCCCCATCTCTGTGATCTGAGCCTGGCCAAAAGATGGGCTCTGCCCTGGACCTCAGCTTTCATCCTAAGTCACGATACAATGAACCCCACAAACATGTCCCTTGGAAAAGGGACGCCCTCGTGCATAGCAAATCAGGAGAGCTGAACCCTCCCTAAACCCAAGAAATAATTAAAACCCGTTACAAAGCATCCGAAAACCACTACCGAGCCAGGCAAGCAACACCCGCACCACGTGTGCCGTTTGTTGCAGTGGGACCTCGGGGACCATACGTCACCTGTTCTCCTCTTTAATATTTACTATGGTGCAGCCAAAACTCTGCTGTTTTTTTTTTTATAATACCCAGATTACCAGCTGCCAAATTATCACCCTCAGATAGGTGCAGATGTAAAGAAAACATCTGCTGGTCCAGGGACAAGTCCTCACCCACCGGTGCGGGTCGGTCCCGACTTTTGTGGGTGCCTGGGCTGAGCCCCCGGCTTTGCTCCGCTCTTGCCCAGGGTTTGTGCCAGTGAAAAGCTCGGCTCTGCTCTAGGCCATTTTTAGTCCCTGCTTAACTTCTCGGTGTGCAGCAGAAGCTCAAAGCAGGACCCTGTGGGGATGGGGGCCACGACAAAGGAGGAATGGAAGGATGGGGTGAAACCCCCAAATCCCGGGCGGGGATTTGGGGTGCGATATGTGGCGGTGGGAAGGAAGTGACATGGAAAACGGGCACAATCGCTTGTTTTTTTTGTCCCGCGCGTGGGGTGGAGTTTAGTTCTATACATTAAATATGGCATTTTCAATTGGATGGCTCCATAAGCACCCGGGGACGCTGCCGTCGCTGCATCCACACGGTGGGGACACCGCCTGCCCTCCCGAGAGCTCCCCGCACCCCCCAGGGGATCCCCGCACCCCCCCGGCACCGGATCCCGGTGGGAGCCTCATTCATTTCGCCCTCCCGGAACAACGCCCCGGGGGCTCGAACCCGTGACCCACGGGAGCGGAACCGGGAGCGGCGGGTCCGTGTCCGTCCCGCTCTCCCCCCCGCCCCCCCCCACCGCCCCGCCGGGCGCGCGCACTTACCGGGCAGGCGGCGCGGGACGGGCGGGAGCGCGCGCTCCGCCGACGGGCGGGGCTGGTCCCGGGGCGGCGGCCACGGCCCTGATTGGCTGCGGCCGCTTCCGGCCGGGTCCCGCCGGCGGAGGAGGAGCCGCGACCGGGAAGGACCGGGGGTGGCGGGGAGTGGAGTGCGGGGGAGCAGGGAGCACCGAGCGGGAGATTGGGGGCACCAAGTCAGGGATTTGGGGTGCACAGACATGGGGAGTTGGGGACACCGAGCCCAGGGATTGGGGTGCACAGAGATAGGGAGTTGGGGGCACCAAGCCAAGGGGTTGCAGTGCACCAAGATGGGGGGCACCGAGCCAGGGGATTGGGGTGCACAGAGTTGGGGGACTGGCGACCACTGAGCCAGAGGAACTGGGGTGCATGGGGCCAGGGGGTTGGGGGACACTGAGGCAGAAGGAGTGGGGTGCATGGGTCTGGGGCTTTGAGGAGCACCAAGCCAGGAGATTGGGGTATATGGAGCCAAAGGGTTGGGGTGCACAGAGCTAAGGGATTGGGGAGCACCAAGCCAGGGGAGTGAGGTGCGCAGGGCTTGGGGGGTAGACATGGAGCCTGGGGACTGGCATTCACAGAGCTCGAGGATTTGGAGGGCACAGAGCTGGGAAAACAGAGCATATGGAGCCAGGGGGGTTGGGGTGCTTGGAGCAGACCCAGGGCATTGGGGTGCACAGAGCCGGGGGTCAGGCTTTACAGAGCCAGGGAGCCAGAGTGCACTGAGCCAGGGGATGTTGGGGTGCACAGAGCCGGAATGTGAAGCCCTCAAAGCTGGGAGATTCAGACATGCAGACCCAAGGAACTGGGGTGCACAGAGCAAGTAGACTGGAGCGCTCGTACCTGGGGGTCTTGGGGTGCGCAGAGCTGGGGCTTTGGAGCCTTCCAAGTCAGGGCACTGGGGTGCACGGAGCTGGGCTGTGGTGAGGCAGGAGGGCTGAGCCACCTCGGCTGGGGAGAACAAAAGGCAGCTGGAGTTTCCCCTGCGGAGACGAGGCCACTTCCTGGGGAAAAAACTGGCTAATGCTTGACCCACAGCAGCTGCCCAGAGGCACCAAAAACCACACACTGTGCTTGGTAGAAAATGCTGCTGGGGGCTAGAGGGGGACCCCCTAAATAGCTGTGAACTGCAGTGCTGGAAGGGGACGCCCAGGACTTCAGATGCATGAGGCATCAGGGCAGCCTCCCTCCTGCATCAACCACCCAAAGGGACCACAGTTCCCTTGGAAAACACATCTCAGCACCTTTGGGGGTTTGGTTTTCTGGGGGCACAGGCTGGCTGGGTGCTGGGGGGACACCACCATCGCTCCCATAACCCATGGGGTCAACTTTAGGCTGGGGCAGGGTCACGGCACTGAGCTCCCTCCCACAGTCTTGCACACAATGTCTCCTTTTATACAGCCCCGGGCAGGCGGCACCCAGCACCACTCCCAGACACGCACGGAGGGGCCTCATCAGGATTGAGACTGGGAAAGGGAGCACAGCGGGAAAGGAGGAAGAGGAGGAGGAAGGCAGGAGGCAGGCTCTTTGCAAGGGTGACTTTTCAGCAGCCCACACACACACCAGATGTTTCCCCAAAGGAAGCAGCTTCTTGTTTTCAAATCTGTTTTTCACAGAGGGTCTCTCAGCGCCAGAAGCTCTCGCCGTGTCCCCAAGGCTCTGGTGGCAGTGGCTGTGCCCCACAGCCAGGTCCCTGCGTGGGAGGTTTGGGTCTTTCACAGAGCAAAGGAAGCTCCTCACCCCTTTGATTACAGAGAAAAGCTGGAACAACCAAACCTGGAAAGCTTAAAATGAAAAGGCAAACAAAAATAACCTGAAACACACTATATTTAAAACCAATTCTTTTCCCCTTGCGTGCAAGGAAGGATTTTGCAGCGAAAGACCTGAATGCCTTGACCCAGGCACCACAGGTGACAGCAGCAAGAATGAGAAAAGATGAAGCCAATAAACTTCAGAAGCCTGTGACTAAATTGGGAGCCCTGTGCTTGATTCACAGATGCACCCTGTGAATCAAGAGGATTTTCCGTGCCCAGCTGTATGTGCGGAGCAGCTGTGTGATCCCAGCTCCAGCTAAGGACCACCTGCAGACCAAACTTGAGCCATCTCATGTTGGCACACTGTCCCCATCCTTTATTGGGGGCTGATGGTTGGATCTTCTCCATCAGACCCCAATGCTGCAGCAGGAAGATGGTGTGGGTTGCAGGGACCTTTTTGCATGAGATTATTCCCGCTCCAAGGAGCAATAGGTCCATGGGCATCTCCAGCATCAAAGCTCAGCAACCCAAAAATGCAGGTGGAACCCAAGTGTTTCACAAAGACTCCCCAAAAGAGACACAGGGGCTTCACACCATCACAGCTTCATGGCTTTGTCCCTTCTCCCAACAGTTCATGTGATAAAAGCAGCATCACCACTTTGATATCTTAACTGTAAGTGCAACTCAGCTTCTGTTAGTCTTTGAAGATGCAAAAGTGAGCATCTGAGCACCAGGAGCTTTCTTAGTGTTAAATACAAACACACACAAAAAAAGTAAAAACTAAGAAGCTTGGAAACAAACGCAGATTTTTCAACATCAAAACTAGCTAAAAATTAAAACCCATGCTGCTTGCAAGTCTGCTCATAATTAACAATGAAAGGGCTTCCAGGGAGGAATTTAAATAGTAGATGTTCTCCATCCCAAATGATTATTTTTGGCTAATTTTCCTTCCTCAAACCCTGCAGTACCCAAGATATGCGCATAAGAAATGTGCATAATAATGAAGCTGACGAAAAAAATATACAGAAAGACAAAGAAAAAGGCTACAATTTGCAAGTTTAATTTCATGCTCAGCCAGAATTTGATCAATGAGAGGATGGATGGAGGCGCTGGGGCAAATGTGGAGCCTCCCGACAAGGTGTCCACAGCATGCAGATCAGCTCCGTGCATCCCAGGGAGGCTTGTATGGCTGCTTCTCCTTCCCATTAACCCCATGGATATACTGCACAGCACCAGCAGTTTCCAGCTGCTAAAGTTGGAGAAATCACACATGCAGTGCCCAGGAGGATCTCCTGGATTTCCTTCCAGCACAGGGTAGTATGCACATGTCATCTTCAGAATCTCTCTGGTAAAAGGCGGGGGAGCGGAGGGTAAATCCCACCTTGGCCACGTGCAGATTTCCATCCCCCAAAAGCTGCCAAGATCATCCATTTTGGAGCACTTTGGAACCGAACACCAGCTGGATCCACACGGCAGCTACTCCACTGCAGAATCCTTGGACGTACGGAAAGAGGCTCCTGTTCCTCTCGCTGCCACCTCAAATGAATGCATGGAACATTGCAATGGCAAAAGGCAAAGGATGTGGAGGAGCAGGAATGTGGTTTTGAGGCTGCTTTGAACCAAAAAGGCAGAGCACCAAGCCAGTCCCAGGACAAGACACACCACGACACTAACGTGGGCTCCTGAGCCTTTTTTGATGAGGCTGCATCTGGAAAACCTCAATCCTGCTCACTCAGGAGGAACAGAGCTCAAAGCGCTTTGGATGTGGCTGTCCCGAGACACAGGGTTGGGGCTGGGGACAGCGAGTCACTCACCACCACCCAAGCGCAGATGTTTGAGGTCTGCACATGTGACAGGAGGCCGCTTTGGCGCCAGCTCAGCATTTTTTGCAGCACACAAAGGTCATTCATAAGCAGAGAGCCCAGCGATGGGCTCCAGATGCAGAACCACCCCGGTGGGATGCTGGCAAAAATGAGTTCTCAGATGTGGGTGCAGACCTGGCCAAGCCCTGATCCCACACCTGGGTGGTACCCACATACACACCAGCCCTTTCCCTCTCCTTCCCAAGCACAGGCCCAGCAGATCCCCCCACCAGGAGATGCTCAAACTGGGGGCTCAGAGCCTTCATCTGTCCTTCAGTTCAAAACAGCTGCTGCAAATCATTCCACCCTAAATTTAGGGGGGCTTTATCTGTCCTAAAATCTGGACGGAATCTAGGATGGCAATAGTTGAAGTGCTAGAGGTCTGGGTTGCTAGTGCTGGTGCTCCCACAACTGCAAGATGAACCAATCATGCTGATTTTTATTTGGAAATTGAACAAATGATTGGGATCAGCAGCCCAAATTCACACCGGGGTGCCCCGGTGCGAGGGAAGGGGTGGGAACATGCACTGGGGAGCGGAGATGGGGCCAACACTGCAACAACCTTTACTTAGTTTTGCCTAAACTGTTGTGAAGTTGCCTTGAGGGTCCGCAAGGGGTAATGAGAGAGGGTGAGCACAGGGTTACCTCATGACATGGGGGTCTGCACCCCCACAAAATGCTTTCAGAAGCCCATGTGAGGAGAGCCCTGCCAACAGTCAGCCAAACCCACGCAGCCTTCCCAGTCACAGCCACAAGGGTATTTATTGTTCAAGTCATAGTACATTTGCAGCAGCGGTGGAAGCGATCCTTGCACTTAGACCTCACCTCTGCTCTGCCGGGCACAGCTCAGGACACATCCTCGGTGGGACTGGCCATTCCCCAGAGCAGAGCTGGAGCACGTCAAGAGGTTTTTTTGCCCAGATCTGGTTTCTAGGAATGTCTTTGGGGTGTTGAGTGCACATCCATGTCATTCTCCGCCTCCTCGCTTCACGCAGGGGCTCTCAGGAGCAGGAAGGTGAAGCTGCCCTGTCTGCAGCGGTTTCCCTGCAACCTGCCTCACAGCAGACACTGCAGGGTGAAAAGGCTCCTCTTTGTTTCAGCTGCATTGCTTTTGAGGCACACAGGGGTGAAGAGCAAGCTGCTAGGCTGAGCTGCACACCAGGCCCTTGGAGAGGACTTCC
The DNA here is from genome assembly GCF_964273445.1 of Streptopelia decaocto. NCBI lineage: Eukaryota > Metazoa > Chordata > Aves > Columbiformes > Columbidae > Streptopelia > Streptopelia decaocto. The sequence continues at coordinate 19,780,856 of NC_138664.1, forward strand.
CCTCCTCCAGACATGGAAAATGAGGCTTTTTTCCTCCTCTTCCTCCCCCCCACTTTGTTTCCACATCCCCCAGTCCTTCCGCCCAGCCTTGCTGCTATGAGCATCTACAGTATGAAGCAGCTTTCCTGCACCCACCTCAGCTCTCCAACAAGCCAACTGGACTAAGGGAGGCTGGGACTCAGCAAACAGCCAGCAAGGACAACATAAAGGAAAAAAGGGGATTTATTTTCCCAAATCTAAGACACATGAGAGCTGATCCCCAAAGGCATCGCTCCTCTGTGCATCCAGGCATCACCAGAGCCTTCATCTGTCCCCACAATATCCTCCGCTATTCCAGAGCCACCCTTGTAGTGGGGTCATCGGGGTCTGTCCCTCCTCATCCTGCTCCAGCCAGGCCGTGGGTGCCAGCCTGGACGGGGGCAGGCAGGAGCATTGCAGCTGCCAAACCCAAGGTCAGAGAAACGCCTCAAATCCAGCGCTGACAGCTTCGCAAAAGGCATGTCCCTGTCCTCCAAGGGCCTGTGACACTGGACAGCGCAGCTCTGGTCCTGCCTGGTCACTTTAACGTAGACTGAGCTGGAGGTGGGGGCAGAAATGGGAAGCTGCAGAGCCCACCCTAATATGGGGTGAAGGTCCCATAGTGCTGGCAGCTCCCTCCCAAATTTCACATTGCAGAAGCAAGAGGAAATTCACAGCAGGGATGTCCATGCTTTTCCCCCCTTACCTGATGGCTGCTCCCATTAAACCCCACAGCCTTCATTGCTTTGACACCAACAACCAGATGCAGCTTCCCAAACACCATCCCCAGCAAGCCCATTTACCTGTTGTCCCCAGACCCATCATTGTGGGCTCTGTCTCCTGAACACACCAGACAAATTGCCCATTCACAGAAAAAGCAGACAGGAGAGCAGGGTTTTCTGGTTTAGTTATAAAGCATGTCCTGCATTTTGATCTCCCAGGAAATTAATTCCATTCAGAGCAGGCTAGCTATCTGTAAATATTAGTAAGGTATTTTCTTATCAGAGAATCTCTGCAAGATTAGTTTCACTACAGCTTTCATCAATTCATGATTTGGAAAAAAAAATATCTCTAAAGCCTTTTCTTAAGGTGTTTTCTTTAATAAATTCAAAAACCCACATCGCAACAATAAACTCCATGCAGGCAGAACAGCAGCAACAGCACAGCCAACCTCAAGTGCATGCACATGGGAAATCAAGCAGAATAAATACCCAGGCAGTGCCAAAGCGGAGCCGCGGCACCACAGGACGGGATCACCACGTCCCAAGGAAAGCAGTGACACCGCAGCCCAGCCATGCAGAACTTCAAAAGATCGGGCACCGGTGAAGAACAAACCACACAGAGAAAACAGATTTGCCTGGGCCATTAGGTACTCACAAGATGCGCTGCAAAGGATACGTGCTGCGCACAATTCATGTGCGTGCAAGCACCAGGTTTGCCCAAAAGCTGCACAGTCTTAATGGAAACTGTTCCTGGTTGACTCAACGCTTCTATTTACAATTACATGGTATGTGAAGTTGGCTAAGCCTTATGGCAGGGCGTGACTGAGCTAATGCAAAGTGTTACACTATTCCCCCACAAAATATAACCGTAATCAGCCATGGGGCTAATTTGATCTAACCAGTGGGGAGCCTGAGGCTGCATTACATATTAATTACATATTAGTCCCTCTCCTGCCTGGGGAATGCCCCCCAGAGCCCACACAGGACCTGGCAGAGCCTTGCACGGCTGGGATCGCTTGGCAGCTTCCACCACCCAGTCATTACTCACCAACTGCTGCACCAGCTCCTAAGTCGGAGCCTGCAGACAGACACACAGCCCAGATCTCTCCTGCGCAGCATCCCCAGCGCTCCAGCAAAATCCTCCGCAGCACAGCAGCAACCCTGAAGTAAAGGAACCATGATGCCATCAGTGTCCCTGCTGTTAGACACACCAAATATCCCTTTTAAGCGCGGTTTTCTAGGGCAGCTTAAATGCTGATCACGTTGCTGGCTGTCCTTCTTCTCCCCAGGAACATACTAGCAAACTTTACCTAAGCCTGAAATGAGGTCAAAGCCTAAGGGGTGGTTTGGTTCCTACCAGCTTGGGTAAAAATTTAGCAGAAGTATTCAGAGCAACACACTGCAGCACGTCCCAGCTGCCCATCGGCTGCTCCATCCTCACCATCATCTGTGCCATAGTGGTCCCAAGAGGTCATGGGGAGAAGGAGTTATTACAGCAGTGGGAAAGGCATGATCCAAAGAAAAATGAAGCCTTCAGAGGGAATAACCCCCACACTGCTGCTCCCGGAGTAGCTGATGTCAGGAAGCCAAGCTCTAGTGTACCACATTTCCAGACTCTCCCACACATTTTCGGAGCCCACCCTGTGCTGCACAGAACAGAGCCTTTTCCAAGAAAAGCCCTTCCCAAAGCAGCTCCTCCATCTCAGCACCATCACCATCCTCCTCCTCATTCTTCTCTTCCTCCAAGGCAGCTGCCAGCAAGGAAAGGAATACAGCAATTGCAGAAGTCACCACGAAGCTTGTCTACATCTGATGCTTTAGGCTTATAAATTGCAGCTGCCCCATGGCAACGTGTCAAACGTATCATGCACAAGATGCCACGTTCGCACCATCATCCCCATCGCAGTCCTCCCCACTGCCATCTGTTTGGAGCTGGGCCCCCTCAACAGGTGGTTGGTGGGACGGCAAGAGGAACCATCAGCTTTTTAAGGGATCTTGCAGCACGGGATACACCGAATCTCTCCCAAATATCCTGTCACCTGCTTAGGCATAGTCCCACAAGGAGATTCCCACTCACAAAGCCAGGCAAAGATATTGTCACAACAAACTGAAGATCAGCTGTTCCTTCCCCCACGCTTTTGCAGCAGCTTGATGGGCCTCAGGGGAGGTTTGCAGCATGGACCACCTTGCCCCACAGCACAGGCCCCATCAGACACACAGGTGGCTTCAGGACAGTTATTTGAACTCACACAGACACACTCCTCTAACAATCTTCTTTTTTTAACCTTTAGCCTGTGGTTTGTTTGCACTATGCTTAAATCAAGCCCAAAGAGGGCAGATGTCAGCAGAAACCTGAAATAACCACATACCTCTGCACCCTCCTCATTGGCTTTTTCTAGAGACCACAAGGCCGCAGGACCAAGGTCTATCTGAAGTTTGGGAACCTTTCCCAAAGCCCACTGGCATCCCAAGGCACAACACTGTGTGCTGAAGACCCCGGGGAAGGGAGGGAGGGTGAAGAGATGCTGTACAAGCACCCACCTCTGCTCCCAGCAGCCCAGCCTTGCTGGAACACAACCATCCTCCCCCGCCCACGGGCTCCGAGAGGCAAACCAGCCAGGACAGCTGGCAAGGACCTCCAGAGATGAGATTTCCAGCCTTCCCATCACTCTTCAGGCTTCCCCAGATTTGCCTCTCGCTGCTGGCAAGCTCAGAGCAGTTCCCTTTCCATGCACACATCCCTCAGGCTCAGCATCGCTCTCTAAGGTCCCTTCTTAACACACCCCTTGCTCTTCTTTAGGGGTTGCTGTGCCTATTTTATATCTTTTTCTTCCCCAAAACTAGTTCTGCTTTCTAAAAGCACACATGAAGGTTTCAAACTTTCCACCAAAACCAGCTTTTTTCCCCCCCATGCTTCCCCAAAACTGTAATTCAAACAACTTTAATTGTCCATTATTTTCTTTCAGAGTTGCCCCTATGGATAATTTATCTTCTTTTAGCCTAGCTGTAAGGAGTACAATCTTATCTTTCAGCTCCAGCAATGCTGACAATTTCCTATCTTCTGATGCCTTCTGCTCTTTACTAGGTTGGGGCTTTGTTATATAGTTGATTAAAGCAAAATTGCTTTTTGCTGCAATTTTACTGCAATCTAACCCAGAAATGCCCAAAGAATCATAGTCATCTTTCACAACACTCATCTGTTCACTGCTATAAAAGTCCTCCCTGCTCAGTCTGGAGTGTCTCTAATTCTGCACCAGCCATAATGTTTGCCATCAATTAAACCTCCCCTATTGACAACTCCTCTGAGCTTTTTGTAGGTGAGATACTGAAGATATTCAGCTGAGCCCACAGTCACTCACTGCTACCCCCCATTGTTCATTTTCTTCTATTGATTAAAAATTCCTCTGCTCAGAAATTGCTTTTCTTTTTGCATTTGCATCTAGAAGCTCTTCCCAAGCCCTCTTCAGTGCAGCTTCCCCTAGAACTTTTGTTTCTTAAAGGTGCAAAAAAGCCTGAAGCCCAGATAATTATCCCCAACACAAACAAAGCCTAAAACCTCCACAGAAACCCCCAGTTCTCCCAGTCTAGCCCATTTCCAGGCCTTAACATAGCATAGCTCTGATCAACACAGCCTGAAAGCCCAAGTTAGGACAGACTCACCAGCTCAAACCAAGAGTAACCTCCTGCCTCTGAGCTTATATGGAGCGATGGGCAGAGGGTGTGTGGGTGGGGGTCTCAGGTGAAGCTGCTCAAGGCCATTAAAGCCTATTAGTGCCCACATGGCTGGACCCAGTTCTCTCATAGGACTGGTATTTATTTTAGGTGTCATAGTCTGAAGGGAAAAGGGAGTGTCACATTTCATCAAATTGCTTTTATTAAGCCATGGCATCACTGGCTAAAATAAATGCCCCCCAGGCCAGCACAGAAAGCTCCATCTCGAAAGTTCTGACCAGAGGAAGCCAAGAGAGCCATTAAGGCTAGAAAAACCCACATCTAATCTGACCTGCATCACATAGGATTAGGAAAATAGGCTGAGCTGAGCTAATTGTATCATTTACCATACTGTAAAGGCTGCTTAATACCTTTAATTTTGTTTTAGCTGGTAAAAGCTGACCTGTAAGGGATGCTAAAAATAGATAAATGTCACATATAATGCGATAACCAGCACACACAACATGTATGGTCTTCCACTACCCACCATCATGAGCGATTCATGCTGCCACGAGCTGTTGTTTATCAGCTGGATAACAAACTCCTGGCTGGGCTATTCCCTCTGTCGTCCCCCTCAATGATCCAAGCCTGATCATCTTCATTTCATTTTAATCATCAGCATTTAGTCCAACGTATTGGCGTTTCCGCCTGGTTGGCCGTGCATGGCCGGGACCCAGGGGCAGGCAGCGAGAGGACTGCGGTCGATGCAAAGCTGCAATAACACAGCGGTCATCGATGTCTGGGTCACTGGGCTGCCTCCAGCCCCCCCAAAACCAGGCTTAAGCACCCCCGCAGTGACACCTGTATGTGGGTGCTCCTTTAGGAAGAGACTCATGTCATGGAGGAGCTGGCACTGGGAACCACGAGCCCAGGAGGGAAGAGCAGAAGGCCAGGGTGGCACAGCCAAATACAGCCCTGAGGAGAAGGTCAGGGGCCGTGTGGCTCACTGAGGTGTCCCTCGGTGTATTCATTAAAATATGTATGCTTAAAAAACATTAATAAAAATGATGTATTAATAAAACACAGTGCGCAGCATTTTGGGATGGCACAAGCTCTTCTATCACTTGAGCAAGGTGACCCCAGGTGACAAGTCCTGGGGGCACTGATAGCCCTGAGCAGTCCCACCTGGGACTCCCACCCATGGGCTTGGGAACCCATTTAAGCTCAGCCCAGGGCACTCAGTCTTCATTGGAGCTGTGCCCCTGGGGTGCTGGTCTGTAGTTCAGCCCCAGGCTACATATGTACCTGGCTGTGAGCCCTGTTGATCTAAATCCTGGTGCAGGCTGATTTCTTAGTGTGAACTCAGGTCTGTTTTATCACCTTGGACCTGCTTAGGACTCACCTGGCTGTGTCTGACCCTGGTTGCCCTCACCAGGATTGATCCTGCCCTGTGGATTGATTTCTCAGCTTGATCTTGTTGCTGTGAATGTACCTCATGTTTTGGACTCTTGGCTGACCCTGGCTGTCACCTGCTTTCCTTGCCCAGGTACCTTGGGGCTGGTCCTTTCCTGTCAGCCCCGGTGTCCCCCTTCTTTCCCTGTCCCTTAATGGCCTTGGCACAACAGCTCTGCTTGCTGTAGGCAGCCCTTGACCAAAGCCAAGCCTAGCCCCTAGGCTAACAAAATGTGATGGGAATAGCCTGAGTGCCTTGTGGGGAATAGTCCCAGGACACAGAGATGTCCCTGCATGCAATTAAAATAACCCATTTCCCTGCTTTTCCAGGAGACGAAGCTTAACCCGAGCTTTAGGCATTGCCCAGCCTGGCTTGCGCTCACCCTGAGCAAGCCCTGTGTAATCCATGGGTGCCACCTGCTGTCTACTTCTGATGGCATCACCCACAACTCCACCTTTGCATCCTGCCAGTTGCTCCAGGTGTTCAGCTTTTTCCCTTTGTGCCTTTTCAAAGGCCTCTGGTTGGGACCTACAGCATGTGGAACAGAGTTGGGGTGTAGCGTAGCACCCGTGCACCCTGGAGCTGCTCCTAATGAGAACAGGAGGATAACGATATCCCTTTCCTTGGGATAATGAGGTCAGGGAAGAGCTCTAGTGTGTCTGTAACTGGAAACTAAGCTATTAGACCCAGTTCTCTGAAAAAAATGGGTAGAGAAAAACATTACTGTGTGGCTGGGCTGGATGAAAGATCTGCAATTGAGAGAAAGAACTTTGGGGTTGGGTCAGAGACAGGAAAAAAGCACTTTCTTTTTGTCTTTTCTTGCTCTTTTTCTGTAAAAAAATAAGGTTAGACAAACTTCAGGTGTTCTTTTTGTTAGTACAAAGATGAAATCAAATATGCTGATATTTCCATTGGAATCTTTGTTTACATTGCAGATCATTCTGACCATAATTACCCTTTCTGTCACAACGTTTGTTTTGCTTAAAAAGATATTTCTTCTCAGAGGGAAAAAAAGTCAGTTAAAACATTTTGACCAGTTCTGACAGGAACATTTGAACACGTGGGAGGATGGGAGATCACCCGATATAACCAAACTGCCATCACCCAGTGGGGCTGAGATGTACAAAGCCAGCTTCCTGCAAAATAAGAAAGCACATCTATATTGTCTCCTCATTACTACCCTGGGCTCTTTCCTCTTTTCCTCAGAAAGCCCATTTCTCCATAATTTCAGCAGCTTTCTCTTTGCCTCTCATACCTCAGAGCACATTACTTTATGATTTTATGAGCTTTTCTTTTGCCTCTTGTTCTTCCAACTTTTTCAGTTCAGTCTTTCTCTGGCTATTTAGGATGACTGACTGGTGACTAGCTGGGATGGGTGTCACCTCTGTCTGGTGGCTCCACTCAGGTATCTGATTGCGTTAATGATGTTCCCCACCCGCCATTGTGCCTTTGGGACGATTAAAATAACATTAATGATGTGTATAACCCAAAGGCCAGAGCTACCTCTTAGAATGCTTTACCTCCAGTACACCTCTGCAATGACTGCCAAGGGCTGGCAGCCTTATAAAATGTATATAGACGTATAGAGTGCATTGTGTTTGCTCATTCACCTCTCCCCCTGCATGCACAAAACAAACACAGCGCATTATCTTTTGATTGCACACTTAACAATGCAGTTTCCCAGTGAGGAGGTATTCTGGTTTGCCAGCACACCGTGTGCGTGTGTCTGTGGACGAGGCTGCTGGATGTGGACCTGGGTTTTTTCTAGCATGTCGCCCTCAAAGCATTAACTGCTGTTATTCAGCATTTCTCAGCCCTGAGAACAGCTGCAATAGCTGAGTTTCACTGATACACATCAGCGAATGTTTCATGCTCTACCTTACATTTTCAACTTGCCAATAATAGATTCAAAAGAAGGTGATGGCAGGAGAGACTTCTAGAGGCAAAGCTTTCTTCGAGCGCCAAAGCATATCAATAACTACATTGAAATAACAGGGATGCCTTAAACACTTCCAGCTGCAAGAAGACATACTCAAAGATCATACAGCAAAAGTCTCTTTGCTGTTCTGCAATGCTACAAGAATTGAAACTCTTTCCTGAATTTGCTGCTGATGGTTTGTTTTTTTTTCTTCTTCTTTGCTTGTTTCAAATCCAAGATGTTCTGTTGTACTGAGGAATAGCCAGAGAGTAACAATTGAGACACCCCAGGCAAAAAGAAGCTGGGTCTTGACTGAAAGGGGAACACAGGGATTTTGAGTTACTGTATTTGGAAGCGTTGTTGACACGTCTGAGTTCCCCTGCCACTCAGGAGGTCAGGAATCGCCATACCCACACAAGCACCCGCCACAAAACTCAGCCTGCCTTTGTCAGAAACTATTTCCTTACTATCAAGCTGCTGTGTTGGATCCGGTGCTGGTGAATCCTATTTTCCTCCACAACAAGAGGAACCTCTTGTAAGAGGATATGCTCTTGTGTGGTAAAAGAACAGCTTTTTACCTGATGCTAAACATGGCTGGATACCTGAGTAGGGCAAAAATAGATCTTGCTATATTAGGGATCTGTAGGAACCCCAAAAGACTCTTGAAGGCAACAGATTGGGCCCGTCAGCACAATTCTCTTCTGGCCGTGGCAATCTTCTGCGTTGGTTTCTTGCGTCGTATGTTCACAGCACGTCTGTGCCAACCACAAACCCACAGGTAGCTGAGTGTGTGCAGCACCTTCGCTAACCGCTCTGGGTAACCATCTCCGACCGAAGCGTCCGAGGGAAACCCCGGCAGCCGCAGCCCCACGCTCCGCAAAGCGAAACCAGCCGTAAGCGGGGCAGCGTGTCCCGGGGCTGTCCCCCGACAGAGCCAGCGGAATGCGAACCTGACGGCTGAGTTATGCAATTGTGGGGAGAAGATCTAGCAAAACAACAGCGTGCTGAGCTGGTTACAGAGGGGAAAAAAAAGCCTTCTGCTAACTTTGGCCCAGGCCTCTGGCAGCATGAGTCACTGTGAGCTGCCATGGTTACGAAACAAGTATTACTGTGCAGATACAAACCATGCTCAGAGGCAAGTACAGCGCTAACTAGTTCCAAACTTGGAAAACATTCGAGTGTAGGTAAGGCCTAATACCGAGTGGGTGTTTGCAAAAGGGAGAGCTACAGCAAAGTCCTCTGGAGCTAACGTTCAGCAGGCAAAACACCATGCAAAGTGCGGAAAGAAGGACACCGCTGCGTGAAACCTTCATTTTTTTTGCCTGTTCCTTTTGGTTTGCAAGTGCTACTGTTTGAACTGTTCCACAGAGAGGTGGGGAAAAAGGATGTTTCTGCACCATGGCAAGAAAACAAATAGTAGAGTCACAGATGATTCAGCTGGCATGAACAGTGAGTCATGGAAATGCACCATGGAAATTCTTCGGCGCAGGATACACGGCACAGTGGAATATCCAATGCACATCAAATCGAGCACCGCGGCATCCTTGGGGAGTTAGGGGCAGCCGGGATTACGTACAGCACCTGTACATGCCCAAGCGTTTCTCAGCCCTGTGAAGATTGTCATCCAAGTGCTGAAGTGCTTGAGCAGCGATTTCCCTGGCTTCAAGCGAGGAGCAGGGTTTTAATGGAAAAGGTGTGTTCGATCTCCCTTTTCAGTCTTTGAGTCAAGCCAACAATAAAAGGACTGGGTTTGCAAACGATCAGCTAAGAATAACCAGGATGAGCCAGTCCTCCCCATCGTGGGGACACCAATGCCTGCAGAGATCTGTGTTGGAAACAGAGGAGTCTGCAGAAAATCTGGTTTTCAGGGATTTTCTGCCCCCCCCCCCCCGCCTTCTTTTTTTCTCTAGCATCCTTCTTTGCTGGTCCGCCCCATGGTCTTCTGCAACCCCTGTATCTCCTCACTTTGGGTGTGCGATAGAACAGACTCACATTCAGCAGCGCGATCCAGCAGTTTGTCTTGTCCTGAGCAAACAGCAAACTGAAATCTGGCTTAAATACCACGCTGAGTTTACCACGGGCTGGGCTCACCAGTGCAGTGCTAAGCAACTGGAGCGTAAGAAGTAGATCTGACCTGGGACGTGTGTTTTACAGACAGGGAAATAAGGAGAAAACCTGCCCAAAGCTCAGCATCGGCCGTTTTCTGTGACACTTGGCAGGTCCAGTGAACCGGGAATGAGCTTTTGTGCTTTCTGCCCCCAACTCCCCCACCGACCTGGGGAAAAAATCTTTGCTGCTTGTGGCCTTGGACTCCTACTTGTGCCAAAAGGAGAGGGTGCTTGAAAAAACACATTAACTGCTTTATTTGTTTAATATAAATGAGTAGCAGTGATTGATAAAATGGCGTCTAAAGTAATTTTGGTCTTTTGTATGTGTGTGGACGCGAAGCTGATGGGGGGAATGGGGACAATGTAGGAGACAATTATTCTGCAAATATAATAGGCTCAGGCAGGATCTCTCAGCAAAGCAATCTTTTTAATAACAATATTGCAACAATATGTGTTGGACCTAAAGGTCGGCACGCATAATAGGGCAAAAAGCCCCTGTTAATATCCCCCAAAATCCCCGCCGCAATTTTCCTCCCCTGTTCCCCACTGGTTGGTACTTCAGGGTTTACAGACCACCCGACCCTGCCTCAGTTTATATAAAATAATACATAAAAAGGGGAACCCTTATCAATCCATTTAAGATACGGATTCCTGATACTTTGGCTACTCATCCCCCTAAGTTAACTTGTAAATACAAGTATCAGTATGTATACAGCTATCAGTATATATTTTGGGAAGAGACTGCGTTTTAAATTAAGGATTCACAGTCTGCTGTCTCTTGGTTCTTGCCCCTAAATTAACTTGTAAATACGGGTATCAGTGTGTATACACGTATCAGTACATATTCCGGGAAGAGACTGTGTTCTACATTAAGGATTCATAGTCCGATGTCTCTCGGCCCTTTCCCCCTGCTGGGGTCAGGTGCCAGGTTTTTAGTTATGTAAAAACAACAGTTTTTGGGTAAGCGATCCTCACGACAACATGGCGGCCGAGAGGGGCGGGCGGCGCCACGCCCCGTGCCCCCCCCCGTCCCGCTCCCTCCGCCCCGCTGAAATCTCGCGAGAGTTGGCGGCGGCGTCGCGAGAGCGGGCGCAGCGCTGCGGTAGGAGGTCGGCGGAGAAGGACGGAGCCGCTTCGCTCCCGCCGCCGCCCGCCTCGCCCCGCCGCCCCCTTCCTCCTCCTCCTCCTCCTGCCTCCCCTCCGGGAGGATGCCGCGCTCCGGGCCGCTCCCCGCCGCCTTCTCGTTGCTGCTGGCGACGGCCGCGCTCCTGCCGGGACCCGCCGCGGCGCAGAACGGTGAGGGCGGCGGGGCGGAGGGGAGGGCGCGGGGCTGTGGGGGCGGCTGGTTATTTCGGGGGTGGCTGAGGCGGGGGACGGAGGTCAAGCGGTGCGGGGGTACGCTGTGCTCTACCCCCTGGACCTGTGCGGGGGGAGGGGGGCGCGACCCAGGGTTTTGTGGGCCCCCCCCCGCCCCGTGTTTTCGGTTCCCTCAGGGGAGGGGGCGCTGACAGGGCCGCGCCGCGGCGGGTCCCCCCCCCGCTTCTCCTGAGGCTGCCGGTAAAATGGAACATCTCCTCCCGCCTACTGAACCTGCATCTGCCGGGCTGCCTTAAATCATTTATAATGCAATAAAACCGTAGTTCCTTAGCAACTGAAGAGGTCCTCTGATAGGAGCGTAAAAGAACAAGGAAAAAAAAACAAAAAAACCCACCCTTCTCTCTTCCTTGAAGGATAGCGTGAGCTCAGGGTAGCGCGGAGTGCCTCCTCCCTGCGAGTTTGCAGCCAAGTGCAGGACAATTAGTGGCAGAACGAAGCGGGGCCGAGGGGCTGGAGTGACCCCGGGTGAGCCTCCTGCGCCCAGGGAGGTTCTGCAGCGCTCTAAAAATGTGCGTTTTATCGTGTGGCGGGGAGGGCAGGTTTTACCCGCTCCAGGAGTGCCCGAGCGCAGGCTTTCCGAGGCGGCTTCCTATGCAGCATCATGGGGAAGCTGATGGCGGGGGTGCTTTGGCCTGTAAGTGCTGGGAAGGGCAGGGATCTTGGCTCGCAGTTGATGTGCATGGGGAAAATTTACCTAATAGGAAGGGATGCCTTACTAATATACCAGTCCCGCACAAGGCTTTGTCGTTTCATCACTCTTTCCCTCTTCTTCCTTTCTGCTCTGCAGAGATTATTCAGTCCTAGCGCTTTCCTTCTACCGAGGTGAATTTGCCTTGCAGCATGTCAGCTGCTTGCTCTAGAAAAAAATGAGGCTTTCAGCAATGGTAGGAGAGATGTATATGAAAGAAATAACGTCTTGAAGATCCCAGATCACAATTATTGTCCTAGTATGTGCAGATTTTGCAGTCTGAAACTAGAACTGAGCCTCTGTTAATCAAACAGAAGCGGCTTTGACATCCAGGCTGGATGAATGGAAATTGTGGGCTTTCTGCAATGTGAGGGACTTCTTGTGGAGCCTAAAAGGGTCTGGGCAAATTCCACTGGGGTTCAGTGGGAATGAGGGACCCGGCAGGAACGTGCTAGTGGGGCTGAGCAGTGATGAAGTGTGGTTCTCTGTTGCAGAGATGCTGTCTGCTTCATGTGATAGCTGTGCTATCTGAGCATCGTCTCAGGCTTAATCTGCCTGTGCCGTGGGTGTTTCCCCTTGTATTTGGATGAAGCGAGGTGAGAGCGGTCTTCTGACGTTCAGTTTAAATGAGCTGCGTGCCTGAAGCTGTTCCTGTGCAGAGTTAGCAAGCAAGGTGTCAAATGCTGGCAGCTGGTATAACAATTCCAAATAGCTGGTAGGCAGTATAAACATTTGGTGTTTGACAGTAGTTATATGTCTGGAGGTCAACAATGAGATAAATTTTTGGGATAGGTGGAAGGCTTCAGCCTCTTTGTGTCTTAATCATGACTTCCATACCTGACATGAAGGTAACCAAGCAGTAGCAGATCTAAGACTGCAGACCCCAGATGTATCATGAAAACTCATTAAATTTTTATTTTATTTACTAGGGTCATCCAAGCAATTAAATGGTAAGGGAGGCTCTGAGTGTCTCTGCTGCTGTAGGAGTTTACACAGGCGAGTGTGAATTTTCTTGGAAAGGAGTTAGAGCCCTTTGAAGCCAAGTGAAAGGTGGAGGTTCTTCTGAATAAGGTTTATTGCTGCTCTTGATTTTTTTACCCCAATTCGAATGCTGTTGTAACAGAAGGGAAAAAAAAATTAAAGACTGTGGTCCCTGCCACAGAGGAACTGTTTTCTTGCAGCAAATAATGGCAAATGAGATGCTTAATGAAACGGAACAATTCCTCTTTGGCTTTGGCCTGAAGAATAGGTACAGCCATTTCCTGAATTGCGTATACTCCTTGTAAGTCATTAGAAAAAATGATGTTGTGGTTTGAACAGGCATGTGCAAGTATGTCAGTGACAACTCTTTTTAAAAAAAAACCAAACACATCTAACACACAGGTGTGGGCTTTGAAGGTATTCGGAAGGATCCCAAAGTGTACACGCAAGAATTAGGTTACTTATTATTGATATGGAGCAAAAGGTGATAGTTCATGTGCTGTTGAACGTATAGTAACACCATGAGTTTATGGTGATAATGGAACGGTAATGAACTTGTTGAACCTGAAGTAACACCATGTGAGTTTAGGATGATAAAGGAATGGTAATGAACTTGTTGAAACTGCAGGGCAGGTCACCACTTACCTGGCACAGAAAATGCCCAGTGGAATCCTGAGTATCTGTGGGAAGCAGCTTTTTCTTCCTGCTTTCGACAGGAGATCACTGTTGAATTGTCAGTGATTTTTCCAGAATTAATGTAATTTAGAATATGTTTAATCCAACCCAACTGTAGATTTAAATTTACTAAAGCTGGAAGTAGGTTCTTGACACTTGTATGGATTACTTTTAAACTCTTGCGTAAGCACCTGAAGATCACAGAAAAAATTGCATGTCAGATATTTAACTTTTCCTGAATATTCTTCTGAGAAACTTGTCAGGTTCTTCAAGGCTGCATTTCTGGTGCACATTAGCTCATCACTCGTATCCAGAGCGTAGTTTAGATGAAGTGGCAGAAAGGAGGGTTAGAAGAGACATGAAGAAACATGAGGAGGAACAGCTGGAAAAAGCCAGTCTGTCAAGATGATCTATGTTAAACCTGTAGTTTCCAACTGGTGTTTGTTGGAAAATCACTTCAGTGCTTCAAAACAAACATCCTCCTTCTTATGGAATGGTGCTTGACTTGCTGTTTGGTGATGAATAACACGCCTTTTCCAGTTGCTGTTTTTTAACCTTTGCAATACCTCTGTTTCTCCAGCTGCTTGTTTAGAAATAAAGACTTCAGTGTACTAATAATTTCACCTTGAAGTGTTTGAAGTTAAAGTAGCATGGTTGTATTTGACTGTTGTCTAAAATATATGCTTGGACTGCCCCCATAAAATCTGGAGTGTTTGTTCAGCACACTGACATGTGGGTTGAATTGCTAGCAATTTTTCAAGTTCTTCCCTTTTCAGAGCTTTGGTCTGGTAAAGTGCACTTAAATCCAGAACCAAGTCATGTGTTCTGTAGAGGAGGGTGTTCTTAAACATCACATTTTTAAAACTGAAAACTGCGTTATTAAAATTGCTTGGGTTATTATTCAAAGCTAGACTTAAGTGGAAATAAAACCAAATTAAGTTAGGTGGTGCTTGTGTAGCTCTGCTCTCTTCATCCTCTTCTTGGATGAATGAGAAAGAGCTAGCTGGCTAAAAAAAGAGTGTGGCTTTTCTGGTGGCAGAAACCAGTACAGAAATGACCATAAAATCAGGAAAGAGTAGCTTCTTAAATGAGCTGCTTCTTAAAAGAGCAAGTGAAAAAACTTGCTTTTGTACTTGTTGTGCTATTTCTGACTGCTGATTCTCATCCATTTTGCACTGATTGTATTCTGACATAATTTTAATGGTCCCCAGATAAAACTAAAAAACAGTTTCATACAGCATTTATGGAGCGAGAGTGTGGGCTGAGCAGTGAGGAAAATGTTCAAAGTTCTGTTCTCTTTCCCACCATTGCCATTCTCCTTCCTCCTACAACTCCCGCATAGGAGAATTAAAAACAAGCAATATGACTAATGTACGTATCCTTCTCAAAAATTGCACCGAATTCTGAGAGATCTCAGCTAACAGGTAAATAGGCAATAAACTGCTAGTTGTTTCAAATAAGTTTTAATTCTGTCGACACCCAGTTCAAAGCGAGAGACTCAGTGGAACTGCTTTTAGATGATGAATATGCTGAGAGTGTTAACTGTCCTTACAACACAACTACTGTCTGAAGACTACTTCTCGTTAAATTCATGAATGAGGCGCCTTGTCCCCTTCACAATGAGCTGTTTCATTTGCTCTAAGTACTACTTGAGAGGAGGCAATTGTAAAAACTTGCATTGCAAAGGACAATGCTAGCCTGTGATTCATCCTTGGGTGGTAAAGCCCGAGCATTCAGACTCTTCTGCAAGTGCTGGAGGTGCTGCAGCTCCCACCGATGAACCTGTTAAGATTGAAAGTTAGATAAACTGTTTCTGCATATCTATTAGCTGGAAAGGTCTTCTGGAAATCAAACCTAAACCTGCTTTCCTATCGTCTTGGGCTTTTTATTCTTTCTATCCTTGCAATTTAGAGTGGGGAGGAGGGTGTTACCTTCTTATCAGCAATGACTTGCTATACTTCTCCAGGTTAATTGTCACAGTTGCTCTTGGGAAGTTTCATTTTCCTGGCTGTTCCTGGGGCTTTTCTGTGGATTTTCTGCAGTCACATTTTCTGGAGTGTGATGTATAAAACCGGACACACTCCTAGTTGGGACCAGACCAAGGTTCAGTGGAGTGGAAGGATCACTCGATGCGTCTTGCAGATGGCATTCCTGTTTGCATCACCTATTTTATCTTGTCGAGCATCCACCCCTATTTCAGCTTGCTTTGGTTTCATCATTTCAGTTTAAGATACCCATCATGTCTTAATTTCATTCTGTTTTCCATCTACTTGTACTGTTATTTCAGAAAAACACACGGTATGCCAAGCTACATTAATGAGATTTTATGTTTTGTTATGAGGCTCTTATATAGGGCAGTGCTAAAAGCTTTGCTAAATTAGGGAAACTGTGTCTGTTCTTTCTCCTCTAGAGTCACCTTTGGCTTTTATTAACTTTATGGCAGGAGGTCAGATTGTCATGGGCAAACTATTGAACCACAGGCAGGCAATACAAGTCTGTTCTTCTTCCCTTCCCCAAACCCTTCTCTGTTTTTATGGGTATTTCATAATTTCATATTCCAGTTAGAATATGAAACCTGACTTATATAAAGGTGGAGGAGGGTGGCTGTTAAAAGTTAACTCTGGAGCTATCAAAGTTCTGTATAAAATACAATATCTAGTTGTTCAAATTGCTATAGTTATCTGAAATGTTATTTGCATGACTTGATATGTTAAATTTATTTTCGCTCTATGAGTTAAACGCTTTTTTGATGTCTTGTACTACATGGTCTCTTCGGTGTTGAAGGAGATTGAGTCTAAATATCATTTCAACCTGGATTGAATGTATCTGTGTCAAAGCTTGAAAATATTTATCCCCTAGTAAGACAACTACCATAGACTTTTAAAAATTCATGCCCTGTTGGTAAGCTTGAAGCTTATCTGGGTCATCCGGGTAGTTGAAGTCACTGCTTACACACTGACGCAAACTCATTCAAGAAAAAAGACAATAACTTTTGAAGCTGTGAAGGGTTCCTCGTCATGTGTTGTCAGAAGCTGTGGGCCTCTGCTATAATAAAGAATAATAAACTTTTTTAGAGCATAATGTCCTGTTCTGGATTGAATAAAGAAAAAAAGTGGGCTTAGATTGTACTATATTCATATAGGCTTGTTTTGCATTAAGTATTTTAAAATGTTACATTAGTGAATCTGTTGAGGGGAAAGTGCTATTTAGTGTAAGTAAGTAGTGCAGGTATTTACTATTTCCCATGTTTTGTGGATTATTGCTGGCTGTGGGTGCACGTAGGGATCGTTGTGGCTCTTCCTAGAGCTTGTGTGTGTGCTTGGAAACCTGAACTGAATGCGTATTGAGGAGATGAGAAAATAAGAGGAAGGGGAATATAATGGGCTAGAAAAGGGGAAGTGTGAAAAGACACAATCAGTCCAAAACTTCAGCAGTAAAAGTGGGTGGAAAAAAAAATAATTCTGGGAAGTTGATAAAACTGATAAAGAACATTTTAAATGAAAAAAGAAGGAAATTGAACTTAAATGCCTAGAAAAGAGCTTGACAAGGATTTTGGCAATGCGGTAAGCTCTCAACAGGCATCATGGCAGACCCAGAGCAGACTGCAATAATTCACTGAAGGCATTCAGCAGGAGCTTGAAAAAAAACAGATGCTTGAGTGTATTTTTAAACAACAAGTAGATACCATCTTGACTGATCACTCTTAGATTTTTTTTTTTTTTGCCTAATTTGTTAGAAAAGCTTTGTGGTAGTTAATGAAGATAATCTACTTTAACAAGTTCAGGTTGTGAATGTAGAAGTATTTTAATTCCTATTATATTCATTCAAAACTCCTAAGCGATGCTAAACTGGTTTAAATGCAGTTATAAATTGGAGTTCAGCTGCATTGTTTCTGTTAGTCTTGTTAAATTCTTGCAAGTGTTGTAATGTTAAGAAGCTCTTGTCTTTCCATGATGCTAAACATAGTATGTAATGACTGACATAAGTGCTCAAAATATTACATGATGCTTTCTTGCTAGAGGAAAATCTGAAACTATTACGGTCCAGAGCTTGGAAAGGGAAGGAAGGTCCCTTGATACAGGATCTGAGATTGTCAAAGACATTGGGAGAATTGGATATGGGTGGGTTTGGTTTCTGTTTTTTTGTTGGCTTTTTGTGTGTTTGGGTTTTGTTTTTAATCTCAGTACAGTGAAATTATGGCCGTTGTTACACAGGCTGTCAGAGCAAACAATTAGAAGATCCATGACATACAGTTTTGCAGTATGTTGTTGATTTTTGTATTCTATAGATCTTCAAGGACAGCGAATTTCCATTTATTGTACTTTTGGTTGTTAATATCTGCTTGAGGTATTCTAACCTGTATGTACAGATAGTTTAATATTGCTTGGTTCTCTCTGCTTTGCTTTAAGCATCCAAGGTTGCAAGCAGCTGACTCCCACTCTCACATTTTATGCTGTTGCATATCTATGATTTTTATAGAAGCGTAATGACATATTAATTCACATTTTGGGTATAGTTTGAAATGAGAAAAACATATCACAGTATGTAACTGGAAGTAGTTCTTAGATCTGTATAGTCAATCGAGAAAACTTGTAAAAATTCTGTTCTAGAAGGAAAATCTTTGCATACAGTTACTGAGATATTGAGGACCTTTGCAGGAGAATTAGTCTTTTCCAAAATTAATTTTTTTAAAATTTAAAACTCATATAATAAAATGTCATAGTTGAGTCTTTAATAACAAAGTGCATGCTGGGGTTTTGTACAAGAGAAAGAGGTAATCTGTAACATTTGGATCCTCACTGGTAGGCATGCCTAAAGTTTGGTAGACATGAGCAGACGATGTCCTCTGCTGCATGCTGCTGATTTGTACTCTGCAGTCCTGGGGCATCTTCATTCAGAAAGGGGGTTCATAGCAGAAAAAGACTGAAAACTGTGCTAGTGAGGATTGAGGAGGGAACTAAGAGATTGAGATCAAAGCCAAGAATAAATGATGTGGAGGAAATATATGTATATAGATAGAGAGCAAGTCTGGTGAATTTAGTATAGCAAGAAATGTGGTAATAGGATGTAAAAATTGCAGTTTTAAGGCAGATAGTCACCAATTAAGTAAACATTTAGTCTGAACAGAATTGCATTATCCTGTGTTTCTTGAGTTGGTAGCTGAAGACTTTCAGTGTAGGGTCAATCGGGCAGCTTAGTTTTCGCTTCTGATAGATTACCTTAATGTGTCTGAATAGGAAATTTAATTATTTGGAGATATCATTTCATTCAATGTTTGCATGTGGTAAAACAAGGTCTGTAGCAAACTTCCTTCTCTGGTGCTGCCAGGCTACACAAAGGCGAGTTCAGCAGTTACTGCTGGGGAGGTTTAGCACTTTGCTAGAAGAGAGTTGCCTTGGGGAAGTGTTTTCAAAATCCTGAAGCAGCTGAACATGGAGGTTTTGTGACTCAGACTCAGGTCTTCTCTGGATGGACTCCTCTTCTATATTGATGTATGTTGGGAAGCTACGGCTGGTCTGGCTTTTTTTCTTTTCATGCAGAAAAAGCCTGAGAAAGTGAGCAGAGCCATTACTGGTGCTGTGCTGTATATGACCCATCCCATCAGAAACAAGTGATTTTAATTTAACCTAATGGCAAAATCTGGGTATGTCTCAGGCATACTGGGAGACTTGGTGCAAATACTTCCAAATTGCAGGTGAAAGGATTGTCTTTAGCAGTTATTTGAAGACATAGATGTTTTAGTTAGACTGGGAGAGCTTTGCTTTTGTACAGCTGCTCTACATCTGCACTAAGAGAGAAACATTCAGATTGCCACTCCCTTTGTGCTTCATGTTATTTTAAAAAGTGGTATATTTGGTGCCTGTTTGGCCCCCATAATCTACAAACACTGCCAGTTATTTCTCTGTTTAATTCAGGGTACTCACCTTTTTGGTTTTACAAGCTTCCTGCCTTTGTGCAGACCTGGGGATCTCTGTGTGTCTCTGGCCCAGCACCAGTGTTCTCAGAACTGCCAAGAAAATGTTGCATTTCACAAAATTGTCTTCTCTCCCTTCTACTGTATTTGGGCTCATGTTTTTGTTGATGACTGGCACCCATCGTACAATGCTTTAGATTGTATTCATCTTTGCATTTCCCCCACAATCTTAGTGCTGTCACCTCTGACTCTTGCACTTCTGGAAATATTTGAGCTTTATCCTATTTGTACCTTGATGCAAAGGAGTTGGGAATGATGCTTGAGTACCTGGTTGTAACCATTCAGTACTGTAAAAGGCATTTCCTTCTGTTGTGTTATTTGTGTTTAGATTGGTTACAGTGCAATGCTCCCCATTTTTTTCCCCTTAGAACATGTTGTAATGCAGTGTTCCCTTCCCAGCTCTTTCCTTCCAGAAACAAACTCCTTGAAGTAGATAGGACAGTTCACATATCTCCCCAGTTTTGAGGGTACTGAACCAAATATGAGACTTAGATGTGCGGTATTGATGGTTTGCGTTCGGATTTAAGTTGTTAAATTTTGCACTTGACAGGTTTTTCAGCACTTTGCTGCAAGTTCTGTAGTGCTCAGTAGCAACTTATGGTCCCAGCTAAGGGTCTAAGATTGTTTGAAGCAAAGCTGCAGACTTGCAAAGCTCCTATTCTTAGCAATACCAGGATCAATTTAGTGACCCCAGTCTTGAACCATATGGAGTAAGGGGGATGGGGGGAAAGTTGTTTTTTGGTTTCTAGGAAGAGAACTAGTTGGGAGAATGGCGCAAAAATGACAGGAGAGAAATAGCTTTTAAGGAGCTATAAATAATAGCCAAGGCAGGAACTGTGAAAGGGCACGGATGAATACAGACCTGTTTTCTGTCCCTGTACCTCCATCTTCATCTTCTTGCTTTAAGTAGATACAATAAGGTCTGTGGCTTTGTAGTACCCAGTGAAAATCTGGGAGTTACAGTTGTTTGTCAGTGGCCTACATTCACATTTTTTTTTCAAAGCATTATCGCATTTTTTTTCCCCTTTTTAAAGAAAATTAACTGTAGAGATGATTTATCCTTTTAACAGCACCTACTGAATGTTAATCTGACATTGGCTGCCCAGTCAGTACCTTGTCCTGCGTTGCTGCTCTCCTGTTTTGGGGCCTCAGTGTGACAAAAATAAATGGATTTATAGTTCCCAAAGGGTTTTCCAAATATTAAACTGTTGTCCTCTTTTTGCAAACTGAAACAGAGCTCTTGCTTCTCAGAGATGGAAAATTACCAAAGAAAGATTTTCAGTTTTTTTGTGGAAATATAAACTTGCTCTATGATGGCAATGAAAACATCACCTCTGGTTTAGGAAAACCCTCGGCACCAAACTCTTGCAGGCTGGCAGAAGATCACTGCGTGTTTGCCCTGTTCTTATATTCTTGCTGTGACCACCACTGTTATCCTGGTAGAGGAGAAATTCTTTTAGTGCAATTTGTCTGGTCTTTAGTAAGGTATTTTAAAAATATCTTTTAATGCTGTTGTAAAATGGCTGCACAATTGAATGTGGTCTTTGGTTCAAGAGCACATGGAAGATTCTTAGTGTTAAGTACGACAGCTCTTTATGGGTGCTGTGATATTAAGTAGATGAAGTGCCTTTCTTACTTGATTTAAGGGAGATGATCCAAATTAGATTTTAACCAAATTGTTCAGGTCACCATTTATACTCTTCTCGAACACCAAAAAAATCTCTAAAATGTAGTCAAATACTCTTAAATACATCTCAGCTGGATCTGGATTCCCTGGTATATTGAGTAGGCCAGGCTTGAGTTCTCTTAATGCTGGGTCTTGCCACTGGCTTGTGTGTTGTACTTTTTTCATATCTCATCAGTTTTATAGTGAAGTCATGTCGAACCCTTGCCTTTCAATCTTCTCTATTTCAGTCCTGTCAAGCTATCTGTTTAAATTTGTTGTATCAGTGATGTGCTGGTACTGCTGCTCAGGTCAAAAAAATCAGAAGAATTTCCAAATGAATGTTTAAAAACTGCTTGGTGAACTGTTAGGGGGCTTCGCTTTCATTCTTGCAGAAGCCTTATACTAGATACAGCTGTTGTTGTTTGGGTTGGGGTTTTTTTTCACTTATGATTAGTATTGGTAGCACAGTGGGGTGGTTTTGTAAAGTTGCCTCTTTATACTGAACAAAGGAACAGGTTTCTATCGGTATTTTATGTCAGCTGCCTTTTATGCTGACTACTGCTTGAAGAGTCCAACTGCTTGGCCCTTTGCTGTGGAGCAGGGGAGCCTAAACAGGAGGGCTGTACATTGTGTTTCAAGCTGTGAGGCTGACTCTCTCAGCTAAAATTGACCCCTTTAACCACAACTGGCATTTGGTGGGGGCTTGTTGACCGCCTGCACTTCATCTGGAGTGGGGGGTGACACAAAGTCAGGAGATGCAAGTGACTCGGTTCCTGATGGCGAGCAGCCTGCGGCTGGAGGAAGGTGATTTCTGTGCGTGGATCAGGATGCACGGTGTGGATGATCACGTTAGGCTTGCGTTAATCTTGACCGATACTGAACTTGAATTTCATCTCATCAATAGCCACATTTGATGCTGTAGAGGAGCTGCCCTCAGCAGTTTATTTTAGTACTCATAATCTAAGCGGTGTCAGTAGGCCATGCGAGATCAACCCCTGGTCCGAGGCAGGATCCGATTTATGGCGTAACCCTGATGCAGCTGTGTGTGCTGGCACAAAGCGCTGGGAAGGCAAAGACTATTTTCCTTGGCACATCCTACATAAAAGCAAGAGTCGGTAGACAGCTTGGTGTGGATGTCAGAGTTTGCAAAACCTTCCTGTGGTCAGAGGCATCGTTGAAACGGGAGAAGCTGAACAACCCTGTAGAAGTGGTTTGGGGAAAAATATGGAAAAACGCAACTTGAAGCAAGCATCTCTCCATTTTCGAATGGGCGTAAATCTGGCAAACAGATTGTGGCGTCCCTGCTACATTTTAATACATTTCGTTCCTGCCTTCATCTTCTCCTGTAACTGGAATATGTTATAATAACTGGCTTTGGGCTGCCGGCTGCGGCTTGTATAGCTTGTCTGACCAGGGAGATCAAGACCTGACCTGCTAGAGATGTGTTACTCTGAATTTAGCAGTTAGCGGGCAGTCATTCTCTCCAGCTACAGGGAGCATAAACCTTTGAAATAAACAAAACATCCCTCCTCTAAACCCATCTCCTGCAGTGGAGCTGGTATTTTATACATTTACATTTTTAAATGTATCTAAAATGTGTTGTACCTTCTGCTAATAGTATTTCTTGTGCATGTAGATGGAGTTTTAAATTTCTTTTCTTCACTGAATGACTTGTTCTCAGCCCTGCCTGAGATTGTGTGACCTCTTCCATAACCCAGCGGTTCTGCAAAGGGCATTTCTTTAAAAAGGTCGGTGTATTCAAATGTCCTGCTTCTTCATCACGGATGAGACACAGCAGCTCGGTACTTCTGCAGAATGCATAAAAGGGGAAGAAAGAGGTTTGCAATTCAGGATGTGCTTCCTTTGTGCTAAAGAGAAATGTAATCAGTCTCCTTTCAAACACACGTTTGTTGGATCAGGAAAGGTCACAGCAAAATTGAGGAGTACTTTAAACCTTTAGCTTTCTAATGGCATAGTCTGAGGATTTTAAATAACTAATCTGAACACAAGATTTTTTTGTTATCCTCGCCAGCATTTTGCAGTGTTCTCAATAGCTGTAGGGTGCAAATCTGGTGGTCTTAAATTTGTTTCAGATCCTTAGCTTGCAGGTTTCAGTTGCTCTGTTACATGTGAACATTAACAAATTCAAATTGCTGTCTACTGACACTCAGCTTTTCGGTGCTGTGAAGCTGAATTCCTTCCTGCTTATTTCCAGGGAGTGGGTTCTTAGTTGTTGACAATTTTTGGCAATGTACAGGAGCTTTTCTGCTCCTGTGTGGTTTTGCTTTGGAGAAATTATTGTACATTCATTAACTACAACAATAATATTTCTGTAGTGACCTAAAAAAAGGAGTTAAACCTAATAAATGCTGGCTTATTTATTTTTCTCTCCCTGCATGGATAATTGTAAGTCGTTTGTCCCTAAGTTGTGCCAGGGAGAAGCATAAATGGAAAGAACAGGAAAATAATGCCTACCTATTCTGAGGATGATGCAAGCTTAATCTTTGGAAAAACCATAGAGAAAGTAGCCTACAAATTCAACATGGAAGAAAATCTCTTGTGATAAATGCTTCTTGATGCATTCAGACCTGACAGCGTGGGCTCTTTTGAACCACCAGGCCTGCAAGAGCAGCGTTTGCTGCACAGTTAGAGAATTCTGAAAAGGCTCAGTGTGGCATCCTGTGCTGTGCCAGCATCAGGCAAGCAACCGGCCCAGCTCCTTCAGGTGAGGAGCTTGAGTGCCTGATTCCAACAGCCACTTGGGGATTTTAGTTTTGGCCTTCAAATTAGAAATAGTTTATAGCTCAAGGTGGCTACTTAGTGAACATGATTACCACTTATATGTCTGCTTTGGATCCCTCATCAGAAGATGAAAACTGCCTGAAGTCACTTGAGTCTTGCATCGGTCCTGCAATGCTGACCCCTTTGGTTTGCAGTCAGCCCAGGGGAACCTTTTCCAGCCATCCATGTAGTATTCCGGAACGTGATTATGACAAGCCTCTCTTGTATTTTAAGCTATTTTGATATTAAGACTGGCTTGCGTTCTGCTGGCGTTGCCCTGAGTTGAGATGCGTATCCTCTGTGAGGAATGACTTGCTGTTTTCCTGGGATCGCTCAAAAGCGGCCTCGTCACCCATGTTTGTTTAATTGGTGTTAGGCAAGTTGTTGCTCTACGCAGACTGCCAAATGAAGTTACCCAGACTTGCCTTTTTCAAAGCACCTGATTGAAATGCCACATGGCTAAATATAATTCTGTTTAGCATGTCGTCTTCTGTGCTGCTTGTGGTATACGTGAGCTGCTCTAAAGACAGCCAGGTTAGTTATTGACTGATATCCTCTAATGGTTTCTTTGAAATATGAAGAAATATGCTTTTTAAGGCACTGAACGAATTGGTGCACTTACTGTTGATCTGGACATCATTAATTATTTGATAGGCAAGTTGACATGTGCGTCTCAGAACTGCTTTGAGCTGGATTTGAAATGTCTCCATTAATTTATTGTTTATTTGGTGAGTGCTGGTCCCAGTAAATGAGGGATTTTCTTATCTTCCTATGGAAGAGAATGACTTAATATCATGTCTGCAGTGATATTTTAAAATGTCTCTTCAACTAAAACAGAGAGAATCACTTTAGTAAACTCATAGGGCAGAAGAGAGGCTTGGAGCTTTCTCGTTAATACTCCTTCGATGCCTCTAAGCAGATGGGCTTAGAAAAAAGGGAATACTTTCATAATGAAGAAGCTATAAATCGAAAATAGAGCTTGCACTCAGTGGAAAATGGGCTATGATAGGAACTGCAGAGCAGACCTTAGGGACAAGCCTGTGTAAAAATAGCATCTTTAACCCCATGTCTGCTTCTCATGGGTCATCTGAATAGTTAGTTTATACATGTAAACCACTACTTTATTTACCAGCACTTCTAAGTCCCTTACAGAAAAATAGAGGAGTTGGTGAGTTAACTAAGTGAGCAAATAAATGTTGATATCAAGGCTTGCTTATAATTTTAAAGTGGAATGTATTTCAACTTTGTTGCATCATTTTTCCAGTAACTAAGTAAAATACCAAGTTTCCCAATTGTTTGTAAAAGACTTAAGTCAGTGTTTCGGTTACTATATACTGGAGAACTAGAAGAACCTGGTTCTTTCCAGCTAAAGAACTAGGAAAAAAGATCTGCGTAACTCCTACCCTGCCAAAGGTGACTGTAACCAGCAGGGTGACATCAATGTGGGGCCAAAATGAGGGAGTAGGTATTAATTTCATCTTCTGACTGTTCTTCCTTTGCTGGGTATTCCAGACTTGAATCTCTTTTCATGTCTTCATCATGGCATCAAACATACAGATATGGGATTGTTGCAAAAGCAGAATTGTAAACGCTCCCACAACACATGAAATCATGTGTGAATGAGAAAGATGCCCAGAGAAGGGTTCTGAACCCAAACAGTTTCTATAATGAGAATATATTTGGGGTGAAAGTAATTTCCTGAAATTGAAGCATGTAGCTGTAAATGCCACAACACAACAGTGTCTTTTTCTATCCAGTAATGTTTCTATGAACTGTCATTTGATGTGTTTTTTCATGTGTGTGTGTGTTTTTCAGTGAAATACGGTTACTGAGATCAGTGTTTGCATAATAAAAGTGACCGTACAATAATAGTTGCGCTCAGAAATCATTGTGGTGTGAAGCTGAGCATTGCTTTTTTATTCTGAGTAAGCTCTGGAATAAAAGCATCTGCACTGAATGTATGTGGGAGAAGATGAATGGGCAGCTTGAAGGCCTCAACCTGATCTAAGGCATTTACATTTGGGGGAGGCAGTTGGACCAGAGGACCTTCAGAAATCCTTTCCAGTCTGAATCCATTTGATTTATAACCCAGAAGCTGATCAGTGTGTCTTCTCCCCATCCATTTGTGCCAGAGAAGCGTCTCTTGGCTATGTGGGGCATGTTCCCAGGATGGCCTTGCAGCAGGGAAGGCTCTGAAACTTAAGGACTCTGGATTTTCCTTCAGCAAACAAATGAAATTAGTTCGTCCATAAATCTTTTTGCATGTCAAACTAAGCCTGGGTTTCTAATGCACAGAGAAATAAGGAATGTTGGTCTGCATCCAGAAAATGTTAATCCTCATGTCTGTGGACCTGGAGAAAAGTAATCCTCAGGTTTCCCTCTCTGTGAAATGAATCTAACGCTACATCATGAGCTCATGCATTTTACATGATGCTCTCTGGGTAGCGTTTTCCTCTGTAGCAAGTCATAACCTACCTTCAGCTATATAAAGCTGCAAGATGAGATTGCAGGAATTAATTTCATGTATCGCTCTAGTTCTCATTATGCTTATAGACGGTATAGGCTCATCTGGGTATCTGATACGCACATCGAGGTACTGGTCTTAAAGCTGCTTCTGTAGTCGGCTAAATAGGGCAAAACAAACTCAAAATTAATGCCTTTTTTTTAGTTTATGGAACTGGTGCAGTGCACTTCTAGCCAGAGGTTGATGCAGTATAGAATGTGTAGGAATGCTGTGGCAGCTGGTGAGTCACCTGCAGCAACGAGGACACTGTAAAACTGTGAAACATCTCTTATCAGTGAAGTGATTAAACCCAGACTCATTTCTTGCCATTGGTATGATTAAAACCCATGCTTTCTAGTGATAAAAGAATGGAAAACCATCAGACCTACTAAATAATAGGCAAAACCAGGCAGGATGCTTTAGTGCTTCCATGGAATTGAGATATTTTCAGGCTTCTCCAGCTGGCTGTCACTTTTTTGGTAGATTTGACTCATTTCAAATACTTTGGTTTAGTAAAGGTGAGTATTGGAAAGAAACTAGACATTAATTAGGCAGCCTTTTGCCCATCCTAAATGAAGCAAAAATGCAATACATTGTCAAAGTGATGGTGGGCTTTCTTCTGCCCTCAAAAAATGATCACCTAATTAACACCCTTCAGTGAAGAAGCAAAAGGTATTAATTAGACAGAGTACCGGTTTGAGTAGCAGACACCTGGTGCTTGATTTTGGAAGCCTGGGTGGTGGGTGCAGAAGGCAAATGGAGAGGGGCGAGGAGGAGGGCAGTTTCTTATGGTAATTTTCTTTGATATTCTGATGCAAGTTGTCACTGAGACTGTTGCTATGTAATAAAGGTGAAAGTAAGCTGTGCCTTCATATTTTAATGAAGTATTTTACAGCTAGCACTTAGCTTTGTGCCCCCTTCTCTGAAACCACAACCTACCTGATTGTTTTGTGATGTTCCGACCAGGTTTTGTAACCCTGAGTCCTGCTGTCACCACCAGACTTAATTTGGAACAAGGTGATTGTCTCTGAGACAGCACAAATGCAGCATTTCAGGAGCACGCATAACATAACTGATTATGTTATATTATATTCTTCCCTTTTGAACTCTTATAATGGCAGTTTATTTGTAATTCCACTACAAAAAGGTGAAGCCATTTATCTAGTCACTCTGAAGCATGTGCTAGTGGTGGTAAAGCTTTGCTTTGTTTTACCTATGCAGAGCCTGGGGTAGCTGGAAGAATTAATGTATATATTACAAAATCAGACTGTGTAATTCACAATAGCAGTTAGGAAAAAGGTGTAAAAACAGCTTAATGAGGAGACCTAACTGAAATCTTCAACCCTGATCCCTGTTTCGATGGTGCACCTTTGGTACCAAGAGTGATGGCATTTGCCGGAGTAACACATAGGTATCTCACCTGGAGTATTTTGAATAACACTGGTCCATAGAACATATAAAACTTCACTTCAGGAAAGATATTTGGCTTTTTGCTATTCCATTTAGGAAAGGCTCTTCTGAAGGCACATGTTTACGAAAATAAGTTGCTTTAATGAGGAAATTTCAAGTGGGTTTTCCAAGAGAAAGGGAAACAACAAAGGGCTGGTTTAGCTCTGCTTTATTCAGTCTATAAATAAATGGAGTTGCAGGCAAAGCTCTCAACCAAGGCACAGAAATACAGTCTCCAGAACTGTGCTCAAGGCCTGGGAGCGGTGGAGAAGCAGTGAAATGCAGACATATGGTGGGTTAATAGGACAAATAGGAAACATCAGCCTATTGCTGTTTACATGATGGATTTCACTGCCAATGTAGACAATCTGTAAGGCATTCAGTCCCTAAGGAGTCTACACTCTATCTGTGTATTGTGGGTTCATACTGAAAATTTGGGTTATTTTTGCAGTAGCTTTGCAAACTCTCTTTTTTGAGCTTCGAACCATGTTTTCTTTCTTTATGTAAGTGGAACTCACCACAATCTAGAGATAGGATCAGGATAGGAGCATTATCTTCCTTGACAGAGACACGCGCTGCTTTGCCCTGACAGTAAAATTGCTTTTTACAGCTAGAATGGAAAATGACCTTGGAAATATATTGCATTTCCTTCATTTGGGTCACCTTTGTATGTTGTGCCCGTGTCCTGCTTTGAACTTCTCTCATCAGCCCCTTGTGCTCTTGGGCTTTGTATTTTCCCATTTCCCGATCTTTGCGGATTCCATTTTCAAGACTGTTTCCTCTTGCTATTTGGTGTTGATGGGCTCGTGCTTGTTTTCAGCTTTAATCTTCACACTTGATGTATGTAAAACATAAAGAAATTTGTTCTATGTTGTTAGGGCTTCTTTCTGCTGGGACCGGTTTAACGTTTTTTTCCCTCAGCTAGCGCTTATCTACATTTTCTTAAGGCAAAACCTAGCTTTATTTTTTAAACCCCTTTCTTTAAACCAGGTTTTGACCTGGGAAGATCAGTATTTTCCCTGCTTTGCTTCTCCAGTGCACGTGGCATTGACTCTTTTGCATCTCGTGTTACTTTCAGTAACAAAAGGATGCTTAAATCAATAGTGCAATCATTTCTGCAGCTCAAGGATGATTTTTGCCAGGTACTGCTTTCTGTATATTCCTAGGCTGGTAGATCACTGCTAGCATACTTTATAAGAATCGATTTCTCTATCAAGATCCTATTTTGTATGTTCATTCTAGCAGGTGAAGTTGGGAAGCTCTGGTCATTGCGATACTGGTTTTAAGCTGTTCAGGAACTACCTTTTGTGTCGCTTTTTCATTTGGGCTCCAGCCACCGTAGAATCCAAACCCTACAGGCTTCCACAGCTAGTCAAATTACAGTGAAATATTTCCATAAATATCTAGTTGTATGCTCTATTTAATCCTAAAGTTACATGATGGTGTCAGCAAGAGGATAAGCCCCGTTCCCTCTCCCTCCTGCACCTCTTCCAGAGATACTCGCTTCCTGACTATGTTCTGGCTTCTATCGATGAGGAAAATAGCCACAAGTTGGAAAGGGTGTTGCTGCCGGCTGAGGTCGGAAGGGGTATTGCTAGTATGTGAAACTGTGATTCATTTATATGCCAAGCTGGAATGTAGCTTGGCTTGACCCCGCTTGAATTTCAGCCGACAGGTAGCTCATAAATATTGACGGAAGAAAAATTAATCTGCAAAAGGTGTCTTTCATTGATGAAGCCTCGCTAATGAAAGTGGGTCGCTCAGGAGTGGTAAAGCTAAGCTTTTTACGCTCATTTAAACTCTCCATCTTTAGGCTTCTTGTCCACTCTCCTCTTCTGAACTCTGGATTTGTTTAATATGGAGCTTTTCCAGCTTTCTGGCTCAGGGAGTCTGCTGTACATGTTTCTTACTGCATATGGAAATTTTTGGCTGCCCTTTTGAATAGCTCTTAGTTTCTCTCCCACTCCCAGTTGAAGTGCACCTGTCTCTCAGAGTGCATTTTTATTTTTAACCTGCATTTAGCAGTTCTTCACTACAGCACAAATTTTAACACAGAGATTTTGCAAATGTGAAGAGCCCTGCTGTGCACTGGATTTCATTCATCTTTGGCAGAGTTTTATGTAGCGACTATTTTGTTTCTCTAATTTTAGAGCATTAGTCCATTGCTTTCCTCCCCTTTATCCTCACGATTGGCGGTTGAGATCAAATCTTCAGTGAGCAAGCATCGCTTCAGAAGTGATTGAATGTTATTGCCACTTGTTCTTCATGCTTTCAGGCAGCCATCAATTATCAAAAAAGAAATTACTGGAAATATAATAGTGTACTTGAATAGCTACACCTTCTGGAGCGTCATACTTGCTTTTTCTTGTGTTCTGGTCCATCGCGAAAATTTGTAAAGTCCTTGTGAGGGATATTTAACAGTAGATTTTTTTCCCCTTGTTCTTTTATGCATGACAGCAACTAGTCTTAAAAAAGGCACAAACCAGCATTTTTATTTTAATGGAGAAAACTCACTGTGTAACAGAGTAACTTATTGATGCCTATAATGAAATAAATACAGCTACCAATAATATAAAAATAGAATAAATTATAATAAAGTAAGATTTTCTTGAAAGCACTTGCAGGTGCCTCTTCCTATTGTACTGGCTGTTAAGGATTCACTTAAAGTTTGGGCTGTTTTGCTGCTTGGCAGGGATCTATACGATCTGAAGATATGATCCATGCATTATTGCCTCCTTCCTCCAGCCTCCCGAGAGTCCTGATCTTTGTGAGCTTTTGCATGCTGACTGTGGTTCTCTGCTATTCTCTGTGGAGCTCACACTTGCAAGCTGAAGCTGAATATCATTCTTGCAACCAGTGCTTCCTACAGTTTACATTTTTGGAATAAGACAGCTAGAAATTGCAAAGAAGGGCAGGTTTTCAGTTTTAAATGGCTAGAACATAACCACTTGAACAAAAATCTTGACCTCTTCTTGCCTTGATCTGTTTGTATTTTGGGGTGTATTTGTTCTTTTGATGCTCCTGTCTGTAGAATCGTGCAGAATGTGGTAAGAACAAAGCAGAGAGGACGGTGCTTGGAGAAGACCAAGTAAGGAAACTGTTGGGCTCCGAAAGCCTCTTATATAAGCAATGAAATCTGTATAATGTCATTTTCTGTTTGGTTTTGAACAATTATGGAAGTGGCTGACAATTGCCAAAAAGCTGGAGTGCTTCAACTTCCAGACTCCTGTTGTGTTACAGGGAGCATTCTCTGGAATATTTAGCCTTTCTTTCTCTTTTCTTTTTATTTCTCTTTTAACATGTCTGTTTGATACTGGCAGATTTCAGCCCTTTTTGTAGCTTCTGGCTGGATATCTTAATTGGAAATGGCCCTCTGGCAGATGCACAGTAGCTGGAAGCATCACCCCAGCTTACTGATGCTGTTTGATGTCTTGCCTTTGCTGTTTCTGAACGACTGAAAATGCAAAACATTAACCCCAGACTCTTGTGTAGGGTTTTTAATAGCATTGCCAGTCCTTTGTAATGCAAAGTTTTTATTAATTTGCATGTGGAGGCTTTTCTACCACCCTCATTCCCACTCATCCTCCCAGGATTTTATTCTAGGCTGGAATACCTTTTTAAAGAGTGTGTTTTATCTCTTGGTGGGGTGTGGAGGGCCATCAAATCCAGTTTGCTCTTTTCTTTGCCATCTTTATGGAGTTATCGGTGCTGATGACGTGGTTACTGAGATGATGATAGCGTTGAAATTTATCATAACCTGAGACATTGTTTTACAAGAGGATTTGAAACTGATGGAAGCGTAGGGTTTAAAACTTAAACGCAGAGAATATTTACTATACAGACACTTGGATGCAGTTGTCCAGTTTAATATTTTAAAATTCTTTTTAGGCTTTATGCAGAATTGCAACACTTTTAACAGCTTAGCAAATCCAGAATCAGATTCAAAACCAAAAGCTTTTGACAGCTTGTTTTATTCAAATTATTGGTACTCCTTTTAATAAGAGGATTTACAGTCCTCTTTCATGCCTACTGTGTAGCTCCGGTGGCAGTGCAGCTCACGCTCGTTTTAAAATGTACAATTACAGCCCTTCAAGGCCAGGTAAGAAGCCTTTCTTGCAGAAGTGGTTGCTTAGTAGCCGGTACAGCTGGAGAAATAGGATTGAATTGCGGCTTTGGGGTTTTGGGGTCACTTGGCCTTTGACTGCAGGGATGGATTTCAGTTCATCATCTTTGTGCGTCTGTGTTTAGTGGAAACTGGGAACTTGTAGAAGGGGAATCGCTTTCTGAGCAATCTTCCCCGAGCTACCATCATCTTTTTGGCTGTGAGTGGCATTTCAATATTACAGTAGGAAAAAAGAGAGAGAGAACCGCTAGGGTTTGGAAAGAAGCTCGCCCACGCCATATGCTGCTTCTTTAGTCTTTTGCGTCTAGCAAACCACGTTGAGATAAATGCCGATCTCGCTGTTTGATGGGAATACAAAGCCTTCGTCGTTCAGCATCCCTTGACATGTGGACAGTCCAGCAGTGTGAAAACAGCGCGATCCTTGTTAACCTCAAGAAACAACCACGGCGGTGGGCTGAGTGGGGTTTGGAGCTGCTACTAATTAGGGCACTTCTCGTGTAATAGCTTTTTTCCCCCCTCTCCCGCAGCAATGTGTTATTTGCGATGGTACTTTCATAGAGCTCGCCTTCTTTGGTGCTGGAGCACAAGGCTGGAGAATCCTTGTCAAATGAGTTTAATTGAGACAATTTGTGGGGTTAATATTCTACTGCACAGTAGCTCTTCAGACAGGACTGTGCTGGCGAGGAACAGTTTCTGTTTCTGCTCTGGAGACTCCTGATCTTGTTTTCTTGCCCAGGTGAATTTTTAGAGATACATCTCTAGTGCAAATTACCCTTGTGATTGTCTGTCAGTGTACAACTGTTTGTGTCACTATTTCTAGAGTGCGGTCAAATGATGGGAGGGAAGAATACTATTCAATGAGTCTGCATCAGAATTTTTTCCAAAGCTTTAAGGCCACCTTTTCCCTTTTCTAAAGAATTGTCTTTCAATCCTCTTCCTGAAAATAAGCCGTGACTTTAAAGGCGGGGGATGAAACAGTTTTATCAGCTGTGTGGCATTCTGTTTGCTGATGGGAAGTCCCGCTGCCCAGGGAACACAGCAATATGAGGGGTTTTGCTGCATAATCTGTCTGGCCAGCTGCATTCTAATCTTTTAGTTTTAGGAGGGGCCGGGCAGGGAAGGAGGCTGGCTTTAAGGCAACCCTGCTTTCAATAGAAACTTTTGAAAATAGGATTGAAGCACAACTTAGCATGTCTGCGCTCTTAACACAGCTCTGAAGCTGGTAAGTATTGAAGGATTTCATGCCATAATAAGGAGATTTTGGCCTGATCTCAAATGTCAGCACTGCATCACATTTCAGAAGGTGAAAATCGTGCAGTCTGTTGAAGCACCTTAGTCCATTTCCTCACTAATGAAATGATCTTTTGGCCTGTGTGTGTATATACCACTGCAATTCGCTTTACCGTACAGGGTTGTGAGACTCCTGGAGCTGTGGCGATCCGGCTACTTCAGGAAAGTAGGTCACTTGTGTCTTGGGGAATTCCCCGCCTTGGAAATCCAAAATAGATGGAAGGAAAGGTCAAAGCAGAGTTCAGAACTGCGAGCTGCGTAGGGCAGCAGGTTGGGGTTTTACCCCTCCCTCCCCTGTAGATCAGTTGAATAAAGCAAGAAAACTCTTCAGAGAACACGCACCTGGCCACGAACACTTAACACATACCAGTTACAAGGTCCATGCAACTGAAAAAGGCTTGAAAAGTCAGTCTGCTCTATGGCTTGGAGGTACCTCCTGGCATTGCAGCCTTTGGCTTTGCCAGTACGGCTGCCAGGGATGGAATCCCCGGAGCGGCAAGGAGAATAGCGCTTTGTGCCGTGCATACTGTCAAGTGGGAGTATACTGCTCTCAAACTATCAACCTCCAGCTGCCAGTGCTCCTCGTTGTGCTTTTTCTATAAAAGTTGTGTTATTGTAGATGCTAATGTCTTCTCTCTTTGTTTTCTGCACCTCATTGCTTTGTTCTTTAAAAGATCTTTTGTTTTCTGCCGCTCTGTCACTGCGTTTCTGCTGCCCCTCCCTCTAGCTGGGTTTGTCAAGTCGCCCATGTCAGAAACTAAGCTCACGGGGGACGCCTTTGAACTGTACTGTGATGTGGTTGGGAACCCCACTCCAGAGATCCAGTGGTGGTATGCTGAAGTCAACCGGGCTGAGTCTTTCAAACAGCTGTGGGACGGCGCTCGGAAGCGCCGGGTCACCATTAACACTGCCTACGGGGCGAATGGGGTGAGTGTGCTGAGAATAACCCGCCTTACCTTGGAAGACTCTGGGACTTACGAGTGCAGGGCCAGCAACGATCCCAGGAGGAATGACTTGAGGCAAAATCCCTCCATAACGTGGATTCGAGCCCAGGCTACTATAAGCGTCCTTCAGAGTGAGTCCGGCACCCCGTAGTAGTGGTACTGTAGTATCTAGAGGCAGTCTAGTGACCCTCACCCCCCGTTACCCCCGTCAAACCCTCTGCTACCTTGTGCTGTTGTTTGGATCCCCCGGCTGCTCCTCTGCCTGTAGTGCTGACGTTGTCTGCCATCTGTGTCTCTCCTCCTTAGGATCAAAAAGGACTTGTGAAAATCTATAGATCCATTTATAGCTTCTGTGTGGAGAAAAAAAAAAAAAAAAAAGGCAGCCCGGTGTTGAATTTGTGTTTCTTCCCCTACCCCTTTTAGTTTTGTAGTAGGTTCCCAACCACTCTAATGCTGCCTTTTCCGTGAGTGCCTTTATATTTGATTTTTGTGTTCTTCCCAGGTCTAACCGTTTTATTTTTATTTCTTCTGTTCTCCTGGAATTTCTCTGAATGCCTTCTCACGCGGTTTTGGCTGCATCTGTGCTTCTGTTCAGATCCTTCCCTTTCAGTTACACGTGCCCGTGAATGTTTAGATTTTTCCATGAAGTCGTCGTGTTTCTTTTCCTTTCCGAACAGCAGCATGTTCCTCATGAGTTCTCTGATGCAGTAGCACTGAACCGATGCAGCTATTCTTAATCCAGCCTATGAAGGGAGGGTGAAATATCTTCCCCCAGCGTTGAACTAATAACTTTAGCTAAATGACTTTCATCTGAGAATGCAACTTTTGGCAGCAGAAAAGCTTTCAAAAGCGGCGAGTATGGTTGGCACAGAATTGCTTTTTAAAGCAGTCCCAGCCCAGTTTGGGAATTTATATTGTCAGAGCCAGCAGAGAAGAACCACGTTTCATTTTCCGTAAGATGCACAAGTCTTGCAGTTGCTGATGAGAAGAAGCAAATGTCTAATGAGTTATAGGTAGAGCGGATTAAATCTGCAATGTGAGCCTGCTGCGTGGAGGTACAGGACAACTTGCTTTCTCGGTGAGTTCTCAGTGTCCTAAGGCAGCAAAGAGTAAGGCATAGGTGTTATCTTGCTATTGTGCTCTGTGCATAAATAGATCATTTGTGTACCACTTTGAGTTTTGTCTGAGTACAAAAATGCCAAACTCTGTAATTGTGTGTCAGTTGTGATTTTGGATACCTAAAAGAAAAACACACCAAATTTTCCCTAAAGCACAGTGCTGCAGTCGGCCCTGCTGGATCAGAGACATTCTTCCCTCTGGAAAATGGAAACAACATTGATATATGTGGAAAAATAGTGCGCCCAATGATGAATTGACTTGAAATATAAGTGGCATTGGGTTGGTCAACTCGAACCTGCTCAGCTTCCAGTCCTGACGCCCGATCCCTCCTTTGTGCTTTGAGGTACCAAAGGACTCCGATGGGTAAATCACTTGCATGACCTCCAAGAGCAAAAGCCATGTCATTTTAGGAAATGATACCACCTTGAGAAAAAAGCTAAAAAATTTGATTTCTCCTGGTTAATCCCCCCCCTGCCACTGTTTAGCCCTTTAGTTTTTCTAGTGTGTGGCAAGTCTGTGGTGGTCCTGTGCTCCTCGCTTTGTGTTTAGTCAGTTTTAGTAACCTGCTGAGGGAGAAAATCCTTTTTCATATGACAAGTCACCGTTTGGGAATGAATTACTGTGAAGATGTCTCCGTATGGAAAATGGGTTTTTCCTCTCTCAGGCACTTGATACTAATAACTAACCTGCTCCAGGGATTGAAGTTTAACCTTCCGTCTTCCTCCCCAGTTAACGTCATCTTGTTGCATCTGATTTATTCTACTAATTCTGGAGTGTGTATCATGACTTCATTGCTAAGTGCCTTGTGCCCAGGTTAATTCTTCTGTGTTTTATTCATTGCGGGGGGAATATTGGACAGGATACTTTAATATTCTGTAATACTGTGTATGTTCAGAGATTTGACCAGCTACTGCTAGACATCAAATTCCTGCATAGCTATGCTGGAAACGGAAATAAGTGGGGGAAGTAGGTTGCTAAGCCACCCTTGGAAGATGGAGATTATCGTATCTGAAGCTGCCCAGAATGTCTCATCTGCTGTGCTATGTGCACGAACACAATTTGTCTTTGAAATGGTGATTTTTCTGACTACACAGCGTTGGAGTTTCCAGCTGGTGGTGGCTGTTTCGCTGCTGCCTTGACTCGACATCAGCATCAGTGTCCTTTGAATCAACAGCTTGTCTCAAGTACCAAAACTTTGAATTGCGAAGAGGTCAAGTGTGACTTGATTCGCAAGTTAGCATGCAATAACCAGTGTCTAGCTTCTATCTCATTCCTAGTTTGGATAAAGAACTTCAATTATGATTTTTTTTTAATTTTAAAACCTCATCCTACATAAAATAGGCAGTTTAAGTGATGTGTAAAACAAGACTCCTCAGCATCCTGCTCTTTTAAGTGGACATCCTTTGGATGTTGCCATCCCAGTAGCATTCCATTTGCAGTTTGGCATCTAGAATTAAATCAGGTTAGGATTGCCCAATTGCTTTTTTTAAAAAATAAAGTAACGTAAATGCAGGTAAAAGATGTAAATGAGACTGCAGTTGCTTCCACCTAAAACACAAAAAGTTGGCAAGTCAGACACAAAAGGCTCCAGCAAACTGCAGCAAAGCGAGCTTGAGACAGCTATAAATGTTTTTTGGATATCACAGCTTAGTGGGGATGTAGGTAAGAATAGGTGTGAATTAGCAGAAGTAGTTACTGGAGCTCCAGGCATGTTTGGTTTTTAATTTGTATGTTCTGTTTCATGGATGCTGAAGAGCTGACCCAACATGGTCCATTATCAACAGAATACAAAAGCCAGGAGGTTACCACTGTCAGACCCCTTCTGCATTCAATCTTTAACTTCTGCGGGGACTAGATATATTTTGGTGATCTATTTTTCCCCGTTGCTAGCATTTGTGTAATTCTTTCTGCTGGCAGCAGGTACACTCTCCGTTTCCAGGATCGCTGCAGGATGCGTCTCAGCACAGACATCAGCATCTCTTAGAACAGCGCTCGCCAGATGTGCTGCAGTCTCGCTCACAGCAGCCCGAAGCCCATCCCGCCAGCATCCTCCTTCTGAAAAGAAAACGCTGCGTTTATTTCACAGGCTACACACTTGAAGCCACATCTTTCATCATCAAAGAAAAACGCTTAAAACAAAACCCAGTGTGATCAGTGGCAAAAGTTGATTTCTCTAGATAAATGTTTCTGTTACCGAATTACTGTTTCAAACACACGGCTAAATATATTTCCAGAGCTCTGTTAGTATTTTTCTGAGCATGCACACAAGCTTTTTGTGGAGGATGGAGAAGCATACAGGGCAATCCAATAATGGTACAGCTATAATAAAACAATTTGATGCCCCATAGGACCCAAACAGGTCAAAAAAACTCCCAGCATGGGAACAATGAGGCAGAAGCACAGTTGAAAATGTGTGATAATAGCGAAGTGTCAAAAAACCTCACTAGAGTATCTGCCAGTTTTTCTGCAGATAAATGCTAGTCCTAGTTTTAAATAGGATACTGCAGCCAGCCTGCTGAAGAAAGGGGGAAACGACATACAGGACTCAAATGGTTTTGTTAGCTTATTAGTAGGTTGTTTTTTTTCTCTCTGGGCAATACTCTTAAGTATTGTACCGTTGGATAGATGAATGTTTTATGTGTTGAAAAATGCAGTGTTTCTGACAGTCCGGGTATTTTCCACTTCTCCTTATTCTGTTTCATAATTTGTGTTCCAAGTGCTTTGCAGATGAATATTAAAAAAAAAACCCAGCATGGGTATGACTAAATTTCTATTTCAAAGATGTTACCACAAGGCGTAACAAAATTGACAGGATTAAAAATCCTTTGCTGACTTGCAAAAATCGCAAAGACGTTGCTTATTGACCAGCTTCCTCGGGCTCCTGCCCTTCGCTGCCGAGCAGATGGTGCAGGAGGCAGCCCTGGAGTTCAGCGGTGGCTGAAATGAGCAGCTGGCACCAGCGACCGCTTTGGAATTCTGTTCACCTTTTAAAGTCAGGAAATACATCGAAGACTGAGGACGCAGCAGCATTTACATGGCAGACACTGCTATGGGAATGGCCTTTAGTTCAAGCTGAAACTATAGCCAATACTAAATCTAGGTATTTTTGGAAGACTAAAGGCAAGAATTCTTAAATTTCCTTTAAGCTCTGTCATCCTGTGTTCTTTTTCAGAATAGTTGAAACCAGATGTGAGCCCTGGGACCTTCAATAGAAAGGTCTTTTTTCCAAGCTTCTGAAAAAACTTGTCTCCCCCTATTCTAAAAATTCATCAGCCTTATATGTTAGAGAGTAATAGCCAGTCTTAAAATAACCCCCATGATTATCAAATGTAAGGACAGTGCCCTCAGAATAATCTTAGAATAATCTTTCCCCTAAAAACCTGTGAATTTGATGTTCCCAGGTAAGATGGTAAAGTGAAGCAGTCTGGGTTCAGTTCCCAATGCAGCCAGCAAAGTATGTAACTCTTGTGGTCTGTTTATGCAAAGAGGCTCACATAGCATTTTTTCTTCATAAATGTTTATGTTGAAGGTTACTTTAGAAACAAAATAGTTCCTGACTCTAATATTAACATGGTGTATATTCTTACTTTCTATTGTTAGGCATTCAGGGCTGTTTTCAGCCATTCTTCATCAGATTTGTGCCTTATTCACACTGGGTGTTTGCTCAACTTTCAGATGTCAGAAAAGCTGTGCTATTCGAAATATCCTGTATGCACAGGATATTTTCCTCAGTTACACATTAGTCTTTTTGCACGAGGAGGTCCAGAAATATTATGCAGACGACTGTTTAACTTTAGGGGCTATTCTGTGTAGAAAACGGGTTTGTTTTAAACCTTTAAGTAAGTAGAGGAACTCA
Organism: Streptopelia decaocto; assembly: GCF_964273445.1. Lineage (NCBI taxonomy): Eukaryota > Metazoa > Chordata > Aves > Columbiformes > Columbidae > Streptopelia > Streptopelia decaocto. Next base: position 19,820,152 of record NC_138664.1, read on the forward strand.
CGAATAGCCAAAAAGAAGCTGCTTGCACAAAGACTAGCTGGTCTCCCACATATAGTCACAGGACATGCATTTTCCCAAGTTATGGTCAGTAGTGTATAAAAAATAATTAATGATGTTACAGAAAAATCTGTCGTGATGTTAAATATTAAAATAATCTAAAATTCTTTTTTTTTTCCACATAGGGGTGCTGATCCATAAGGTGTTGCCTTCACTAGTGGTCAGCTGTTTTATTGTGACTTTCTCGATGTCTCCCAAATTAGTGCAGTGACATTCCTTGTGTAGTCTTTTTCCCTTCCCCATTCCCCTTTGGAATTTTAGCCTAGCGCTGCGCGATTGCTGGTGCAGATTCGTTGCTATTTACTGTGTCCTTTGTTTCAGAGCCCAGGATCAACTCCAGCGAGGATGTAGTCATTCGGAATTCAGCCGTCACATTGCAGTGTAATCTCACCACAAGTCCCAGCCCCCTTTCTGCCAGTTACTGGGTGAAGAATGGAGAGGAGATCCCTGGCACTAGAAAAGCTTCCAACACTACAGAATACAAGTAAGTTTCTCCGGAATAATCTTCATGTTATACTGGAGAATTACGAACCTGATAGATTTACGCCTTTGGGGTAGGTGGTGAGATGCTGGGACTCCACGGACCCTCAGACTAATTGAATTCATCTGCGCTAGAGGCTCCACAAAAATTACACGTGGGAATAGTGTTGGAAGAACAATTCTGGAAAGATTGTTGTCTACGTCTGTACCAACTGGCTCCTGTAAACATAATGTCCACAAAAACACACTGTAAACTTCTCTTTTTCAGTCTAAACTTGAGTTCTTCTCTAGGGTACACGTGATGTGTGGACACAGGCACACAGAATCTAGTTTTCTTTTCCTCTAAGTGTATTGTGCAGTCTACATAAAGGTGGACCTGCAGCTGTGCATCTTTACCGTGCACGGCAATGCAGCTTATAAATCACAGCTGAAATCAGCTGGTTTAGTTGTTTTCTGGCCTTGGGAGATGAAATACGGTGTTCTCTGAGTTGTAACTGATGAGCTGTCAAACCGCTACTATGAAACGGTACCAAATCTTGATTAAAACAGTACACTTGTGCTTCTTATTTGTCAGCGCAAACGCATTTTCAGCATTAATCTGTCCCACGTGCCCGTGCTGTGGCTTTGTTTCTACCCTTCCCTCACGGGGTGTGAAGGAAAACAGAATGTGTGCAGCCACCGCTCGCGTTTCACTGCCGCTTGCATCAGGCAGAAATCCTTGGAGGGTTTCTGTATTCCTGAAATGTGGCGCTTTTGCCATGGATTTGATGAGAGTTTATGCGCAGTGGTGCCCTCAAATCTGTTTTGTATGTGTGATTTTTCCCTTCCATTTTCTTCACTTGATGCCAACACGGATAGCAAATACACCTTTGTGTTCAGTGTTAAACTAACATGAAGAGCACTTCAAGCACGATTAACCACTGGTAGTAACTGACTCTTTGGAGACATTAGGCCACTGCTGACCCACCTGGTAGGCCAGAAAGAGATGCTTCTGTCTGCTCAAGGCCCACGATATTATACCGCATCTGCTTTACTGTGCCTTGTCACTGCACTAAAGGAAGGAAACTTCCTGCACACTCAACTAGCAAGATTCAGAAATACTCAAGGTTTTCATTGCCTTAGCATAGCATCCGTTCATCCACAGGATTTTGTGCTTGATTCTGATAAAGATGTGTTTAAATATTTCCTTTTGTTTTGTACTTTAGCTCACTTTGCGTTATCTGTTCAGTTTTGCAGCTTAAAAAGTAGTCTCATTTAGTTCGATAATTCCATCTTGTTATTTTTTTCAGTACAGCGTTTTAACACTGCGGCTGAGTTTTAAAGGCTCTGCTTTCTTATCTAGTAATTCCACTTGATGAGCTGTCTTGTCCAAAAACACCCGCTTGAGTGATACAAAAGGACCTTTACATCAAGGTTATTGAAAATCGCACATTATTATTCAGGAAAATCATGGCTGACTTCTCTATAATCTGTTGCAAGCTAGAACGGACTTTTCCTTCCAGATTCCTCTGTAAGGAAGAATTAAACTTTGGCTTTGGCTTTAACTTCCCAGTGAATTAAGGGTTGGTAAAGCATGAAGGAATCCCAGGAAATTTGCATTTGCAATGCAGACCTCAAATTTCCTGCCCATTTATAAACTGCTTTGCTGTGTGTTGTGTTTTCAGGCTTCCTGTGGCATCTCTTTGTTTCATGTGATCGCACTGCATTTGATCTGTTAACTTCCAGTTTGATTTGGTTACTTTAATTTAGATCCAAAAATACCAAATTCATACAGGCTGTATCAACATAGTTGTAGTTAAGAGGTTATTCAGCTTCAGGATTTCTCTAGATGATTGGGTTTTTGCATTCTACTTATTATCCTTAAAAAATAAAACATTTTTCCAGGTTCTCGGTGTTTCAGTCAGAGATGTTGTTTTGCTGGGAAATGTAGTTCAGTGTTATTCACCATCCAGTTAACTTCACAATTTGTGAATTAAACTACTTACCTTAAAAATCCTGCTTTTGTATAACATTAGAAGTGAACGCATAGTTCCTGATTCTTCATTCAAACTTGTAGCTGCTTTTTCTGAAAGGCAGTTACAGTCAGAAAACTCAGAGTTAAGCGTAGTTTTTAGTTCACCATTTTAATTAAAAATGGGCAAGAATTCTTTGTGGTATGTTCTTTCACAAGCAGCAAGTGCCTGGAAGTGGTTCTGGCCATCCTGTGCTTTCATTCTGGAGACCTGTCCTCTAGTCTGTGTTCATGGTTTGCAGCAAAGTAGGGATTTCTTTCCAAATTCAGAGTTGAGCAGCAGGTTACTGAGCTCAGTTGAAGAAAATCTGGGGTTTGTTTTGATTTTACATCTGCTGAAAAGTCTCCATTGAGGAGAAGCTGGGCTCGTCCTAAAACCACAGGGCTGAGGGACGCTGTTGGCTAAATAAACTTGGTTCAGGTGTTTGTCTTTAAAACTTTGCTGCTAAATCCATTTACACTTGCTTTAATGACTTATTGCAGTAATACCATTGTTGTTTCACACTTTAAAAAGCAGTTTGTGGAGAACTGCAAGAATACAATGTCTCACTTTTCCCTCTTCTCCTTTTAAGCATTGACTCTAATGTATTAAATAAAAGCAGAGGTCGAAGTGTGATTACTTCACTATTAAGATTATCATGTTTGATACCGAATGATCGTTCTTTCTGTTAAGATAATCTTTAATTTTAACTCTGTGAGAAGTGGATATATTATTGCTTATCTTTATAACTAACTTTAGACTTCCATCGGCAATTCTGGAAAGTACGTGTTTTAAACAAATTGGAGACTTGAGTCAAAATATCGTGTTAAACTGAGCAGCTCTTTCTATGTGTCTAAGAAGTGTAAATTATTTTATCGCAGTGCTGTTCTATGAGGTTGCTGTGTGCTATTTACTTAATGTGTTTTACAAGTATTAATAAAACAAAGCACACCAAGAAACCTTTCAGTAAAGGGAGGGCGGGCTGTGGAGAACTCTGCCTTGTTCTGTGCTGTGTGGAGATGTAAATCCTGCATCGCATCATCATACTTCTCTATAGCTTAATATGTCTTTTGCAGGTAAATATCTGAAGAACATGTGTAGGGCTTTTAAGTCATTTGTATCTGAAAGGTTTTTGAAGGACAACAAAAGCTGGTGGACTTAAAGTTAATACCATCTTGAGTGTAAATTCATCGTGATTTTATTTGTTTTAATTTTTGGCATTTGTTACAGCTCTAATTTTCTTCTTTCTGGCTTGCATCTGTGTTTCCCTCTGCTAGTTGTTATTGCGTTAGTCTTGCCTAATTTAAAGCGGCAGCGGATTCCTGTGTGGTGCTTTCCTTCACGAGTTGACCAGCTTTTGCAGTTTATCTACATCCAGGCTGAGCTGGAGAAAACTATGAATGGACCGACCTCAGATCTGTTATGGGAGAATGAGAACAGATTGAGATGACAGCATGACAGTGTTTGTAGTCTGTTGTTTTCCGATTGTCCAGATATTACATGTAAATCACAATTTTTTTCCTTCAGTGGGAGGTGATATCTGCCTAATAGTCTCAATCAAACTAACTGTGGTGCATAATTGATAGTTGTTGGGCTCCTTCTTTGCTTTTTAACTCAATGCAGCTTCTCCAGCTAAGTTGGTACTGACTTTCCAGACTAGAGCTCCCTTCCTAGGCGAGCATCCTTTATTTTCAAGTAGGTAAATCTGTACAACATACCTTGAATAACAAGTAATAGCTGCGAAACTCAGTTAAAAGCTTTAAGTTTATGGGGAGGGAAAGAAAACTCCTAGCCTGCTCGTTTCTAGTTGCTAACACAGTACCTAACACGGCTCATGTGTTCTCTCCCTGTCTGCAGGATTTTGAAGCCCAGAGCAGAAGAGTCAGGGGAATACTTGTGCGTGTTTGTGTTTTCAAACTCTCCTATAGCCAACGCCACTATAGAAGTGAGAGGTACTATTTTTTTCTTGTTGTTGTGTTTTGTTTCCTCTCCCCCAAAGTGCTTTCACTGCCTCTGCCACCTCGCTCAGAGCCTGTACGAAAGGCTTTTCCTCATGGAATCAAACCTGTGTCTAATCCTTGCTTATAATTTCAGGGGAGGTTTTGCATACAGTCGCAGGGGAAAGATTTTGCAGATAAGGGGAATATGACCATTGCGCTTTTGGTCTGCACGGAGGCTACTAAAACACCTCCTAGCACACACTTCTGCTCTCTTTAGCTAAACCTGGCTATGGAGAGAGCGCACGGCCAGCAGGGTATATCGCTGTAGAATATGTCTGTGCTCGTGGAAAGACAGCTGTGGTTTCCTCCCTGTCTCACTGTAAATGAGGCCATCGGAAATGTATTCAATGTACTTTGAATTTGGCTGTTCTGAATACCCAAAAAAAGTAAGAACCAGCATCTTGCGTGTGGCAGCTTGGAACCGGTTTTTGTCTGCAGGGACTATTTCAGTTGCTGGGAAAGCCTGGGTTCTGGTTAGGACAGATGCCCTGGACCACATTGGAGTTTTCTACTTTCATACCCTTTTTTATTCCATCTTGTGCATGTTGGTGCTCTTCTGGCATCTTTAGGATCCTAAAACCACGGGTATAAAATGCAAAATGTGAAGGAGAATCTTGCACTGCAGCAAGTGTATCGTTTGCGCTGGGTTTTATTGTGGTTGTTGAACAATGCAAGTGTTTGGGCCATACAAAATAGCAGTAACACAGAGCTGATGGTATTTGATAGAGTGTTAAACTGCTGCCACAATGGTTGGTTGTTCATTGAGTAACTGGAATTTACTGCAGTAGCCGTGGTTTGTCCCTTCTGTGCCGCACTACGATGGAATTGATGCATCGCGGCAGCTTTCTTAGTTAAAGACAGATGAGTTAATGTGAAAACGTGTTTAAGAAGTCTTGCAACCAGCCTGTGCATGTCTGGGACTATACTGATGGTTGTTTTATGAAGGTATACTGTAAACTTGTTAGAAATTTAAGTAAGAATTACTTACTGTCTTCTTACATCCCCAGCTTAAAAGTAGAGCTGCTTCTGCTGCTGTTTGAAAAAGGCAAATGGGAAGGAGGATGCTTGATGCTATTTCTTAGCATCCCTGCCCCAGCACTGCAGCCCGTCCTGCTCTACATAGCGATCATTGCTATTTCAATTCTAGTAGGTACCACGGATCGGTAGCAAAAGCCAAAAGCTGACCTGTTTCCTGGGAATTTCTGGTGCTCGCCGCATGGCCAGGATGCTGAAGCCAAAGCGAGGGAGTAGGAGTAATTCTATCGGTGTGAGGTGACAAATGCACAGTGGCGTTCTGAATGCCATCCTTCCTCCCCGGGGAGCAGCATCTTTTGAACCACACCAACAGTTTCCTGGGGAAGAAAGATATTGCCACATAAATAAGCGTTCTGACTGATAGCATACCAAGAAAAGCTTGGTGATTTCCTGTGTCGGTTTTAAAGGCTTTTTTCTGATGATCTTGCATGAAACAGCCCTGTGTTGAATCAAATCTGGTGCAGAAGCAAGCTCTGCACGGGAAAAGGAAATCTAAAATAGATGTTCGTGTGAACGCACAGCAAGTTCCTCTTGGCCCAGCGGAAAGTTGTGCGGCCTGTGGACACAGGAGAAAGGGACTTATTGATTGAAAATCTGACTGCACCCCTAAAAGTAGTTATTGCTGTTCTTACAGCAAGTTGAGTTCAAACTTAATTGATACTTCTGGTGAGTTTCTCTTTTAGGTGTTTGAGGAACGTAGGTGTAGGGATTTTTTTTGCATTCTGCTGTTATGCTCTAATTGCTAAATCTTCTGATATTATCTTAATTAAGATCTTAAGTACTTTCTGCCTTCCCTAGGCTATTTTGAGTGACAAAGTGCTTCCAAAGACAGGAAATTTTGCTTTGATAATAGATGAAGACCTTTTCCAGCTTTGTCTAATCTCTCAAAAGGCCTTTTAGAAACATTTGGCTTAGGGCTCCGCTGCTGCCCGGTGGCAGGCGGGGACACCAGGAGAACTTGGCAGCGAGATTTACAGGGACACGGGATGTAACGTTGCAGAAAGAAAAGCCAATATATATCTGATTGAAGTGCTGGCACGAAGGGCAGAGGGAGAACCATAATTAATCCTCCTAACAACTTTTCACAGGTAATTTATCTATAAATATAAATGAGTAGTCAGAAGTTAATGACTCCAGTACTGCTCTTGGGAGGTGTGACACCTGCAGCTTGCTCAGCAGTCTTAAAGCCAGGACTAAGTAATCCCATTCTCCAGCTCCTCCTGGTGGGCCATGAATTCCTCCTTAGCAGAGAGAACTACCGGAGCTTGTTTAGGGTGAAAAGCACCTTCTTGTCAAGTCTTGTGCAAAACAAATTAGAACATGCTTGCACTTTTAAGCTGAAAAGATGCTTTTCTCATGCCTGTTGTTAGGAAATTCTGTAGTAATAAATTGGGACTGCATTGAAAGCACCAGTTAAAGCATTGAAAGCACCAGTTAAAGAGAACTTTGTGGCCTCCTTGCAGTCCTAGTGCTGTACGTAATTTAATTTCTGATCAGAGATGCTCGTTTGAGTCACCACTCCTGGAAGAGACATACAGGTATGTTGGTATGGTATCACACATATTTTCCTGGATGTAAATGTCTCTGAATAATATCTGTGCTAGATGCAAAGAATTTGCAGGTGTTTCTTTGCTTTGCTGTGTGATTCCTGCAGTTCACTGTAAATATTCTCCGTGTTCTGCCAGAGCAGTTCTTGTTCTCAAAGCAAACAGATTTTTGATACTAATTCATTCGCGGACAGGTTACCTGGTTGTTAGTCGAGATGTACATATTGCATCGGTGATGCAGGAATCTTGTTTGCCCATGCAGATGCTGTAATTTAATGCTCACCTGCACGTGTGACATGTCCCAGTATTTGTGGGAGGGCAATTTTACGCAAATTTAATTGCTTAATTGCTAGTTGTAATTGTATTGCAATTTTTAACTGCTGAGGCGCACAGAGAAGATGGTTCTGAATACGAAAGCGCTTGTGGACCAAAATAGTGACTTTGTGACAACTTGTGAACAACTTTAACAAATGCCTCGCAGCAGATGTAATCCAGGATGCACCAGTGCCATTTGCCTTTTATGTAATGCTGCCTATTTTCTTCCTGAATCTCTCCATGTGCCATGTAAGAAGATAAAGGCAGAAACGTGAGCATCACTGGTAGGATTACTTGGTGTGCTTGCATCTTTAAAGCAGATTTTCTTGGTAAAGAATTTGCTAGGACAGCAGTAGTGTAGCAGCAGTTGAAAATACTGGGTTTGATGTCGGTCTCTCCAGATTTCCAAGAACGTTGTAGGTTTGGTTTCCTTCATACAGTCGACTTTCGGATGAAACATCTCATGGAGACTTGGAGAATTGCTCCAATTATTTCAGAGCGCAGCTCTGAAGAATTCTGCCTCTGCAGTCTTTCTGCTTTTATCAAGATCTTGGGAGGAGGAGGAGGAGGAAGAAACAAGTTTCTTTTTGTCTTCTGATATTCTCCCAGCCATCGTCTGCAGCAGCGAGAGCCAGATGGGAAAGAAAGCGCTTCCAGTTTCTCTGGCTGCCCAGAAATAGCACAAGCATCAAGAGAGATGTCAATGTACGTAGCATGACTGCTGGGGACATCTGTTCTCCCTGCCTTCCCACCAAAGGCTCCTTTCTTTCTGTGCACCTGGACAGGTCGAGCTTTTAAATGCCTCTTGTTTAAGGCCTTTCTGCCATCACTGCATCGAGGGGGTTCTTCTGACTTCCCTCCTCACCCCTCGCTCATTTTGCACCTTCCTTTTCTATCCTCCCCGGTTGCTATTGATTTCCCAGTAGGCCACTCCTGTTCAATGCTTCTGAGAGACATAAAACCCACCACTTTTGACAAGTGCTTGTTATACCCCCTCACTTCAGCTGAGCTTTTGTTTCCCATGCAATACTTGCACTGAGAGTTTTAATTGTTCCACTTAAACTCTGGCTCCAGCCCAAGCAGCGTGCTGGAAAATGAGTGGTTACTTCAGCAGCCTTGAAGGATCTCGGTGTCTTGACTCCTGGTTGCCTTAAGAAACCTCCGCAGCAGTTTTTGCGCCAGAAATTAATGAAGAAATCGAACATTATCGTAGCACAACTGCATTTTAGAGTGGTCCTAAGCATGACACAGAAAATGCGCATCACGTTCTCCTGTCTTACAGTGCCTTTGGTCTTCTAGCTCCCTGCCCAGGCTGTAAAGGTAGATGTGGATTAGAATCGTAATGCAGAGAAATCAGTCTTCCCCTGCCCTTTTACTAGGTCACCCATTGCACATAATAGTTTTTACATGCAAGAATATTTTTAGTTGCTGTTGCCCTTGCTTTAATTTTGGCTGTTAATGGGAAAACTTGAAGGGGTTTTGTTAAGTGGGACATGGTTTGGAGGTGTTATGCATATTAGTTCTCCTCTCCTTTTTAGGAATGCTAGTAAAATGTCTTGAAAATACCCAGAAACCAAGGGCTGAATACCTCCTATATATCAAGAAATGGCATTGCATGCCTTGTAACAAGAAAAAACCCTCTTTTCAGGGCTGTATTAAAAGCATATAATTCAGAAAGCTCTTGCTGCATGGTGCATTTTGGACATATTTGGTACTTACAGCATAAAGGTCCAAATGGCACGAAACCTCATTCTGTGATTCAGTTTAAAACTATCAAAAGAACGATGCTTATCAGTTTACTTGTGTCAAGAATGACTAAATCTGTATTTATTTTGAGTCTCTTTTAATAGCAATTAAACTAGCCCTGCCTTTTTCTGCTTTCATATGCTGCTTCAAACAAACTTTCAGTATTTAATTCTGCAGTTTCACAGTGTAAGAATATGAAACTTGCTTTCTTTTATCAGGGGCATTATCTTGGTTTCAGCGATTAGGAGCTGACGTAGCGTGTTGTGCTCATGTCTCGACAGCCAACTGTGTCTGAACAGAGATGTGGATTCCACTGCTTAAAAGCTGAAGTGAAATCTAAATCCTTTATGAGCAAAACCCGCTTCATTCTGTGCTTTATCCCTCACTGGCACTGGAGCTGAACGATGTAAGAAAAATCTCGACTTGAAAAGCTTCACGGGGAAACATCGCTCTTGCTAAATCTGTGATCGAGGTCACTCGCAGCGATGTTTTAAATGTCGTTTGTGCGGCAGAATGCAACTAGCCCAACAGTTTGGTAGAATAAGGACTGGATTAATATCTCAGGCGTATCTCGCAACTGGCTAGCATGCGATGCCCTGAAATATTAATATTCCGTGGAGTGTGTACAAAAATAGCGCGTTCCCCAGCAGAGCTGGAAATGGCTGCTGCACCGCCCAGCAAAGAGCTCAACGTGTTCTTGTCGCTCTTGCTCTCATTAGGACAACCCAACGAAGATGCCCTCTTCTTCGAGAAATGTAATTATCTCTTGGCTGCAGGAGGACGCTCAGGTCACCCTGCAGTACAAGTTACTGTGTCCTAGAACACTTTCCTTCTTTTCCTTTCTTTGCTTTCTCTGTCAGCAGTGTCACAGAAGTGGGCCAGCTGCGGAGCGCTGACGGCCTGTCCCTTTTTCCCCGGCAGGGTTGTGCTTTGGCTCGCTGGCTGCGGGTACGCGGCAGCAAAAACCAGAGCGCTGACAGATGGAGACTGCGCGGGGCTTCGGCTCCGCGGTGATAAATCCCATTTCTCCTTTTCCCAATGAGGCTAATTTGCCATCGCTTTTGGCAGTGCCGGTTTTGGGACCGTCGCCTTGCCGCCTGACGTCTGTCTCTTGTGCCGGCCTTTCATTTTTATTGGGTTGGATGCAATCTCTGTGGATCATCCTCAAGTAAGCAAAAGCCGCCGGCTTACCTAGCGCCCACCTAAAAGAGAACTTTGTAAGCCTAGCGAGGCAGAGATGACACCATTCAGTAGATCGCGAGATGAAATTGTGCTGCTTGCTAAAGAATCATCGCCTTTTGGAATAATTATATTCCTTGTTGAGGCTGCAGACAGTGGTTTGAAGGACCATTGCGGGTACGTACTGATGCTTAGTACCAGTACACTCAACCTTAAAGCTGATTTATTTTCTGCTTGGAGACCTTCAGCTTGAAAACTGAATTTCCTCCAAGCGTTATTGCTGCTCACAGGCACAGGTATGTGACCGCATAGCAAGGGTGGGATGTTCTTTCCTTTGCAGCTTGCTGCAGTTTCTACACCTGGCAGCTTCTTTTTGCACAAGACCAGAGAACTGTTATGATCTGGTGTCTTCATTCAGTTCACGTTTTATGGCTCTCAAAATTTTCATGCTTGATATGTGAAGATACATGTTAAGAGTCAGTTTTCTTGGAGAAATAAAACTCTTAGTGCCTTATTCTTAAATATTGTGGTTATGGTCAACATCATCTTGCAATTAGTTGGTGTTTGTCTAATTTCATCCATAGGTCTTGCTATACAGTCACGTATATTGAATATTGTCAGCAAAGCCATTATTTGCTTGTGTGGCTTGGATCAAGTACTTGTTTCACCTTCTTTATGGAATGATACAATCATAGTATTTTTCTATAGTAATGAAGTCCTTTTCAGCTCCCAGCTGAAAAAGTGTTTACTTAAAATCAGGAGGAAAAAGAGAACATGCTTAACACATTAAAATATTTTAAAATGGCATAACTTCCTTAAGGGTACTGCCAGAAGTTCTGGAGTTAGTTCTAATTTCTGATGGGCAATATCTCTGCTGAGGAACCGGCCCCTTCATGCTCTGCAGCATCTTGTTAGTGTAAATCATCCGTTCGAAAGTGCGACTAAGAGTGAATAACTCTGTAAGCAGCAAGTGCCCATTTCTTCACACGGCAAAGGGGCAGAACTTCTGCCAAGCTGATGATCGTGTTGGAAATCCTGTCTGAAGTTACACAGGTATTTTGAGAAAAGCCGGGGTTGATCAGCCTCTCCTGTCCTTACACACATACTAAGGAACGCTGTAGCTTTAATATTCTTACAACCATGACTTTCCAGTTGTTCAGAAGCTTATTTCAATTCTGCCTCTGACAGCACTATCAATCGGCTGCATTACTGTCCACAAAGAGTCCTGCAGGAGTAAGGCGTGGGATACCTTCTGCATTCGCAAAGCCTTTGCATTTGGAATATGATAATTCCTTTAGAACTTAAACTCGCTGAACGTTTTCCCAAAGAATTACGATGTAAGTTTTGGAAGGAGCATGCTCAGCTGATGCTGTGTTGTTGCACAAGACATTTTGCTTGGTTTTCTTTTCTTGGACTGCTCAGGACTATGAAATTTGCTTAATTCTTTTAGCTTGCAGCTGCAAATAAGCTGTCACAAACCCATGTTCCCTCTGTACGCTTGTACAGGCATTGCTAGTGGCGAAGGGAACTCTCCTTGAATATATAATAAATTGCAGTGCCTGTTGTTTTTTTCCTGGAGCACTGGGATTGGACTTTGACTGGATTAACAGATCACAGTCCTGCCATCACACAGCAGGCCACGTGTGACATAATTAGCAAGCTAGAAAGCGAATGGGCTTTAAAGGTGGTCGGCACGGCACCAAAGCCATCTGCTTAAGCGAAGGTTCAGCTCGGGCGCTCCAGTGATCCAGCGTAATCTCTCGTGAGGTCTGAGGCTGCACCGGGTGCTGCGACAAACGTGGCGAACGGCGGGGACGTTATTTATAGAGAACTGAATTCAGAAGCCCTTCTGCTGATATTCAGGGCTGTGTTTTGTGTGTGGTTGCACAGTTTCACCTGTAGCCTTCCTTAGAATGTATGGATTGGTGGGTAGGGTGAACAAAACGATCTTTGTTGGAGGGATTTTGACTTCTGCTGCATTCCAGGTACCCAGGAGTAGTTTCCCTGTAAGGTATAAGAAGCATAAAGCATAACAAGTTGCAGCACGTTCACGGACCAGACCTAAAATCTTGCTGCGAGGCAGAACACCTTGATTTAGCTTTCAGACCGTGTCACTTCAGAGTCCTGACGCGATGGGCAAGTTGTAACCAGAGTCTCCGACAGCTCAATTTCAAAGCCAAAGGTCCTGCAGAGCCTCGGGGACCTCCTGTGCGGCGGGGAGGGACGTGCGGGTGTTTCTCAGCTCCCTGCACTCAGCCACCTTAGTTTTGTTGGTTTGTGGCAAATAACTCAAGTCTGAAGTTGAGATTTCTCCCTTGCCCCTCAATTTGTGTGCCAAATTGAGCCTGAAGGACATTCTTGCAGATATTCAGTTGAGATATTGCTTGGAAAGACAATTTTTCTTTTGTAAGGTGGGTTCAGTGTGGGCAAGGCAACAGCTTCCGGGGAACTTGTCACTTATTTTCTGTTCAAATTCTCAGAGCTTAAATTAACTCTCACTGGAATGAGCAGCTTGTAAACGCAGAGGGGTTTATGTGGTCTTGTTCCGTAGCTATTCCTGACATCACTGGCCACAAGCGAAGTGAAAACAAAAACGAGGGGCAGGAGGCACTCATGTACTGCAAGTCCGTGGGCTTCCCGCATCCCGAGTGGGTCTGGCGCAAGAAGGTCAATGGAATATTTGAGGTAAGAAAACCGTGGCACCAGGCACGTATTAACCTGCCAGAACCCCCAGTAAGGAAGGAAACAAGCACCTTGGGTTTAGAGATACATTATTTAGGGTGCCTTATAACTTCTTGAAAGGCAGTTCCTCCAGAGTCTGGTATGTTAATGAGTGAAACTGAAATTTTTCAGGATAAAATGGATATTTATATTGCTGCTGTGTAAACGGAGTTGCTCGTTGCGTTGCCGCTGGGCAAAGTTATGAACTGTCCAGAAAGCCTGTGGCGTTCAAGGTACATGCTACAAATTGCAAAATGTGAGTTATGAAATGTGATTTTAAAATGCATTTGATTATAAATTTCTCAAACTATTTTCCAGTTTTACTGGTTGAGCTCACAAGACTTAATATGAGGATGTCAGGGATACTTATTAGTGTTTAAGTGATCATATTTTTTTCCATGTGGCAACTGATCTCAGTGAGCAGAGCAATTCCACCTGCAGTGGGAAGAGCAGAAGAGCAGCTGGATGTTGTGAAGTCCTCCCCCCAGCTGTTGTTACATTGCTGTATGGGAGGTAGCAGTTTGGCTGGTAGATAAAGAAAAATGTTAATTGATTGTTCCCTCTCAAGTGTGAGCTTAAATTTTTACGGGACAGTGCTGTGTGAGTGACTTACCAAGAGCTGCGCGTTGTCAGAGTCCTACAGTCTTGTGCACGTTGCCCTTTACACTGTATTTCTGAAGTTAATGAATTCATCCAAGATGAACTTTCAGGATGATCAAACATCCATATTTTGCCCAGGTTTTGTCCCTTTTAAATTCTTTAAACATAAGCAACTCTGCCAGTCTTTTTTTTAAGGGTAGAAAGAATGTGATGCTTTGAATTCCAGCTTCTCTCAATATTGCTGAAGTCAGTGGCTTAGGCTGCCCTGACCTCAAATCTGTGAGCAAAGGCCAAGTTTTATTAGGCCTGTCATACCTTAAATAGTTAGAAAATGCTCTCTAATGTGGAATAACCTTAACTGGCACTGCTTTTTCTTTTGTAGCCCCTGTATGTTGACATGGTTTTGTCCCCTCCTAGGGAGCATATCCTCTCCTGTGACTTGTCTCACCTGTTTAGATCAACCTGTTTGATCCTATTGCTGTGAACCGGTGATGGAGCGTAGCGGTTTCTCTTGAAGCAAAAGGCTGAGGCTGTGGTAGTTTCCACTGTCACAACCACTGGCATTTCATGGCTGATGCTGTTAAAGGAGAGAGAAAAGAATAAGAATAAAAATACAGCTTGTCAGTCAAGCTGGTATTTGTTGTCTTTTTGAAACACGATTCACTTTAGTGAGAGATACACTGGCAGTGGGCTTTTTTGTTGTGTTAAGGACCAGCCTCTTTGCAAGAATCCCTCAAATATCTTCTAGTTTCCATGCCATAGATACAAAAAGGCACCAGAACTTCCTAAAGCTCTTGGTCTTTTCCTCTTCCACCTTTCTTCTTTTATCAGGACATCAACAACTCTTCCGGCAGATTCTTTATTTCAAATAAAGACAACTACACTGAGCTCAGCATCACAAACCTACAGATCAACGAGGATCCCGGCGAGTACCAGTGCAACGCAACCAACCAGGTCGGCTCTGCCTCGGTCACCACCATCCTCCGCGTCCGCAGCCACTTGGCTCCTCTCTGGCCCTTTCTGGGGATCTTGGCAGAAATCGTTATCCTCGTTGTCATCATAGTTATTTATGAGAAAAGGAAGCGGCCGGATGAAGTCCCAGACGGTAAGTGTGCTCAAAGCCGCTCGGAAGGAGGAAAATAAAGGCAAAGCAGACGTGCGGAAGCAGAACGGAGTGGGGTTTGTGGCAGGAAGGATCAGCAGCCCAGTTTGTTCCGCTCCGAGCTCTTTGCTTTCTCATCCGTTCCCTCTCCAGACATTAAGCCCAGCAAGCGCAGAGGGTCCAAGTGCTGTGCAAAGTCCTAACCCTGGATTTCCCCAACATCTCAGACTATTGGGTGGGACGGTAGTTATCTTGATATCTCTAAAGCTTTTGTTGCACAAGGGGTTTAGCGTTCCCGTCTCTTTCTTTGCCCTGAAAAATCCTGCATGTCCGCCCTAAGAAGCATAGGGCAGCACAGGGGAGCTGGAAACACTGATCTGCCATTGCACTCCTTCCGTGTCACATCTGCATTGGACACTGGGCAGGTTTTGGAAGGAAACATTACATTTAAAAGAGATTGAGACCACAGAGATGCTTCAAAAATATGTTTTCAATGTTAAAAGAGTGGGGCTAGGGCTCTAATATTGGTGTGTAACTGAACTTGTATTTGAGGAATGCTCTGGAAACTGTATCTTATTGTACTAGCCACTGAGTCGATATTTTCTAAAGATTAGGTTTTTATTATCATGTTTGGTAGCAGTAATTAGTTCAACTGCGTTGGGTATACACACAAAAGTAGTAACTGTTTCATCTCTGAGCTTCGCCTGCATACCTTCATTTTTAAAAGACAGAAGAGGAGGCAGTTTGAGCCTAAAATGAGTCCTCGAAAGAACCAGATCGAAAAACAGGTTAATACGACACTTTGCTGCTTACTACAGTGTTTATCAAGAAAAATCCTTGTGAGGAGCTGCTGGTTATGCCATCGTGCTGTAGGAACATGACGCGGCCAAGTAATGGAGCCAATGCTTTCGAGTAGGTGGAGGGAAACATGCTGAGTCAGCCTGTGAAGCGCTGAGTCAGCAGTGCCATCCTGGGTCGGACCAGCCCTCTGCTGTGGGAGAGAACTTCCAAAAGCAGCAATAACTAGTTGCCGCTGAGCTGCACAAAGGATTGATAACGCAGCACAACGTTTGCCTTTTGGGATGGAAATAGAGGTGCTGAAACAGGGATCTGCGTGTAGAGTTTGGGCAAAATTTCACGGTTGCTGAGCTGTGTTTTGGAAAATGAAAAACAATAATCTTACAAAACAGATAACAAATGAGAATGGCTGAGGTGTCAATCCCTTCTGTAGCAGATCGAAACTTTCTTAAATAGTGCATACCTAGAGGAAACTAGCTGTTGATCTTAACCACTCGAGTAGCGTTTACTAACTGCTTACAGAGCATGCCTTGTTCTGGGTGTGTATCCAAAATTTAAACCATATAGTGCATGTTCTTCTGCATAACTAACGGCTTCACAGTTGCTAAGAGACTTATTCTGCCAGCAGTTTTTGAGTGGCTCTCAACCAGCCCAGAAAACTTCAAATGTATTAAGAAGAACAATTTGAGATGCTCTCTGTTTCACGTTGGCCAAACTTTGGTGTCAGGGTGGCCAGAGGGTATCTGACCTCTCTGTTGGTCTCTGTTCAGAGTTCCCTGCATCGCAGGTGAAGTCTCACAAGGTATCAATAATTATCATTTGATATGACAACATTAATTGCAAGCAGCCTCGAATGGGTTTAATCCAATAGAAATGGGCTTTGATGTGCCCAGATCGCGATGCAACCACCATGTTAATGTGATTAAGCACACGGTGGAGGTGAGGACTTTGCTTCCAAAGGCTGAAGTTTTCCTGGCTGGAAAACTTTTCCACCTTCTTGGAGGACAAAATCCCATATCACAGTCAACATCTGGGCAATTATTGCCCGGCTGAAGAGACACAATCGGCGTCGCATCTCAACTAAAGGCTGACTTGGGTCCTACGTTCCCTTGGATGTTCTTGCACTTTCTGTAGTGGCATTTGAAGCTTTCTGTGGTGTCGTGGTGGGAAACACCCCACAAACAGGGGCGTTTTACAAATGCGTATGTGAGAAATCCTCCATAGGCTGCTGATTTCCACACTTGGATGTTTTACTCGGGTTAATCTTAATTTTATTCTTTTAAACACGTTGTTACGGAATGCCGAAGTTAATGTTTTAATGCAATGGCGTGCTTGTCGTTTGGACTTGAAAGTCTCTGCTTCCAAAATCATACTGTGCCTCTACATGCTGCAGCAAGCTGAGCAGTAATGTCAGTGAGCCAGCAACTCATGCACATATTAGTTTAAACATCATATTAATATAAAGATTATTTGGCAACAGCTGTGATCTCTCGAGCATCAGCTGAGTGTCCCCTCCAGCCCACCCAGACGGACAAAGAACAGGTTTATTTAGAGGAACATGACGTTTCTCAGGTGCATAACCCCTTGGCAAACCCTACCGACAATTTCACCCATTTCATTTGAAGTCCGTACAAGAAGGTATTTGTACGAGCTTCACAGAAAAGCGAGCGATCTTACAGTTGGGCCTGCCTTAAGAAAAAATTAAGCAAGGCTTGTGGGCTGTACCTTTTTGAGTTCAAACAAACAAGTGGACAAAGGGCTGCTTGTTAAGGCACTTTTGCAATGTATTCCCTGGAAGCGTTACCTCCATCGAGAGGTGCTGCCGTGCTGGGAGGGCGAGGATGCTCCTTTAACTTTGGCATTTCCTAACCGTGTTTTTGGGTTGGTTTGGGTTTGTTTATTTCCGCATGGACCTTGCTTTTTGTCTTTCGTTTATTTGCTTGTTATGCCATGGAGCAGGGCTGCTCAGTAGCTCCTTTGCTAATATTTCCTCCTTCACATAATTTAGTTGATTATTTTTTTTGCCTACTGCTGTATAGCAGAAAAAGGACCTTTTGCACTCGTGAAATCTCCATTTCCACCAGAAATGGTGCAAGGGTGGTGCCCAGCGCAGGTTCTCGCTGTCATACCTGTGGATTTAGGGGTGTTTTTGTCCTCCCGGGAGGGGCAGCGACTGCAGTGACCCCCAGTAATTGCGAGCCCCCTTGCATCCAAATTATGTGCTGGAAGGAGGAAGGGAAGGCAGATTGTGCTTGAATTTCTGCATCCTTTCAAAACGCGACTTTAAACTTGCTTTTCCACGTGGGAGAGCAATGTATGGATCACAGACCTTTCCGGAGGGTCGCTGCATGCACTAGGAACGGGCTCAGAATGCAAGTTGCTCAACAAGAAAAGGAAGCAAATAGCTTTTTATTCCTCTCTGGTATGGCTGAAGCTGCTTATTTTTGAGAGCTGTAGCGATCAGCCATCGCGACCTGAATGTGGGATATATCAAAGATTCCTAAAGAAAGTGTTCGGGTTTGTTTTCTGTTGTTGTTGGATCAAATAGCCTAAAATGAGCAAAGACGCTGTTTTAAAGGGTGTGTGCTGGGGTAAGTAGAAAGTAAAAACTTCTTGGCGACATTCCCCCGTTGGAATGTAAACAGTTTTTACTTTAAAATCCATATTCTACATGCCCTTTAGTCCCAAGCCATGAGGTGACTGGGTTATAACATGTCCTTTTTCATTCTTCCCTTCTCATTTCTCAGCTTAATACAAAGACTTCCCCTAAAAGTTTTTCTGCTCCGGCTGCAGAAGCTCCATCCATATCCCCACATTCTTTCTAATACTCATATTTTTTTCTTGACTTTCCCCGTTCCTGCTATTGCTGTAAGTAATTTAAAGAACAAAATGTTTTCGCTGAAACCGTTTACCTTGTAACGAGTTAATTTTTGTTTAGGTTTGTTTTTCTTTCCTATTACCGCACCTTTCCCTTCCAAGCTTAATATTCATCAAAGGGAGGAAACGGTCAGAAAGGCACATTGCGTAGCTCTGACTATACCCTACAGTGTTGTATCACCGTGGTAATCAAATAACCCAGCTCCTCTGGGCCTTTATAAACTAATTTCTTAGCTGCTATTACGGGATGCGAATTCCTCCAGTTTAATGTAAGTAATCTCGGCCAGAGAGTCTCCGTTGCCGATACGCTTTTGCCTTCATTCCACTGCAGAGCGACCACTTTTATTTGTATTGATTTGCTTTACGGAGCGAGACGAGCGTCTCTGTTCGCCTCTTCTTTCCCCATCCCTCCAATATATGCCATTAATGAAGCCAAAGAGAAGAGCGTTACTCCAAACCCGTCTCAACTCTTCTTTTCTATAGATTTTACGTTTGTGCAAGTTTGGAAGCGCTTGAGTCCCTTTGGGTGCAAATCTTAGTGATGGAAGCACCCACCAGCATTGCGTTTGAAACTGCTACCAGTCATAAGATTCTACAGAAGATGAATTTGATATTAAAAATAAACACTTGAATCTTGCAAAGGAGGGAGAAGAAACTGAGTAGCATATAAAATACCTTCTAAATGAATTCTGAAAGAGGACACACACACAAAACACAGCCCCTTTTCAGGCTGGAGCAGGAGTTACATTCCCAGACAAGTTAATATTAATCTATTTGTCATCATCTCGTGATTTTAATGTGCAGATATTTTTGCCCGGAAGGATTGATTATACATTACACGATGCAGCGATTCTAACCTTTTGGTTCAGAAATGTGCTTTTTCAGGGCAAGACTAAGCAGATAATTCCTCGTTATAGCCACAAGAAGAGCTTGGCTGGTGGGCTTTTTGAACCTTGTATGGTATCAACAGTGGGGTTTTTGGAGCCTGCAGAATTCAAAAGCAAATTCCTGCCACAGGAGGAGCTTTTTATACAATTACAGCTCCCCTGGCAGCATTTTGGGAGCAGAATGGAATGAAGCAGCGTACGGGGAGGAAGTTCTCAATGGCCACAGGTTTTACCTACTGTTAGACTATCGGTGACTAGAGCAGGTCTTCTGGCATAAAGCTTTTGAGTTATATTGATATTTGTCGGTTACTATGACTTCTTTTTTTGTTGTTTTTCTTTTTTTCTTTTGTTGTTTTTATTTCCCCCCCCTTCAATTGCATCATACCTTTAAAAAATGGTGGTAAGTGAGAGATCTGCATGCTTTGGAGTTTGTTTAATCTCCGCTTTAGTCTATACAATGCACAAGTCATAATGTTAACACTTTTTCTTACAACTTCTTCATTCACGTTCACGACTAATTTGGATTTCAGTTTGCTGTTTTTAATCTTTATTTAGTCTAATTTTGTACTTATTTCTCTGTTGTTTTGTTGCCCCCCCGATTTTGCTGAGGTTTCGGTCTTTGTCTGTACTGTACTGGGGACACTTTTCCAGCAGTTAAATGGCTGAGCAGGGGAGGAACGCACAGGAAAATTGTCCTCGGGTTTATTTTCTTCAGGTTCTAGATGGGAAAGGGGCGAGAGGTGGTGAATCCACCGTGTAATCTGAACTATTCCAATAGGCGTTTTTGGGCAAACACCCGAGGGCAGCCTTTAGAAACGTGAGGCTTTTTTTAAAACAAAACAAGCACAAAACTACCTATCTGAAATAGCTAAAGATTTCCTAGTGAGAGCTTGAATCTTATTTCGGAAGTCAAGCAAAACAAACTCTCAAAGGTGTCGATGCTGCTTGTTAGAGAGCGGAGATAAGTCTGAAAGCAGCGGGGGAGCGGGGGGCTGTCTGTCCGTCTGTCCGTCCGCCCCGCTGGGCTCGCACAGCCCCACCTGCTTTCAGATCTTTGGCCGAACCAAAAAGCCGTTTGCGGAGGACAGTCGTAGATCTCCCGCGCTTTGTGTTTCAGTACCCGATGTGTCCGTATATCCCGCTGTACAAACACCAGCACTTTGATGTCCGGCTGTCCTGATTAGTCCCAGTTCTCTCTGTCCCTTGTCCGATAGTGTCACTGTTGCTGGTAATGGACTTCTGTGGACACCGGTGTGTCGCTAGTGTGTTATTTTTTGGCCGTAAAGCTCTTGGTTTGTGGTTAGTTCTTTATTTTTCTTTATTTCTTTTCAAAATATTTTCCTTTATTTTGTTCTGGTCACTGTCCGTGCTAGCGGTGGCTTTGCCTCTCCGTTGCCTTGAAGGTCCAGGTGGAGTAATGTCCCCCGTGAGCGACATTACTCCCGGCGTGTGCTCATGCGGATGCCTACACTGTTTTAAGACTGTAACTTCCATAACTGCTTCATGTGCACTGAGCACCCTTGTGGAATCCTGCTGAGAGTTTCTTAAAGACTTCAGTGAAACAAACCAACAAAAATCCCTCCGGAACGAGGTGGGAACGGCAACTGTTGAGTGCCAAAACCAGCAGGTCCTGAATTGGTCCCCCCAAAAAAATCCTTCTATGGGAGCGTTAACTTTCTGGATTGATTTTTTTGCACTTCTGTCTTCTGAACTACAGCTTTGGGGGCAAAATAAGGTATTCTCTCATTTAAAAAGTTCAATTGGTCATGAAAGAAGCTGGTGCGAAATGTTACTTATTGGCGGATCTTTTTCCAATTGCCAAGAAAATTATCTTGCCAAAAGAGAATCTTTTTTGCCACGAGACACAGGCAGAACGATGCCGTCAGTCTTCTGTAGCTGAAGTCTGTTGTGTCCGGAGGTGTTGGAGCCCTTTGCGATGCCCATTGCTATCCAAGGACTGCCTTTGGATTCTTAAATTAACTGCACCTTAAAGTAATTGCACCTTCAACCTCCTCCTAACCTGGCCTGTTGTAATTAGACCTTGAGAAAAATGGAATATGTAGAGGTTGTATCATCCCTGGGGGAAGATGAGCATGTGGTGTATATACCCCGGTGTGTATATACCAGTAATTACTGGTTGAATCGCTTAAAACAATATATATATATTAAAAAAAATCAATGCAAGAAAACAACCAGCAGGATTTTACAACTGAACCGTTGGTTTGTCCTCTCATCTATTTTTTATGAGATTGAACCACTGGAACTTGGGGACAAGATGAGTCTGACCATATTGCACCAGTCTGTCCGCTACAGTTGCAGTTCTTCATGACCAGCATTCCAAGTGTTAACTAAAAACCATTGAAGCAACATACCTGCCATTAAAACCTGAATCCAGAAAAATAACTCCATGAATCTTTGCACTACCCAGTGGAATGGCCTTTCCTGCTGTAGATAGATCGGTTTGCTGTTCGCGGTTCGGCCGGCGCGCGGGGCCAGAACTCACTCTGTTTTTGTTTTTCTTTCCTTTTCCTGTCTTCTCCCGGATCGCATCGGAATTTCTGCTGCAGATGATGAACCAGCTGGGCCAATGTAAGTGCGTTTTAAGGAAAAAAATATTAATGAGCATAATCTGAGGGTTTCTGGGAATCGACAGTAAATAGGTTGCGAACTGGGTGAAGGGAAGAAGCCAGAGAGTCGTGGTCAATGGGGCAGAGTCCAGTTGAGGTCTGTATCCAGTGCAGTGCCTCAGGGGGCAGTGCTGGGGCCGGTATTATTCAATATATTCATCAGTGATTTGGATGAGGGAATAGAGTGACTGTCAGCAAGTTTGCTGATGACACCAAACTGGGAGGAGTGGGTGACACTGGAAGCTGTGCTGCCATCAGAGACCTGGACAGGCTGGAGAGTTGGGCGGGAAAAATTGAATGAAATAGAACAAGGGCAAGTGTAGAGTCTTGAATCTGGGCAGGAACAACCCCAGGTTCCAGTATAAGTTGGGGAATGACCTATTAGAGAGCAGCGTAGGGGAAAGGGACCTGGGGGTCCTGGGGACAGCAGGGTGACCATGAGCCAGCACTGGGCCCTTGTGGCCAGGAAGCCAATGGGACCTGGGGTGGGTTAGAAGGGGGTGGTCAGTAGGTCAGAGAGGTTCTCCTGCCCCTCTGCTCTGCCCTGGGGAGACCACACCTAGATGATGGAGTGGAGCATCCTGTGTGAGGAAAGGCTGAGGGAGCTGGGGCTCCTGAGCTTGGAGAAGAAGAGACTGAGGGGTGACCTCATTAATGTTTACAGATATATAAAGGATGAGTGTCAGGAGGATGGAGCCAGGCTCTTCTCAGTGACAACCAGTGATAGGACAAGGGGCAATGGGTGCAAACTGGAACACAGGAGGTTCCACTTAAACTTGAGAAGAAACTTGTTCCCGGTGAGGGTGGCAGAGCCTGGCCCAGGCTGCCCAGGGGGTTGTGGAGTCTCCTTCTGTGCAGACATTGCAACCCACCTGGACACCTTCCTGTGTAACCTCATCTGGGTGTTCCTGCTCCATGGGGGGATTGCACTGGATGAGCTTTCCAGGTCCCTTACAGTCCTTAACGTTCTGTGATTCTGTGATATTTTGTGTGAGGTTACGGATGGTAATGGACCCTTTGGTTTGTTGTTGACAGAAGGAAAAGTGCTGTGGGCAAGGTCTTTGCAAGGAAAATAGTGCTGAAGGAGTTAGAAACAAGTATTTGTGGTCTCCCTGACAGGCTGGCATAGCCAATTTGATGTACTTGTTACAAATATTATAAGCAAAAAGCAAACGAAAAAACCAGCACCAACAAGAAAGTGGTAAAACTAGGAAGTAAAATGCCAGAGATGGGGCACAAATTGCACTGGGCGAGAAGGCGGCAAGATACAAAGTCCAGAAGTCACGTTGTCCTTGGCCACTGAAGAGGAGGGAAAAATTAAATGCCATTTAACTTCTTATTTATTATTATTAAACTTAAACATTTTTTCCTCTGCTTGCGACTTATTTTGGTGTGATTTTTTTTTTTTTTAATTCTTTCTTTCTTTCTCCAGGAAAACCAATTCTACAAACAATCATAAAGATAAAAACTTACGCCAGCGAAACACAAATTAAAAACGCTTCTCATGTAAGTATGACTCGCCCGCATCTCGGCTCCGCTCAGGCTAAAGCCCTTTTGCTGTAGCGCTTGGGGTGCGTAAAGATCTGTTGTTGTATTAAACCATCCCAAAGTCACTAGGAACGGCGCTGGCCTTCCTGCCACCTTGTCAGCAGCACTGGGGGGGCCTAAAGAGATTGTTCATAAGTGATGCAGGTAGTTTAATGACACGGATCATCGCTATTGCTAATAATAATAATGACCCCCCTTTCTGTTGGTGTGACCGCGGAGCGCTTGGCTTTGCACGCTGGGAAGGGAGGTGACGCTGGGAGCGCCGCCGGGCATTGACTGGCACCTTTTCTCGTTTCTTTTGTAGAGCTTTAAGTTTCTGAGAGACTGATGGCAATATGACCTGCTAAATTTAAGGGTTGGAACTCTTGGTTCTAGAACTCCAGTTCTGTCTGATTTATTATTATTTTATTATTTGATTTTCCTTTTCAAGTGAGCAACAATATGACTGTCTAACGCATGCCTTATTTAGCCTCTCCTGTAAGGATGACTTAGCCAGATAAATTTTAATAATGCTTCAGTGTAGAAGGTGTAAACTATTTTGGGCTTGATGTGCTGTGAATGTTGCTTTTTCTTTTTAATTTTAATTTTTATTTTTATTTTTTTCCTGGATCTATTTAAACATTAGGAGCAGTAAAGCCGGTTCACGCATGCGCCATTTTTTACTTCCTGTAGCTGTTCAAATTGGCAAAGCTCTAAATCGCACCGCTGCCATCTAGTGAGACTTTTTGTAAAGTACAGCGAAACTTAAAAATATATACAGTATATATTTATATTTTGGGGGAGGGGGAAAACCAAAATACAGTAATTGTGTTTCATTTTTAAGCTGCTGATCTTCATTCCTTACTGTATGTCTGAAAGATGAGAGAATTATAGTGTTCTGGTACTTAGAGACGTAATATAAATTGAAATTATCTTAAGGGCTTAACCTGTATAGAGAGACTTGGGTGTCCTATAATCAGGCTTCAAAAGCTGGAATGGTTCGATGTGGTGGTGGAATGCAGTTGAAAACGAAAACAAACCTTCAGTTTATAAATATATATATATGATTGCTTTTTAAGTGATTTTTTTTTTTTGTTAACTCATGTAAATTCTCAAATCCTTTTGCACTGATGTGTTCAACATATTCTTGTACATTCAATTCAGGCAAACTTTTATAATTTTCTTCTTTTTTTTTGTTTTGTTTAAATGATGAAATGTTACAGCATGGTGATATTCTATGCAACTAGTTATACTCTTTAGTTTGACACTGTAATTTCTCATGATTTAAAGACTGTAGAAATAGACCTAACAGGGTTCTCATGATGTGCGTAACTGTAGATGCATGAACTTGTGTTCTGTGTATTTGTTGAAGTGCAATGATGTATAAAAAGTGGATTCACCTGTTTTTAAAAATAAAACACTGACCAAAAAAAAAAAGGCATGAGACTTTTTCAGATATTTAATCACACTTACGCGTGTGCATCCCGAGCGTTGGGTATCCTGCAGCGTGTCATAAGCTGGAATTTCTCAGCCTTCTGCGAGTTTTTTCAATTCCTTCTCCACGTCCTCCACAAAAGCGGGGAAATTGTGATCCATGAGACACAGGCGGATGAAGGGCCCCAGCTCCTCTGCGCGCCACACCGCGCGCTGGCACGCGAGCGACAGCTCGGCCGGCCGCTTCAGCACACACTGCCAAGTTGAACAAGCACAAGGTACCATTACGCAGCTCCGGTAACAACGCAGCTCCATTAAAGCCATCAGTATTTAATAAAGATCTACCTTGTTTTGAACGCTTTCCATTGGGTAGGGTTGCAGTACGGTGTTTTTGCTGCAATACCCAGCTCCAGTCTCGCTTTTACGCAAGGGGAACAAACCCATTTATTTGGGTGTGCCCTCTGAATATTTGTTTGCTTTCAGTGTGGTGCTTTGTTCTTATGCAAATGGGTTAATAATTACACCCCAAAATTCCTGGTTTTGTGGCTTATTTCCTAGCTCCAGATCACGACAGGAGATCCTGGGGTTTTGTTGGTGCAGATGATGGCATCCTGATCAATTTTAAATCAGAAATGGGTAGCATGGCTTCCTGTGAACCTCCATGCTGGAAAAGGATGAAATGTGTCTAGCACACCCATAGGTTACTGGGTGACCCCCGAGTGCTTTCCTGCTGTGGTTCCTATGACAACCAGCTGAAGCAGCTTGACTACAACTTAAATTTTTCCATCGTTCGGGCTGCAAGTGTTCTCTAGACCTCCCCACCTTTAATTCTCTGTACCCGTCTGTGCTGAAGGCATTAAAGCTGCAGCATGGTTATCAATAATTTTGTACATGAGAGCAGATGTAAATCACTGAAATGCTGAAGGTAAGTATGACGTGCGGGGGCCTTAATATTTTTGCTAATGATTGTTGGTTCACACTGCACTACTGTTCTTTTCCTGGTGCAGAAAAATATCTGTAAAAGATGGTTGAGGAGCTTTTTTTAAAAAACAAAACTGCAAGAAAATGCTTAAAATCGGTGTTTCTGTTTGCTTCCTGCAGTGGTGGAAAAGGAGCATTGAACCCCTTTGTTTGAAGCAGGTATCGTGTTCCCATCTTATACAGGGACCACAGAATAGTTTTTAGAAGCTAAGGTGTTTATTATGTTGGGTTTAATTTACATTTCCTAGGATTGCCTCTTAAAGCAGAGGTTGGTCATGAAAAATACAGTTGCTAGAAGCAAAGTGCTGTGTTTGATCGCTTGCTTGGTGATGTGCTCTCACTGCTTTGTACGAGCAGAAAAGTAAGAGGCTGGAAAGAGTTTGCTCCTTAATTATCTGGTTCTGTACAGTCCCATATTCACAGTAAACAAGCAATGGTAACTTCCAGTTATTTTTAAAGCTTTTCCCTTGGTGAAGCTGCCAGTTCAATTACGGGATCTTTTGCTGTGTGTTAAGGATGGTTGATCCTTTCAGACTTGAACTACGACAAAAGAAGAGTCATCTCTGCAGTCAGAGGGGTACAAACCCATTCATTTGGGTGTACCCTGTGGGTATTTGTTTGCTTTCAGTGTGGTGCTTTGTTCTTATGCAAATGGATTAAGAATTACACCCCAAAATTCCTGGTTTTGTGGCTTATTTCCTAGCTCCAGATCATGACAGGAGATCCCGGGGTTTTGCTGGTGTAGATGATGGCATCCCGGATGTTCAGTGAAGATATTTACCCGATGTTTCCAGCATATCAAACAACTTCCTGTGCCCATGAGATTCAGTTACAGGATCTAAATACGAGATCATTCTTACCTGTGCTAGCTGTGTTACAGATCTTCTTTCTCCAAGGCTTGTGCAGGAATCTGGTAGAGGCTCATCTGGCTAAAAAAAAATCAAATGCAAATCAGGGCTGGTTGGCAAGCGGAGTGTGGGTTTGTGCAAGAAGAGAAGTGGTTCCATTTTTAGAGATAACGCAAAGAGCATGTGCTCAGCTACCTTCTGCAGTAAAAGGGCATTTTTCCTGGAACCTGAATGCACATCTGCTCAGATCTTTAAAAACGAAAGACATGAACTAATGGGCTTGGAGTTAAACTGTCATGTCAAAACTAAGACAACTTTTAAACTACTTACACAGTGTTGTCTAACTTCCAGTGTTGTCATACTTCCAGTATGAATGCTCCCCAGGAGGATTTTTCCTTCCTGGGGGCCACGTGACTGAGAAGTTGCTTGAAGTTACCTATTTTCTGAGCAAGGTTTTCAGTGTTAGCTTCTGGAGCAAAAGCATTATTACTACCAACAGTCTGACTGTTGCTGTTCAGTAGCATTCTGCCATCAAATACTTTCTTTACCTCTCATTTTTTGCTTTAGCTTATTGGAAAACGAGCAAAGCCTAAAGTATAGGTTATCTCATAAAGAACAAACAACAAATCTTGAGTATCAGCTGTTGAAGGTCTCTTGTATTCCTTCCTGGAAATGGTGTGAGATGAGTAATGTATATATATATTTTTTCCTCACACTTTCTCTACCAAATACGATTCCAGTGTCCAGTAGAGCAGGACCTTCCTGTCATCATGAAAATGATGTAGCTGAAAGCTTTGCTGTTCCTTTTTCAGGGCTCAGTCTTGGTCCTGATACTTTTATCACATACCTAAGGATATCCTGGCTAAGCTGGCTGGGGAATGTGTTTTTAGAGTGGGTGAAAATGATCTTCTGGATACCCAGGAGAGCAGATATTTAAGAATTGGTCACCCTCAGAAACACTTTTCCATATTTACTTTGGATCTTTGTCTTGGAAAGGGGAAACTCTGTTCCTACCCTGAATACACTTCCTAATATTCTTCCTATAGTCATGTGAAATGTATATATTAATTTTGGTTATTGGAGACTGAAACAAGGTATCTGATTGCTCAGCGGTATACTACAATAAGCGTGAGGAGCTGGAACCATGGTTTTGAGCATTGTTAACTTTATTCCAGGCACACTGAGACAAGAGCAAGATGATGACCAGTGCCAGCAGCTGCTTCCCTGGTCACTAACTCAGTTTCCCTGCATGTAAACTGAATTTTGCATTTCCCAAATCTACTTCCTCTATGAATAGACTGTCTCCTAATTTAACTGTTGTCATTTACAGATCTAGCGCTAATAGTTGATTGTTTTCCTGTCTCTATACTCTTACTTACCATAAGTAGGACTGATGCGTTTTGTTCGGTGTCCTGCTCTTGATTTTCACCGTTCCCCAGCGGGTGGAGAGTGTGATAGAGCTGCTGGCTCTGCTCATCCGTGACCTGCACCGGGACGTACTCTGCGAGTTTCTGAACGCAGCTGCAGCAGCGTTCCAGCATCTGCTCCTTGGATTCGCCACCAAACTGCACGCGGAACAGGCGGCATTCGTTCTGCTCCACAACCAAGGAGAAATTAAATTAATCGTGGATCCCCTCCAACTATTTGGATTTAATTAAAAACTCCTATTTCTTGTGGTTTGGAAGAAGGCGATTAATTTTCGGATCGCTGCACCAACGTAGATGCAAAGAAACAAGTTCTCGCTGCTATATCTTCGTTTATCCCAGCAGCTAGTTTGAAAATTACTTAAAAAAAAAACCTCAAGAAAATGGTAAGTGAACAGGGCCGCTTGTCAGCCAAGGGAACGAACCTTGCCATGACAACACGGGTTTTTACAAGTATAACAGGGAAATTGGGTTCTTACACTTGCTGCAAGGAGTATCCTATGAGGATGTGCCAACTCCAAACAGTTACTCATGATATAAAATGAAATGACAAGTACAGTAAGGAGAAGGTAACTTTGGAATCTAAACTAGAAGCAGCTAAACATAGCAAGTCAGCAGTTGGATCAGGAACATGAGAAACTCAAATGTGTTACTTTAAATAGTGAAATAATACTAAAAATAAGAAAAACTGGATCGATCTGGCCCCTCTGTATAGGTAGTTGTGCTGTACCATATAGAATCTTTTTTTTTAAGGTATATGAGGTCCAGCAAAAACAGAGGGGTGCAGGAGTCTGTCGTGAGCTGTCCCAAGTGCATTCAGCTGATGTGAGGCAGATACACATTGAATGCTCTTGTTTAGGGAGCGAATTAATGGGACTTTCAGTTTGATCTTGAAATTTTGAATTTGAAACACAGTTAAAGTACTAGAAAAGAAGCAAGTTTTCCTTGGACCGATGTAGCTTATTGGCATTGTAAGCATAAAAGCTCGTATTGGTGCCTTTTAAAGGGAAAAAATGTCAAAAGAATTCAAACTGTAGCACTCACTTTACCAGTGCCCACTGACATTCGCTCCAATTAACTAAGATGTCAACTCAACTGGCTCAGCATCGCATCGCCAAGAACTGTTTGGTGGAACTGCCGGACAGGTAAGATCTCATTAAAATGACAAAAAAAGTAATATGTGTCTTAATTTGAATGCCTTTTGGAGGCTTTCGAAGCACACTTGTTTCAGTTACCCCTACATTCCCCTACATCCATCCTGAGCTTCTCAAAAATGTAGTTTAGAAACCCATTCTGCTAGCTAAGAGTCCACAACGGCCTATGAAAAGAATGCTCTTTAAGAAATGAGTAAGTCTCGCGATAAACACAATATTAATGACTTATAAAACGCAATCAGCTAATGTCCACGCAGTTTCTTCTGAAGTACGCGATCCCAGTGATTAAGCTCCATGTTTCTTTGACATGGATTATTCAATAACTGCAAAGCAGGTAACAGGCAGCAAAAATGCAAACATAGGAAAGAAACTGGAACCAGTGAAGCAGTAAAATAAGACTGAGGAGGAGCACAAGGTAAGTCAGAAATGGTGTAATATTTTTGAAGATTGGCATAGAAGCTATATACACTGATGGCATTTAAGGGATCACTTCAGCTACATTTTAGGATATGAAGTAGAGAAACTATGACAGGACCACTGCAGTGCCACTAAATCCAGTTCAAGGCAGGTGACTTTATGGTCAGTAAACATCTAGATGCATTAAACTCATTTAAGACTCTTAATATTCCTCCTTTTCTGAGCTGTCCCTCAGAGCTTTTGTTCAAGCCTCAAAAAGTGATTGTGATATTGATTTAATGTTTCCTGTGAGGTGCAGCAGAATCTCTCGACACTCTGCTGGGCAATGGGTTCTGTTAACTGTAAAGAAAACTGATGACGTACTGATTGATCAGAACTAATTACTGGAACGGCTCGGTAGTTCAATGATAATACACGTTTCATAAGGATTGACAAAAATCAGAAAGCCAAGGTATTTTGGTTTCAGGCAAGCATAGCCTGTGAATTTAAAATAGTTTAAGACACTTATGCATTTCCTAGTGGCAGCATTAGACTCGGCTTATTCTGAAATGAGTCCTTATATTTAAGGATAGATTCTAAAATAAATACCGGTCTAACTGCTTGAGTAGATAACTCAGAAAAAGCCTAAAAGACATGGTATTAGCAGTTACCAAAGACATTATGATTCAATCCATTGTAGTTTAGAGTAAAAAAAATAATCTTGTAATTGATACAGACAATTCACAGTATCTCACAGTTTATCCACTGTTAAGAGATCTTATACAGAACTGTGTCAGCTATTGGAAATATCAGAAGCAGCTCACCTTTGAGTGTGCGCGGAGCAGCAGGCAGTCTGCTCTTCTGACTACCTTTAACCACTTATGGGAATCAATTAACGAAAAGCCTTCCTGAAATGAAGCAGAGCACAAACACACAACACTCAGCAGCTCACACTGAAGTTACATGATGTAATTTAATCCCTAATGCAATTAGTCTTTTGTATCTGTCAAAAAATTACCTATATGTGATTTTTACTGTGCTAGGAATTGTGTGCTTCACTGAGTAATATTTCCAGTAGTACAGCTGAGTTTCAGCAGTGACCTGTGAGAGGTATCTTTACGTGTCTTGTTCCTTTAAGTACATTAACACAAAGCCTTTCAAAAATACACCGCACGAGGAATTAAATCTGAATCTGCAGCTCCAGTAACAACACTGAGTCAAAGTACACTCCAATCTCTATAATATTTTACATTTCTATTTATGCGTGTTATGAAATACATAATAAACCAGCTGCATCAGAGCTTTACATTCTTCTGCATCCCATGGAGTTGCCCAAGAGGGCAGCAGAGAGCAGGAAAACCTCAACGAGGGGACATTTCGTTCAGCTCAGGCCCGTTTTCTCCAGCTGGAATTCAGGTAAACGAAGCATCTTGATAAAGATGTTTTTATCTTGCAGTTGTGTTACCTGTCAGTCTCTTCAGGGAGGAGATGACAGCGGAGAATATACAGAGCAAAACACCAGTATGATGTTAGTGGGGTAAGAACAGAACACAGCACTGTTACAACATTGCCAGAATAATCATGTTAAACTGCACATTAGAATATATTACTTTGAAATTTGGCTACAGCTGTCCAGGGCTGGGGAGAGTTTGGCCCCAAAATATTGGTTAAAGCTGAAAATAGAAAAACATGGGCAAGTTAAGGTAGTGATTGTGCACAGCAAGAAGTTATGGCAAATGTCACAAATTTCGGTCATGCCAACATCGTGGAAATAGCAGCACCTGTGATGGCAAAAAATTGACATTAAATGTGCACACGCATTGCAAAGAGGGCTCAGTACATGGTGGTACAAAATACAAGACCAAGTGCATTTATTTTTTTGTGAAATAAACACTAACTTAAATTCCACATCAGCACAAGGACTTAATTCCCCCATTTAAAGCCATAAATCTTGGAACATGTTTTAACTTCTATTGAGGGGAATATCCATCCTTTCTCAAAACACAACAGCCACATTAGCTTGTGGTTACTTGTGCTGCTTCTGTTCATTTCAAATAGTTGCTGTTTTTGAGAGACAGCAAATATGTTTATTTAAATACAGCTGTTCCCATAGTAAGTCTATTTTATAGGGGTTTTCCCTATACTGTAAATGTAGGTAGAACAAACATTTTTTTCCTTAAAATAATAACTGTTTACAAATAAATCATAAAAATCAGCCAGTGTTTAACATTCCTACCAACTATTTTATTGATGTTTCCCAAGCTGTCATCCATTTATATGTCCTGTTTCTACAGTAAAGAATGCTGGGAAAAAAACAGCATTTGGAATTTTTAGTTATGTACTCATATTAATTCAACTTCAAAAACGTAATTAACTGAAATGTAATTTAGTTCAGGTTTAATTAACTGAAGAACAAAGCAGAAAGTGTTTCGTTTTGTCTTGCACCTTTGGGTGATTGCGTATTGCCAAGCAGAAATAATTAAGAGTAGCTAAATCAAATAGAAATCTCAGTGCAGTACTCCAGCAATACACAGCACAAGTATTATACCTGCGAAAGGAGAAGAAATGGTTTAGAGCAGCTCAGCTCTGCAGAATTACCGTCCTCTTCATTCCATTTGCCTGATCACAAGCAGACTGCATTTTTAAAGGAAAACGGATGTTAAGATAGTTTACAAACATGTCTCAGTGTCCTTAAAGAATGTTTAAAGTCATCTCGAACACACACCCATTCCTCAAAAGTTTACCCATGAAAAATACGTAACTTGTTTTCTGATAGAAACACTGAGCATGTCCACAATTATTTGTTAAAACAGCATCGAAGTGCTTTAATGAGCAGTTCTGGAGCTTTCTTAGATACCGTCATCAATTATTTCAAACCTACAGCACCTCCCCACACAGCAGTGTACGCTGCACAAGGTATTTTACCAACCTGTTCAGTTCAGTTTACATCACTGTTCACCGCAGAAGAATCAACAAAGGAGAGTTCTGTGTGAAATACAAACCAGCCGAACCCTGGGAGTTCACGCTTTTTATTCTGTGACTTCGATTTTTTTCTGGACTTTTTAAAAAGCAGCCACCTGCAGTACTATCAGCATAACGCAGAGCTTGCTGGCAGCTCAAAGGTTCATTTTGGCTTTTGTAAAATGTATGCACCACCGAAGAACAGATGCACCCCGACTTTTATCTTCCTAAAGAAAATAGAAGGTACAAACCAAGACAGTTTGCATCTATTAATGCACTGATTTTACTACGTTCCTTGCCAATTTTAAACTGGAAGAGATGAGAATGTATCAACTACAGTATTATCTATTTTAAAAGCATCCAGTTAATAAGTTTTATTTGTTACAGATGCTGGATTAGAACTATTTTTTTAAAAAATATTACCTAGGATGATCATGTTAAAATTCTTGGGGTGGGACAAGGGTTCCTGCTCTATCATTACTGCTGTAGTCAGAAAGACAAAGTTAAGAACATTCACCACTGAATGGATTCTTGAATTTAGCTAGCAGTTTGTTCTTGGGTTACTGTCAGAGGGGAAGAAAGCCCTTTATTATTTATCCACAGAAATTGTACAAAAATGCAGCATAGTTATTCGAGGTGAGAAGGAAAAGGTGCCCCTGTGACACAGATCTCGTGCCTCGCTGTGTTCCTACACGGCGGTACAACGTACAAAGCTGTGATAATCGTTATCCAGTCCCCTCAAAACTGGGAGCCTGTAGTACATCAAAATGTCTGAAAAGCAGGGCTTAGAAGATAGATCAAAAGCCTAGACATCAACAACTTAAAAGATGCACTTACTACATAGCAAGAAACAGTTCTGTTAAGTAGATGAGAGGGAATTTCAATGCGAGTAAGGCAGCACGGACGTGTTGAGAATGCCTTGGCAATAAAAGGAAATATTCAGTAGCCCAGACCAGCAAGTAGAAATGAGTGTGGGCAGTAAAAACATGAGCTGAATCATTCCAGCAATTGCAGCATTCCGTCCAACTTCATACATTCCCTCTGCAGCAGAAACTTGTACGTTATCCTCTGTGACAGAATGTCCATTGTGATGGACCCCAGTGAGATGATTTGGTCTGTGACAGATTCAGAACTATATGTACTTAGTCGTGCAAAGCCTGTTTAGATATTGTGACAGGTTTCTGACAGCTCCTGAGAGTCGGAGACTAGAGGGAGATAGAACCCATGAGATTAACCGTTTCTACAGTCTGATAACTTCTACAGCAATAACACAGACTGCACAGTATTGCAGTTTTTTTGTTATAGGGCAACTCATGAAGGAGTTTGCAAAATTTCAGCAGGGGCCTGTGCAGTTCTGGCTGGCTTTGAGTCTACTGCGTTTTAAGCTGCTCCTGCTCTCCACATCCTGTTGTCAACAGGCTTTAGAAGACACCTGGCCAAAGACAGGGGTATAAACTGTCCTTGGACAATGAAGAAAAGCATTCGGAGAACCAGTAATGGTCATACTTATTTTTATATCAATGCTGTTATCAGCATCACTGCCCGTGCAGCCTTTTTCCAGCACAATCCCTCCACATCACCTCTCTGTTTGATGATCCTGGCTGCTTCACTAGAGACATTCCACAGCCTTTGTTCTTCAAAGACTAAAAAGATACCTGTAGGTTGGGATTGTCCCAGGAAGAACAATTTTACCAAAGTGTTTCGCACTGGGTTAGTTCTGTATGCACAGAACACACCTGCAGAATGAGCCCAATTACATCAACTCAAGTGCACTCAAAAGAATCATCAATCAGGTTTTAAAACACATACGACACTGGTTTCATGTAATTTTTCTCTAAAACTTAATAAAATGTTGTTGCGGTTGGTAGAGAAGCATTGCCAGAATAACTTAAAAAGCAAACAAACTTTTTTTTCTTTTAAACTCTCAGATTTTACCAAGCATGTCTGTTCCTCCTCTATTCTGCACTATTCTCAGCTGTGATTGTTACTGCAATATCTCAGTGTCTCTTAAAAGCTGATAGCGCTCCGAAATTCCTCAGCTGGCATTTCAAGCCAGGCAGCCGCCTGAAAGCTTCACTGGCCACTGAACCCGGGAGCTGCAAGAAAGTGCTTTTCTCAGCCAAGTCTTTATGAAGCTTTTCTCATACTCCCCGTGCTCATCCCTCAGGACAGCGCTTTTATCTGCCCGCTGGCACTTGCCAGATTCAGTCTTTGCCAGATGCAGCCTTTGAAGGGCTACAGCTTTTGCCTGTGCCTTTTTTGCTCTTTAGTTAGTTATTAAAACTTACTTTCCGTTAGCCTTTATTTGGTTATTTCAAGGAGATTCTATAAAGTCATATGAGTCTACTAGTTAGTAAACATTTGCAGCCATCTCATTGGGATACTGGAAACAGGACCAGCCCCAGGAGAGATGCAATCCAAGCAGAATTTGGCAAGAGATGGTGGTGAGTCTCAATTCAGTTGTGTTTCTTCACCTATCTGGACTTTCAATTACTCCGTTCTTTTTTCTTATTCAGCACAACTGCTGAAACACTTTTCCACGTTCTTTTTTTACCTTGTCCAAGAACATTCTGCTTGTCCTCACGACATACGTGAGCCAAATACTGTGTCAGGGATGTATGAGGGATATTCAGACAGACAGCTCACTGTTAGCTCATCTATTCCACACTCCTAACACATTCACTGGACAAAAAATTTAAACGGTATCCTTGGTTCTTCCCCTATACTTACAAAATATTTCTGTAAGTTTAAGACATTTTAAGAGGCACAGCAAAAACTAATTTATAAGCTTATACATATTTAAAGGTAGAAAATGCTCTTTAATATATTCTATATATATATTAAAAAGTTTTTGCTATCTTAATGCTGCAGCATCTTCCAGTGGATCGTAAGAGCTTTCAGATCTATTTATCAGCCAATTCCTACTTGTTGTCATCACTGAGTGTTGGTGATAAGCACTGAACACACTTGATTCCACTTTCCAGCACAGGCCTTCTCTGTCCTCCTAGATGGGGTGTTTTGTTTAACCTCTTCAGTGTCACTGTGAAATCTTTACAGTTTAGTCGCTGCTCCTGCTTAGGTACAGGCTACAGGAAAATGAAGCTGTGATTTTGTCTCCATGAATATAACATGTATGTCAGATCATATTACCCAACATAGATAAAAAAAACAAACCATAAACTTTGATAAACCAAATTATCAAAACCAAACTACTCACAGTTCATTGGCAAAAAAAACAGCTGGACAATACAGCACATCTTATAGGGACTAATAGTTATATTTTTAACTACTTCTTAACAGCGTGTTTTTTCTGTTTTCTTAGGCAGAAGAATAGTGAAAAAAACAGTAACTTTAAACACCAGCAGCCCTTAGTATTACATCTTAATCTAGATTTTTAGGGGCACAGAAGAAACAGTGTTCCTCAGTATGAAATAACACAATTAATATTATTCTGATAAACACAGAGAGAAAGCAGCACATGAGAATTACCATGAGCAAAATAAAACTGGGCATTTTCCTTTTAGCGGGAGAGAACATGAAGCTGAGAAGGGAAACTAAGTTAATGCTGATGCTAACATGAATGGAGCAATATTCTTTATACATGAGAAACTCACCAGCACTGCTCGCCCTTGGGAAATAAAGAAATGGCCAGATACCACAATGGTAAGGATCAGATGGCCTGATTCTTCATTTGATTCAAAAACCTTTAAAAAGATACACAAAATAAAAACCTAGCCCTGTATGCACAAAATCTACATATTCCATTTCTAATGCAAAATAAGTCACTTCAAAGGTCAGCGCTAGAATTCAGGTCCATCATTTACCTCTCAGCAACGCAACTTGCCTTCTCCCACAGACAGGAAGCACATTTAAGAATTTTTTTACTAGTTAAAACTGCATATCCAGGTTTGAACAACTGTAAGCAAACATCTAGACTCTTCCAACTTGATTTCTTAGGGATGTAGTTTAGTGTCAGTGCTAACGGTTGGATTTGATGATCCTAGGGGTCTTTTCCAATCAAAATGATTCTAAGGTCTATAGTTTTTGATACAAGTCACTGCTGAAAGAATTAAAAAAAAAAAAAAAAGGCCACTATTATATCACGGATGTGTTTACATTAATGACGAAACTAAATCTCTCCTGTTTGCTGCATTAGTGCGACAAGACCCCCGCAAAGCCCTCAGTTGTTACTGCTCGATACCCACTGGAGCCAGTCACAGCCGCACCAAGCGGCACCCCCCCGCACCTTCCAAGAGGAGGTGTTTTGCCCCTCATCGTCGGATTCTGCCGGGGGCAGGAAGCGGCCGTACCGCTTCAAGGGCCACGTTGTGGCGCTGCCGAGAAGGGAGGAGGATCCGCCGCCCCCGGCCGCCGCCGCCATCCCGGCCTGAGGGGACCGCGCTGCACCGCAGGCAGCGACACCGGGCAGGGGCTGAGCGGGAAGCGGGAGCCAATCGGAAAGCAGAGAGAGCGCGAGGGTGGAATTGTTCACCAATGAGCGGGCGGCAAAGGAAAGGCGAGCCAATCAAATAGCGCGCTCGGGCTCGCGCAAGTCTCTCTCTCGGTGCCGCTGCTCCGCTCTCCTCAGCGGCGCTTCGTGCCGTCCATTCCCGTTCCCTCGTATCTCGTCTCCTTTCGAGGGTTCCACCTTTCCGAGGGGAGCGTGTCTGCCGCCCGCCCTCCTCCCAACACCCGCCGGGCTACCGAAGTAGCGGGACCGCCTGGCGTGAGCCGCGGGAGGGAGGAGCAGGGCGCTGGGGCGCGTGCGGCCGCCATTTTGTGGGTCTGAGGGACTCGGTCCGGGCCGCGCAGACAATGGAGGCGGCGGCATCGCCAGCCAGGGCTGTGCCCGTCACAGGGCGGCCTTTCTCAGGTGAAACACGTTCAAGTCCATGTGCAAAAGCTGTCCTAAGCTCTTAAATTGCCTTTTCATTTCTTGGAGCTGGGCTCACTATACAAAACTTTAAACGGTGCTTGGAGTGGGATCTGTGTTAAATGTCCAAGAGCAGCTCTCTTTATGTTTTTTTTTGTTACCTCCACTGCGGTGTTGCATGTTATTAGTCCAGGTTTGCACAGCTGGATTATTAAAATCACACTCTCTCCCTTCTCGTATTTTCTCTGTCAGTAGGTTGTTCCTAGAATTATGTAACACCACACTTTCTCCAGAAAAAGAGTGAGGGTGAAATGACTCATAAATAAGACTGCATTTAGGCATTCCATTTATAGTACATATCCTGGCCAATTAACAATAAAAATATGGGCATTAGGCAGTCAAGGTCATGGAGGGGGCATGGAAGAGGCAGTTACTGTTCAGGGAGATGTGCCTGAGAGTCCCCTGACCTGAACAGGCTGAGGGACGACAGCTCTAATCCCAGTTCTCAGCATTGTCTACCACCAGCAGCACATACTTGAGCAACATTAAGCTTGGCTAAATAGTCACACTTCTAAAATGAAGCAGAATAAAGAAGTTAATGCGCTTTTTTTCCTCTTTGTTAACCTGTATGGCTTGTGCTTATGTCGCTGGCTTAGCTGATATGAATAAGGTTAAAATGGAACAAGTGGCTACTGTCTCATTTGAAATAAAACCTTGTAGGACAAGGTTAAGCTGTTACTTAAACTGCAATGGTTCAATCTATTAGGAAAATATTAGATTGACATTTATGTCATGCGACCGTTGTGGTTTTCATCACCCTGAGCGCCAGATCTGAGGAACTGTTTCCATAATAAACAATTTTACAGTGTTTTCTAAAGGAAGGTGTTTATCTGAATGCAGATAGGGAAGCACAGGCAGAAAGGCATTAAATAACTTGACAAGGTCATCCAGAAGAGTCGGTAATGAAACAGGGAATACAGTGTGGGCCTCCAAGCTGCCAGTTTTCTCTAATCGCTGCCTCCCAGAAGGATTTCTCAAATTGTGCTTGTCAAACATTCAGACTTGGACTGTAAACTTGGGACTTTCTCGGAAGCTACAGCAGCAGCTAAATATTATTGTCAGAGAAAGACACAACGGGTGCATATAGTGATTTTCCCCTAGTTCAGCTGAAGCTGTGTGGAAAACTCTTTGTTAGCAGCATCTTCTAGTGTCTGTTCTCTAGAAGTGATTTCTGGCGGATGTGCTGGAGGGAAACCAAATCTCAGGCTTTTACCAAAACAAAAATTAGAAACTGTGGTTTAAAAAGAGGCGAAAGGAAACCAAGAGCATCAGATTGTCCCATCAAATCCTTTAAAAATAACTTCTTATTGGAATGGCATGTGAAAAGGACGACTATGATTGGTCAGAATCTCAATCCACTCTTACCCAAATGTACCAGTCAGAGCCACGTTCACTTGGGATGCTGAACCTGAAACATGATTCTAGCACCCTTTAGTTTCTGATCGTAGCTTTTTGCTTGGCTAGAGTCTATTAGTTTGCTTTTAGCTTTTGGACTTGAATGCGTTATGGGTTTAGATGTGTATAATTTATAGTTTGAACTGGGAGAAATGAGCATTGTATTAAGCCTGATTCTGATTTTTTTAGGGAATTGCATGATTAGTTCTGTATTCAGAGAGCAGACATGTAGGAAGATCGTTAAAATGCTTTTTTTGTAAAAGGCTACAGAGGTTGCCAGTTCTTTAAAATTACCAAGTAGAATGTAGACGAAGGAGACTGGTGGGCAAACCTGACAAATTAGAATGCGTTTCTTCAGAGATGAGATAGCAAATCCCATCTACGTGCTGAGGGTTTATCACTGTGGTTTGCTTCAGATTTGCTTGAGACTTCCCAGCCAGCAGTGGTAAAAGTTAATTCTCTCATTGCAAAAGTCCATAGTCCTATTAATAAGTTAGAGAAATGCTGCCAGGAGCAGAAAGATCCATGCAGGAGGAGAGATCTGTTCTGTTCCTGAACAAAATGGATTTGATAATGTGCTAGTAATTGTTATATGTGTAACAGTTGATTTTGGTACTAGGCGTTTTGCTGAGCCATCTACATGATTGATTTTTAATAATAATGGTGGTGATAACAGCAAGAATAAAATCCTATGACTATAACTTTATTGTAAAGTGTGTCTGTCAGTTGCCCATAAGTGCAAAGATGGACTGGAGTAATTTATACAAGTTGAACAAATAATGTATTAAGAAAATCGAGGCTACCAGATGCATGAAATGAATAAAATGAGCAACAAAAGGTACATTTTAGAAATTCTGGAGGTTTCCATGTGGTACTGACATCTTACCATCTGCTTCTACCCAGCTGTGTTAAAGGGATAAATAGGGCTATTCACAGTGGCATAAATAACAGGCTAATGAAAACATTCTATTCAGAATACTGGATTGATTGCTTTGATTTTTACAATAACCAGTGTTACCTTATGCTGCAGTTGCTTTGTTAGTAGTTGTGAGACTCTCAGTAACTGACAGGTTCATTCCATTAATCACCACTTCACATAGTTGTACCTACTTTAATCTGAATGCGATTTGACATTGGCCAACCTCACTGTTCAGATCTCTTAGTGCTAATGAAATTACAGCATCTTGGTATTTGATTATCACGTAGCACTTCTGTATCTATCACAAAAATACCTTCATCCAGTTGTGTTCTGGGTTCTGGTGTGGCCTCTGCTGTCCTGAGGATGTCAGACTTTCACACACCTCTGAGGAAACCTCATTCCCCAGCTGGCACCAGCTGCACTCACTGAATTTTCCTCATCACATTTATCCTGTTTCACTTTTTTCCTTGCCAAAATCTACCCCTTGCAATAAGCTTTAAATTTTTAAGTGAAAACCAGAAACCAAATCAGTGCATTCCTGACTGAATGTACTTCAAGTATTGTTGTAAGGTAGGAGTGAAGTCTGATGACTTGTGTTAGGCATCAGGCTCAAATTGTAATTTGCAGTTACACTTCATAGTCCCTCTTTTCAATGGCCATATCAAGATTAAGACTGAGAATCCACTAGTTAAATACCACAATAATTAAAAGGTTCTTCTGGCTCAGAGTCTTTCAGAATTTTAAGCAGCTGATCCAAAGTCAAAACATTTTCTCCAATGAAGTAATTGTGTCCAAGGAAAGTCTTCAGTTGTCTTTTTTTTTTCCCCACAATTTATTCAGTTTTAGTATGCCTCCAGAAGTTGAGTCCATAATTCATGTATTGTTTCTGTTTATCTGATGGTGACACTCCTAACTTGTCAAGTGTTGTATGCCTAAATGACACCTTCATCTTACTCCCTAATTTATATTATTTGTGAAGATGCTTGGGATATACAAGAAAGGTGTGGAAGCTCATACAGACATACATGTTGATGTGCACATTTAGTTATGTGACAAAAAAATGTAGCCATCTAATTCTGTGGTTTGCATATCTTAATTGTCACAGCCATGGGATTTGCTGGAGCGTTGCAAACCGAGTCAGAGGCTTTAAATAGGTAGGTGGATATAGATGTTAAAAAGTCTGTTTACACAAGGTCTCCATGGCTGGTCTGCAACAAGTGGAAGAGCCTGTGCCAGTTCTTTTTGTCGATAGAAAGCAGAGGTCAGCAGGGACAAACAAAAGACAGGGTGACTGGATTTGGATAAAGACCCCTGGCTTAATGATGGCTTTGGCCTTTTCTTTTGAGACTCTGCCCCATGAAGTGTTAGACTTTTTCTAGGGAAGGTCACATTTATCCAAAGAGTAATTTATTTGCATTCCCTTCCTTTTGAGTTTTCTAACTTTATCGCTCATTGCACAGGTGAAGGAGCCTATGCCTCACACCTTTCGCATTTAAATAAAAAACCACCCACAAACACCCTTTACTGTCAGTGCATCAGTTTTGCTGAGTGCCTTTCATTTTCCATGACCTCGAAAACATAAGGGCGTTTGTTAATTAATTCAAATTTACAGATGGGTGGAGTGGAGAATTGCAGATTGGAGATAAGCAATTTGTTGTATGCCCCTTATTTGACGAGGATTGTGGAAGGAGAAATAGTCCTCGCCATTGCCAAGATTTCCTGTTCCAATCAACTGTGGTTTTCATTTAACCGCTGGTTAAATAGGGACCTGAGCAGGAAGAGAAGAGTCTGCATGTAAAGTAATTATTGTAAACTGAATTTCTGACAGTATTGGATATGGACAAGAACTGTAATCATCTCTGCTTTTTTAATTCTTACGCCGATTGACTGTGGATTTTTCTTAGTGTAAGCCTGTATATACTGCTATAAATGCAGCAATAATGAAAGGGACTTCTGACTTCTACATGACTGTCCCTTGTTTCTGCCCAAACATGTACCAGACTGTTAAGAGATTTGGCAAAGAAAAAAATAGATATTTTTTCTCAAGCTGCATTTAACTGTTTTTAGCAGTCCTTGCAGTGAGCTTGTAGGGGAAAATACCTCTTTGATTATCTCTTTAAGTTTCAGCCCTACAGCTCACATCAGTGAGAGTTATGTGTGCATAGAGAAGGAAGAAAATACATCTCGAACTTCTGTGCGTTCTCAAAGAAGGATATTCTCTCCCCAACACCCACCTTAATTCTGAATTTGCTTTCTAGTCGACTGGTGTATCGTGTTCAACCTAGGACTTAGTGAGCAGGTGAAGAGAGGACTCTATATCTAGTATAATATAGTTGCTGCATCTTCGAATAAAAAGGATACTGTGTGGTACACTTAAGGCCACCCTGCCACCTTCAGCTGTCCCTCTGACCTTGTGAGACCCTGAGTCCCACACAGTTTGGGAAGCAAGCAGCAGAATGCCAACAAACTTAACTTACTTGCTTAATTTCCCCTATGTTTTGTATTAATATGAATAGCAGTATAGGAGCAGGGGTGTCCTTATATAACAAAATGTTCTCTTTCAGCTTAAGGTTAATGTAGTTACTCATATTTACCGCACATAAAATCGAGGTCTGAATCTCCTGCAGCAGGATACAAGTAACTTCAATGAGAGCGAGTTATATTCTGTGCCAGGAGTTTCTGCGCCAGGGAATGGGGTATCACGTATTTGTGGTTTCCCCAAATCATGTAATATTAGATACTGGAGGCATTCCCATCGCACCAAAGATGACAGAATCAGTATGTGTAAAAGAGAGTATTGATCAGAAGCATGCGGTGTTACACGGGAAATCTTTGTTTGCTCTAACAGCCTCAAACAAAAATTAAAGACCTGATCTTTCTCCAGCCCTCAAAGGCTTCTGCTTTGGCTTGCATATGGTACAGTGTAGAAATTATGCTATACTGTCATGTACAGCGTTGTTTTCTTGTTAATTAAAATATGTGAGATCCATCATTTTTTCCTGTCAGCACCTTGGGGCAGGTTCTCTTCAGCTTACATTGATGAAATCTCACTGCTAATAGTGTTACAGTCTCTCAGCATTTGACTGACATTCAAAGACATTCAATGTAAGAGAATATTCTGTGAGATTATTTTTTCCCCCCAGTCAGTATCAGGCATATGATATCTCCCTATTCTTGAACGTTCTCTTTCTGTATATCATAAGAAATTAATCTGTTGTGGTAAGTGCAGATATCAATCTCTCATGCTCCTGTATGAATGATACAGGTGGCCAAACATAACTCTCATCCATTGTCCCCAGTTTCATTGAGGCCCCTTCCCAAATAGGAAAGCATTATTAAGCTTTGGACATTTCTTCAAGGTATAGTTTTATAATAACCCATTTTTCATCTCTGAGCTTGCCTTAGTGCATCTTGCAAGAACTGGTTTTGTTTTCCCATGTTTTTATAGAGCCAAGCATTGCATCACCGTTTCATAAATATGGAATATCTTCTCTGTACTCTAAGTTACATTTTTGTTAGTTTTAATACAGTTGCTTAGTTCAGTCTAATTTTGTTGCTGCATGAAAACTGTCTCTATTGTCATTCTTTGCAGAACTTGCATACGATTCTGATCGTCCAGCAGAACAGTTTTGCCAGCTTCAGCTGATTTCTTCTTGATATTGTTTGACAGAAGGTAAGAAAGAGAGTCTCTCTGTCATATTTGTTGTTGTTACACAAGCCCTAAATAGACAGGTATGGAAATAAACAGAATTTTAGTTGTTATTCTCAGCAAAAAAAAAATCAAGTGTGATGGATGGAATGCCATTTGTGATAAAAGATATTTTGGTTTCCTATCTTAGCATTCCACAGGTAGGTTATTTGCTAACATTTAGCAACAGCCTGATGTCAGTGGAAAACTCAGATGTCATTTGACATAAGCTCTCACATAAATCAAGAAAAATGTAACTTTTAATAGTCATTTCTGCTGCCTGAACAGAAGTGAAGGGTAGGGTCACACTGGAAAGTTGGAGATTGTTTTAAAGCTGCTTTTTCTCCTCACATGCTTTTTCAAAGACAACCCCTTTCCAAAGCCAAACAACTTCATGGCTCCACTACATTCACTGTAAAGGTCAATGTAAAAATGTCTTAGTTATAACAGTGGTAATGTCAAATAATAGGTTTGTGTCTGTGTTTCAAGATGCTGACAGAGAATATTTTGACTTGAAGGACAGAGGACTGAAAGAGAAGGATTTTAGATTGTGCGAACATTTCCAGTGCTTCACAGTCTGTTCCATATTCTGTGTAGTGTGGCTCTGTGACTGAAAGCCACTGTTGCAGAGAATCTACAAATCACCTAAACTTTCTATCACTCCGGTATTTCTTCCAAAAAAAAAATGAGATGATTTTGGTATGATTCTCACATATTCTTCACTGTGGATTTTGCGCAGTGTTTAATGCCATGTAGAAGGTGCTGGGCAAGATGACCCTGCTGGTATGATCATGGGTGCTGTCTTTTCTACGTGTAGATATCTCACTAGTGGAGTGCAAGCCAGCGTACCACAGAGGCTCAGTACTTAAAACAGTAGCATGGAAACAATTTTAGAGTGTTTGGCAATTTTAAAAGTATTATTGGACAGTGCACAGCACAGAATACTTTGCTTTTCAGTAGAACCGCAGACTTAGACGCTTACAAGTAATGCTAAGCACTCATCTGTCTGGGCTTTTCATTGGCATTCAAAGCAGCATAGCAAGGTGATGCAATCTGTAGCTTTTCTTCTCCAGCAGCTTTAAGTTTTGTAAGACTGTTGTTTCTTAAGGTTTTGAAAAGCAAAGAAGAGTAGGCCACATTAAGCTGAGAGCTTCCTGTAATGCAAGGAAAAATGTATTATTTCATATGTTTAAAGGTTTCA
Organism: Streptopelia decaocto; assembly: GCF_964273445.1. Lineage (NCBI taxonomy): Eukaryota > Metazoa > Chordata > Aves > Columbiformes > Columbidae > Streptopelia > Streptopelia decaocto. The sequence continues at coordinate 19,864,975 of NC_138664.1, forward strand.
TTCTTTTTAAGAAAAATGCATAAAAATACAGAACACATACCTGACTGCACAGCAGCACACAATTCATCTGTGGGCTTCTTTGCTGCAGAGTGTTGTGGAGGCCAAAAGTTACATGGGTCTGAAAAGTAATTAGACAAATGCAAAAGAAAAAAAAAACTTGTAATGAGATGTTAAGCATAGAGATGGCCTTAGAACAATGAAGTCCTTGAGCCACAGCTTGCCAGAAGCTTTGAGGATATTGCAGGGAAATGTTTTTATAGGATTTTCCCATTCTTCTTATATACTTTTCTCATTATTCCCTTCCTTCAGAATAGTTAGTGGCCTTTCCCTAGTGAAAGCCAAAAAGCAGGGAGAGAGTTCCAGGAAACAGAGACCAGGAAGAAGTACAAAACCAAGTAAGTTCAGGGGACAACAGAACAACAAAAGAGAGTGTTGAGGATTGAGGGAACACTGAGCAACACACTCCCAACAGTGCCCGCTTTTCCCTCAAGGTATCCAGTGAGATGCTGGATGCTAAGAGAGGTTTCACAGTCACTTCCCAGTGTACAAAAGGAAATCTTGCGATCTAGTGCAACTTTGAATATATAAATAAAGCCGTGAGGGTAAAAGCAGAGCTGGCGGAATGCAGCCTGGCATGCTGAATGTACACATAGGGTCTCCCTCTTTGTCAGAGGAAACACGCATCAGGAGACCCTGTGAACAGCATCATGAACATGCTACTGGAGACTGGACTCGAACTAAACAGATCTTAGTCTGCACCGCTCTTGTCTGTTTTTCTGCTATATGATTCTTTTCTTACTTCAAAATCATGCTTTTCTAGATGCTTCTTTGAATAATAGAAATCATACAGAAACACATGCTGTATTAGCCACGCATAATATGCAGGAAAAAAATTCAGGCATAAGATCCAGGCACCAATCTTTATCAATATTACGGTTTTGAAAAAATGCTGTTTGATTTATCGTTTCAAAAGGGATGAGTAAAATTACTTATTTGTTCTTTAAAAAAAAAAAGTTCAAACTAAAAAAATCTCTCAGTGTATCGCGTACAGCAGCTGGGGAGGTGGAATTTTGTGAATTTTGCACACATGCACACACATTATTCATTCCACCAGCGTGCACACATTCATCCTCTGTCTTTTACCAGCTTCAATAATAAGCTTTCAAGAAGCAAGAACACAAGTTCTGAAACAACTTCTCTTGGTTACTTAATTGCTGAGTGACTTTTTCTAGATTTGCCAAATCACTTAAACCCAGGCACCACTCATCAGTATTTAATATATACCATGAAGTGCCACTCAATTTTCAGATACTTATCTCTGAACTTAGCTCATCTCATACAACTTTTTTTCACGGAGTTGTTATTTCCGTGAAGAAGGAATTCCAAATTATTCCCTGTTGGCAGAATGCAAACAAAACTGGGTAAATCCTCAGCTACTTGAAGCATCCTCCCTAGCCTATATCTGTGGGCCAAAGAAGAAATTGGGTTAGAAGTGTATACAACAGGTGTTTGTGACCTGATTCAGAGTACAAGGTGTCTTTGCCTGTTATATAAAATATAAATGGAACTCTGTATTGCTATAATAGGAAATACAAGAAAAATAGCCACTTATATTCATAATGCTAACCGATCAGTGCCATATGCAAGCTTATGGGCTTAAACTATCAGGAATTTTCTCCAATGAAAGCACATATAAACCAATCTTTTCATGGCACAATATCTTCAATTAGTTTTTGAAAGTTCTGTCACCTGCACACAAATATGTAAATGAATAATATTTTCTCCCTAACAATCTCTCTGAAAAAAATAATAACCAAGAATTGATGGGTTAAGGGTTCATCTTATTGCAGTGAATTATGCAATTCGTAATGCTTGAGCAGAATAATGTATTTGCTTTTCTATGAGCATTATGGGGTACTTTAGCTATGAAGTAACAACCTCAGCCTTGCCATAAATTTCTTTGGAATTAGCACTGGCAAGCAGTTACCTCCTGAATCCACTAAGGCCATCTTGCTTGCCTTTCACAGACACTGGTGGACAATTTTTAGAACCAGCATTAGTTTGTGAGCCAGTTCATCGGCTATTTCGTTCTAGGATGCAGTAGGCTGACGCAGTTTTCCAAACTCTAGTTTACCAGTATAACGGCTAGAAATACACTTTTTTTGCAAGAAAGGTGGGAGTATCTGGTAATGATGTGACACTAAGAAGTGAGATCTCAGCATGTGTTACAGCTTCTAAAACTTAATCCGGGTCACGTGCCAGAGGGATCATGATACTTATTGAAGTGTATGGATATATTATTGCAAGAGTATGGAAGAACATTCAAGAAAGAAACGTACAAAAAGGAGTTAAAGTCAAATAGACAGAAGGCAAAATACTGCTCTATCTAGCTGCTTCAAAATGCTTTCTGAAACAGTGGGGAGATCCAGAAGGCACTGGCCAAGTCATTGCTGATTAAAGAGAACAAGTCAGGGAGTTCAGCTTCCAGCTGATGGCTTTTGTATATGAGAGTTTACAAATTCCACTACGCTCACGTTAACTTCAGAATTGTTCTTGCTTACTTTCTCCATTGAAGTGCATTGCTTGATAAAATAGAAAAAAATAATTATAAGTTTGGCTCAGAGACAGACAGGAGCTATGTCTGGTTGGATCTGTAGCTGTTCAATGTTCATTTTTCTTCCTTTTGCACAGTGAAAGGACACAATTCATTGTTACAATTGTATTGAGGTATTTTGTGATGCTATCAGATGAGCAATTCAGTTGGAATCTTCTCACTATAGCAAGAAGCTCTTCTTGGTCAGTTCATTTATTCATACACTACAGAATTCAGGCCTCAAGGAAAAAGGAGGGAAAAGAACAAACTTCATGTGGTCCCATTGTTTAGCACACAGCTGGATGACAGCTGTAGTGAGGAAAGCTGTATAGGTATCTATATAACACACCTGTACACTGCACTGTGGAATGCTACAGTACAGTTCACAAGCTGTTTCTTGAGAATCTGAGACTTCGTTGGGAACTTCTGTCCTGACTTGTACAGCATGAGCTGTAGGATTTAACTCAGTGCTTCTTAACTGCCGCTTGTAGATGAACTAGAGCATTTCTCTAAGAAACAGTGACGCAGTCTTATTTTAAAGACGCTAAATGATGCTGTACCATTTCAATTTAATCATCTCAATTAAGAGAAGAAATATTTTCAAAGAAATCACCTTGTAAAAACAGTAGTACCTCCTCTTCACCACTCTGTGAGGAGTAGGCCAGGCATTAGCTGCTGATGGTGACATACAGAGTAGGATAAATTGACCGGTTTGCCCTGTGAGCCATTGCTGTGGCCAGTGAAAAACATTCCTGTGGGGTTTCATGTGTAAGTGCAGGTGCTGGGGTTAAAAAAGGAAGACGTTAATCTACCAGGAAATTCAAGGAAGAAACTGTGTTGTCTCATAGTCCCTTTGAATTAGGTTTGGCTAGGAATCATAATTCCTGCTGACTGCTGGAGAAAGGTGGTGGAATCTTTCTCCTTTTTTCTATATGTATGGCCTCGCAAATTGCTGTATTAAAACACTTCATTGAATTGTCTCAGTTTACCAAAGTGCTCTCTGTGTTGTGCTGACAGATAAATCATTATTTATCACTTTGCCAATCATTGTTTCATTCACAAGAGGAATTGGCAAAGACTTTGCATGTATGTGCATTCTCAGGATGTTAGTTTGAATGTGTTTGTGTGTATTTATGTGTGCAGATGGGCATTTCTGTTTGCCTTATTATCAATGATAAATGTCAGATCCAGAGCTGTTATTTCTGGTCTCTTTTTCCCAGATAAACTTTGACAGCAACTCTACCAAGACAGGTTTGCTTGGAAATCTGATTTCCTGTTTGTTCCTGTTGTGTTTCAAGTGTAGGGAAGTCGAATTCTAGCTCTGCAAGCTACGTGGTGAAGCTTTGCCAAATGGAAAACCTGTGCATTCCCAGGAAAGCAGTTAGACCTTCATTTGCTGGGTTTGTGCATCATTTGTACAAATGGATGCAGTTTAGGTGCTAGTTTTTGTTAAATTGTGAACAAGGGAGTACTTGGATTCCACTCAGTCAATTTGCAGCAGTCTTTCCTTGCTCTGAAATACTGTCAAAGTCTCAGTAATCTGTATCCTGCCTCTCAAAACATGCATTCATTGAATTTAAAATGATGTCTGCTTTGTGTTCAGAAAGCTGACAGACCAGTGTATTATCCAGCAATTCCAACTGACTGTAGTGGTTTTCTCCTGTAATAGGTAGCTGCAGCAGTACCAAAGTGAATAAGCCAGTAGAATACTGGTCTGTTTGGTCTCAGGATTTTGTTGAACACATGTATATGCCCCAGATGTGCAATCATTTCTAGAAAATAGGTAGCATGAAGCATTTCATTTCAGCTGAAGTACACAACTGTTCTTACGATGTGGAGGGAAATTATAAGGTAATTATTTCTCTGGTGTTATTGATATGAGGGAAAGAAAGAAGATTATAAAATCCGCTTGTTGATACTGGTTGCTAGGCAGAACAGAGTGATAGTCTTTGCCTTTCCTGTTCAAATCTCTATGGCCAGATGTTCTTTGTGTAGCTGCGAAAATGAATGAATGAGGATTGTACAACACAGAGCTGTACAGAACTGAGGGTCATTTCCTGGTTTGTCCCCAAGCATTCTTTGCACTAGCAAGATTGTGTATTCCTCACTCTGTGCCATACTTCTGCCCTCTAGTTAGAAAATGGGAATGATACTACTCTGCTTTATGGTTATGAAGAGGGAGAAGTAACGCGAAAATGAGTCCACAGTTGTGATGCATTCCTGCTGCAAGGGCGTGGAGAGGGCAGTGCCACTCGATAGGTTAAAGCTTCTTCCTGAGAAATACTAAACTATTTTATTAGATCCCTATTCATTACAAAGGAATGCAGCTCCAATTGCTTGTTGTGATTGCAGGAGAAGTCAGGAATTTCTACCAAGTATATATTGTTTCATTCCAACCAGCCTGTTTGTTTCCAGATAATATAGAAAATGGTTCCAGTCAGTCAGATGCTGCTACTGTACCTCAACTCACCAAACACTGGAGCTGTTCAGAAATCCAGGGTAATTGTGATACACACTTTGACCCTACTTGTCAAAACAATCACTAACTCGGGGCAAGGAGATCTACCAAGGCTGCAGAATATTCCTGTGGGACATGGAAACTTCTCTTCTGTGTAACGGAGGACATGATTAATTCTGACTGTGTTGACACAAGAAGGTTATTGAGTAGGATTTTCTTGTGAGTGGGCAAATTCATTCCCAGCAGAAAACCATTACAGAGATGTCAAACATACTCCCATTGTATTCTGAAAACCCATACCAAGGTTGCACAAAATCAGCTTAAGGTGAGTGCGGTTAAAAGGTACAAATAAGCCTTTAAAAACTTGTCCATTTTATAGTATTATGTAGTTACAAAACAATATAGAGAAGACTCATCTTATTGAAGAAAAAGGCTAGCTCTGCATCCTCCCTTTGTCTCCTCAGTCTGTCTCTGTGTTTTCGGTAGCAATCCTCCATTAGTCTTTAAAACTCTGGGCTTTTGGTTCGTGTTCCTGTGTGTCCAGAGGCTCTGGTTCCCACTCAAGGCAGTATATAATCACGTTACCAGAGTGTCCAGCCCATTATAGACAGATATACACAGCTAGAGTGAGGACCTGTGCCTCCATTGATTATGAGGAGAGGTGAGGAAATTACTTAGATCTACACTGCAGACATCCATGTTTGGTCGAACAAATCATACATCTGAGTGGTGCATTCATCACTATTATCCTCTAGAAAGAAACTAAGAACCTTGACAAATCTGATCATTTTTTGTTTCAAATGCAAGGGATGCATCACCTTGACATTTGACAGCAAATCTATGCACGTGTAGATGGGTAACAATTCACCTGCATCTACTGTTCCACCATTGAGAGGATTTAAAAACAAGTAACATCTATTACTCATGGTGCTCTAAGCACTGATGGAAGATATTTTGATGCAAGGTAATGGACGTAGTATAGATGTATAGAATTCCTACTGAATTCAGTTAGATGTAAGTGTGCATTAAAACTGCTGGAGTGCTGCACTGACTAAAGTAAGCAGTCACCTTTCTGTTGCTCTGTTAAGCTCACTAAAGTCACTGGAAAGACTTGCAGCTATTAAAAGCCACAAAGAGGTAACTGTTACCTCTCTATGAAGTTATAAAATCCTCTTTTAGCAACTGTTGAAAAATTCTGCCCATGACTCATAAAGGCTTCTCTTTTTTTATGACCGTTTCTGGCAGGTGTATTTTGGTGGACAGAGCAGCATGTCCTGGAAGGTATAGATAGCTGTGAATACCATTGGATTTTTATATTTTTTTTGGTGCCACAAGAGGGCTAGGTAAATCAGCATAAAGTATTACAGCAGTTAACATGGTTGGTGTGATTGCAGGGGCCCTCTTTAATATGTGGTTATGTAGACTCCCTTGGAAGACATTACTGCTTATCATAGTCTCAAAAGACTGCTTGACAGAGCGCCAAGTCTCAAAACAAATAAGGAAAAGAATTGATTATTTCTGCCATCTCATCTACTTATTGGACACCTTCTAACCAGAATATAAGAACTCTGTGGAGAATCAAGGTATTTCGTACATTTTCTTGCAGAAGAGGTTTTAGGCCTATGGTGGGTTTTTGGAATTTATTGATTAACTGAGTCCCTGCCACAGCTTTCTAGGAGCACCAAGCCCCTTAGGAGGTTATCCGTTAAGATACTGAATGCTATTCGGAATCTTATAGTTTGTGGAAGAACCATATTGGGAATCTCACTGTTAAAACAAGTTCAAAAACTCGGTGCGTAGAGCCAAGGGAAAGGAACCAGTTCAGAATGTTTTCTGTCTTCCAGAAGTCAAGAATTACGCTATGTCCTTTTTGAACTTCAAGTACTAACTAATACTTCATATACATAAGTGCTAGATGTAACCTACATGTCACAAATTCCTCAATAGCAACTATTATATTAAACCCTGTAAATACATAAATTAACTAAATGATGTTATTATTCATGTTGTTGTTAGTGTGAAATCTGAGAATCATCCTGTTACTTGGACAGATTTTACTGATCAAGTAAGATTTGTTTCAAGTAAAATCTGAATTCCAAGTAAATTTCAGTCTTGGTTGCAAAGAATAGATGAGCAAACCCATGTATTGGTCACACAGCACTGTAAGGCACAGCAGGAACAAAAAGCAGTATAACTGGAGCTGTAAGCAGACCTTTAAAAGCAGTGGGTTTAGTCCTTAAGTATTTTAAAAGTTAATAAAATTAAACATGATTTTCAGCACTGTGTTTCTTTTAGAATTTCGTGGGATTCCAGATAGTTGCCTGATCTATTTATTTCTGCTTTTGTATAGTAAGTGGTTTTACCATTCCTTCTGCTCCTGAGGTCCGAAGGTGAAAACTTTACAGCTTAATTAATCAGTGCTTTTGCTGTTTTTATTGTCTGTGGGTTTTGGAATTGGTTAGGGTTATTTTCCTGCTCTTCATAATGTTTGGACCCATTTGTGTTTTGCCCTGTGCATGTGTAAGGAAATAATTGAGGCCCTAAGAACCTGTGCATTCTCAGAAGTGTAGTGGCTGATACAATGATTTTGGAATGTATACATAACTTTAAGTATTGGCTTCAATGATACTTAAACACATTTGTAATGCCAAACATAAATGCTAGTCTGACAGTTTTTCATCAACTTCGATATCAAAATAAGCATTTCTTGCTGGTACAACTTCTTTGAAATGCAAGAATTTAACCCTTAAATATTTGCTTCTTGATGTCTGCAAGGCAAGTCCTCACTTAGGCAGTTAACCTGCCTTCAAGAGAAAGGTGTTGGTGACTGAGTGGCTGCTTATTTGCAGTAAATCTTTTCCAAAGCATGGCCAACTTTGGGTCTGAATATACAGGCTTCAACTCTGCTCTCAGTCTCACCAAGCAGATACACAGGAATTCTTCCCAGTGTCACCAGTGAAGTTACTTTAGAGTTTCTTATATTAAATCAGATTTTTCAAAATTTTTCAAAATTCATTGTTTTCTGTCTTGTAAGCAAGACAGATCATTTTTCCTATGTAAGTGAACAGCCCACTGGTAGAAATCTGGTATATTTTGAGTTTACCTCTCTGAGCTTGTCAGCTACAGCAGAGTAAGTACAGTTTCTTCACCAGTATAGTTAGATCTCAATTTTTTTTTTCTTTTAAATCTGAAATACTTGGTACTTACCAAATGCAGCACCTTCCAACTTAAGAGTACAAGCCAAACATCACAGGTGCGTGTTGTTATTTGTTTGGGGGATGGTGGTGGAAGATAACATTTGTAGATGTAGAAGCACATCAAGTTGGGCAGTCATTATATTAAAATAGATCTCTTGCTTTTGAAGGCATGGTTTAAAATACTTGAAGTGATAATGCTAAAGTAGTAATTATTTCTGAAAATATATGAAGCTGTAGCTTCAGTATTGTGCAAAAGTCTGTCTGAACCTGAGCGAGGCTGTGAGGGCATCCTTGTACACATGTATTGGACGCTAGATAAGTGTGATGGAGGAAGGAGAGAAGATGATGATGAAGTGAAAGGAAATATATTCCTTAGTAACATTAACTTGCTTTCTTTTGGAACAATGAGGTAGGACAGTTAAAGATGTTGAGGTGCCATTCACGGTCAAGGAACAAAACTATTCATTTTGTACTGACTCCCGGCATATTTCTAGTCCATGTTACTCAGCATCACTTGTTTTATGCCACAAGTTATATCTACACGGGTTGGGGGAAGGAGCAGGTAGATTTCTGCTCCTGTGTAATTCCTGGTTTCACTTTAGAGGGCTTCTTTCTGTAGCTGCAAGGAGTAATTGTTTATGGTAACTGTAGCATCTGTAGAAAGCCTAAATCCTTACCACAGATTCAAAAAATAAGCAAATTCCTGGTATTCTAGATCTAAGGAGTGAGTAAATAGAGGCTGTATGCAGCTTTGTTGTACATCTCTCTATCTGAATAGCAGTGGATGTGATATATGAATAAAGTGGAGGTGTCTTCTTTTCAAGTGCACTAGTTAGATTGGGCACGTATTGGATAAGAAACCCTGCCATTGATGTGGCACTGATTTATTTGTTCATTGTCTATGTACATACCTATATGTTCGTATAAATGTACACATATACATGCATACCTATATCGACTCTGGAAATGAAACCTCAGTTTGGAGCTTGTGTTTTGCTTGCCAGTCTGCCTATATGATTAGAAGACTGTACAGCTGAGACTTCAGATGACTGCCAGAGATGGATCGTTGTGTTTTCTGAATGCTGCAATTTGTGTAGCTCACTATGGCTTCTTGTGTTCTGTCTCACCTGCAGTCTAAGATTGCAGTTAGAGTGAGGTGTGTTGTTCAGCAGCTTGACATTGCTCATTGGTAGCACTAGTTAGGGGACTGGCTTTGTTATATCCCAAGTCAGTAGGTGCCTGAACTGCAAGGGAAGGTTTTGTGTCATTCATACATTTGCTGTTTAATGAACATCACACTTTGGACTCCATTGAGAATGCAGCTTGATTTTTGACTTGAGATAAAATGCTGGACCACCACTCTTAAATTCAGCTTGAGCTAAAAGACCAAATTAGAGAAATAAATACTTGCCAGTAAAGGAGCACAAAAGCAAATTCATATCATACTCAGACCAGTGTGGTGTACAAAATATTGTCAAAGCTGGACAGTATTACTGCACATACTTCAAAGATAATACAGACCTCAAACAAACTCAGAGGAACCCCAAAAACTTCACTTCAGTGGGGAGAAAAAAAAGTGAAAATACATGGTGTAGAAAATGGCTTTTTATCCCAGTCTGATTATCAATGGGGTGCCTCTTTGTCTAAGACATCATCATCAGTTATACCTTTCCTTCCCCAGAGCTGTTTACTGTAAAAATCTATTTTCAGAGCTGTGTGTAGTAGCAACAAGAGGAAGAAGGGCAAAACCCCCCGACATTTTACCCTTCAGGTACAGAGAAAAGGATCTATTAGTGGTAGGGGATGCTATTTTAGAAGCATTACCACTGTCCCACTTATTCACTGATCTGATACATCCATCTACCTTTCAAAAACCTGTAACAATGGCAGGGGAAAAAAAGCCTTTAGAAATATATGCGTGCCTTGCTCCTGTTTAATTGGTGTGTTGGGTGACTGAGCTCAAAAGGCCTTTTCCGTGTCAGTCTGTGTCCCAGTTCCTGCACTGCTGTGCTGGCCGCGTTCCTGCTGCGTGGAACACAAAGCTCCAGCACAGCTGCAGAAGACTTTGGGTCCCTCTGCTGTAGATTGCTGTCACTGACAGCAGGAAGGAAGATGAACTCTGAAAAGCACAGATGTACATAAGGCCGTTTATAACTGCAGGGAAAAGTGTCATTTAGTTCGGTACGGGCCGAACTAAATGTACGGTAAGGGCCAGAATCCCCAGTCCTTGTAAGCTGTGCTCCACACAAGCCTGCTAAGGCTTTTGACTAATTTTAAGGCTCCGTGTTTAGGCGCAGGGCGTGAGGGAATTTGAACAGCGTGGTTTCATCTAGTTTACATTGTCCATTGAATAGTTCTAGAATCTTATTGGAGTTCAGTGCACAAATCCTGACCTCTGTTTCATCTAGGTTAATTTGGGAGCAAGGGAAGCAAATGGCTTATGAGTGTGTGTGTGACAAATAATCCTTCCAGAGTTAGATCTGCACTGGCTTGAAGGCAGTTTTGTTTCTGCAGATCTCCCCCAATGCAATAGTTTCACTGGAAATTTGCATTGCTTAGTAACTGTCTAGTATTTAGACTGGCAACCAAGAGAGTGTAACCTTGGGGAAGTCATGAAATTGCATATGACCTTATTTGCAAGTTTGACATATTAGTCCTTCTTACTCTTTCTTACCCTTCTTGAAGAAGGGCAAGAAAAAGTATATTCGTTTTCCTAGGAGAAAGACTGCTGGGAAAGTGAATATAATTGAAATTCACATGCTTGAGTGAAACATGAGTGCAATTTGGTGTGAGCTCCGCAGCATTAGCAATATTCTCTTCATTCTGTTGTACTGAGATTTTATAATGCTATTACTTTAAAATCAATATGACATGAATGTGAATCAACCTATGGAATGGAGGTATACTTCAGTGCATACTTTTTGTTATCTTCAGACAGGGGTACATCCTATTGGAAGCAGTTCATGCCTATGTTGTGAAAAGCTTAATATGGGAAGTTGAGGCACACACATCCTTCAGATTACCTGCCCCAAAGCTTGTCCCATTTTTCAAATTACAGCATTCCCATCGAATATGTGTGATTTTGTGAATGACAGATATTTAACATCCCTGAAGAACTGCAGACTTTCACACATCTTTCACATGATTCAAGCAGAAAAACTTGGCCTATCCTTGCATAGGCTACTATAAAAGGGGAGAGAGTTTGCTTTCCATGGCTCATCCAGTTCTTAATAGGCAGTTTTTGTCTGGGAACAGAACTGAAATGGTGTAATGCTTTCTATCCTGTAATCAGGAGAAGACATTGATTCTGGTTCTCTACTGATGTGAGCTACATTTGTTCTCGAGGCTCTAGTTACTAGTGCCATTCTCTACTCACTCTAACCCTGTTCCATATTCTTAAGACATTCCTTATCCCCCATCCCAGTTAGTCCTGAGACTATAATTTCATTTTGTTACTGACAATGAATTAGATGATGAGTATATGCAAAAGGAGGGAACTGTGAGTGAGAAGGTAATGGTGGAGGAATCGCTGCTTTAATTCGACCCTCAAGCATCTTTGGGCAGGGCTGGTGGGGCAGTTAGGGCCTACTGGTGCCCTGAGAACCCTGACACTACAAGTTGAATAGTGATATTTCTTTGAAGTTGAATAGTGATCTCTCTTTAAAAGATGTGTCTGCTTTCCTGTCCCCTCACACAGTGCTTGCTGGCATTGTGAATGCAGAGTTGCCGTTTCCTTCATTAAAATGAAATGAATCTACCGAAGCCAGTCGCAGCCCAACCATTTCAAGCAATTTATGGTGAAGCAATTCTGTTGTTTTCCAAAGTCTCATCACAGGCCAATTTGCAATGCAGGTTTATGTATCCTCCCAGTTCTTTAACTGCTGTTTCCTGCAAATTCACAGGATAGAATAAATGAAGAGCACATAGTAATAAATTACTCTTGTTGAGGCTGCTGAGTGCCCAAAACTGCAGACAGAAGGAGACGTCACATCATTGTTATGGTGACAGTAAAGTCAGTGAAGGACGATCCTTCCTCTACCCTCAACTCTAGTCATGAAAATTCAGCTATCATATATCTTTAGTCTGTGATGTATGCCAGCTGCCACTCATTACAAAGCAATAGAGAATCTGCATACATCCCTACTACATATGATTTACTAACCAACAACTGGGAACCTTTTTTAAAGGAAACAACTTGTTTCTACCTTCATTCATACATACAGTAGCTTGAGGTGGGGCTGTATTTTCTTCCTTAACTCCTAAGTATTTCTTTTTGAGTCAACTAAATATCTAGCTTATTTCCTAACCACTCCAGAGTCTTCATATCTTACAGGCTCTTCCATGGGCTGCTGCTGAACTGTCCTTTTAGACAATGCACCTTAGCCTCTGCTCACAGGATACTTTGCTCTAATTCCAGACTAAAATATTACGCTGTTCTCCAAAAAAGAAAGTCCATATTTCAGTCAGGTGCCACAGCTGAGTGATGAGGCTGTTCAGGCCCATACAGGAGAAGCCCTACAGAAGTTGTTCATTAAGGGAGAAGCTGTTTGCTCATTTGGTGGCATTGTTACGAGGTACTGTTCAGGCAGGGGCCCTGTGTCTTGGCTCTGCCTGAGGCATTGCATCTAAAAAATGCTGGTTTAAAACATACTTTGCATCAGATTCCTAAGAGTTAAAGATGATCTGACAACATTTAGGGTCATAACTGGTTGTCTTTGTGCTCCCTATTTTAGCACATTCTTAGCAAGAGAGCTTTGTGATAATCTCTCCTTAATCCTGCAGAAACCTGTTTTTTACTAGGCTGCCAAGGGCTGTGATCTGTAAGGGCTGGATTTGGGATATAGATGCATTCAGGAACATCGTCTTTCTTATTCCTGACAGGGTCTTCCCAGGAATGATCACTCTGATTCTCAGCCTCTTCTTTTTCACTCTTATTTTTGGCTACTAAGAAGAGCCTTTGAGAGCCAGGGATTCTTCCATAGATAAGCTGTGATCGGCTTACAAGTCTTTTCCTTTTTGATGAGAAATGAGTCCCACTTCTGCCTTCAGTTTACTGACCAAAGAGAAGCCTGTTGCCTGAGTTACAGCTCATGTGCTCCAAAATAAACTAAATATTCCTGTGTAGGTCAATACATTGCATCTTGTACCAGTTTGAACCAGACTACAACTGATGGCCCAAAAGCAGAAGGGGGATGCTGCATCTTTTTGTTCTACCAAGACATCTATTTTCATAGAAGAGGATATAAATATTAACAAATAGTTAGTGTTCTGGTTAATAAAGGAAGCCATTTTCCATCAGCCCAGGAACAGACATTGATTTCTGTAGAAATTCAGCAACCTCTGACCCAGAGAACAGATCTCTTCACAATTTATGACCTATGCTGAAAGGTTTGCTAAAAAAACTAGTGTGTCACGCATTTGGTCTTGAGTGATTAATGAAAATCAGAAAATAGTCAATCCGCAAGAACAAGTATTTCACAATTGCAGCAGCATCTTCACAGACTTTATTCTTGTTGTTCAGTTAACATGTTTGAACTCCTTATTAGTCTGTGATTTCTTTCTGTCTTGCCCATAACCATCCTGACTGAATCCAGGGACAGGCAATTCTGTCACTGTCTCTGTTAAGCTCACAGCATTAGTTTCTGAGTTACCACAACAACAAGGATTACGTGACAAGCAAATGAAGAACCAGACAGATAATGGAGTTTTTAAAATGGGGATTACTGGTGCTGAAGATGTAATGGCCTCTTTGATGCTGTTACTATCTATAGAATAAATCCTTCTCAGTCTTTGGACTATTGACCTGACACACTGAAAAGGCTTCTTTGCAGCCCCTATTGTCCAAAGAAAGGAAAAAGCTTTGAGCACAGACATCTTCAAGGCATAGGAAAAACACAAGGCCAAGAGATAACTTTAGTAATCTGAAGGTATTTTATTTCTTTCAAGCACAATCCCAACGTTTTAGCTGAAACTGATAGCCTGATTTTATCTGTGTTGCTTTTTCTTCAAGGTGTGCACTCAATACTTTGTAATTTCTAAAGATATCCCCAGCTGATCTCCTCAGCCTTGCAAATCAGCGTCTGCTGAAAAGGACTGTCTAATGAGATTTTGGAAAATCAGTTGTCCCTGACACTTTGGGCACTGTACCTCTTGGAGTTTGTACAGGCCTCTCAAACCGTATGACTGGATATATATCTTTACTACCCAAGAACAAAGACATTTTGGAATAACTAGGTTGATTGGTTTTGGCTTGGGAAATGCCAGTTAGTGGCAGTGGAATAATTTGTAGAAAGGCGAGAACTTTTAGCTTTTGTCCCTAACATAACATAATTCTAACTCCCTGCAGAGCTGTTAATGTGCAGAGTCTGCTCTGAATTCTGAAAACATGAACTGTTTGTGCTTTCATCCAGAGATCTCTTGAGGTTTTATCAGGTTCATAATATTGTGAGGAAGTGGGGGAATGTAATTCTTTCCATTTTTACAGATATAAGGTGAAATTATTTCCTGAATTAGGGCAACATTACGCTTTATAGCGGAGTTGTGAAGACTGCCTGCAGGAACTTAACAGGTTTAGCTGTGCTTCACACGGGTGCGCACACATACGTGCTCCCTTGCTGGTTCTCTCGTTAGTCTCTGGTTTTGTGAGAGCTCTGTGGGATATCTGGCAATTAGCAAGTCTTGGACCAGGCTCATTTTGCTCTACCTTAGGTGGGTAAAAGAAAACCAAGGGGTGAGGTTGAAGGCTACACTTGTATAGATGTTGCCTCCTTCAGTTTCGACTCTGCTCCTCCGCTGCATTTAAGGACAGGAGCTTGAAAATGAAGAATAGTGGGACTCATTCAAGAGCCCTTTCATACAAACACCTGATGGTGACTGTCACCCTGAGTCCCTGTTACACAACAGATGCTGTCACTCAGTGCGTGAACAAGCCTCCCGCTGATGCCAACACATTTGTTATATTACACTGCCCAAGTTCAGAGAGGCTGGTGCTTTCTTTTTCTTGACAACCCATTGTTGCCTGTTTGCAACTAAGGACTCAAAAGCGTTGTCCAGGAACGTGAAGGAGGTGAAGTGTTCTTCTACAGTGACTTCAGAGTGTTTTCCTGGGCAACAGTGCTTTCCCTTTCTGTGCTCCCTTTCTGTATATCAGAGCTGGTTATGCAATTATGCTCAAGACCTTCAGTTCCACAAGTTTTGAACATTTTTCTTTTACCAGTTGCACTGTTCACGTAGTAGCAACATCTCACTGTTGGGAAGCTCTCTTGGGCTTTAGCCTATGCCGCCTTTACTCCATTCCCTTTCCCTTCCTTCTCATTACAGCGCTTCAAAACAAACTGAATTTCCCTCCCTCCTTGTATTCAAACCCTTCAGCTATTGGTACGTGGCTGTCATGGGTCCCCAGTCATTGCTGAGCCAAGCTATATATATTGATTTTTAAAAAATTTAATCTTTCCTCACAAGTCAATCCCTTCAGGTCCCTAATCACTTGCAATGCTTTTATCTGAACTCCCTACAAAATCTGGCAATGTCTTTATAAGGACCCCCCATCACAGAACACCACATTATAGATACAATTTCACCACAGTGGGGAAAGACATTTTCCTATTTCTTTGTTTCATAATACAACACTGCTGCAGATTCTCCCTTTAAAATTGCTTTATCTTCCTTTTTTACTGATATATTTTTCTGAAAACTCTAATTTTCTGTTTATCCTAAGGCCTCAGGTCTTGCCCATGGTCACACATAGTATGTAGTTCTTGGGGAAGCTATTGCCCTTAAGTTATTTGTAAGAACAATCCAACTTCTTTTGATAGTTTTGTGTGTGTGTGTGTGGAAAGGATGGTGGTCTGATTTATCAGGGTGGACAGAGCTAGTGGCAGGAGTCCCGCAAGGCATACCAGTTTAAACACAACTGGATTCAGGTAATGAGTCATGGCCAGAGCTGAGGACAGGAGACAGGAACTCTAGTTACTAATTTTCTGCATCAGCCTTTGATCTCACACCTCAGATACACAGACATCTTCCTGAGGAATGGCTCCTATCAGAAACTGCCTGCTTTTAACTGCCTGGGGCAAACTAAACAACATCACTTACAAATTTCTGTTTATCTAGTGTACAGGCACACCAGAGCTGGTTGTCTGCGAACCCCTGGAGGGAAAGCAAAGTTTATTTGCAAAAGCAGCTATTCACATTCTAAACTGCACTGTGTGAACTGATCTGTTTAGATTGGAGCTGGTTTAGGTGTTACCTATTACACAGGTAGCGACAAGGTGAAACTGCGCAAATGGAAAATTAGTTGACGTATCAAAATGTCGTAACAGTTGGTGTATTACACGGGGCTGGTACTCAGGAGACCTTGGCCCTACAGCTGCCTTCACCACTGAGTGACTCCCTGAGCATGATTAAATCACCTTCCCACCTTCATCCTCTCTTTGCTCTCTGACCCTTCATCTGGAACATCAGCCCTCTGCAACAACAGCTGCCTGTCACGGTATGTTTTACACAGTGCCTAGCACAGCAGGGCCCAGTTTTAGCTAGGATTCTCCTGTAAATCACCATAACGAAGCCCATCACAATAGAACAAACTACAGAAATAGAGCAGAGTGATAAGCCCCTCACTAGGCTATTTGAACTACAACGGGGCTAAATCCCACAGAATCTGCTGAGGACAAGACTGGCAGCAAGGGGGATTTAAGTAATGTAAAACATGTATGAGCTAAGATACACTGGGACAATACATGGCTGCCAGTAAAATTTGGGCTGAAAAGGCTTTAAGCATCAAGCCACGGATGTTCTGGATGAATTTCCCACTGAGGAAGTTGGAGGCAAAAGACCTAACTTTTTGTACTAACTCTTAATACCCTCATTAACGTTCATTAATAACAGGGTATAGGGCTTGCTTAATGCTTTATTAAAACATGGGCAAGTAATAAAGTTTAAGGACAGATTCCTATTCCACATCTTCCTTTCTCATCTCAAAGCTATGTCAGGTCTTCATTCCTTCTCTGTTCTTTTCTAGCTTTAATTTTGAAGATGAATTTCATTCAGTTACCTTGAACAAGAATCTAAAACATTTGTGAAATAAACAGCTCAGATTGGAAAGTGTGACCTGTCCATTCTAAACCCAAGAATATGTGGCTTCACAGTCAGGACTTTTAACAGGAGCACATTGTCATAATGGAGATAATTTGTCCCTTGATTGCATCAGTCCACTTAAGGAAGTTTGCAACTTAAGTGTACAAGCAAATGCACATTCTTCACTATCAGTAGGAATCGAGCCTCTGCTCCCCTGCCTGCCACATTTGATTTATGCAGCACGCTTCCTAGGACTTGCCTGTTCCTTAAATAGGTCAGTCAATATGGAAAGTGGAACCTTAGCTAGTTATCGCAGGTGAGAAAATTGGTATCTTGGGTTTCGGCACAATCTACTGATACAACCTGGTGGGAAATGACTTCAGCGGAAAAAGCTACTTTTGTGAAGGAACAAAGCAGATAGGAATTTGAATCTGCTTCAGAGTAGCTGAGAAACTCCGCTTGGTAGCTGCCTGCCTTTGTCCCGCCTAACAATGCATTTGCTCTAAACCATTTATACGGTCCTAAAATTACATTTGGCCCTTTGAAGGCAACTGTGAGGCTGATGTGGCCCCCGGTGAAAATGAGTTTGACATCCCTGCTCTAAGCTATATAGCAGAGGAACAAGCCCAATACTTCTTGGTCTGTAAAACTGCAGGAATTCTACCTGAGCTGAATGTGAAGTCCAGTCAGAACCAATCATAACCTCAAGGCCCAGGCAACACTCTTTTGGTAAAAGTTGGGTTTACAGCATTCTTTCCAGAAGGTTCTGCAGGATAATGCTGACTGGTGGGCAGGACAATCTTACATAGAAGAATTAACACAATGTCGAGTGGGAAACACAGTCTGGATCAGTTGTTTGTCCTTTCTTCCATGATGGCTCATCCTGGAAGGTGAATCCCAGTTGCTCTGCCCTTTTTTACAGGGAGTTATGTTTGCTGCTGAAATCAGAGCCCTGAGCCTCCTGTAAAGGTACCATCTGATACGGCCCACTCAGAGCCCAGTACAGAGTGTTCTTCAGGGCATCCAGCACTTCTTTCTGAAAACACCTCAGCAGCTTTCCTGGCAAGGAATCCCTTCCTGATGTCTCTATCTTACTGTGCTATTTCATGTGTCAGACCAAGCTGATCAAAAGGTTACTGCTACTGAAAGAGGGAAGCTTTATTTCTTCAGCTACCTGCTTCCTACATTCTGCTGCTCTTTACTGCCTCTGGCTCTCATCAGGTGCTTTAATAAACTGATATACTCCACTAATCTGTCAGACAACCAAAAAACGCACACTTTTTCTGAATTAGGGAATAGAAATGTTTGTTCGTGAAGGTTCTGTGAGTGCAAAGAAAGGGGAAGCTCGAGGTTGAAGATGACATCTCCTCTTTCGACATCTGCCAGCTGGTAGATGAGAGTGTGAAACCACAACTGTAGTTTCATCCTGGTTTTTTAAACATTAGGAAAAACTGGAAACCTAGGACCAAATTTCATGATTCACGGAAATCTCTCTCCTAATTATGCAAAAATATCTACAGGGTAATTATCACAGACCACAAAGCACATGAATGTAGTTTCCCTTTTAATTCTAGTTCTAGGTATATTTTGGCAGGGTTCAACCCTTAATAGTGAATATTCTTCTCCTTGGGTAGAATCTAGGCTAGACTTGGATGTTAAAAGGAAAAAAAACACAGCAACCTAGCTTGTCTCAGTGAAACACAGGATGGTGGTGGTCCATATGTCTGTATTGCTGTTAGGATTTCAACAGTTACTCTCCATGCAGACTGTTTTCTTCTGCTTCATACTCAGCCTGGTTTCATCTGTCTGGACATGGTAACTGGAAAGGTTTGATAAATGGATTGAAAGGTTGTCCAGTTTCACTGCGAGTGTCGGCTCAAACTCGCTGATGTAACAACGAGCTCCTCGCTGTGTCACAGCAGCTGTAGTGCTGGAGCTGCAAGGGTCCATTCTCCTGCTCTCTAGTGGTAGAAGCACAAAAAAGCCAAAAGTATCCTGCTTCTTCAGAATAAGTTCATACATGCATGCCTAATTCTTGCTGTGCAGACCTGAAAATGGCTGCCAGATTTCAAGTTGGTAAATTGGAAAATGGAAGTATCTAAACTACACAAGAAAGAACAATAAATAATTTAATCCAGTGTATATCTACATGTGTAGTGTTACTTGAGAGGGTCGGAGCAATCATTATGCTGAATTCTAGTTGCTTTTAACATGAGAATTCTATGCTTTTCTGGGAGCCCTTTCAGGAATTACTTTGCAGAATGAAGATTTCTCAGTGCCATAGGCAGTAGATGGCCCAGGACACACAGTTGCTCACTGGTTACAACCAGTAGATAGCAGCAGTAAGCAGATTCACCGGTTTGCTGCTGCTTTGTGCCAGGACAGGCAGAGCAGCACCTGGTGAGCAAGAGTCTGTTTCATGCCAGAGTTCAACAGTCCTGTGATGTGGTTCATTAGAGAATAAAAGTGAGGCCATCCTGCATGCTGAAAGAGCCAGCCTGCTGTAGAAGGTGGTCATCGGCAGAAAATTCAGAGATCAGGCAGTGAAACTGGAGGCAAAACTAGAAATAAAGCCCTGACTCATCCCCCTGCCTTTATCTCAGGGGTAGCTACCTCAGAGTTTAATTGTGGCTCGTGAGTGTCTGCTGAGGACATCCCTTATGCTGGCGTAGCTACTGTGATCCATGGGGAGTGATCCGTGTAACTACCACTCCATGTAAGACTGGGCTCATTTAGTAAAAGCAGTAATAGAGGGAGGCTACCAGCTCAGTGCCTGCCCGCCAGTTGGGGACACAACCTTTGAACACATACCTATAAATATAGTTGAGGCCATACTTAATTAAAGGTGAATCTGGATTTTAAACATGCAAACATTTCAGAGCAATGACATGTTTTGGAGCCTTTCTACATTCCTGTATGATAAAATAAACAAAAAGTTCCCTTTAAAGCTTGCTTTAATGTGGGCAACTCAGAACAGATGGCTCAGTGCTGGAAAATTGCAGATTATTCCCTTCTCCTTCCCTATCCAGTGGAAAATATCGAATATAAGCTTTTTCCTACAGTCACCTGCTGACACGTAAGTAATACGTGGTTTGGTACCTGGGTAGGGAATCCTCAGCTAAACTGCCTCAGTTGCTAAAGCATCTATTTTAATCAGTGTTGCACAGCACCCTCTTCTGCTGAGAGGTGATGAGGAGTGCAAGTCCCTGGTCTGTCTCTCTTTTCCTGCCTCTGACAGGCGTTTATATACTGAAGAACAAGGTAAGTATAAAAACTCAGTTACAGCAAATAGGGGAGAATCAATAAAGGAATGAGAAGCTGGCAGCCACGCAGATGGGGATTTCTCTCCGCAGCAGAATCCTGACACACGACATGACAAGAACGTAAAGTGCTCAGATGAGTTATGAAGATTGATATTTAAGATGATGACTTGCAATTGTGCCATTTAAAAAACCCCACCTATTTGATAATGAAAACCTGCTGGCAAGATCCGATCAGAGAGGTGAAATTGCAGGAAAAGTAAAATAAGATCGGTAAATGAAATGCTCTAAATCATCAGAGAGGCACACTACAATTAGGGTTGAATTCAAGAAGGCAGAATTATTGGAATTGCAAGCATAAGTCTGTGTCATGCATGTGCTGCCATTCCTTCTGGGAAACACACACCTCGAGCATTTCCAAATTGACCTCTGTCAAGGGCAAAAAGATATCAGCTGTCTCCTAACAGAATGACTCCCATTGACTGCAGCATGTTTCAGTTCAACAGAGGCTACACAGGCTTTGAGGATCCCCGTTTCATTACCTCAGGAAGGCTCTCCGATTTTGTGTCTTCTCATCAGCTTTCTCAGTATATGGTCAGTGATGTTCACGTGCAGAAGTGGCCCACAGTGCGTCCAGCTGGATACAAGCAGGGAGACACAGGGGGCTGTTGGTGGAGGCTCAGAGACCTTAGCTGACTTTGCCTGGGAGATTGCTCATTGTTATTGATCTGAAACGCAGAACAACCTTGAAACAGCAGTGCTGCTACCTTTTCTGACTATAAGCCTTGTCTCTCTCTCTCTTTTTTTTCTTTTAATTCCACTTGCTCTATTTGTCTTATGTTCTAGTTCCTAACCCTATACTTGTCATTGTACGATATCTGCAGCACAGGAATCAAAGGTGAATGAGGCCTTCTGAATAACACAGTACAATCTCTTGCATACTGCATTTGTCACCTCCTTTCTTATACATTGACAAAAAAATACATTAAAAAAAAAAAGTGAGACTATCTAGTCATAAAGTTCCAGCCAGTGATTTCTTTTTTGGTCAGAGATGTCTCCTTAGAACATTCATATCAGATGGAAATTGAAGTGAGCTGTTCTAGTTTCAGTGGTCTGGCAGCTGGAAGATCAGGTTTAGTGCAAAAAACATGTTTTGGAATGCATTTAGGGAAATGCTTAACAAAAGCTGCTTTGAGTTCAGTGACAACAGCTGGATTTGGGGTTTAAGAGACAGTGTTGAACAAGCACAAATGGAGAGAAATAGCTTGTTCCAATGGACTGATTATGGGATGAGGAATTAGGAAATTCTATAAATTTTGGTTTCTGCCCTGCCACTGCTTTGCTGAGATGAGATCTGTTAGATTCTCCGTAGTGAGCCTCTTACTGATTGTGTCTCATCTAGCATTAAAACTTGCTTCAGTGAACAGTCACAAAGGCTAGCAGCTTGACACACTACAAATGTGCCTTGCTTAGAAAATTAAGCAGTGCATATGTTTTCTCTCTTTTAATTTTTAGTGGAGAAGAAAATACTGACAATCAGCATCGTCCCAGCAGTGCACATGGGAGTGATAATATGTGTGAATTTCCTGTTCTGTCTGGGGGAAAACACAGATCTAAGAGCGCTTCCATCTGCTTTTCCCCTGTTTCAGGAAATCCTCTCTCTTTGGTCCCTTTGTAAAGAGGAACTACAATGAAAGAGTGGATTTATAAGGAAAGAACCCATCAAACTAATTTGGATTTTGAGGGATCTTTAGCTTTTTAACTTTCTTCCTTTGTAATATGCTGCAGAATGGTGACTACCAATTAGGAAGTGACAGCGAGACTGTTCCAGGTCTTTAATTCTGGGGCCAGCATGGACTTTGTTGTGGTAATCTGGGCAAGGTAACCATTTTTCCTCCTTTTCCCTACACAGAAACTAGACAGAAATTGCTGGAGTGAATTTGTGCGCGTACTGTTAAGTAGCATCTGTGGTGCAAGGTAGAGTGAACTTATTTCAGTAGCTCCATGATTTTCATTCTATGTATACTGAAAAACTGCTAGAGGGAGCTTAGTAAATGAATGGTTAGTTATTATTCTGTCTTCAGAATGGCTCCATCCCGTTCTATAAAATGCCAGTTTATTAGTCATTTTACTTAGCTACAAGGCATTAATAAAACATGAAAGGCTCAAGCTGACTTCATTGCACTTGGAAATCCATGCAGTATAGTTACACAGACTGGGAAATCTTGTTATTTTGCATTCATTTTCTACAGGAAAATGATCATCATGAGTCTTTCTTTGAAGCGAGTCCATATTGAAACTGAAATTGCAATGGTCCAGCCTGGTAGAAACTCAATACTCAGCTCATAAAAGACGAACAAGTGTGTATGTACTCCCGTTTCATATGGGCACAAGCATCTGACAAGTGTTTGTGAACCCTTGGGGGACAATGACCCAAAGGCCACATGACACTGTCATTTTCCATGTAGGCATGTTAGGAGTTCCGTCAAGAGTATGCTGCCATCCTATTAAAAATGCAGCACAACAAAATTTGTGAATGGCTTTCCAGCTTAGAAGGAAATATTTAATAGTCGAATAGATCACTGTAACTAAAACCAGAAACGTCCTACAGGACACGAACTTGGATAAATATTATCTAGTTCAGACTACTTGGGAAGTGTCAAAGTGGCTTTCGTAAAGAGGAGTCCTAATAGTTTACAAACCTCTCGGACATCTTTGACAAGCCATTAAGAAATGGAGTGAGGGTGTGATCTGATTTATACTGTCCATTTGAATTCTCAAAAGGCTTTGGCAAGTAAGTTTTTGAGGAAACTAAGCAGCTAAAGAGGATAAGGGAAGGTCCTAGCACGGGTAAGGAGTTGGGTAGACAGTAGAAACAGATGGTAAATTTTTGAGCCTCACATTGGAAGGAGAGTGCCAACAGAGTTCTTTAGGCGTTTGTGCTGGGGTGTAGGCAGTTCAGCATATTCAGAAATGACCCAGAAGAGGGTGTGAGCATTCTAGCCACTATTAGCGGTCATTTGCTTTTCCCGTTTTCCACATCCTGTGTGATGTGATGAAGGACTAACCCAAATTAATTGCAGATTCAAGTCTAGTATCTGGGATTGAGTTTAAAGCAGATCTTGTATAAAAAATACCTAATCTTGTTTTTTAAATTTCCTGCGACAGAGAATCTACAAAAACTTCATCATGTTAATCTAGAGGTCAGTTGCCCTCACCATTAAAAATTATTAACTTCATTCTGGCTTGAACGTGTGTAGCTTCCAGGCAGCATCGCTTTTGCAACTGTGTCTGCTGGTGTGAGGATTCCTCTGTGTTCAGGTCTCCACCTCTCCGTGTGGGTACTTATAGATTATTATCAAATAATTACTTATACTTCCCTTTGCTTGACTAAAAAGAAAAAAAAAATAAAAAAATTAGACTCTCAGGATCTTTTCTGTTAAAGTATGTCTTCCAGTTCTTTTCCACTGAGCAGGATCTTCAGCTTAGATTTGGTGCTAACATCTACCACAAGTGGCAAAGACAGTCCTGAGTCCAGTTTGACCACCTTTTGAGAGTCTTCTGCACTGGGAGGCCTTCCAGAAACAGGAGAAGGACAGAATCACCAAAGCAGCTCTGATACCACCCTCCTGTTGAGCAGGGAGTAAATGCATGGTTGAGGGCTACATGTTCTTGCTAGTTTAGACTAATGGATCTGCCTCTTGGGAAAAGCTGAAGTAGGGTAGCAAAGTCTTCAGACTACTTAAAGTCCCAGGAAGATGTTTTAACATAATTCCGTGTCAGCCCTAGGTTTGATGGGAAGATCAAGTCATTCTGAATCTCACATTCTTTAGGTCTCACAGCAAGACTCAGTCTTCTCTATTTATTCCGCTCCAGACTTCTCCCAGCTAGAAAAAGTTAAGCATTCTCTAGTACTGAAAACTGTGGGTGGCAAACACCTGATTTGAACCTTTTCCCCTGCTGAGGAGTTTGAATTCAAAAAAGCAGCAACAAAATTGTGAGCTTTTCCCCCTGTTACTCATGAACTGGGTATTTTTATCACCACACATTGCTAAATAAATCCTAACACCTAATCCTGTTAAGTGAAACCTGCAAATCCAAGCAAGTAGAAGTCTTGTTGCTCCACTGAAACTGGGGTTTGTGAAGGGTTTTGCAGAAGGGTGAAAAACAAAGACAACTCTTTAACAAGCACAGAAATGGCTAATAGTAGATACATTTTTTCTTCGAGCAGACTTTGAACAGCAGCCTGTGGAACATCCGCTATGACATGAAGTTGTTCAGAAAAGGGAAAGGTGGTATTTGTTGTTGCTGTTCTTTAACCTTAAGTGCTTCATCTGGGGTAGAGTGTGCACTGAGATGTCGCCAGCTTCACGGTGCTGTTTAGTCTGACATCCCTCTATGAGAGTAGCCGGAGAGAATGATTGCAGTGTCTAGGTCTAAGCTACTTTTTTAATATGTATGTATGTGCATAAACAGTTTTTTCTTTACAGGAGTAGTAAGCAGGAACAGCAAGCAGAAATAAAAGGGTTTTGCTTGAACTTTCTGGTAGACCATAGGAACCTATGGGCCAGCCTGTGTGCTGAGCAGAACGCAACCCAGCCAGGAAGGGAACGCTGACAACATCAAGTAGCTGCCAAGTGCTTCTCCCTATCATCTCACCACAGTTCAGCCATGTGCAGGGCTGCATTTAAGCCTTTTTAAAAAAAAAAAATCAGAACAGTTCTCACTCTTATTTCCTAAACTGCATCTGGTGAAGCAAATGCTACTTTCCTGTTCCCCAAGTGTCCCACAGGAAGCATCTTTGTGAAGTCGCTTCATTGAACAGAAGATTTAAGATTCCATCATTTGGTAGGAGAGCACAGGAGGGAGTATGATTCTGTCAGCGAATGGTTTAGGGGGAAAACAGGCAGGCCTGTCTTCTAGTCCTGCTCCCAGGAAGGTTTCTACAAATCACACGGGAAAGTGCATTGTCTAAAAAGAAGAGGATAAAAAGAGTCCAGGAAGCAGCATCTAGAACTGCTGTGTATTGTCCTGCCCTTGCGTTAAGCAGCACAGAGCAATAACATTAGATGCAGTGTGAAGTTTTCTCATTGATTTCACTGAAGAAGTGTCAGTATTCACAGAAGAGCCAGGTGAGCAGGATCCCTCCCCTTCACAAAAACACACACACATGAACACAAGACGACCATCCACTGAGACAAATTTATACAATGATGAACTGATACTATCAAAGCAATGGCCTCAAATGTCTGTAGAGCTTTGTTTAAACTCTTACACAAAGGTCAGCGGAGTGTTGAAAACAAATGAAAGCACAGGCTGTGAAAATTAATCAACGGGGAGTCCCTGGGTGGACTTGTGGAGCTGCCACAGTGTGGGGCAGGGCTGGTCATTCCTGCCTGTGCAGAGGAGCATCCGAGCATCTGACAGTGTTTAATCGGGGACAGCTCGTGTGGCACTCTGCAAGATAAATGCTTTAGTCCTTAGTCTGGATGCCTGAGAACTAGGGAGTTGCCTGCGTGATAGATAGTAATTAGTACAAGGGCATACGGGCTGAATAGATGTGGCTGACAAGGAGCAGCCAGGGAAGGGGAGGCACAGATAAGAAAACGCTGCATGAACTTTCTGGGTTTACTGGGTATTTAATCTTTGTCAAGTGTACAGTGTTTGCATATCTTTTTATTAGGGAGTCCAGATCTCATTTTATTATTAGGCTCTTGGGTAACACATTGGTTCCTAAAATACCATTTTAAAAAAGGAAAAGTGCATTTTCTTGTTTTTCTCTTCTACACATACAACCTTCTTGTTGCCAGGTTTTGCTTGAACTTTCACAAAAAAATGAAATTCACTTTTTGGTAAAGATAATGTTTCCAGAATTGTCAGCTCCGTAGCTTGAGAATAAGAACAAACATAAAGAAGTGCATAACGAGAGGTCATGCTGTCCATAACGGTGGCATTTGCAGCACAACTTCATACAGAAAGTTGAATGCAATGGAGACAATTCTCTCCCTGAACGCTTGCCACATTCTTAGTTTTTTCTCTTCTGCTTTGGATCCACCCTTCTTTGTCTTTTTTCCCTGCTCTAGCTCTTCTCAACAAAGCCTTTGCTAAAACTAAACAAGCAAAAAGGAAACATGCAGCACTGAACTGGCATTTGAAGACCAGGAGATTTACTCTGCTGCTGCGTTCCGTTCCTCTACTGTTTAGACTGGGGCTGGACTACCTTCCTCTGCTGGGGCTTTGGTATCAACAGAATTTTCTAGATGCTTCAGTAACACAATTAAACAAAACTAACATATGACAGAGGCCCTGGAGTGCTTTCTGATACCAAATTGAGGTAAAAGCTTGATTAGCACAAACACAAACATGCATATGTAGACACAGACATGCTCAAACTCAGGAAATAACATCCAGATTTAGGCTAACCACAAGATCTCTCTGGTGTTGAGCAAGTTACATGCAGTATCACTAAAGGGCTGATTTCTAAAAGGAAAGGCCATAGAGACGAGGTCTTTTTTTTAATCTCCTATAACTATTCATAGCCTTATCAAGTGAAGCCTCTTCCCTTATCTGGTGGCTCACCAAGGCACTCGGCATTGCTGACAGGCGCAGACACTGTGGCTGAGCAGCAGACATGGCGGTGGCACAAATGGCTCTTTTTCTCTGCGGCACTAATGGGAATGTCTTGAGGATTCAGACTGGCCTAGCCTGGTTGCTTGGTTGTAGAGGATCTATTACACTTATGCCAATAAGGAACGAAATGCAGACAGAAATACTGTATCTCCCTTGCTTTTGGCCTTGATTTTGTTGGTAGTGGAATTCTACTCCATTGCAGTTCCTGAGTGAGACGAGTAACTGCCCGAAACATCTCGCTGTGGGTCGTGTGTGACCAGGGGATGTGTAAGGGGTAGTGATAAACTAGGATCCTCTGCTTGGAGCTCTTCTACTGCCGTATTGCTTAGACATGCAGGCTAAACTTGGTTTTGCAATTTTGCAATGTTCAGGAGTTCAGAAATCATTAATAAGCATGAAAATGTCTGAGTTTGCTCTCCAAAATCATGAAATGGCTTCTTGCTGCTTACCTGAGGAAATGAAGCTTATACAGTCGTGCTTTGTATCCATCAGTCTGTCAGTTCCCTCCTACTAATATTTCAACCTGTTTGATCTTTTAAAATAAATTTGACAGAGTGATTTTATCTTGAAGATAAAATCTTCCTACACATTTGTGAACGTAGGTATCTGGAGTAAAGAGAGAATTCCTGTTGAGTCATAGAATTAAAGTGTAATTTAGGTTGGAAGGGACCTTTGAGAGTCTTCTGCTCAAAGCTGCTGCAGCCTACAGCACTGGCATCATAAATTACTACACATCAGGGAATCCATGGGTGACAGTACAATTATGAATTATAGAGGAAAAGTTTGTATTGAATCCTGCACATTGGACGTGGGAGACTCTGGTCACAAGGAGCAAATCTATGGAACATTTCTTTCATAGCCATTTTGCTCACAAGAGCATCTTATTTCTAATTAGTCTCTTCTTTCAAATTTTTAGATCTTCTGCCTGTCTTCAGCAGTTTGCTGCGGGGAGGTGTTGTTAAGATACATCCATTAGGATGATGAGTTCTTAAATCAGAGCTGTCTAAATGTCTGACAGGTGGTATGACTGCGAAGCATTGGTTTGCAGTTGCATCAACAGCACGATGTTGAGTTAGTTTGATTCGCTTACTGAGGAGGAGAAAGGGTTGAAGTCAGCCCTGATGATTCGGCTCACCAAGGGCCGAGTCCAGACTTCCCAACCTTGGAGGCTGCCATTACTGTTGTTGGAGACAACAACATATTTCCCATCGAATCCATGATACAGGGAATTGACAATTAACTAATTAACACTTTAAAAACTAACACTTGACACTTAAAGAACTAACCCTACCCCACATCACTAAAGACATTTAGAGAACTGACCCTTTAACCCACATCACTATTGCCTAGCCTTGCTTAACTCTGTGTAACTTATTGTACGAAAAACAGGGCTTCCCTGACGCCTTGCAAGGATAATAATCCTTGGGTGCATCCTTGATGCATCCTTGGGTGAACTAGATTACAGAAACTTGGGCACAGGACAGGAGATACGCCAGTTTTAACCAACTCAGCAGTCTGAGACCCAACCAACTCATCACACTGGACCAAAGGTGACCGTGTACACAGAAAGAGGACCCGGGGTCGCGATCACTGCGCAGCTGCAACCAGGAGGAGCCAGAGGTGGAGACTATGGAAATGGTCTCCCAGAACTCATTGTAATAAGAACCACCTTCTCGGGCACAGGTTATGAATACTTACGGGCGTTCCTAAAACTTTCATGAATATGTAACACTTTACTGCATTTAACCAAGCTCACAGGTACTGTAGTTTTACACACACATTAGGTGAAATGATTCCCCGTGTGTCCGGCGTCGTAAATAAATGCATACCTTCCTTATAACTTCAAGGGTTGTAAGGTCATTCCGTGCCTCATCCAGCACTGCATGACCATCAAAAATAGCGCAGTTCACATAGATGGAAGACACATCGTTGGGGACAGACTCGTGAAGAGGGATCCATTATTCTTTGTGAAGCTACAGCTCATTAAATGCTGGTGAAAGGCACTATTTTGAGAAAGAGTCTTTTGATGGTCACGGAACTGATCCGGTTTGAGCAAACCTCCCCATGCTTTCTCAACCTTCTCCTGAATAATTCCAGCTGACGGTAGAAAAATAAGCTAGTGCTCGGTTTTTAAATAGAAATTTGATGGCATTATACATTCGGAAGGCAAATTTTCTTGAAGTCCAAGATACAAGCTTAATATGAGCATTTCAATGTGAATATTGGAAAATTCATTGGTAGAGTTCAGACCATAATGTAAAAATGTAGATACTTTGTAAACTAAAAGTATTTGTGACTAAATCATATAGTTGCTCTCATCTCAGCAGCTTCTCAGATTCTGTGTAATTTCTCATAGCTTCATACCTCATTACCTGTCTCTTTTTCTATTCCTATTAAGTTTTTTGTTCTCTGCGGGGAATATTAAAGGTCAGGTGGCGAGATGCTCCTGCTAATCAATCTGTTTTTTAGCTACTTGCTCCAGTGAGGATTACCAGCTCTTGCCAAATGTCTGAACATCCTGAAAACCTCAGAGGTTTATTTTCTGCATAGTCTGTATCTTCTTTCCATAGATAACCAACATGGCTGATTATTTGGATAACATTTCCTTTTCTGAAGTGCAGCGGCATAGCTGTTTGTTATTTATAAGCACGTTCCCAGTAACCCACCAAGTGCTGTATTTTCGTCTTGGGTGAAGAGAGTGGGATTGCTGCAGATTTGTTTACCACTGCAATGAATGAAGCTTTCCAAGGACTGCTTAATTCAAGCTTTCCTGTCCTGTTGTGTATCTTGTCTCCTGCCGCTGCTGCCTCTCTTGCCAGGCTCCACAGTCTGCTGTTGTCAGGGATCTGTTTAGTATCTCTCTGCTCCCACTGATGGACTTTGAACCGTTCTTTCACCCAACACAAACCAATTCTTGCACAGCAGAACTTCTTCGTTCCATCCTGACGTCCCGCTCTGTGGGACTCCTCCCTGTCTCCCCGCCCTCTGGTCTGGCTCCCTGACTCCTGCATCCTGCCATGGATCCTGCTTCCCATCCTTCAGCTGTTTCTTTATTCTGGCCAGATGCTCTGGTGCCCTCTTGTCTGTACCTTAAATATGTTTCAGCCAGCTGAATTTCAATGAGTACAAGTGTGACAGCACACTTTGGTAATTAATAGAGGCGACGGGGGGTAGAATTTCTGTATTTATGGTGATTATTTCTTTATTATCTTCTAGGTATGATATGAGCTGCAGAGGCGGCGAGTGCCGACTCTACCACTAAAACTCTGAGGTAGAATTTCCCCTGTTTTGTAGTGTTGAATATTTCATGAATTTCAAATGCCAATTATGAGTTCCTTGCTGCCTGCTAGGAACAATAGGCAGCTTTGAAAGGACTTGCTCCCGTTCTTCCAATCTATACCACATGTTTTTTATCTGCGAATCCAAGTTTTCAAGGGTGATGACTGAAACTCTGACCCAAACAAACGTGGTTGTAACAGGCCAACGTGCAGAAAGCTTGTGATGCTGCATTCTGTACCCTGAGCTAGACGATATCAGTTTTTATGGTTCTCAGTCTATTCTTCTAAAGTCCTGAGCTCATTAGGAATGTGATTTTTCACATTTGCATTGCAGCACTGGATTTTTATTAAAGTAGCACTGCATGTATTAGCACATATTTATATATGTATATATGAGCTGGCAAAATCCCCTAAGAAACAAATTAATCTTTGGCTGCTGTACCTGCATTCTCCCTACTAAATCCATTCCCTTTGTATCTATGCCAATTCTTGGATCAATATCTGACAAATATTATTAAAAAGGAGATAGTTTCCCTCAAAAACACTTCTCCTTTTTTATAGCAGGTGGGTTCTCTATACCCTTTCTGAATGTACTGTGCAGCCAATGGTAGGCAGGACAGTCCTACAACAATCCTAGCTTTTCTGAAATGTTCTAAAAATGTGCCTATAAAGGTCCGTTTGCTGACATGGAAAGCACCGCCATAATGCCAACAATAAATAATGTCCATGATAGTAGTTTCATACTGTTAGACAATGATAATTCCCAGCCTCCTGCACTTAGTTCTTGGAAGGCTCTCAAATAAAGTATCATTGCTTTCAAGTTCTCTGGACACAAAACTCTCATTCCATTTAAAGACTTTAAAACTTCCGCTGAGTGTTGTTGCTGTAACTCTGGAGCCAAGTTTTTACAAGTGTTTAGTAATCCACACTTGGAGACAGAACTACCCAAGAATGCCCTTTGGGCTGTCTGCTGGACAAGGCCTAGATTCAGTACAGCACTTACACTCTTATTTCAGGGTTTTTTTTTTTCAAAATGGGACTATAGTATTTGCTAAAATGATGTGCTCGAAAAATTGCTTCAAAGCAGGTGTGACACTGAAGTGAAACTTCATGCTTTATAGATAGACGTAAAGGTGAACAAACGTGGTCTCAAAAAAATAACTTAAAACCCCTCCTCTCTATCCGAGGAATCATCTACATCGTATATCGACTGGACACTGGTGGCTGGGGAGTGCCAGGCAGGATTGTGGGCATGAGGATACCATCGTGCTTCTGTGATTGTGCAGCAGCGTGCTAGTCAGCCTGACTCAGTCTTTGCACCTGAGAATTGCCTTTCCCAGCTACAGAAGTGATAAAGGAGCATTCTGCTGCTTGGATGCTCCGTTCTGTTCTTTCTCCACTTCAGGGCTGTAAGAGAATCTTCTTTGTGTCATCAAATAAGGCAGCACTCAGAGAATAATCCCAGATAGGCCAGGAAATAAAGAGTGTGGGTATTTTCTGGGAGCTGGCTAGAATACCTATAGCTGAAAGAGGACGAACAGCTTGATTCCTTGAGCACGTCCTTTATTGCTCTGTCATTCTCTGGGTACATAAGGGACTGTGTTTAAGAAGCTGCATCAGTTTCAGATGTTATGCACCTCATTAATCAAAACGCATCCTTTTGGAAGGCAGTTGATTGCAGCTGAGGCACAGAAGTGCTTACACCTCAGCATCCCCATCGTCTGGAGGAGGGAAGAGGAGGAAAAAGACCTTTAATGCTATCACTGGCTTAGTTCACGTGATATAGTCTACAGGAGCATTTCAAAATAGAGATCTGTTTCCCCAGAAAAGCTTCTTCTACCAGAAGTTGTGATGAAAATAATAATATTAAAGAATATTTCCACTGGGTAGCTTCACTGGAGAGTATTTCAAGTGAGTCACAGCCAGTCTCAGTTGTGCCAGGAGGTGGGAGGAGAAGAGGAGCAGGTGAATATTTCAGAGCAAGGATTTGAGTGAGAGGGCAGGCAAACAAAGGTGAGGAAGCATGTCCTGTCTGTGTGGTGAAATCACTGCTGATGGTTGCATTGCCTTGAAGCAAGAGCTTAAGTAACCTCCTTCTGCTTTAAATGGCAGAGTTGCCTTAGGCCAGTGGCAGGTGACTCCTGGAAAGGAAAAGGTGGATATTTGCAAAGATAGATATTTGCTGATGGGAGCAGAAGCAAAGAGATGGGGTGAGGGTTTCCTTGCTGCTCACAGAGGGCATTTGTTGCCTGTGTTCAGCCTCCTTGCCTGTCTGCACAGTTCATGTGGTTTCCTTTTCCTAGGAGGCACAATTTAAAGTATATAAAACATATAAACATTCTAGAAAGCCTCACATATTGAATCTGTGCAAAAATATATGCATGGCTAAACAGATTCTCAATTCCACTGGTTTCAAAGGCTTTACAGTAGGAAGTAATTTGAACTAGTTTATCAGTCTAAGAGCTTCTTAAACATAACAGAATAAACAGTGTAGGATAGGACAGGGCTGATTGCCACCTCTTTTTGCCGAAAAACACCATCTCAAATAACAAAAGGTAGGGAAATACCTGATTTTTAGCATTTTTTTTAATTTCCCCCCGACACTGATTGGCCTCTATTACACGAAATGCACCCCAGCCAGCAGCCCAAGGCAGGAGTGTTCCCAGCCAGAGCTGTTATTTTCCCTAAGCCGAGGCTGAGCTGCACAAAGTGCTGACTCAGGTGCCCACTGGGAAGTGGGTTTCCCGTGTGGTGGGTGGGGAGAGCCCACGCTCTGCTCCTTCCCATCCCTGGCATCCCCGCTCTCCTCCTTCCCATCCCCATCCAGCCTCCCGCAATCAAGCGGGGGAGCTCTTGGAGATGCTGCCTTTTTTATTTTTTTGAATGACTTCTACAGATCCAGCCCCGCAGGGGAGAAATAGTAGCGGTTTGCATGTGTAATGGGGAAGGAAAGCAGCAGAGGGAAAAGAACTGTTCCAAACCTTCGGTGGTTTGCAGACAGGTACAAACCACGACGTATTTCCCAGCAGGCAAACTTCTGCTCGAAAAAAAAACAGTCCCCACACCCCTGCTTTGCATGCAGCTGAGATTTTCAAGGTGAACCGCTGTTTTTCCTTTAGGTTTGGGTGTGCCCCTTCCCCCAAAAACCCCGAGGCTTCACAAGCAGACCCGCAACAAAGCAGCTACGACTCCCGAAGGAGAAAGGATCATCAGCATCTAAAAGCAATCTTCGTAGTCTTTTTTATTTCAATGTTTATGATGCTGCTATTTTTAAATTCACGACTGCCTGCTAATTTTTGGTGTTAAGCCGAGGCTGACACTAAGCCTGGCAGCAAAGCCGAGCCGCGAGTGACTTCAGCTCAGCAGTTGTGCAGCGCCAGGGCGCCGCGGTCCTTGCAGCCCGGCAGCAGCAGCAGCGATGCGGCGCCGTCCATCCCCACACACCCTTGGCAGGCAGGCGTTGCCCTTTTAAGAAGCCTGGGTGCTGGCTCAGGTAGGCAGAGCCTGCGTGCAGTAGTCGCTCCTATGGCAACCCAATAGAACGGGATCGCTTCATGAATATTCCCAGGAGCTGGGGCTGCATGAGGAATAAGTGATGACAGTGATGTAAGCAAGCGGTGGCTGCTGCAGGTTGCAGTTCATTGTGTTATTGGCCGGCAGGTTGAGGAGTTTGGAGACAACCGGGCTTGAGCTTGGCTTTCCGGATGATGTCTGCCCGCCGGGAGATCCAGCACATTTGCATCTCGAAGCCAACATGGCAAGGCGGCTGCTGCCGCTGCTGCCGCCCTCCCTCGCCTTCCAGCCAGAAGTGTGTGGCTCTCCTCTAGACTTCTTGCCCGGTGCGCTGGATTGGAGCAGACAGGGATTGCAGTAACACTCACCAAGGGGCGACAAGCAGCAAGTAGCCAAATCGGGACAACAGAGGAAGGGGGGGGCTTTTTCGCCTTCCTTCTTTTTATTTTTCTTTCTCCTTCTCTTCTGGATGCAGAGCCTGTGGATACCACAGTCTGGTAAGGAGATGACACGCCAGTCTGTGGTCCTTTCAGCCCCTTGAGCTGGGGGCAGGGGCCTGGGGGCAGTGACAGTTCCCCTCCTTGGGCAGAGCGGGGGGGTTCTCTCCTTCTAACTGAGCAGCAGCAGCAGCAGCAGCACCGGCCATGGACAAGCTGCCCCCCTCCATGCGCAAGAGGCTGTACAGCCTGCCCCAGCAGATAGGACCCAAGGCGTCGATCATGGACGAGGAGGAAGACAGCGACAAGGACACCCGGAGGAAAAGCATCAGGCTGAAGCCGCTGCCCTCGCCCTCTGCTGGGAGCACCCGGGCGCTCGGGGGAGACCCCGGCAGAGGTGGGGACCCCGGCCTCCTGGAGACGGAAGCCGGCAGCAAGAGTGCCAAGACCAGCACCAATGGGGACTGCCGCCGCTTCAAAGGGAGCCTGTCCTCGCTGACCAGCAGGCACCTCCACGACGCGGCCGAGGAGAAGAGGCTGATCGGTGGGGAAGGGGAGCCGGCCTCCCCCTGTGAGGACAAAAGCCCCCCCGGCAGCGGGGAGCTGGAGCAGGGACTGCCAGCGTCCCCACCGCCGGCGTCCCCGCCGGAGCCCCAGCAGCAGCCCCCCAGGGCTTGCTCCTCTACCTCCATCAAAGTGGAAGGAGGTGGAGGATGCGACCAGATCACCCCAGATGAGGAGCAGAGGCTGGGCCAAACCGGTTTCATTCAGAGGCAGTTCGGGGCCATGCTCCAGCCGGGGGTCAACAAATTCTCCTTGAGGATGTTTGGCAGCCAGAAGGCCGTGGAGAGGGAGCAGGAAAGGGTTAAGTCTGCCGGGTTCTGGATCATCCATCCCTACAGCGACTTCAGGTACAATCCCCCCCTCCTGGCCCATTCAAAACTACCTGGCCTGCCCCTTCCCCTGCCATGTCCATCTCAGACCTTTCTGCACAGAGCACACATCCAGACATAACTTTCCTTATTCATTTCCTACTCAGAGGAGCTGGAGGACACATCTTAGATCTGCTCCAGTCAAACAGTCTGCAGGTTTCATTTCTCTTCAAGCTTAATTTTAGATTCCTCACTCTATCATTAATTTTAAACTGTGTTTTTAGAGCAACAGCCAGTCTTTTGCTTTGGCTTTTTAAAAGGGAAAGCCTCTCCATAAGTTCAGTGTAAATGGGGAAAGATGTTTCCACCTGATGCACAACTCTAGCCTAAAAGCGTCTCTGCTGCCTAACTAGTCCTACGTCTCCAGTTCAGAACAGATGATCTGGTTGATTAATGTTTCAGGTCCCATTTCTGTACATCCAAGTCCTCTCCCTTCTCCTTCCCCAAGAGTTAGGGAAGGATGTTGCCACCGTTGCTGTTCTGTAGGGCTTCTTACTGCAGCATCGCTTGTGGAGAATTGGTATGTGCAGGGGATAGCGGCATCATTAAGAAGGAGCTTAACACCTTCAGAGTCTTATCGAGAAAGATTCTCTCTTTTACAGATGTAAATCCTTATTTGCAGAATTCATTTGGACAGGGAATAGTTAACATTGTCTTTATGAAAGCAATGGTTTTCTTGCACTCAGCAACATTTCCATGAAGGTTAATAAGGAAATTAACTTGTAAACCCTAGAGCCAAATTTTTGTAGAGTTCTGTGTAGCAGAGGGGTTGTGTTTGGATATTTCTGAGTAAAGTACTGTCTACTGCACAGGTGAGTTGTCCTCTGCAATATGTATGTAAAGTACTGCAATCAATAATTAATTACTTAGTGCAACCAACGGCTAAGGTTTATTGCTTCAACTTTAATTACAACTGGCTTATATCTCACATTTAAAAGCACACAGTAGAAGAACATTATTCAAACACATATCTGTCATACTGCATGATTTTATTGAATTCTTGGACTCTTGAAGAAACCTTGCATTATTCCCTGAAACACAGTTAGCAAGATAATTGCAGGAAGGAGTTCTGGGATGGATTTGGGTGCCCAAAACCAGAAATGCCAAACCTTTTGACACTACCTGTTATGGATTTAGCAAGTAGTCCGCACGCTGAGAAGATTCAGCACTGGCACTGAGCAGATTCCTTAATATTTGCTTGGATTAACAAATGTTATTAGAAGGCTCCGTGAATTGGAAGACTGCACTGTCGTTTGTATTCAGTGCATTCGAGTGTCCCAAGCGCACAGCTGACCAAGCACATGCGGGTTTCCAGCAGCTACATCGTGATACATAGTCCTTGCAAATAGAACCTATGGAAACCCAGATTGAAAAGGGTATAAAATTGCCTCCCTGTTGCGAGTGATCAAGTAGTACCTCACAAACACAGTGAAATGCGAGAGTTATTAGCTTTATAAAGAACAAAACCAATTTCATTCTCTTAGCTCTAGATCTTTGTATTTGCCCCAAGTCTGGAGTTAAAAACTAACTCCTCTGCTTTCTTGGGTTATTCTACCAAGGTGTTTCCTGTGTGTCACACCCTCAAGGCATTTGGGATTTAATATCTGGATTATATTTGGATTTATGATAAAGTAGTGTTCAGTTTTCATATATTTTATGTGTCTGTGTAGTGGGTTTATTCATCTTTATGACTACGCTTTCAGCATAGAAGCAGACTGGCAAACTTCAGTAAAAGGACTGTAGCAGTTGCTGAGGTAGCCACCTTGCCCAAGGTGAGATGGTCTGAAGAGTTCATTTTTTTAAGATTCCTAGTGCACCCGTGCTTATTCCTTAAAATGGCAAAATAAGTTAGGAGGTTTTTATTTCTGAGGTACTTGACTATAGGGCTACTCCCAGTCTTACACAAAGGAATGAAATACGTGGGCGAGCCAGACTCTCCCAAGCCAGCTGACCACACTGAGTCTGCTAAGGCTTAGATGTTCCTGTGTATGCAGATATATACGAATGCATGTATGACTTGTTAGTATTAATAATAAAATCCTCCCCTTATGTAGCTGTGCAATTGTGCAGAGAAAGCAGAGTGAGTTGGATCTGTGTGTCCTGGTGCAAGAAGCTCTCTGCTTGGGGTCAGATTCCACGTAGGCTGATACCTTTCCTCTTGCTGTTTCTTCTAAACTGATGCACACAAATGCTTTCGCCCTCCTACTGTATATCGACATCAGATGGGGCAGTGGTATTGATTGTACAGCGAGACATCTGAGGAGAGCAGGAGGAGCTGCTGTATGGTCAGTACATGGATTTTCTGGGAAACTTTGTTCGCTCCTGTTTCTAGGTCACTTGTATATCTGTTTGAATATGAATGCTGCTTAGAGAAAACGTGTGGGCTTCCATGAAAAATGACCTATGAACAACGGCTGCCTTGAAGGAGAAGAGTGGGAGCTTCCCCGAATTCTGTTTGGGTTTTGTATTCCCCCCTTCTCTGAATGCTACTAAAGCATCTGTCTTGGAAACAACTCACATGAATCTGAGTAACATTTTTTGACCTCTGAAATGCAGCAGATTGCACCAAAGAGCAGATATTGTCAAAATATTTGCAAAAGCTGTATCCTTGACCCAAAGGACTTTTATTTTCTGCTTTGCAAATTACGCAGTGCGATGCGTGATTGTTCCTTGTTACAGATGGGTGCAGACTCTGGAGAGTTAGGATGTTGTAAGAGGCACGAGTCTCCATTATCCTGCACTGTCACTGAAGCCGTGCAGCATTTGGTGTACAAGTTTCAAGTTAATATTTCAATATTTAGACCCAGATCTTGTTTTCTGCTTCTTTGGAGAGAAACCAGTTTCACCTGTGAGAATGAGGTGAATGTCCAGGTGCTTTGGTAGAGCTCCAGACCTCGTGGCTTCTGTCTCAGTGCAGCCTGAGATGTGAAGCTTGGGACTGAACACTCTAGCCCTATTTACTGGAGCTTGATTCTGCTGTGAAATGACATTGGTGTAATTCCTCCAACTTTATGGAGCTGCTTCTCCTTTGCACTGTGAGAGGAGTTCCTGGTTTAGAATAGAGCAGAGGCTTTCATCATAGTCTCATTAAATTATCATTTTAGCATCTAATATGGCTAATTTCAGTGGCAAATCTATGACCCTCCAAGAGTAAAGCAGATTAATATAGATTAAAGCTCTGTTGATTTCTGCTTTTAGTCCATTGTGAGGGGAAAAGACGCCAAATGACCTTTATAAAAACCAAACTCAGTGCCCCTGAGTACTCCTGACTAATGCAGTGGACTAGTTCTAGAAGCACTTAAAAGGTATCTTAGCAATTTCTAATGAAAATAAGAATACCAGCTCCTGTGCTGAGGTGCAGATGTATGTGCCAGCTGCTTATTTGCATCTGTGGTTGATGGCACATCCGTGTAGAGCCGGACTATTACCTAGATCAAGATTTATCTGTGACTTTGAAAGCTTTTTCACTGGGTAGGTAGAATTGTAACTTATTGCTTAGAGGAAGCATTGATCCAGGAAAATTGGTTTAATCAAAAAATTCCAGACAAACAATGATCTATCTAGTCTGTAGCTGACTAAAACATATTGGTTGTCGCTGCTATCCAGAATTGCTTGCAAAAAAGTGTAGCATGCTGCTTTTAGAAAGGCCTGAGAACAGATATACTATCTGAAGGACCAAAGCAGTAAATATAAGTGCACATTATTCACTGCCCAGTAATCTATTAATTTCTTCACAGAAAAGAGAAGTGGTTGCCTCCTTGAAAACAATGGAAAATATTCCACTCAGTAACAATCCCAACTTCAGATTTCAGAATTTTTCTTTTCGCTGGTCTCTCTTAATTAGAATACTTGTCTGCAAACAGATCCCTTTTGCATTTGCTTCCTCCGCCAGAGCCTCCTATCTGCTTGGGAACCTGGGGAGGTTTCTGTGGCACCAAAAGAAATAGATCCTCAAGTGCGACGTATAAAGTTGGGGAATTCCTGAAGAACAAAATCATTTGCTTCCCTACATGTCTGGACTTCTAGGCAGTGTTGTTCAGACTGCCTTCTTGTAGGGAATCGGGGAAGTTTACTAATCACAGTTCTAAATACTAAATGAAATAGCACTGGGGGGATTAACCAGAAATGGGGAAGATGCCTGTTTACCTTTTCCGCTCTCCTGAGCAGAACTGATTTCCAGAGTGCCCCGTGGAGTGCTGCTCTATCTGTGGAGATTGTTTTCATTTGTCAGCTTTGCACTATTTTGTTAGAAGGATAAACAATTTGTGAAGCGTGCAGCATTGCTCACGGACTTCAGCAGTTCACTTGGATGGGCGTTGCTGTCCCTGCTCTCAGACAATAGCGCCCATTTCTTTACCTGCTGCTCGTGCCAGCCTACCCGCATTCAGATGCTGCCCACAGTGGCAAACCCTGATCTTGTGACTTGCCCACTGCTCATAGCAAAGGAAAATGAAAGCTACCCGTTGTGTGAGCCTTATGTACAGCAAATTGAAATTCTGGTTCAGTGAAACCTGTGAAGGTCGGGGAAACAGTTGCATTAGTAGCAGAACCTGTGCCTGTCAGTAGAAACAAACTACAAAGGGTAGATCGGGCACAGGTTCATTGGCAGGCAGCTTGTAGGCTTGGCTGTCTTCTTCTCTTGTTCATGCTGATGATGGCAGTTGCCTCAAAATAGGGTGAGGACACTGGTAGCTGAGGAAGGGGAGATGCTTTCTTGAAGTCAGATCTTGCTGTCTTTACTGCAGATGACTTTTCCTGCTGATTCCCAGGGCAGTTTTGCTGAAGCAAACCTAGGGGATCCAAACAGGAATAATATGAGGGATAATCATAGAACAGTTTGGGTTGAAGGGACCTTCCCAGCTCCCCCAGTGCCACCCCTGCCATGAGCAGGGACATCTTCACCAGCTCAGGTTGCTCAGTGCCCCATCCAGCCTGGCCTGGGATGTCTCCAGGGATGAGGCATCCACTACCTCTCTGGGCAACCTGGATCAGTGTTTTACCACCCTCATTGTAAAAAATCTCTTGCTCATGTCCAGCCTGAATCTCCGGTCCTTTAGTTTAAAACCATCATCCCTTGTCTTACCATAACAGGGCCTGCTAAGAAGTCTGTCTCCATCTTTCATATAGGCTCCTTTTAAGGACCTGGCACTTGGCCTTTTTGAACCTCATGAGGTTTGCATGGGCCCGTGTCTCGAGCTTATCCAAATAAACAGCATGGATTTGACCTCTGTTGCCTTTAGTGGACTACAAATCAGGAGAAGCATCACGGTTTTGTGACGATGAGCTAAGGAGACCAAACTAGTGCAGCCATACTGTCCATATCTATAGGCTGGTTATCACAGACATCATGCCCTGGTTCACATGTCATGAGGCAAAGGATAAAAAAATTCCACACTAGACAATCAGTGTGGGGATATAGTTTTTTTGTATGAGATAGGTTCAGTTGCTACAAAAGGCAGCGTTTGAAAACAGGAAGGCTTCAGTAAATGAAACACCTCAATGTATCATCAGAATATGTTTTAAGACTATAATTGTATATTATTATGGTATCTTCGTGTATGTTCATGTGAGGAACATGAGATAAAGGAGTAAAAATACTAAAGCAAGCATTCGGATTTAAGGAAGTAATGTGATTAAGTTTTTTTGCATAAACTTAATTCAGGCCCTTTGTACGAATCTCTGCCAATAGATGAACACATTATCACTTCCGCCCATGTCTCATTTAGCGCACACAGTGATGGTTTCTTTGTGAAAAACTACGTAACATTTTCTCCATCTCTCCTTGTATTTATTTAATCTCATTTATTTCATATTCTGAAAAATACAGGTTAATTTCCTCGTGGCCTTTTTTTTTTTTCTTTGACACTTAAAAAATATTCAACTATAACAGCAAAAAATGTTCATTTTGCTTCCTGACACCTGGGGTAGGGAAACTGGTACCATCATTCCCATTTTATAGCGAGGTGGCACAGACTCCTAGAGATTAAGGTCAAAAACATCCATCGGCTTGGTGTAGTCAATTTGAGGACCTGTTTTGCAGAGTACGTAGCATTACGTGGTGTATCTAACGTTCAAAGTTCTGCCTCTGTGGGTGCTCAGTAAGAAATCAGACATCCCTGTGACCCAGAAGACAAAGGCACAGAGATAACTACCTGTTTTAAGGCTAACGGGTGTTTGAAGAGGATTGGGACGTTCTAATTTGGACCATTTCTTAGGCTAGCTTGGTGAGCAGCCAGACTGAGAAGTAGACATGCCGATCCCACCCACCCTCTTCCGAAGCCTCGGTTTGTTATGTTTGTTAGTTTATCTGTTTATAGCAAAAAAAAAAAAAAAAAAAAATTATTGCTGTAAACAATGACATAGTGTTCTCTTTAATCATCACCTAAGAATATTGTTCTAATTACAGTTTTGGATTGAGCGATTCGCCTGACACCTCTGCAGGAACTTTTTGGCAGAGATGGAATCTCCAGGGCACCGCTCATCTGCCTCAGCCATCACATCTCGTTCTGCAGTTCCTTATCTCTTACTGCAAACCTTCCAGATTGTGCAAGAAATGAGCTCCTATAGAAAATCTCTTTCCTGCACACATCTGCCTCGAGCCCTTCCTCTCATCTTGAAGCGGGCCCGGATTCTATGGGAGGAACTGTTTTGCATCATGTAATGACTGTAACACAATATATATGTACAGCTAACATCCGTCCTGCTATTTTATAACCTCCACTTTTGACTTTGCAGTCTAATTATTGATATAGTGGCTTTGTACAGTTGTTAAGGTTTTATAAAAGAAATCAGTCCTCGTCCTCATCATAATATCATCTCTGGGTTTGTTAGCAGGTAGGGATCTTTTTGGGGATATGCTGCGCTACCCTCTGCTCTGAATTAAGCAATGGCTGTAGCAAGTTGTTATGGCATAAGAACGACGATGCACCAGATTCTTGGGTTACTCTCCAGGCTTTGAAGGGAAACATACCCTGCTTATTACAAACTCTCGCTTGTTTTCTCTACCTAAGCATGACACCTTCAGCCCCACTCTCTCCAACCTGTTGTGTTCTCCATCCCTCACTTCAAGTTCGTGTTTCTTAACCCACCAGGTCCATCTCCATTTTCTGGGCTTCCCGTGGTAGGTTTCTTCTCCAGCCGGTCCTGGATCCCAACACCAAGCTTTTCAGCTGATCACTGTTTTCATTCTCACCTTAGTTTTTAGTACTGCCTCTTTTCTCCACCCCCCCTCCCCATGTTCTCCTTTCAGAATGTTGCGCTTGGCAATTCATTTAGTCCAGTTTCCTCTCTTGACAGTCTCTATCCTTACCCTTCAGGTTTTTTTTTCTTCTGGGTGGGTCCCCCCAAATTAGTTTCCTCTCCTTCTAGATATTCTTAGTTGCTATCGTCCCTCTGGCTCTTCAAACAATCTCAGTTTTCTTGGTCCCTGCTTTCCCTCTTGATTGAAGAATGGATCATTTTGCCTAGTAATTTAAAACCCTTCCACACGATCCCTCTTTCCATCCTTGAAGACCACCAGCCCAGCAATATTTAGACAAACTCTACCCATTTTTTTTATTTTTTAAAGTTGAAATATCTGTGTCCTTGGAGCTAGACGTTTCAAATGATGGATTTGTATAGAAACACAGTCTCCACTGCATTAATGCAAACCAGATCTTATTTGATGGAAAAACGTGTCTTCTAAAGGTGTTTATTAGTAGGCACACACAGAGTCAGTGCCGGAATTTTCAGTACTACGGTAAGCAGGTAAACTGAAGTGTTTGGTACAGTGTTATTCTGGTTAGGTAGCTGTGCTAGTGCTTTCTGTCGCACTGAGTTTTTTCTGCTGTAGAGTCACTGCTGCTGCACTGAAATCCATTTATTATACAGATAAAAGAGTGATCTTTGTCTGCAGATAACATAGTGTCATTTTAGCTTGAAACCATTGAAATTTGTCTTTGTTTCTGATGTGTTATGAGCATCTCATTAGCAAGCCCATGAATCCCTCGGTTTGCTTTTGAAACCAGCTATCTGGGCTCTCATCTCTGCCAGAACACAGATTTCTTCCTTTCTCTTATTTTTAAAAGCTGTGTTGGTGCCAAGGCAGTTATAGGTCAATTGAGTTATTGTTGGTTCTAATTGGCACTCTAACAAGC
This sequence comes from Streptopelia decaocto, assembly GCF_964273445.1. Taxonomy (NCBI): domain Eukaryota; kingdom Metazoa; phylum Chordata; class Aves; order Columbiformes; family Columbidae; genus Streptopelia; species Streptopelia decaocto. The sequence goes on from NC_138664.1 coordinate 19,908,483, forward strand.
TATTAAATCAATTTACCTACAGATGAATGTCACTCAAAAAGAAAGGTGCCAGCTCCTTTTTTATCTTTGGGAACTTGAAAAACAACAACAAAAAAATGACCCCTAAATGTTTATGGCAGGAGGCCTGTGGCTGAACAAGGTCCAGGCTGTTGTGTGTGCGCAGAGCTGAGACAATTTGCAGACCTCAAGGCAAAAGGAAGAATTAAGAAAATCACCAACACTGACAAATGCTCGTCTGCCCCTTCCATGGTTTGGGGTTTATTTTCCTGTGTGGAAACCTACATCCTCTTCTCCTTTACGGATTCCCAGTGTCCCATATGCAGGTGTGGTATCCACAGCCATCTTTCAAGTCAGGCAGCACCTGGCTGGGGACATCATTACCTTTTTGCTGTGCAGTGATCTATAACTTCATGATATTTACTTTGTGCTGAAGAAGAGTTGTTCTGGTGAATAGGAGTTAATTTCAAGTTCTGTTCTGAAACATTTAGGTAGCCTCTTTGTCTAGCAGCAATACAGTGCTCATTCCCACGTTGTCTGAGCATTTCTTAGTGAGACAGTTGTAAAATAGTTGCTTTTCAGCTTACAAGTCCAGACAAGGTTTCTTCTCTAAGCCACACTGCAAATCCTTCCTGGGGTCTCCAAATCAAAGCTGCTTTATATATTACAAGCAGCAAGAACTGCTCAGGTATCCTTGTTTTTTTTGGTGAAGCACAAGGCAGATGAGAACGCAGCTTGGCTCTGTGCAGCTCTACAGCTCTGCAGTGCTGACAGCACTAAAACCAGGGGTTTGTCAGCAGACAAAGCCGGGAGGACTTGAGAAACACACGAGAGAGCAGATGTGTGCTGGGCTAACAAGGCGCTATCATAGAGACCTTTTTCTGCCCCTTTTCCTTGTTGAATGGTTTGCTACCTGGGAGGTCCCTTTACAAATTGAAATTCTTCATTCCATGCAGTATATTCATAGTGGCTGACATCAAATATGGTCACCCCATGCCTGGTATTAGCACCAGGCTGTAGTAAAACCGGGCTGTTGACTCCTAAAGAGCTGCTGCATGCAGCAGGGGAGGATGGTGCCACTGAGAGCAGAGAGATGAGCATCCCCAGGGGAATTCCAAGGTCAGCTCCAGGCCCCACCACTTGGACATTAGAGGGGCACAACTGCTTCCCCAGCGATGCGCAAAAGCTAATCTCATTCGTGGCGACTCGTCCAAATGTGCTAATTAAGGATTTAAATCTCTGCCTCTTTGGATGGAGAGGTTGTCTGTGTTTATGCACCTATTGTTAAAGAGCTTAGAGGCAGGGGAGGTGCTGCAGATTGCCAGTTGACTGTAGTGTAGCAGCTATAAGTCCTTTTTTCTAATTTTTTTTTCTTTTCACCGCTGTGCCTGGGGTTCTTGTGACTGCCAGGAAATCAATACTTGTACACTGAGTAACTCCTCGTCCCTATACGCAGCTCCAATGAGACTGTATGCGCGGGAGCTCTGACAGGATTCAGTTTTCCTGGTCAGAGTACTGAGCGCTGGGGCAGTGTGATGCTCAGTTCCACCCTCTGTGTGTTTTGGGGATGGAAATCCTAGTGAAGTGCATTTGAATTTGTCTGGGTGTGGGAAAGACATGTCTTGCAAAGTTATCAGCGCTCCAAAGCTTGCGAGTGAGATAACAGCTGCATTCCAAAGGCTTGGGGACTCCACATTAATAGGTCCTTTCCTCCCAGCCATTGCTTCACACGTGATTTCAGGGCAGCGTTAACAGCGTTAACATCATCGTTACCCCGTGCAGTGTCTCATCCGCAAAGGAGCTGTATGTGTGTCTCCGCGGAACAGGGGAAGCTGCGCGGGTTCTCCACGCTCCGTCCACGTTTGTGACCGGCCTGGGGGGACAGGGCAGGGACAGAGGTGTGGGCTGAGCCAGCGCAGTGACATCCTGGCTCTCTGCAGAGAAGCAGAACTTGCATTAGGCATAGCGAAGTGGTGCAAAGGTGACATTTTCTGGCAGTGTCAGGCTTTGGACAAGCTCTCCCAACAGCAAAAATGATAACAGAAAAGATAATGATGACTGAAACTATGCAGCTTTTTTAACAATAGCAAACCCGCTTTCATTAAGCACAAATTCTTGATGCTTGGTGTTTCCCCCTTTGCTTTAAAGCACTAATACACACACAAGTTATACTTTTGTTCATAACAAGAGCAATGTTGTTTTCCATCCCTGGTTTTCTGTGAATTGTGGGGATGGCAGGAAAAAGGAACAGTCTAGACTACAGATCATGGTCTGTTCTCTTTAATGCCTGTACAAACCATTTGTATCATTCTTCCATGCTCATTTAGCTGCTGATATCCTTTGAATTATACACAACGTACAACGAATAGAAGGACAAACTGGAAGGCAGGTCAGACATCTAGTTTTGACCCTATGACCCATCCTCAACAGAATACTCTGTACCTTGATTTCTCCAGCTTTCAGAAGGGGGTGATGGTGCTGCCAGGGGCTTTGGAAGATGCTGTAGAAATCTGAAATCTTTTAATGTAACAGAAGATGCCAGAGTAGATGTCAGCAAGGGTGTGGTTAATATCTACAAGGCAGTTTATTGAGAATTTCTTCATATTTATCTGTTTCTGTGTACTGCTGTAGATTCGGTTAAATTTCTTTGCTAGGTCCGCAAAAATGAGTAGATCCATATACTGTTAAGTGATTTGTGAATAATTTGTCCCTTTGTCTTAATAAGGAAGCTGGTTACCAACACTTGTACAGTATGTATTGTACAGTATTGTGGGGCACGTTTAGAGCTAGGTTGGTAAAAAAGATAGAAAAAGACCTGCACGGGTAGGGAGACAAGATGAATTTTACATTTTGTATCCCTAAATGAGAATGGTACAGCCCCTGCATGGGGTTTCAAGATGGTCTAAAAGGAAAACGTTTCATCTTTTTCTCACCGGTCACGTGTACTGCAAGGTGTGCTACCCTTTTCTTTGAGAATATGTGATTTCTTGACTTACGCAAACACTCCTGAATAAAAGGTCAGGCACAGGAGCTGGCAAGATGTTTGTCCATTTCTGTGGTGGGGCACCTTTAGAAAGCAGTGTCTAAGCTCACCAAATGTTGTATCTTTCGGATAATCTGTTGTGACCCTTGGCTTTTAGTGCAAAAACAAGTGTGCTTCAGGTCATGCCAGCTATGGTTAAGGTGATACGCTGTGTATGCCATGGTAAGAGAGCAACTAGGCTTGTTCCACAGTTGGGAGCTGGGACAAATGCCTGGGTCTAACACATACTTAAATACCAGATTTGGCAATGACTGTTGGCTCAACCCCGACTGCATTTGGAAAGGTTCTGGTCCTTACTTTTGCAAAACCTCATGTGAAGTTAGGTTGTTCTGAGCTTCTCTGGCTGTATTCCTGTTGTGACTGAGCTCCTCTGCTGCCTCTTAGTACCACAGGCACTCCTGTCATCTGCTCCTGATCCATCACCCACATGGGGCAAATTTCTCCAGCTTCTTGTCTACACACATTGATTGAAAGTGGTGCCAAAGGTTACTTCTGCTGGTTGTGTGCTTCTTTTTCAGCACAAAGAGGAATTTAGGCTAACACTGGCAGATGTAGGTATGGCCTAAGGCTCCTGCCTTTGAACAGGGGATCTAGAAGCCTCATCTGCAAGTAAATTCACCCGGCAAAATCTGCGCTGCAGAAAAAAAAAAATATTTGCCTTGACATCATCTGCCCTGCTCTGAGATCCGCAGTCAGGAGAGCAGTGCACAGCTCTCAGCCCTTCTAGCTCATTAGAATTAAGGCTAAGCTTCATCATGAGCTAATGCAAGCTGTTCCCATCCCAAATAATTGGCTGCTTGATGGCTTTGTGTCTGTCTAACCATCACTGCATGTGGGTGGATGTGTTGTGTGTGTGCAAATGAATCTGCTTGGGAAATGAATACATAACATCGGGGGTGCATCTAATATTATAATACAATACCTTGTGAGTGATGTGGATGTGAGAAGAGTAAAACAGAGCTGAGCGTGTCAAACATCTGTACAAAGATCACTTTCCCTGGTACTACAGGATGGTGATTCCCAAGTCCAGACCACCACTACCCCTTGTTTGCTCTTGCTCCCACCCTAAAACACTAACAATGTCTTTCCAGTCTGAAATTTAAAACCATGGGGAAAAAAAAAAGCAGTGACATTTCTCAAAAGCTCAGTCTCCCAATCAGCACAACCCTCTTTGCAGGGCAGAGCACCCTATGGTGAATAGGACATGATGGAGGTGTTGGCTTGTCCATAGAGATGCAAGACAATGCGTATCCATGAGCAATAGCTGCTGGAGACACGAATGTACATCAGTCATGCATGACTTGGGGAGTCGGGAGATGTAACCCCTCTGGGACTTGGCAGCTGTTCTAGGATATTATGTTCACAAGGCTGAGCTGTTCTTAAACACTTCCTCTAGTGTAATCATCACACACACATTTTCTCAGTAATGGCAGGCCATCAGCTTTTCTTTCCACTCCTCTTAGATAAGATGTGCAGAGACAAGCTGTGAAAGAGCTGAACAAGATGCCTTGACATTAGTCATTCACATTTCCTCAGCTTGGCCCACAAATAAGCCTTAGGCCTTGCTTGCTGTGCACATCCTTGTGGCTGGGGATTTTTTCCCATGGAAAGAGCACCTCTTTCAAGTAAGGACAGATAAGCAGCAACTTGTGCCTGCCCCGTACTTGGATACTTGGATCTGCAGTCTGGTTAGGGAAAAAGACATGGTCAGCTGTATGTCAGGTTGGAATGGTTAAAGGTGGAGCATAGCTTTCCTACAGGAGGGGAAAGAATTCTTCACAAGCTCTTTGAAAACTTCTTTTTCAAAGGAAAAACATACACGGTCCTGGTTAGCTCAGAAAGCAGAAGGGAAAATGTTCCACGTGAAGTAGTTTTTTAGTGATATGAACTACCCTGATCATTCAAAATCCATGGCTGTTGACAGAGCAGCCTACTAGCCTTATACGCACCCAGATAACGCTGTAATTTTAGTACAGTTTAAATGATGTGCTTTTTATTCGTACCCTGCCCTGAAGCACTAGTTGTATGTTCTGCTATGTACTGCCTTGCTGCTGTGTTTCACCCCAGCGTTAGCCGTGCTACAGTGCTGGGTAAAATGTTTTCTCCATATTTTGGGGTTCTTGTGGATGCAGAAGGATGGGCCATCATTTCTTTGAAATGACTTTTTATTAGTAGACATATGGAGCCAAATTCCTTGGTGAGACTCCATCGCAGCTAGTGGGGGTGACACTGGGAACCCGTTTTAGTCCTTGGAGCTACTTCTGGCCTGTCTCTCCTGTATATGTACCTGAGAGGCACATACAGGCACTATGTCTAGCACTGTACAAGACCTGCTCATATTGCACTACAGTGGGAGACACCAGGTGACGTTCACATTTGGATGTTTGTGGAATGGATCTTTGAAACAGGATTTAGTGAGGATAGCTCTCTCTTGCTGCTGTGGAAGCGTTTTAGAGCACTGAATTTTCTGCTCTTTGCCTACTAAGCAGCTATTTCTGATTCAATGATATCTTTTGTAAAGGAGATCCCTAATTTACGATCTGAATATCTAATGAGCTCAAATGTTTGAGAACAGAGCTAATCTGCTATCTGCTTTTCCTGAGCTCCAGCAAAAGACCTTGTGCTGTTCCCTGCTGAAACCAGGGAGCGCTGCGGATGTTGGCTGGAGTGACTTGCAGAGCTTTTTCCAGGTACCCTCGGCACTCAACCATCTTTATATTTCTCTTTCTCAGCCTTCCTGTCGAGTGCCAGCCAGTTGGGCTGAGTCATATCACATGTATTTCTGGTGGGATGAATTTGAAACCACACAGAGGAAAACCCTAGCCTTTGCCTAACTACTAATCTTAAACAGAAGGACTAGATTAACTAAAAAGAAGAAAAACATTAAGATAACATAATCAAGCATTATTGAAGTGCACATTTCCCAGCTCATTTGCATAATATGCTGGCGCATCCCTGCTCCTGTCAAAATCAGAGGTTAAGTCAGTGCCTGCTACAGTGGCCTTGAAATTGGGTCCTGTATGTGTAGATGTAAAAAAAGACAAGTATATTTCATATTTTAGAGAAAAGGGCTTTTGAGAGTGTGTTCTTGTGTTGCTTCTTGGGAAAGCTGGAATTCACTGAGACATTGCTGCCATCCTGGGTCCCCAAACCAGGGCGGGGAACTGACTTGCCTCTAGGCACCACGAGCAAACTATAAGACATGTCTTTTATTTTAAGACTCAAAAATCCGGAATAGTCTTTTGTGGCTGTAACTTTCAGTATCCAGAGCACGCTCAGGTTCTTTTGGGGTTTCTTCTTCCAGCCTGGGGACAAGTACAACTTTCTAGACTGGGGAGGAGAGCTGTGGCATCCACCAAGTGCCACTGCTCATCTTGCAGTTGTACATGCTTCTCTGGGCACAAATAGACACTGTCCTCACCAAAAGAAGCAAAGAAAATAGAGAGAGCTCTGTGATGAGTTTCTGTCTTCAAGTAAGGGGATTTAAAATTTACAACAGGATCACGTAGATTTAAAATAATCACTTACCTCTCGTTTGTCAGTGGAGTCTGCACCTTGAAGAGGCAGGAAAGTGCTCAAATATCACTGGCTTGGTGTAGCTACCTGTCCCGCTTTCCTTTTGGTAATTGTTTACTGTGTCAACAAAACTACTTGTGTGTTTCAGTTATACCTGAATTTTGTGGGAATGATGTTGATCATACATCCAAAAATCTTTAAAGAGAACCTTATTTCACGTTCAGTTTGTAGCACATCTAAGCTTTGATGCTGAAGTGCAAATACAGGGTTTTTTTTCATTATTTATTGGGTTTTCATGACTATCATATCTTCACTGTCCCAACTGTTTATAGAAATGGCTTTGTAATATTTCTGTGAAATAACAAGGATTTGTATTCCCATTTTATGCCTGGAAAACTAATATACAGAGAAACTACATAATTTTCTAGCAAGTTGCTCACAGAATCCGAACTTGAGTTGTGTAGGCAGCACAAGTCGTTCCTCGGTGACCGGACTGCCCCTCTAGGTACGATGGGAGCTGGGCAGACTGGAGCCTCCTTGTTATGGATTGATGGAAAATGGGCTGCATCAATTTGAATATATTTCTGAAACAACTTGTTTCTGGCAGGTTGTTCATTCTAAAAATATATTTATTTATAATTGCTGAGAGGAATGCTTAATGAATTCTTCCTTCCAAAGAACAATTAATCAAAGAAATTATTGAGGGCTGGCACTTGCTCCCCCAGGGCTCAATGGCTGTGTTCCATTGACTTAAATAGTGATGATCAAGCCCAGCCCATATTGGAAAAGATTTATCTAAGCATTTTTTAATGGTGCCCATCACTATTTGTCTGGATGTCTCCGGCAGAAAAGCGCTGTATATATTGGAGGAGCAGCACTGGACGTTACCCTAGTGTTACCGCAAGCTGCTGTGTTTTGGAACCAGCGTTTTGTACCATTGATTGTAACAGGGATTCGGAATGGTGAGGAGAGACTGCAGTTAACTTGCTGGAGGTTTCTTGACTGGAGCAAACTGCTGGAGTGGACTGCGAGACCCTGCAACACGGGTTAGAGCTTTGGTAATGGAGAATCCCCTGAGAATTCCCACCATGCCACACAGATGTGCAAAAGAAATTTGCAGCATGTCCTGGAAAGAGCAGGAGAGATCTGTCAACATCCTGAGTGTTGGCAAAAGCCAAGATAGGAGTTCACTGAAGATGCCCAGATCCTTTAGCAGCCGTGTCCTTTACAGGAGGGTTACGTAGCATGTTCTATGCCACACAGAGGGTGAAAAGCCAATCTAACACCAATCTGCCATTCTAACACACCTGCCAATCTAACACCCCAAATCTAGCCATTGAATTTTCAATATTCTGTATAAATGGTGATTCAAAGCATCCTGTGTGGGTGAAGAGTGGGTCTGACTGTATCATTTCTAGGGGATAATATATTTTAAATGTCCAGAGTTTCTGGGTCTTCTGTCTCAGAGCTTGCACCAAGTCGCCCTCATTTTTCCCCAAGTCTCCTCTGCCCTTAATCTTCTGCTGAGTTTCCTCATTTCAGGTAGTTTAATGCAGAAATGTTTGTGAGGACAACAAATAATAGATTCTCAGAAACCAAAAAGGTCTTTGGAGCACAGCGGCTACTTGCATAAGGAACTGCCTTTCTGTGGAGCTGAGTTGTGAGCTGAGTGTCCTTCAGACACTGGAGTGGGTGTTAGGATTCCTGGGCTCTCTGGACCTGCATATGAGTGAGGCACTTGGGAAATGCCTGTGGCTCCGTGCCTCAGTTTCCCCGGCTGGCACATGCTGATGGTGAGACTCGGCTACCTGCCATAGAGTATTCTGAGGTCAAAAGGAAAAAATCTCTTGTGAGCTACATAGTGTTTCAGTACATGCAGTAATTAATTCAGCATCCGATGTTTGGAGTGGATAGTGGATTCACGTGGATGCCTTAGATAAGCATAGCCTCAGCACAGTATGTTTCTTCTGAGACCTGAAATAATCAGAGGCAATTGGACTTTTTTTTTTCCCCTGAACTGCTGCATTTTTAGATGATGATTCATCTCTTGTCTGGGGTCTCAGATACCTGAATAACCCCGAGATCCCAGCAGCATTAGTCTTTTTGAGGATTCACTGTGCTCCAATCCAGCCTGAATAACTCACTGCAAACAAGAATCTGATGTTAGCAGCAAGGGAGTTGGGGAGGAAAAATATTTTCTGATTTTGAAACTAAACCACGCGTGACTTGGGAGTGTAAATGGGGAGTGAACTCTCACTTCCAGGTCTTCTTCCCCCTGTGCTGCACAGCCAGTAGGTCTATGGTGAAGTGTCCTTGTTGGAGATGAAGGCTGCACGCAGGGAAATGTTCTGTCACTTCAGCTTTCTCTTTCCTCAGTGAGCATGTGGTTTAGGAAGTTTTGAGCCTTTGAATGTGATAATTCCACCAGACTGCTGAAAAGCCTCACACTACTTTCTCTTACCTCTCTCTGGCAGTTTTGGATTCTCATTGTGCCATTAAGCGAGAAAGGTTAAAGTGTTTTCCCCTGCCCCCTCTGGCATGTCCAGGGCTCATGCAGAGCGGTAGGCATAAGCGTGCATGGGTGCTCAAGTCTGGCAGATGCTGTTGCTTATCTCAGATATAAATCCCGGGAAGTTTAAAAGTTGAAGAGACACTATGAGAGAGCACGTGTGCCTTATCCTGCAAGCAGAGATGTATCTGAGTAAATTGCTTCATGTAGCTGGATCAGGCTCAGGTCTGATCCATCCTCAGGCACAGGAAGCTCTTCCTCTCTTTTTCAGTCTTTCATTGTAAAGTAGCTGGATGTAACTGGCCAGCTACTCAGCTAAACGACATAGATCTTTGTTTCTTTGCTTAAGCCCACTGGTGACCTGCTGCACAGACGGCTGTCCTGGTGGTGCGTGGTTCAAAGGTTACGGTGGGTACCCCAAACCTGGGTCTCTAGGAGCCTCTGTGAGAGCCTAGATGTTGTAATAAAGAGACCACTTGCCATCTGGGGAGACTGGAGTTGTGATTCCTAATGAACACCAAGCCATGGCACAGCAACACCTAGGAGGAACATTTTTAGCAGTCCAGATGGCTAGAAGTCTTCTTCTCAGCCTGGCAGATGACTTAGCTACCTGCCGCATGTGTTGTCACCTCTCTGTGGACTACTGCAGAGCATGAGGGCTTAAATATGTCAACCCAAAGGAGAACAGCTGGCAGAAAGCCGAGATACGTCCCCTCCAATGTCTCCCACTTTCTCAACTGCGATTCTGATCTAGTTGCGTGACTCATGCCATCTCTCTGTCGTGTTTTAGTGCTTAATTTTAGTAAATTTGGGTTCCAAGTGGTGAGGCTGATATCCTCATCTCATGTGCACACACATTATGTTAAGAGAGCCATATCAATACTAAATAGTTAAGAATCTGGCCTGTCATCCTTGTAACATACTGAGAAGATAAGTTGGTGGAAAATACCTCTTACATCAGTTGGTGTCATGTGTCCTCTGCCATTCTTGCAGTAGCATTTACACTGAACTAATAGACATACCTACATGTATCCGTATCATCTATATAGATGTAAAGTTTGTACATGCAGCGCCAAATACTGTAAGTGTGAGCTGCTGTTAATATTCTGGCAAGTAAAGGTGAAAGGTCAGGCTCAGAGAAGTAGGCTTTGCAATCTCTACCTGTATGTCTCCCAGAAATTGGAGTCTGCGCACTCTGAAATAAAACACACTCCCTTTTCTTTGTATCCTTGGGTACAAATCAAACTCTTGGCCCAATATAGCTGCTTGTTGAGACAATTCAGAACTCCCTGGTGCAGATCCACCTTTCTAACAGACTGCCCAAACATTTGAATTTGAGTCATCCGAGATGCTGGATATCAGCCAGGGCCTGGACTTTCTAATGTCACAACTTAAGCGTGTCTTTAGGCTTTCGTCCTTCACATTCCGCAACGTATTCATGATGACTTGGAAGCTGCAGCCCTTATTGATCTATTCATTCTCTACAAGAACAACATATGGCACGTTTCCATGGCAATAGGTCCCCCTGAAGGGGCTTCCTTCCTTTCCTCAGTTTATTGGTCTTTTTCATTATTAAATCATCGGAGATAAATGCACACAGAGAAGGGTCAATGTCTGGATCAATGGACAGCAAGCAAAAAGGAACTTTTCCATATTCATACAAACGAGAGATTTCAGAAGATCAAACAATGCAGAATCGCCAGGCCCTTAGCATGTCAGTCTCATACATAATATATTCTGGGAGCTTTATGGAATCAATACACATTGAACACCTTGAAAACCTTTGGGATTCAGAGGAGGGGGTGCAAAGGAGGGGGCTGTCAAGACATTGATGAGTGCAGTAGGGTGGGATATGAAGAGAGGGTTAAGCTCTCTGCGCTGATTTCCTTCCAGAAGAAACTTGTGCTAATCCCAGTCCCACTGAATTTGTACCACTTTATCTTCCCAGTGGTTACCTCCAGCCACTGCTGCAATGAATTCCCACTGCAGAACAATATATATCTGACCATCTCAGTGGTGCTAGGAGCTCAATAATAAATTGTCTATGTTGAGCGTATAAATGTTCTTCCTTTGGGCCTTCAAAGAAGAGAGAGAATAATGTTCCCTACAGATAACACCCACAAAAATTTCACTGCTTTTGCAGCTTGTTACAGGTGAATTCTTCATGAGCTCGGAATAGCTGCATCAAGGCAAGTGAGAAAATATTACTGACGCTGTTTTAAATCAAAATGGGATATGTGCTCTGTTGGCCTCCATACTCCAAATTTAGAACTGGAACAAACAAAATCTCTTGTGGCTATCTCTGTTTCTGTCCATGTGTGCTCCCCAAAGGGAGAAATGAAATCTTATTTATTTTTACCTTTCTGAGAAGATCAGGTTCTAAGTATAGATTTCAGATACGGTTTACTTTGTTAGGGTGATATCTGCAGGCAGGAAGGCAGGAGTTGAGGAGAGTGGTCAATTGACTACTTCGTGCAGAATCCGCCATGGCTTTTCTTATTCTTGAGACACGTTTATGTTTCAGCATTATTGGCAAAGAAGTGCAGGAGCATATTGTTTCTGTGTGATACAGTATGTTTGCGGACCAAGGAAGACGTGTAAGGGTTCCAATACATTTGCATTTATCAAATGGCAGATTGCACATTAAACTCTTGAAAATGCATGTACAGTTTCTATTAAACGCACTGCAAGGTTGATTTTACAGATGAGACGTCCAGAACTCTCATTATCCCAGGCCAAGGCAGGCGGCAGCACCGCAGCCTCCGAGAACTGCTCTGTCACGTACACCGAATGGCATCTGGGGGGACTTGAGTGAAAGATAGCACTGTAGTGGTTAGAGAGCTGTTGTCCTACCAAGTCACTGAAATCCTATCTTCAGCATCCCTGTGGAGTAAAAGTTAAATGCTCTTATGAGATGGGGTGTCAGCAGCTCTTGTGGAGAAGGTTCTCTATTGTTTTACATGCTTGAACAATAGTTGATGTCGTTTTGGTTCACGACTGGTGCCCTTCAGCGCAAAGATAATAGAAAGTGCTTGGGGTTTCGGAGGCAGAAAAACAGGAAACAGAATGAAGTTGTTCCAAGGAAGTTACAATGTCAGGACTGTCTGCCTTGGCCGATTTACAAAGCCTGTTCTAAACTGACTAGAGGGAGGTCTGTATCTTGATAAGTGTAGTTTTTGGGAAGGACAGTCTGTTTCTTGGTGGCTGCTGTAGCAGCTCCCACAGGCAGTGCTGGGCGTCCCAGCTATGGGGGGACAAGTCCCCCAAGGTCCCTGCACCTGAGGTCCCTGCATGTGGCCAGAGCCCATGTGAGGCGACAGCTTTGCAATTTCTGCTTTGCTAATACTGTTTATTCAGAGCATCGAGCTGTTTTATAGGTCAGACCAACACGTTCCCTGGGAGATTACCATCGACGTAAGGTCTGCTTTACTAGTTCTCAGTTCTTTTGAATTCTCTTGTAAAAATCTCCGTCACGCAAGTCTTCATCTCTTTAAGAAGCCTGACAGTAGAGTGGGTGTATTGTAGGTACTATCAAAGAACTAATAATTTAAACTAGCTCATATTGGTATAATGTACTGTGTTTTGTAAGTTAAAGAAAGGGCATAATTCATAGTGTACTATGTTATAATTGGGTAAATGCATCGGTGCCTCAAATGTGTTGTTTGCAAATTGTCAAGTATTATAGCTGGAATAAAAATTTCACTAAGTAATGTGTATATTTATATTTTTACAATGGAAGAAAAAGGAAATTTCCCCTTTGCTGCTACTGATCAAATTACAGCGTATAGCAAGACTGGAAACCTCTTCTGAAACTAGGCAACTATATTTTCTGGATAGTAGTTCTGCCTCCAAATAAGTTACTCAAATCTGTAGTGTCTCATAGTCTATCTATTTGTAATATAGGCTGCTAATACCTTCTTACTTTCATCTGTTGGGTTGTAATTAATGTATGAACATTACTTTAAAAAATGCAAGGTGTTGATTATTGTTTAATAACATAGTGTTAGATTTAAAAATTGATGATAGAAAAGCAATAAGAAGCTAACATGCTACCTTACTTGGACTGCAAATGCTGGTTTAAACTCTTACATGAGCAATAGCTTTCATAATTTTCCACTCAACAAAATCCATGTAATTATATTTCAAGATAATAATATGAGCATATGTGTTAAACTGGAAACATTGTATGGAATTCTGCACTGTTCAGAGGGGATTAGGTGAGCAGTTCTGTAGATTGGAGATAATCTAAGTGAAAGGCTAAATCCAGACCTCAGAAGATATCTTGCCTCAAGTAAAACTGACAGTTGAATTCAATTAAAATTTTGTCAAAGACAACACATGAGTTTTAAGAGTCCTGAGACCCATGGGTGCCGGTAATCTGAGTGGATCAGCCCTGGTATATCTCTTTATTTTCTCCGTATTTGCACAGCAGCAGTGGGCAGTGAAGCGGAGTTCGGTGCAGCCCATGTTCTGTACCAGCCAAGGACAACTGAAATAGGAGGCCAGGGGATTGGAGAGGAGGCTGGGACACAGCACAGATTTTCCTTTTGCTTTTCCTCTTGCTTTTCCTCCTGCTGCCATAATGCATGGCTAATTAGCAGCACTCTCAGGGGGTTTATTCAGGATGGCAGAGGACACATATTATTTGCATAGGTTGGTCAGAAGGAATTAAAACTGTTTGTCTTCTTCTTTAGCTAGGTCCCTCTAATCATTTCCCATTATACAGCACACAGAATATTTTGGTAAGTCATTTGACTTTTTTTTTTTTTTTTTGGTGGATATTCATTTCAAAGAGGTTTTCAAGTGCACAGGTATTTGAATATCTCACTATAAATAAATGAATTCTTCTAGCAAGCGAATTCTTGGACTCGGTAGCTGGTTAAGTGTCCTTTAGTGCGTTTAGGAGCAGTGAATCACCATGTTCCTCCTATTACCTCTATGAATAATGCAAAGTTTGTAACTCTCCGGTAGAAATACGCCTACTCATATCTGGGAGAAGTAATGCTTCCAAAGGCAGGGAAGGTTCCTTGCTTCTCTCTCTCTCTCCTCTGTGTTCAGTTACCTATGGGAACGGCTGCGTTCTGGAGTAAACTTTGCTCCAGCCACACTGACATCCACTAATGCTCCTTACAAAAGATGATTTCTATTTCTAGCCTAACTAGCAGTCCTGGGAATTAAAGTGCGACCTCTTTCCCGTCAGGATAGTTGCTGAGGAGCGTGGCAGCGTCTCATTCAACGTGCGATGCAGAGAGGGGGAAAGGAGCTGCCACTTGGGGGAAAAAAAGGGCAGATTTTCAGCAGCTCTTCAAAAGAATAATGCAGCAATTCCTGGCCATGCCAATCAGAGGCTGGAGCTATCATTTGTCACTCAGTAGGTGGCACTCTGTTTCTGGAGTCAGCGCTGAGCCAATGCTGCCCGGGCTTCTAGAGCAATTGGATTTGTCTTTGGGCTTGGTTTTAGCAAGATACATTCATTAAAGATCTGTTCTACTAAGGTTAGGAAGGTTGGTCACAGTGTCTGAGCTGAATTCCGTTGCTGGTGAAAATGCCCTGGCTCGCTGGCATTTTCAGTTAGACGCATTTTTATTTTTGCTTCCTTTGTGTGCACTTTGAGGCAGCGCCTCAGTTCAACCTGGAGTTGGCTGCCTTTCAGCAGAAGCTGGAAACATCCAAAAAGCTTTGCTAATTTAGAGATTGCTCAAGTCTATTTTCTCTTGACAGTGCAAACACTACAGAGCAGGAACAGAAGTTAAGGCCACGAATGTGCCTTGCTTGGGAAGGCTCTGAACACCAGACCGACATAGAGATGCTGGGCTGACCTCGACAATTCACAGTCTGCTCTCCAATTGGTCACTGTCCTTCCTGAGCTCATGCACTGTAATTGATTACACTGCATAGCTTTGAAAAATCAAGATTTATTTAATTAAAAAAATGACATCCGAAAGCAATATTCCTAGCCTCCTGTTACATCATGCACTCAACAGAACGGAAAGATGATCTGACTCTGATCAGAAACCACAGACTAATACCTACAAAGTGTACATACTATCAAATCAACTGAGTGACACCAACTACACTTAAAGAGCATATATTCTTGAAGTGCCTTTGCCACGCTAATTCTCAGACGCATTCTGTTACAACTAAATAATATATTAAGAACTAAAAGATGAGAGGTAGCGGTGCATGTTAAAATGTGATTTTCAGATCTAAGAAGCGTGCGCAGAGTAGGATGTTGTATAAAACACAGGTATGTTTGAACAAGACATCTGGTTTATATAGTACTGGCTGTTCCCTGTGCTGTGAGCTGTTCAGTCGCACTGAGTCAACTGTAATAAAACAATACATTCCTATTTATTAATTTTTTATGTAGGCTTTTGAAAGCAGGAAGAGAAGTGAGAAGAAGCCAGGATATCAGAGGAAGCTGTCTATGAGATGCATCTCTATTAAACACTTTTTTTCAAGCCATATAAACAGCTTCAGATCTGGTTAGACTCAAGAACCAAATTCAGGTCCTAACCCTTATTTAGCCTCAGACTTCTGTGGACAAATCCCATTCTCTTAATTTTGCCATGTGGCTTCTCTATCTGCAAGACAGGGATAATAACTCTATCTGCCTCTCATGGGTGCAGCGGAGCCAATTTCATCACTGTCAGCTCCGTGGAATCCCTGGGTGAAAGGAACAACAGAAATACAGAAAACATGGGTTATTAATAGCTGGTTCTTGCCCTTACATACATCACATGCACTGTTAGTCATTCTGGCCAATAATTTACGGGAAGTGAAAAGATGTTCCTCAGTGTAAATACAAAAATGACACACGGATGATATTAGACCCGTGAGCATCTATTCTGTCTCAATCCAATGATGCCACCCTGAGCAGATCATACTTCATATGTGGGTAAAATTAAAATGTGTAGGAGCTGTGGAGAGTCTTAACTGTAATTTTCTGTGCTGGAATGAGCCTGCAGACCAAATTCTTGGTGGTTTTCAGCTTTTTCTGTCTCCTTCGTAGGGTCCAAAGGTTATCCCCTTCCTGACACACTGGATACCCTTTTATTAGCAGGGGTGCACTGGATACAAAAGTTTGCCTTCTGTGTTTTGTAAGTGATGGCTTTAAAGGTCAGAACTGAGGGGAGCCTGTGACAATAATCTTGAGTCACTAGTACACCCTTGAGGAGAACTGTGGTTTAAGAAACACATGGCAATGAATTTTAGCACTTCATCTTTGCTTGCCCACATTGTAAACCATGATTCCGTGTGGACAATTTAGCAGTAATAGCAGACTGGGACTGAGGAGCCTGTGTGAATTTGAAGATCTTTGAACTGGAATAGCAAGAAATGCTCTAAATCAGGCCAGCTGACTCTGGTATGAGCAGGCTTGACTAGAAGAGACTGGGGTAGCAGGTGCAGGCAGAAAGTGTTTTACTGGGGTTGTGTGTGTGGAAAACATCTGACTTAAACTACAAACCAGCCTAGCCACTGTTGTCATTGTCCCCGCTTCCCACTAAGTACTGAAATCACCAGCCAGTGTAGAAATAAGTGGCAGAAAAATCCCAAGCTCTCTGAAGAAAGCCACTTACCTTTACATCTCTGCATGTCTGGCCATGTCCGCCTCATGCCATTAATTTGAAACTTGGGAAAAATAATTTTCTGTGTGCATTTCTCCTTCTGTATCTCCCCAAGGAAAATTAAAGATGGCTGGGAGGTTATTTATTTTCAGTAATAATATACACGCTGCTTCCAGACTTCCTGCTATTGTGCGATTATCTAGATTAATTGACTAGGAAAGCTGCAGCATCATCTCAGGCCCTTAATAAGGAAGACCGCAACATGGATTTATACGGTATTAATGCACGTTACTGCATGACACAGCCTTGCTCTTAGAACATATGGACAAATCTCATTGCTGAGTGTCTTCCAGCACCAACTATACTTTTATTCTAAGTGAAGGATTGCTTGCTACCTTGCCTGCGGGGGCATGGCACCTTGAGAGCCAGAAAGAGATGGTTGATGACATTTTTTAGAAACCTCGTTAGCGGGTAACTTTGTTCATACTAAAGCCAGTTTCCATCAGGCTCTGCTGAATGTTTCTGAGAATTGCTGGCGTGCTGCTGGTTTGTGACCCTCTCTGTACATGTGTAATAGCTGGAATCTTAAATATGCTTTTAGGTGCTTTAAAGTGTTACGTTCTTAACAGGGAGAGAGCATCTATACAGAGAAGGCTTTCAAGGCATATTCTGCCCTTTTTGTTTTCCTGCTGAGAGTTTAACAAGTGAGCGTAGTTGCCTCACTCTACTGATGCTGTTTTGCAGCAGCTCAGCCTGGTCCAGGGCCCAGGTTTAAGATGAACAACTATTACCAAACTAGATTGTGAGGATCTTTGAGGCAAATCTGTTTCTCTTAAAACATTTTCGATGATTTGGAACATAATCTGTCAGTTAAAGAAGCAGCATGTGCATATCCTTTTCCAGCAGACCAAACAGTTTTGTTTGTACCTCATTGTAAATCCAAGGTCAGTGTTGACTTTATTGAGACGATTGGTTTAAAGGAAGGCACAATTCTCTCTTGTGTTAACTTGCTCTCACCTTTTTTATGGTCTAGAGTTATTAAGCTTATTTGGTACTCAAGGGTTATTTGGTACTCAAGGGTATTGTAGGCTTATTAGGCCTACTTGGGACTCAAGAGATCAACAATGATAATAATAATAAAAACACCATGCTAATTTGTGTGACTGACTGGAACAGCCACAGCAGCTTTCTGAATGTTGTATCCTCAGGTTTAAGCAGTCAAACCTGATAATCAGTTTGCTCTGTGTACTTCGCTCATTTGCTGTGACATCTTCATACAAGTTATTTATGGTGCCTCACAATATTGCAGGAGCTGCCCTGTAGTGTACAGTGTAGAGCTGATGAAATCTTGGCAAAGTGAAACCACAGTACATTGGTGTGTGAAACTTTTGGTGGGGACGGGAGCACCACTGACTCTGTGGGGCAATGAGGCTCCTTTCTCCTTTCCTCAACAAAGACTGAGACCCAGAAAAAAAATTGTAGTCCTTACTCTGGGTGAATTGAGGCACCATAATGTGACTGTGTATCTTTTACACTAATACCCAGGGAAAATCTTTAAAAAATCCCCAACAAATTAATAAGGAACTGGATTCAGTCTATGTGTGTCTTCAAAATAAAAAATGAATGTTGTAAGGCCCACTGAATAACATGGACTTGTCACTAAAGTGAAGATAAGCTTCTTGGAGAGTGTGCTTCATGGAACAATAGTTAAATGTTGTCATTGCTTACTTTAGAAATGAAATAGATATTTCCAGGCACATGACTCCAAGCTTTATCGATCATTTCTGTACCACACAGGAGTCTATAGAGTGTGGACTAACCTCCTCAAGACCAGGCTCAGTGTAAGCTTGGCTCAGCAAGAAATCTAAACTGAACACTATAGGTCACAGCACGGTCTCCAGTTCCATCCTGATCCCAATGCTATCAGTGCTAGCTAATTCTAAGGAAGGAGCAGGCAGCAGGAGCAAGCCTGATGATTTTGACCCTCTGAGTACATCAGGAGGACAAGCAGAGCGTAGGGAATGAATGACAATAGAGATGTATAAAGCACATTAGCGCTGTTGACCTGGGCACCCTGATCTCCCACTCTGTAGCTCATCTCACATGTCTCTGTCTTGCTGTCCAGGTTTTACTGGGATTTGACCATGCTGCTCCTGATGGTAGGGAACCTGATCATCATCCCTGTGGGCATCACTTTCTTCAAGGACGAAAACACCACCCCATGGATTGTCTTCAATGTGGTTTCGGACACGTTCTTCCTCATCGACCTTGTCCTCAACTTCCGAACAGGCATTGTGGTGGAGGACAACACCGAGATCATCCTAGACCCGCAGAGGATCAAGATGAAGTACCTGAAGAGCTGGTTTGTGGTGGATTTTATCTCCTCCATCCCCGTGGACTATATCTTCCTGATTGTTGAGACCCGCATTGATTCGGAGGTGTACAAGACAGCCCGGGCGCTGCGCATCGTGCGCTTCACCAAGATCCTCAGCCTCCTGCGACTGCTGCGGCTCTCCCGGCTCATCCGCTATATTCACCAGTGGGAGGAGGTGAGCACAGCCTGTCATGCACTTGCATCCTAAATCTTTTCTCCACTTATGCTGCTATTACACAAAAGTGCTTTCTTTGAATGCCCATTCTCCTACTTCATCCCAGTGTGAACGCTAAAGAATTGTGTCTTGAGTCTAATGCTTTGCTTTTAGCAGGTTCCCGAGAGGGCCTTCAGCATATTGTTACATAGTCGCTTGGGGCTGTACTATCTGCTTCACGATCATAATACGTATAATTTGTGGAGATGATGCGTGGGCTGGGAGGAAAGTAAGCAGAGCTGCCTGGGAGGGGGAGCAGTTAGCTAGACAGTGGGGTCTTGTCCTCTCAGAACCCCAAAATGTCCAAGAACAGCTGGTCTAGAGACAGACCATTTTCAAAACCTGTGGCATTTGTTTACCCAAGCATCATCTTCTTTTACATGCTTATCTCTTGAATAAATGGCTTGGTGATGTATTTATAACTTTCTCGCTTTCTAAATTCTCCAACACTGTGTTAAGGGGAAAAGGAAAGAAGAAAAAAAACTCTGCAGACAAATAGCGTCTGTTTAAAGACATAAAGGTCTGGTGAAAAGCAAGAGGAACTCCTGTGCTGTTTCCAGGGGAGTTCCAATACTCAGGGTGAGTTGTCAGGCCTAACGTGAGCAAAGCCACAACCTTACAAGTAGCTTGACAATTAGTTATTTTTTCCTGTCTTCGTGCTCCCCAAAGCAGAGAGGAAGCTCCCTGCAGCTTTCTCCACATGGCAGGAACATATTTTCAGGACAAGGAAAGCTGGTCAAGGCAATTTCGTCTTCTTCCCTGTACTTTCTCCCCTGCTTTGGAGCAGAGCCTGATGCAGAGCATGATCTAATGCAGAGTGTGCTCCTGGGAACGTGAAGGGAAAGCAGCCATGCAAGTCATGGCTAGATTGCACCCAGCTGTCGGAACGCTAATTCATGATAGAGCTGAAGCGTTTCCTCCTCCCGGCATCACAGACTCAGAGGGAGAGCACTGGTGCATACTTTACAAATTTCAGGCTTCATCTTTGTGGTGTAATAATTTGCGAATGCTTCACTTAGAGCAGAGCATGATGCCTTGCTGAAGTTTGGGATGACATTGTGCAAGGTGCTCTATGGATGTATAGGGAGAGATGGCTACAGCCCTGAAAAATTCACTATGAGGTTAATTTGCTTCATAACACGACAGGCAGGAAGTGCATAGAGAGATGGAGATAAATAAAGCAAAAATGTCTTTCTCAGTGTGACTCAGTAAGTCAGAGACTGAGCAGAGCAATGAAATATCTCCACGTCCGTTGTCCTCTAATCTGGGCACGCTCGGGAAAGGCGACTTGGTGGCTTAGGCTGGTGTTCAAGTAGCTCCTTCATACAGATTTACATGTAGCCCCAGCAGCGCAGAGCTCCATGCTTGCTTGTCTCTGCTCCGTGACTTACTTTCCATAAGGTGGCTGAAAAGGATTTAAGTATATTTGCTGTTGAGTGTACTGAACTTGTTTTAAAAAATAATGAAGTCAAAGCAAATCAGTGCCCTTTTCCCGCCTCGCTTTGCATACAGTTTCACTGAGCAGCCATTTCCAGTTTCAGTCCTCTAACACGAATTGGTGGGGTGTTTTTCCCTTTTGCTGCCTGTCATGGGTACCAGGGGACAGCACAGCCGGGCACTCTCTGGACCCCCCGAAGAACGGAGTCCCTGAAGTGATGCAGTGCTGCAAGTGGAAGAGACAGATGGTGTTGGATTGCAGTTTGACACTGCAATGCAGACGCTGTTATGCATTGCAGAGCCCAGCAGAGCAAACATGATAGTCTTTTTTTCAAACAGGGCTTAACCCAAGCAGCAGTTTCCCAGAGAGAGTATGATGCTGGGAGGTTTTCCACCTTCTCAAATAGGGGAGGGATGCAGAGAGAAGGGTCGGTCCTTGTCGTTGGTGCAGTCAGTGCACGCTACAAAGCAATGAGGAGATGGGGGAGAGAAGTGCTGCTTCATCTTTGTCTGGAAGTAAATGGTTGTGCTCACTGGAACCACACTGACAGTTCTTTTTTCCTCTTTGAAGTGCCTGCAGATGATCCATCTCTGAAAGTTCACGTTCATCTTTCCTAACTGCACCAATCAGCAGTGTTGATCTAGAAGTGTTAGTTCCTGTAGGATGGAGCAGTGTTGCACTAGACTTACTCTGGGTTTACAAAAGGGGTAGAGGACTGTTGGGAGAGAGGATTGCTGAAAACTTCGAGTCTCCTTTGCTCCCCACACTATCCCAACCTATGCCTCATATGCTTGGTAGTTTCCTTCTCTCATAGGCTCTTTGCAGATAAACTGGTGCCGTGGGAAACTTAGCTCCTTCCTTATGACTCGTGCTGAGACTATGCGTCCTGTACAAGGAGTAGAAGGGAATCCAGTACACACAGAGATGTTAATCTCCTCCCTCTGCCTCCTAGGTGAACATTATGTCTGTGCTTTAGTGTAACTCTGAGTGAGTACAGGGATAAGTGGCTACTTCCCGAGTTCACCCTGAGCCTCTCCGTTTCTTCCCCTGCAATTGTCCATGCTCTGCATGAATTTATCACTCACCCTGCAGTGAGGAGAGCAGCCTTCTCCGAGGCTGCAATGCTGTAAAGCAGCCAGCCACTCATCTGTTCCACATCAACGCTACTCGTGAGGCTGTGAGCTCGAGAGCAAGTGGTTTGAAGTGCCTGCACCGTTGTGGCTCAGCAGCAGGATGCTCTGACATCCTCCCCAGCTCTGAAACAAGAGCTCTGGGCACTACAGCTGGGCAAACACCTTAAAGAAAAAAAAAAAAAAAGAAAGAAAGAAAAACAGTCTAATGTTCTCCTGTTCACTGGAGTACGAAAATAAGCTTAATTCCAAATGTAGCAGTTTCATTTGCATTATCCATTTTGCATGAGTGGTCCAACGAATGAATTTACCAGTAGGGCAAAATATAAATAGAGTCTTTTTGAAGTGTCTGCCATATCTACCCTGCAGTAGGAAGCTCGATTGCAATGTAGGAAGGCACACTCACGCTGGCTTGAGCCGAGCTTGCCTGAATATCGTATCGTAAACTTCAGTATGCGGTAGTTAGCCAGTCCGTAAGCAGAGATCCAAGAGGGCTGGCGTGGTCTGTGGCTGGAGCTGCGCTGCCTGGTTTGCAATGAACTTGCGCACCCTGGTCGTGCCGTGGTCATACCCGTGGAAGCTCTCGTCATCTCGGCCTTCGAACCACCCCAGCAGCTCTTCAGGGTGTCTGGGCCGGTCTGTGGTTCTTGACCGTGTGAACGCAGAGGCACAGTGTCGCTCACGGAGCCAGAGAATTGGGTCTTCTCTGAGCAACTCGTCAAACAAATGCAGACTCTGAACATTAACACGCTACAAACCTCAGCCAAGGTCACCCAGCAGCAGGAACAAAAGCAGAATAATACCATGTAATCCGTATACTCAATCAAAATGAACCAATGCAGTTCAGGTTGTGAGTGTTCGACAAAAAAAACTCTTCAGGTTTTCACAGGCAAAAATGATTGCATTTTTTTTTCCCTAAGATTGATTTGCTGAGCTTTCACTATTTTCTGCACAGAATCTCCCCCTTTGTTTGGTGCCAGGATGCAGTAACTTACATTTAAGATCAAACTATTTTGACTTATGAACAAGAAACATTTATTGGGACAACAGTGAAATCCTACTCCTATAAACTGGTTTTGAAATAGCACATACGCTAAGATAAA
The DNA here is from genome assembly GCF_964273445.1 of Streptopelia decaocto. Classification (NCBI taxonomy): domain Eukaryota; kingdom Metazoa; phylum Chordata; class Aves; order Columbiformes; family Columbidae; genus Streptopelia; species Streptopelia decaocto. The sequence continues at coordinate 19,931,375 of NC_138664.1, forward strand.
ATATTTTTATTTCAGGATCTATATAAGGGCTCATGATGGGAAGGAAAGGAACTAACTGGGTTTGATACATAGCACAATGATAACATTATCATGAGAGGATATTTTCAGATTTTTGTCGGAAGAAATATAGTTTTCAATTTTTGCAACTGAAACCTGAAGAAAAGGTGATTTTCAAACTATTACATCAACGAAAACTTTCCCAAATGCTGTCCTTTTCTTCCCCTGACTTTCCATATTACATAGAAGTTGTAGAACTGAAGGAATGCATCTTCTCAGGTCCGTTACTGGGCTCAGATTGCATCACCTGAAGGATGACTTCACTTTTAAGCAGATTCAGAGATATTCAGATAATTGATTCAAAGGCTACAAGACTCATGTGGAAGGACTAGGAGAGAACTTCCAAAGACTGTGAGAATATGGCTCCCAATTGATTTTCTATTGGATTTGAACAACTAATTCCCTCATTTTTTTCTGACCTATTTGTAGCCTTCCTTAAATTAAATTAAAATAACGTGGCTAGCGGCCTGGGGGATGTAATGTTAGGCCAAATCCATAACTAGATCCTGAGAGGGGAGGAGCTCGGCAAAATGATTATTCTCAAGCAGCACAGCAGGGTCCCATTCCATAAGCAGTTCAAAATAGCTTAGCAGATTTTTTATCGATATGATTTGCAATTCTGTCATGTTAAATAGCAAGGCAGACCCACGAGAGTAACTCATTAAAACCTCTGGCCACCCTTGAGTAAAATCAGACTCAACAAACACTGGTAATGTGGCAGGGAGGGGGAGAATGGGCTGAGTTTCTTCCTAAATTTGCATTACCTCATTTCTGAAGGCAGCATTATCAAGCTTTTGTCTTTAATGTCATTACTGGAGCTTATTAGAACCATCATGCAAGTTACAGTAATTTTCATTCTCACTGCACAAAGTGACCCAAAGCTCGAGCATCTTTTCCTCGTAGAGAAAATCCCAGCTACACTGAAATCAATGGCAAAAAACTCTCGTTCACGTATGAGAAGGTCGTTGGAGGTTTCACCACAGCCTTTTTCGTTGAACAGTTTTCACTTGTGCAGCATAATATCCTTTCAGAGGGAGGGTAGCCAACAGAAGGAAACAGATGTTTTCCATTCCTGTACTGATGTTGCATTTTCCGTCAGTTGCCCACGGGCAAGTGATCCATCCCCTGCCCTGTGCCATATTATCTTTCAGAAGAAAGAAACCTGAGAAAGTTTTCTGGTAGAATTTCTCTTTAACAGGAAGTTCTAGTGCTACAATGCAAATGAAGTTTCCCACCTGGGCAATGGGAATACAGTTTCAAAGAGAATACCATAAAAAATGGGTTATAATGAATTATAAGGAGCCAGGCAAATATTTGAATAGCTGCGCAGCTACGGGGGTTGCCATAAAAAGGAAAAAGCCTTTCATTTTTTTACAGTCACCTTCTGGCAGTGCTTAATGTGTCTTCTGTCACCAGGATGGTATGATAGGGGGAATCGATGGCTTGAGGGCTTGGGATTAGGGCATGGAGCCATTTGTCTCTAGGTCAGTAGTTCAGATCCAGCATGTAGCAAGTGAAAGGCATTTGCTCTCTCATGGATGCTTTTTCTCTGATCTGTTGTGTGTAGACAGGTGCCTGTGTGACAAAATCAGCTGGGGGACTGGCCTTGGTGAGCCTCAGGCTCCCCATAGCTGCAGCAAGGGGGTTAAATTCCCCCCACATCTGGACTGAAAGGCCCACTGACCAGGGCGTAAGGCATGTTAATAATAAGGGGTCTTGCCTGTGCTCATCCTCTGGTTCTCTGTATCACAAAGGCCGTCAGTCTAGGGTTTTCTAAAGCTTTTGAAAAGAGTTAGGCTGCTCTCCTGATGATGTCTAATCGCTGTGATAGCTGGTAACTGCTCCAGCCTTTTGCTTTCCTCTTCCCTCAGACTCCTCTAGCCTGCTCCTTACGTGTCCCTTCACTGGACGTGGTGGTGGGTTTGCCTTTTGGGGAGCTCACGTCTCTGTATTTCTCTGCCAGCACCAGCTGCCTGCAGCTCTGTGCCCGTATCTTGCCAGCCGCTTGTCATTTTTCTTCAGGCCATTGTTTTTGGAGGGGGATTTCTGGCAGGCTTTATTATTGCTGTGGTGATACAATAACAGAGGGTCCTCAAAGGAGAAATGCGTGAGGATTCCTCCTGCAATCAGCGTTCTTTTCTGAGATGCAGTATCACGGAGGCTACACAGTCTCATGGTGGGGCGTGCTCCAGCGATATATGGGCCCCGGGCCCACAGCGTATTGACACAGCCTGCCGTGTTGCTGCCATATAGGTGACATACAAGGTGTTGTGACCTATATGAAGTATGTTCGAACAGAAAGAGGGGTCTTGACGACCCTGTGCTCTGACTGCAAAGCTTAAGGAAAAGATAGTGGTGAGGTTAGGGACAGCCGATAGAGCTTTTGAAGCCTTTCCATGGGAGATCCTGTTACCATTTGGGTTGCTGATCCAACGGGCAAGTCTGGTTTTTGTCTTTTAGCAGTATGGGAAGCATGTTCTGCCAAACTAACTCTGTACTTTAAGGCCAGTGTCTCCAAGGCACAGTGGCAAGTGGTAGCAAATTAATTGCTCCTCTTGTTGAAGCTTCTTCCAGGAAGGCACTATTGATTGCATTCATATCTAGTGAAAAACTTTAATGAGGTAGCTGAAGAGAACAGCATTTCCTCGGCTCATTTTTTATATGTAGCAAGACAGGGTTGGAAAGGAACGTGCCGAATCCGTGAGCTGTGTGAATGAAGCATGAGCTTGGCCCAAATAGGACCATGGGAAAAAAAAAAATTCAGCTTGGTTAGTGGGGAAGGAAGAAAAGGGGATTTTTGAGTGTTAGAAAGAGGATGGGAGTGTGGTGTTGCTTTTTGCCGAGAGATTGAAGTCGGTTACTTCGTCTCCCACAGAGCATCCTCCTGTGCTCTGAGCCAGTGTCTGGGCAAGCGCCAGGTGGGGACCCGAACAGCTGCTCCTGCTGGAGTTGGAGTGGAAGGGACAGCAAAGCTCTGCCAGCGGGAGAAGAAAAATACCCCACTCACTGCCATAATTAAGGGCTTGGATTCTGGAAGAGAATCTGTATCTGAACAACTCTTTAGATATGTGTGTGGTTTCTTCTGTCTGGATTGCTTTGCTTGTCTTCCCCCTCGAAGCTGCTGGCCCTCTGGGGCACCACCGGACACCAGAGGAATCCATGGCAGCGGGTACCTACCCGGTCCGTTTTATTCTAGTAAGTGGATGGGGATGGCGGGACAGAGCAATCAATTATCAATACACCTCCCTGTCTGCAGACACAAAACCATGTGGCAAGTGGTGTTGTGTTGTGGAGCTCAAGGCAGAGCAGAAACCTGAATCCCTCTCCCAGACAAAGCTCAGTAGGATGGCATGCAGTGTTCAGACCTCAGGCTCCACCACCACCACTAGATAATTCTGTGAGCTGAAGAATTCGTATGCGTTGCCGTGCAAACAAGGTAGCCAAAGGGAAGCGCTTGCCTTTCAAAGGTTCTGTGCGCTGAGGAAGGGGAAAAGGGCGATGTGAGCCATGCAGAAGGGCAGGACGGGGGCTCGGCAGGCTGGAACGGCCTGGCCCTGCTGAGACAGACTGTGGAAAGAAGGAAGGAAGGAAAGCTCCTCTGCAGGGCAGCAAAACCCAAGGCCAGGCTTTGGCTCTGAGCAGTTCTCACTTCCACTCTGCAGGAAAAGTTGCCAGGCGCAGTGCAAGACTCTCTGCAGCACACCCTGTGTGGGTAACCGGAGCTGGAAAGCCCTAGCCCTGAGAACATGTTTGGTTTTCACCCTCTTTTCTTCTTGCAAGAAATATGCTGATCTAATGCAAACCAGCCTTACTTTCTCCACTAGTTTGTGCTGAAAGGAAGAAGTCGTCTTTCTGGGGAAGGACAAACTTCACTCCTGAGCAAAGCACAGAGAGGTGCGAAGGTTTAGTGGACAAGAGCCTTATTGATGAAGTTATTTTCTGAGCACTGCTGTGAAAAGAGCCGTTTCGAAGACAGTTTCAGGACATGCAATTATCCAGTTTGCCAGCTTAATGCATTCAACTTAACCTCATTTTTATGAAGCAGAAATCAATGTGGTAACTTTTTCACAGCTGAGAGATGACATTTTATTCTTGCTTTTCTCATAAGAATGCATATTTTTAAGCTTCCTCTTCTACTTTAACTCCTCCCTCTCCCAGTTCTGATTAAACAGGAATACCCCAAGGACTAGAGGAACGGGTGAGACAATTTCCACATTCACAGAGTCACATTAGAATGGAAAATATTTCTGAAATATCTTTGCAATAGATGGCAAAAATTTCCTTATTATTTTATTGGAAAAGGACTTGGAAGTGCATCTGTGACCTTAGTACATGAACTTTTTTTATTCATTTCATTCAGCACGACTTCACCAGGAACAATTCCAAAGTGGTGTTGGTGCTGATCTTCACCCCAGTTTTTTGTTCCAAGGAACACCTGTCCCCTTCTTCTCTTTTCTTCCAGTGTCTGTTACCTTCTCTACTCCCACATGGCAATAGATATTCTGGTAACTAGTCCTCCCTTGTGTCTTCTCCCCTCTGTAAGCAAGAAGTCCTGCAGAACAGCAGCTGCCACCTGTGAGCTGGGTAATGTGTGGCCAGAAGTTCCGCAACAAGAATGTGCCATAAAATTGAAGAAAGTAGGGTAATTGCCATGCTTTTCATTAATATGCCCACTCTCCTTCCCCTGGCACTTCTGAAGTGGGTTGCACCGCACGTACAGTATTTTAGTCTAGTGACACATGCAAATTCCTTGCAGACTAAAGATAAACTTCAGAACAAAAAACTTCAGCCCAAGCTCACTGTGCTGCCACCTTACCCGCTGTGGTTCTCTTATGTTCAAGAAAGTAAAAGTGCTTTACTTTTTTGATGCTTTCAGATAAATCTGAGTTATACTTCCCCCATTGCCCGATCAGTGCCCAGTGACTGGATTTTTTTAATCACAGAAGCTGAGAAAAACATTTCTTTGTGGCCCCTTGTTTGGAGCTTTTCCTCACGGATTGATGGCACATGGGTCCCGCAGCGCAGAGCAGCCCAAGGCTCTGGAGTAAGTCCCAGTGTGACTCAGCAGCGCTGCCAGGGACGGACGCTGGGTGTACGGACAGAAAGGGGAATGAAGACTCTGCTCTTTGGCTTTTTAATCTAAGGAGGAAATTATTTTCCCTGACAATGTAAAATGGCAATGGTTGCCCTATGTACTTTGGCATGGCCGTGTAGCAGGCAGTTCCCTGCTGAGCTGCTGGTGATTTTATCTTTGCCGTTTGCTCATCCAGTATTTATGAGGGAGAAGCCAGAAATCGGGGAGAGCCCAGTCTTGGGAAACATTCTTCTTTTGTGACAGCTGGAAAAAGAAAGAGAGAGTTGTGATCTGAAAACAGAAACACCAGAATTATTCCTCTGGCTTCCTTCTGGGTTTAGGATAAGCCACATGCCTGGAGTACCACAATGTTCTTTTCCATAAAACAAAGATAATAATGTAGTCACCTCACAGATCTTAAACAGCTGCAGTTCATTCACGCTTCTGAGGTGCCATTAGGTCTGGGATCTGCTCTGACATAGACCCTGAGCAATCCCACATCAACATCTACTTCTCTGCTCAGTACTCTCCAGGGCCGGGGAATACAGTTCTACTCTTCTGTAGAAACAGAGCCCTAAACCAAAGTGGGACATCTATATCTTTATCTTCTCATTCTGTGATGTATGTAATTCCTCTCCCGTGACCTGCTGACTTGGGGTCACCGAGGTAGATGAGCACAGCAGAGGATGGTGTCACGTTAGGTCTGCCCTTGCCCAGGATCACGTTAGGTCTGGCTCAGCCATCGCGTGGTGGAGCCCGTGGAGGGTGAACTCTGCAGAACCTCTCTGTGTGCTGGCAGTGACAAGCAATCAAACAAGCAGCAACAGCGCTTCCTTGTAAACACTGGGAAGAAACAGTGAGGATAATGTCCCTTAAAGCAGCTGACAGGCCTGCTCTTCCTCAAGTCCCTGGAGGGGGTGGAGAGCAGTTAAGATGCAGCAGCTGTGTTTGTGTGTTTTTTCATTTATATACTTTTTTTTTTTTTCCACCCAGCAAACTGCCGGGTGTTAATTCCTCTTGATTTGCTCTGTCTCGCTGCAGCCCAGTTTGGAGAGGCTGTCCCTCAAATAGGGTTGATTAAATTCCTCTCCAGTATGCATCGCCCAAACATCCTCTAATTCCGCTTTATCCCACAGTGCGCCTGGCTTTTCTGATGCTACTAAGAATTAAGCTGAAATTGTGTAGTTAATTAAACAAACTGGGTGCAGCCAAAGTCCAGAGACTTCTGTCAGGGCCCAGCAGTGATCACCAATGAAAGATTGTGAGCAGAGAAAGAGCTTTTGGTCATCTTCTCATCACCACCACCCAAAACTAGTCCTGTCTACTGGGCCCAGCTCTAACTGATTTGTGTACGTAGCAGAGTGTCCCTAGGGGAGATGAGACACGTCAATGTGACCATGGCACTGAGAAAGCTCCTCTCTTTCGGTGCTAGAAGGATGCAACATCCCCCTAAATTCACCACACTTACAAGCCTTCCTGAAGTTGTTACAGCACATCCCAGAGCTCAGACAAGCCTGGCCTGTGCCAGAGCCTCCTTGCTCCTCTGCACTCCCAGCACTTGCCCAAAGCTGATCCTGCCAGGATGCACAGGCATCTTACCAACCACCTTTCTCAGCTCCTAAATCACCTCTGGCTTGTAGGTATGAGGAAGGACAGATAAGAACTCTTCCCTTTAGCTCTCTTCCCTCCAAAGACATATTTGTATTTTGTTTTGAACATAAGGCAGACCCAGTCCAACTCTGGAATGCAAAAGGAATCAGGAGGAAGGCCAGCAGAGTGGGAGGAAAGCGGAATGCAGAGGGCTTCTGAGATACGAGACGGTAGCAGTGAGAGATAGGGAAGGCTCACTGCATCATCTGGTCTGTGTGGCACAGAATTGTCTGTTCCATCTTCAAGGGCTGTTGTCAGATAAGTTTTAAATGTGTCAGGTAGCAATACCTTGTCACTTTTTCTGAGATGTTCATCTTGTAGCGTTGTCTTGTATACTGTGAAGGAGATTGATTACTTTCAATGCTGTAGATTGCTGTGCTTAGCCAGGGTCTCACTGTGCTTTTGGCCCCAGAGCATAAGTGGGCCAGAGAGTGGAGAGGTGTGTTTTGCCTTGCCAGGGGGAAGAGATTGGCTTTTGCAGCACACAACGCCAAAGGAGAGCTCTCCTATCCACAGTGAGAGAGAGGGGGGAGCATGCAGCAGTGAGCAGATTGCAGCTCCGTCCTGCTTTGCTGCCTTCTGTGAGTGCGTGGGAGTACAGTGCAGCGATGCTTCGGGGGAACCCAAGGAACGACCCGGGCAATAATGTTGCTAGCGATGAGATGCAAGCACACGATCCTGCTGCTTCTCATATACAGGTTTTCACCCCTCTCCTTGCCCTCTTCAAGGTCATTTTAGTAGCTGGCAGGGAAGGAAGAACGCAACCCATTTTAGGAAGATGGAAAAACCCTTTGGTTTCTATCCTGGCTCGCTGTGAGTGCTGGGAATGCAGATGATGAGGTCTGGAGCCAGGCTGGAACATGTTCCTCTGGCCTTTCTCCTTTCCCTCCTCCCCCCTTCCTGAGACACAGCGTGCTGCAAGCTCCTACAGGAGATGGTTCCTTTAAAAGCAACCTTATCGCAAACCACTCTCCCCTTATCTACAGCCTTCAGCTGTGGACGTGCTGCACAGAGTGCTGACTGGGGACCTGCAGCAGCTGGCAGCAGCTTTCCATCTACCGCTGCAAAGGGAAGCTCTCCCAGCCTGTCTGCAGCAGTGCACCCGCTAAACCAGCCGTGCACTCTCATGAGAAAGCCATCCCTCCTGCTTTTAAAGGTTCATCAGCATTGCACAAAAATGCAGACGTATCTCTGCTGACTTAGCTCAAGTCTGGATATCAATAGCACCACGGAGTGGGGACCTTACCGGTCAGAGCAGGATCATAACCCCACCAAATACCCGTGGGCCTTGGTGAGATTTGCGCAGCCCCGGGGAGGCTTGGACTGCTCCAGCTTCCCTGCTCTTTGTGTTCTAGCAAACCTCTGCAAGTGCAGTGCGGCAAGCTCCTGAGGGTGAAAGCATGGACTGCTCTGCCCTTTCCTTGCCTGATAAACGTCGCCCCAGCCTGAGCAATTGCCGGCAACAGGATGGGCTGCTCATTTCAGCCTTTCCTTCCTACCTCTGCAGCATCTGGCCAGACAGAGGGGAAGCAGCCTCAGAGCCCAGCGTTTGACCCCGATCAGCTAATGGGGTGAGAGAAGGGACAAGAGCCAGTGCTACAATCAGTCATTTGAGTGAAGCAGTGCCTGTTTTGATTAGCTAGCAATTTTTCTGGTCATTTAGAGGAAAGTTCTCTCCTTCCTAGGGAAGACATGAACTGTAGGACACCACCCCAAAACTATTTTGGAAGGGGGGAGAAACTATTTTGTGGAGAGATCTTTCAAACAGATGAGGAGGGGGAGGATATTTCCGCAGTGATTGACGTGGAACCACCAAGCTTAAAAGGACAGAGCATATTTAATTCCAGACACGGCATTTCCTCAGCATGAGGGCTGGGCATCAGCACTGCACACAGTGACTTCTCGCTCCCATCACTTGTGTGCAGCTGGTCCAGAGCTGACCCTGTCTGACAGCTAACAAGCGGCTCCTCCCCTCTGAGCCTGGCACTTCAGTGCACCGTGGGTTGCTTTTTGGAGCCGGGTAGGTGGGAAGGTTGCACCAATGCGCCGGCTTAATTGATAGCTGGCACAGAAAAGGGGACGCGCTGATGGATGGGAGGCAGCTGCCAGCTCCAGATGCCAGCAGTGGCATCAGAAAAGTGACAGGAGAAAGGGCCAGGAAGCAAGCTGGGGTGGGAGTGGGGAAACAAGCCTGGGACATAACCGTGTGAGGGGGATTAGTGCATAACTCTGTTAAAAGCCGAGGAAATGTGGCAGGCCAGGTGGCTGGCTGGGAGGCTGGACTGCGAGGGCAGCCGAATGCTCCGAGTCCTTGGTCTGGAGCCTCCTGGGAGCAGCACGGCAAGCTGTGCGCTTTTCTGCTGACTGCCGGGAAGACTGGAAGCCAGGTGGGAAGAACTGAGCTCCCGCAGTCGGTAAATATAGGAGAGCACTGTTGGCCGGTTCACAGGCTGACCGGGGAGAGAGACGCTTGATTCCTGGAGCGGTGGCAGCAGGAGGTCATCTGTGGTCATCAGTTCTGCTGGAGACATCCTTTCATCTTGCGTACAAATATATATTTGTGTGTATGAGGCTGACAACTTAGCAAAGCCCAGCTGGCTTGCTGGAGGGTGATGGGACATACTGGCCAGACGCTTGTCTTTGTCGCTGGCCTGGTCTTCCCTTTATGTCTTTTGCGACAGAAGGATGTGCCAGGTCACCTTGGGTGTCCTGAGTCATTGTGAGGATACGCTGGGCTGGGCAGACACAGGTGCTAGTGCAGATGCTCGCAGAAACCTCCTGTACTCCAGAGCAGCCCTGATTTCTGATGCCCTAAGTGATGAGTCTTCCTACCTTTCCTTTAGCAGCTGCTCAAGGAGCCTTACAATCAGGATTTCCCCCTGATGTTCCATTTAGGGTTTTCCCTAATTGCATCCCAGTACATTCTACTCCATGCCTTCCATCCCTGATGATCCTCAACACTTGCCTTCTCACCTCCCTCTTGACATCTGGCAGATCTGAAGGAGAGACAATTGCCAAATTCCTTCTCATTAGTCTTGTCAAAAGTGTTTGCACCCCCCATGATATTTAATTTACAGATGGGAGATGGATCCCTAATGAAATCCTGATGTTCAGATCATTTCTTGTCTCTTACATAGCTCAGATTCAAACACCGATCATTTGTTAAAAATTTAGACACCAGTCTAATTCTTCCAGAGATCGAGGTGGCTGGGGTTTTATGGAGATCCAAACTAATAACTAGGATATCAGACGTCTCTTCCCAACTCTCTTCCATTTTCAGTCTCCCTGCTGGGGACTGCGATATATTTGATCCCTCATGTTATTTTGTTTACTGCTCTTCAGAGTGCCCACACCCATCTGTGTGCCTCAGAGCCACTTCTCCTGAGGAAGTCACTGGTTCGTAGGTGGTCACGAAGAGAAACTTCAGTGCGGTTCCCATGTCTCACCAGCTGCCCACCATGTGCACAGAATTCTGAAATATGATGGTGCTATGAACCCAGAAGATGATATTTTGGTGAAAGGATACAAAATCTTGCGTCTTGTGAGATTTCAGCTGTCTCAGAAATGGAACTGGGAAATCAGATCCCACGGTTTTGAATTCATGCTGATCCCTAAACTAGTGGACTGGGCTCATATCTGGGTTCTCCTGTTCAGGCTTTGGAATCTGAAGAGGTTCAAGTTTGGTGCCCTGTGTTTGCTTCACCCTGTGCTCTGTTGTCATTTTCAAGCATCCCACCACCCCTTCTCACACTGCCAGGATGGCAGCAGCCTGAGAAGGGTCAAGTTTGCCAGACGGTGGGTTTCCAAACAGCATTTCTTACCGTGTGCTGCTCAAGCAGAGCTCCCTGTCGGCATCTTAACTCCCTGTTCACTTAGTGGAGGGGAAAGCACCGTGAATACAAAGAAAGAAACCAATAGTATTATTTAAAGCAGAGAATCGTGTAGTCCCAGCGCTGAAGCTTTCTGAAATGAGTATTTTCACATTGGCTAGGAAGAATGTCCCTGCTGCCCTGCTTGTTCTCCTTGCCTGATCCCATATGTTGCAGCTGCTCCTGGCGTCTCCATCCTCTGCCTGACTTGTGTCCTGATTCACATTTCTTGCTCTGCCAAGGCTTTCTGGGGTCAGGGATCCGGCTTCATTTATAATCACCACTGACACTTAATAATAATTCTGCCTTAGGTTAGAAGTGCTCATGGAAAAGACACTCATTACAGTAAATGCAAACCACTGAAGCGCTGTACCGGTCCCTTCTCTGTCCCTTCTTACAGCGTGGTTTGCTCTCTAGGGCAGAAATCTAGCCCTGTGTTATAGTTTTACCGCTCTATTAGTACTTGTTTTTGGGGGGGAAAGCCAATGTCAGCCTTTCTTGATTCTGGGTTGATACTTTGAGCAGGTGCTACAGCCCCAGCCACCGCAAGGGGTGGAAGAGTGTGTGGCGCAAGGCTGGCTCCACATACCTATCACTTGCTTGGAGTCCATTCCTTACCTTCTGGTGTAAATATAGCCTCTATGTACTTATTCTGTAGCCTTTGTAGACATGGCACGTGTAGAAATAGCTCTTGTAAAGCCCAGCCAGTCACAGAGGTAAAGCAGATTCTACCCTAGACTTAATTTCTCCGAATAAATATTCTGAGGTATTGACAAGGCAGGCTGTGCTGCAGCAGCGAGCTGCTAGGGGACTGAAAAGAATGATCAGTGCTGTCATTTCCATGTGCTTCATTTCCACTGGTAATTTTTCAGTGCTGCTCCTGTCATTTCTTCTCGCTATTTCTTCTTACACTGATGGGGGCAAATTTTCCTACCGCTGGACTAGGGGCTTTCACAGCAATGAGGTGTCGTTAAGTCAGACAGGGCAGCAGAAGCTCAGGAATGATCCACACTGCAGAGGGCAAGGCAGGAGAGGGCATATGAGCAGGTTATGAAGTGAATTCCCAGAGGACTCGGTTTCTGTTAAAGCTGAACAAGAAGCCGAGCAGAGTAAGGCTGAACTGGTAAAGCAGCTCCATTTCTGTTTCATCGTATAGCTTCTTTATAGAAGCCGCTTCTGTATAGCTTCTTACTGGCTGGTTCTCTGCTGGAGGGGATAGAAAAGCAGAACGGGGATTGACAGGGCACAGGGTGGAGACAAGCATTAAAAAATAATCTAAATGACCATCATAGCATAACTGAGGATAAAAATATCCCAATTTGAATTACTTGGGCTGCTTCTGCACTGTAGAAGTAAAGTGGATTCAGAGAAAACTGATGAGAATGATTGAGAACCTGGAATAAATGAAAAGTTTGAAATTCTTTCCTCTAAGGCGAAGAGAAAAAGCCTGTAAAGTAATAAGTGAACTAGAAAAAAAGATGAGGGCTGTATATATTTTTCCTGCTGTATTCAGGAAAGAAATGGAGCAGTCAATGAAATTGAAAAGGCAGCAAATTCCAAACGCATTCAGGGGAAGGTTCTTTCAGACAGCGTGTACTCAGACATCAGAGCTGCTTCCACAGACAGCACAATTCAAGGGCAGGTTGGATGTTTGTGTGAGCTATAAGTATATCCAGAGTTATAAGGTAGACAAGAGCTTTGGAAGGTTAAAAACCACTCCTGCTTCCAAGTTTAAATCAATCTCTCACTATTACACATTCAGGTGAAGTCTTCTGAGGAGCTGGGTTAGCATCCCTCTGCCTGATGGGAGGTTCTTAGGCCTTTTTCTGAATTAACTGATCCTGGTTGCTGCCAAAGAGAGTTTTCTAGAGCAGTTGGGTCCACATCTGATGTGGTTTGACCTTGTTCAGTTGTGGTTTCAACTGAAGCGGGTGAAATGATTCTTTGAGTTCACTGGTGTGAAGGAGGCCAAGAGAGGAGTGAATCCAGAGAGAGTGGTGGGTCCCGTTCCCATCAGGATAGTAGGAAAAGTTGAATAGATGTAGCAGCAAAGCCATTTCAGAAGGAAAATAACCAAAATTAGGCCAGAGCAAGTAGCCTTGTTTAAATAATTCTATCATGCATTGTGCTTTTTGGGAGAGAAACACCAACAAAATACTTTCTGATCGCGTGATGCAGCAAGAGGAAAAGGTTTAGTTAGGATTTTGTTAATGTTTGTGTGAGCATCTTGCAATGCCTTGGCAGTGTCTGGGTCCATTCCGGCACTGACAGACGAGTATTTGGTATGAAATGTGTCTTCCTTTTCAGGGGAAAAAGGATGGAAACCTGGCTGTGGAGAGTGGGGCATTTTAAAAGCACTTCCTAATATCTTTTGCCTTTTGGGGGCCTGGTTGCTGTGGGTTTGTTGCAAATTGAGGGTGTCAAAGTTGTGAAGATTGGTTTCAAGACCAGCGAAGCCCCATACTGTGAATACGAAGAGGGACTCCCCTTTGCGTTTTCAACTTGGTGACGTGTCTCTGAGGCACAGGGGGGACAGCAGCACTTTTGTATAACACCCTCGTATTTTGCTTGAATGTACAACATCCCTGTCAAACTATTATTATTACTATTATTATTATAATATAATGTTATACCCCTAAAAGAACTGTGCAAATCTCTTTCTTGCTGGCTCCAGCTCTGGGGATTTTTTACTTGATAACTGTCATCAGGCAGCGTTTCCTGTTGGATTTCTAATTAAAATGGCAGCCTTTGGGGACTATATTCCTGCCCAGCATATATTAATGGAAGTTTAAGAACATTTTAGGTAGAGTTTAAATACTGCTTTTCAACATCTGTGTTCTGACTTTCTATAATCAACCAGAAGTGTCTATATACAACCACAGCAGGAATTAACCTGTCATACTTCTCATAAATATCATCTGTGCTGCCTGTTGGTTAAAAAACAGTTTTCCCTGCCCCAGATTCTTAAAGCAAATAAAAAATGCACCCAGCTCCTCTTCCTCTAATTTCTCTTTGCCTCCTCATCTGCTGCTCTGTGAAGGTTATTGGAGGGTACAGGTTTTCTGAGGTATATTACTCAGAGAGTTATTTTCACTGCGCTTTTCTTTTAAGGATGTCTTCTCTAAGGTGCTTCTCTAACTGAAAAGGTTATGTTGCTATTATTATTCTAAAAGAGTAGGAGGACGTTTGTCTCTCCTCTTACTTGTCTTGGGCCGGATGTGACATGTATGACATACTCTATGGAAATAAATTTGCATCCGTCTGCAATGAAATGGTTTGCGCTCTGTCAGCAATCTGTTGAGGTCCCCCAAAAGATGATTCAGATCTTTTCTGGAAACACTCAGACAAGCCTTAGTCAAAGCAATTTAGGGAAAAAAACCAACACTAACAAAGCAATTTAAATTTGCACTACTGGGGACCAAAGAGCAGCCTGGCCAGCAAGCAAACCTGCTTTTTCTGAATTTGTCCAGGGCTGCAGTGAAAACTGTTCATCACCGTGGTGTGAAGTGCACCCGTCGTTTCATCTGCCATTGCTGAAACGTTGCTAGCAAGAAAAAGTGCCCAACGGGGATCAATGGAGACTGTGCAGGCAAATGCGCAGCCTGTCTGAAAATCAGGCCGTGTGCTGAGCATCCTCAGGCTGCGAACTTTGGGCTCTGTTAAAACACAGTGTCACCGAGTTCACAGCCACAGGAGCTTTTGCATTATCTTTGCTCACACACTCTGCCTCGTGGCACGTGGAACCATCCAAGTGTCCAGGCCTGCCAGGCCGCTTCTTTTTGTGGGTCTTACAATCGCCAATGGTATAAAAAGTCAAGGGGTGGAAGTTGTCCTTGGTTGCCGTGGTTGTAATTGAATTAAGCTAGAGGACTGAGTTAGGTGGAAAGTTCGCAGCCTCCCTGCAGAATGCGAGCTGTGCTGTAAGCAGCAATAGTTTATGCTTTTGTACATAAATATGCCCTGATCTCTGTGTGCTGCTTCTATAGGGTCCGCCATGGCTATGGAGCCACAGGCCAGATTTCTGTAGGGACAGAGCCTATAAACTTGTGCTTCAGACTGCTCAAGCCTGTTCTAGGGTGAGCTGGAGGCCTCAACTGCCTGTGCAAATGTTGCTTTGTTAATGCAGAGAAAAGCGTTTTGAAGACAAAGAGGCACGTACTGATTCCATTGAGAGATACGCATTTTTTGGCTCAGCATCTTTCAGTTCACTCTTACAGATATCCAAATAGGGCTGAATAGTGGGTTAATATGTGTGTGCTTTGCTCTCTCGATTGAAATGCAAGATGCATTAAAGAAGTACTAATTGATGACGAGTAAACTGCATGGCTTCTGCAGTTCTTCAGCAAGTTTGCACTTACTGGGCAGGACCTAATGGGTCTATATTATATCCCAGGTGGTAGTCATATGAATCCATACATACGTTAAGTGATAATCTTAGATTTTTAAAAACCTGTTAGGAATCTTAAACTAAAAAATTCAGTTGTGACTGAAAGAAATATAAAGATAAAGGTCACAGCTAATTTCTTTTGAGAAGACAGTTTTCTTTCTCATTTGAAGCATCTGTTCTCTTGATGTGATTTCCTTTCTCTCGTGTTCTGGTTGTGTGTTTATGGATACAAATACAGCTGGCAGTCCCTAGGTCTCTGGGTCAGGCTCGTTCATGTCTGTAAATGGGGACGGGGAGGCACTGTGGCAGACCAGATGTTCATTTAGTCCACTCTCCTGCTCTTAATAATCATCAAATCTTTCAGTGGGGGCACGCGATGAATTCCAAAACAACAGCTATACATTAATCTGCTCACAGGTAAGATTTATTCCTCAGGGTTTTTTAAGCACTGAAAACAAAGAATATAAACAGATTTTTTAAAAGTTATTTTTAGTCAGCCATTTATTTATTTAGGCATCCATTTAATATCCTGCCAAGTTCCTGGCCCAGAGGATTACACGATACTGATGTCTTTCTGGGATATTTGTGTCTTACCTGCCTGGCGGCATTTTCTCCCTGGACCAAACTGTCCCAGAAGGTGTTCTATAATATAATTACTGTTTTTTAACTCCTACCCCTTAATCAGGAATCTTTGAACTATGGTAAAGCCATCCCTCAGTGGAAGGCAAACAGCTTCACAACAGTATGTGACAGCACCCAGCTCTGACACCTGGTATTGCTGCTGGGAGGAAAGATGATGGGGATCCCCTTCCTCAGAACACCTATTTATATGAATTTGTAATTCACTTGCTGAAAATAGGTCTGTGCTCCAAGGGAAGGGGTGTCACTGACCTAGGTAATAGCATAACCTGATCAGTGTTGCCATGAGTGCTTTGTTTCATTACTCGTCCATCCTAACTGTTTTAATTGACTTTGTCCCTGGTAGCTCAGTGCACTCAGGGAGTGTTTTCCCCCTTAGCTCAGTGAATTTTTGATCAGACCACAACCGAGGTCCTTCTGACACAGTCTGCAGCCTGGACTCACCTCCATGGTCTGACTCATCCAGCGGTTACCTCATCTTGCTGCTCGATACCTGCGCCTGGTCCGGTCCAGCCTCTCACCCCACTCTGAGCTCCTCGATGCCGTGTCCAGGCTGTGACACGTGTCACCTCTTACCCTGTGCTACCCATGTTTTCCTAATGCCCACTTTCAAACCAGTTACATTTCTTGTCTCCTTCTCAGGTATTCATGCTTCCTTTCCTCTCAACCTCCCAGATATTTCTTTCCCTAGGCGTATCTATGTATAGCTACTGAGCTAGACAGACCTTTTGCCTGATGACTGTGGTCATTCTTAAACTTCCAAAAAAGCCTGTGACCTATTTCCAGAAGTGATTCATTGCCAGCCTCTCGTAAGAGCTACAATTCCCAAAGATGCAGATAAGAGCCACGAGAGATTTAAAAAAAAAAAGCCTAGGGAGGTAAGATATCTAATTCCCACAGAGAGCGAGACACCTAACCTACTTACAGCTCTGGGGGCTTGAGTTTTTTTCTCCAAAAGCATTTAACTATATCAAGAGATACTGCTGCAAACCTGAGCGGTAGGCATATGGAACATAAGCCCCATTGAAAAGCAAAGGGGTGCATCCTCCAAAGTTATAGAGGTTCATAAAAAAACCCTGGCCCCAGTCCTTGCATCGCTGTTCTGGGACACATTCCCTGGGAGGTGACAATGCCGTTGTCCCTCTGTGCTGGTGGCACTGGCCAGCTCCTGTCCCTCTTCACTAGCATCCATGGGAGGCTCCCAGCTCAGCTCAGTGCAGACAGAATCCAACCCTGAAGATTTTTCCCTAGAGATTTAAAGAAAACGATGCAGGAAAGACAGTCGCTCGAGTTGTGCTAGAAAATATTTTTAAAAGTCTGTGGCGTGTTGCCGTGGTGACGAAAGTTCTTAAAATGCTGAAGATTAAAGTCGAGGCTGGGAATGGTGGCATGGGGAGGGGAAATGGGGCTGTTGTCTTGACAGCCTCCACTCTGAGAGTGCAAGAGGCAAAACACATGGTGGTGGCGGGATCTTTGGGGTTTATATATATATCTATAAACATCTGCCGTTTACGCCAGCTTTCTCAGTGCTAATTAGTCCTGCTATTTCACCTTTCTCTGCTGTGAATACTTTCCAACAGACACAAGTCTCTGAGGCAGAAGGCAAGAAGAGTTAGATCACCTTGGGAGGAGGCAGAGCCTTGCATCGTGTTCTGGCAGAGCTTTAACAGGCTGCAGCAAGATCACTTCTCCCTGCCCCATGTGCACATACACGCTCCGGCTTGTCCTGGCGCTGAAGTGGCTGTTTATGACCATCAAGGGGACCTGCTTGGGCTCCAGTTAGTCAACAAAATACCTGGGCAGTGGTTAGAGCAGGAGATCAAAGCTGGCATCCCTAGATTTGACTCCAAACTTTGCTCTCAGCTTTCTCTGCAACATCTGGGAAGTGGCTTTTCTCTTTTATATGCCTCATTTTGCCCATCTAGAATAATGGAGATCACACATTCGCTGGAGATATTGAAGCATACCAGATTAATGTCAGCCGAGTCCCTTGAGACCTTCAGATGAAATCTGCCACAGCAGCACAAAGGATTATTGTATTTTAAGTGTAAAATCTACTTGGGTATCTCTCTAACACCTGACACTCGGTGCACTTCTCTCAAACTCGCTGTTCCAGGCAGCTCTGAGACAAGCACACTCCATAATATGTTCCCCCGTGAGTGTTAAACCTAATGAATCACAGACCCGAATCTCCTCTCGCACTGACTCAAGGCAGCATCAGCAACTCTGCTGACATTGATTATGTCATTTGGTGCAAAGCAAGCATAAAAAGAGAATCAACCCCAAACTCTGGCCTTCATCTAAAACTTGATCTTCTGGCTATAGTTTTCCTTGCTGGCACAGCAAAAAGCAGGCAAAACCAAATCTCACACCGTCTCAAACTGTTGAGCGCATCCCTGATTCTGCACGCTGCTTGCAGATGTATCTGTGCGGCACAGATGACTTCCCATCTCCAGCCCATCTGCTCTGTGCTGGCTGGTGCTTTCAGCGTTGTCCCAATACAATCTGGATCTCGAAGCTCCCTCTCTCCCTCCCGTACCATTGCGCCATTCTGCCAAACACATGGTGATGAGCACGGCGCAAAGCTGTCTGACCCAAAGCTGATCCTTCGTAAGGGACTCCTGCTTCCCAGTACACTCTGGAGTTGTAAATAAGCCCAAACTGCTGTCCTTTACATAATTTTTCTTCCTTAACTAAACCCCTTTTCAGCAGGCCAGCCTGAGCAACAGTTGCCTCAGAAATGCAGACTTTGTATGTTTTAGTGGCAAGAGCAGCATTAGCAGCATTTTGTCGCTTCTTCCAAAACAACCAGATGTGTGTCCTGGTGAGTTACTCAAGACAACAAACCTTTTGTAGTAAAATTAGTTTATGTTTTGGCACAGCTTAAGCATGACATTACTGGAATAATGAATAGAAAGTTGGGGAGGGTGAGGAAGGAGCAAGTAGAGGGGTTGTTGATGCATTTCTCCTTGCAGCATCAAGGAGAGGGAAAGAGCAACTCGAGATGTTTTGTTTTGCTTTGCTGAAACATTGTGTTTCCCAGCAGTGTGGGTTTCCTCAGCAGGCTGGATTTCTTGGGGAGCTGCCCTTTCTTTCTCAACTCAGATTTTTATGTGTGTCCTCACAGTGTCTGAGTTGCTCGGGGCTTTTGGCTCTGTGTGAGCCTTGTGTATGCTAGAGCTTCCACGCTTCGGTGCTTTAATGTGCATAACGCTGTGTGGGCCTGGAGAGGATTTTTCCTCCTGGGGAAGCCCATCCTGCGAGCTCCACATGTTGTTTGTCTTTCCCCTCGCTCCAGCCTCCCAGGACAGAGCTGCACGCCAAGGCTCCCAAACCCTTCCTCTCTTACGTGGGTTGTGTCAGTCAAGACTTGCTGAGTGTGGAGAAGGTGACGTTTTGGCCCTTACCACTAGAATTTGCGCTGATTCGTGGTAGTGATCCCTAAAGGAGAAAAGCCACTGGTTTTGTAATGAGCTGCCTTTAGTTTGCACATTGGCCAGAATGAGTAAGAGCTTAAACTGTTGTCCAGTCAGTTCTTGGAACTAAATAGGACGAGGCCCAGTCATGATGCGGGTACTTAGTACAACCACCCTAGAGTAATCTAACAGTATTTTAGGCTCAGAAAAGCTCTGCACAGCAACCACCTGTCCCCAGTATATAAAGAGATTAGCACTGGGATTTGAAAAGGCAGCTAATGCCTCTATGAGGAAAATGTATTTTTACCTCTGTTGTTATCTACGAAGGCCAAGAAAGGAAGAATGAAAGACATCTCAACTTTCTCCCCCATAGTTCACAAATACTCTTCTGAAATATAAGTAAATATGTATTTCCTTACAGCAGAACAACCTTAACTGTGACTAGAGCACTCAGAATAACATATGACACTGTTTTGAATCTCTTTTGACATTTGTGTTTCCTTTTAAGGTCTTTGGTTTTTTGAAGCCATAAATTAAGAGTCAATTCTTTGCTTTCTGTGAAGCTGGAATAGTGTCATAGCTACTTGATTATCCACAGGGGCTTTATCACAGTTGTTTATTAACCATAGCGAGGATACAGACACCAGCACTGGCTCAGGACTCGCAGGCTCTCTTAGTTTGCAAGTGCTACAGGAATACTGATGCACCATGGCTTTCAAAGAGCTGAGAAATTCTGGTGACCCGTTGGTGTGGGTAGCCACACCAAGCTGTGTGCCAACAGAAAACAAGGCGCGTAATTAAACATAGGAGTTGGACTTCAGGCAAAGCCCTTGTTTCACTGCCGGAGCTGGGTCCCCACTTCTCCAAGGTGTCCTTGATTTCTTCCAACCCATGGGCGCAGGTTGGAGGAATCCTGCTGCAGTACACAACTGTACGCAGCCGTTTGGGGCTGACAAGATTTCAGATTCATACTGATGGGATCCCGGTAGCTTGTTCTGTATTAGCAGGATTTCCAAGATGAAGTTCTTCTTTAAGTAGAGATGACTTTGTTGAGGAAAGTTTCGGTCCTCTCACTTTCCCAAGCTGTTTTTTCAGAAAGCATTGCAAGCATTGCAAGAGACAGCTTTGTAACAGGGATTCTGAAGACACAGGTTGTTTTGGACAGTCAAGAAGCAGGGATATTAGCTCTATCAGATAATACCCTTGGAAAGAGGTACCTTTAAGTGTGAATCCATGCTTTGTCCTTCTCCTCCTCGCTCCCCTTTTCCCAATCAGAGGCAGCAGAAAGCCAGAAAGCACAAGCAGTCCCAGGGGCAGAAGAAGCTCTGAGACCCAGCCTGGATTGTGTTACAACACAACAAGAAAGCCCTGAGTGTTAATGATGAGAACCAGAGAAGTTCCATTCACCATCCACATTCCTCTGCTCATGGCCCAGCTATTCTCAAATGTTTCTTCCCCCTGCCTCCCTGGTGAGCTCCAGACTGCTTAAGGGCACTGCAGCTCTGACTTAGACACTCTCCAGCACACCAATGGAGTTAATATTCCTGCAACAGAGCCACCCATTTACACGAGGAGCTTCTTCTCAGTTATTCCCGTGTGCCACACAGTCAGTGTTTCTTATTTTTCTCTTGCACGTGAATGCAAATGTATTCCAGGGAGTGGGCCAAAGCTGGTAACTCCTGAGACTGACATTTGAAATAGGATTTGTCTCACCTGCACTTCAGACATTTACAGTTGGAGTTCATTATTTAGGCTTACTTTATGGGCAGCAGAGAGAAACAGGAATTCCTGTGTATAATTAGCGCATCTCCTTCTCTGGTAAATAAGTGCCACAAATCAGATGTCCTACCCTCTGGATGTGTGTTTCCATCCAGTGGCTCTAATGATAGGTTAGTGCTCAAGGTTCAAAGAAGCTGAAACCACCACTTCCTAAATCCCTGTCCCTGGCTGCAGTTCACTGGGTTGCAGGAGGCCTGCAGCTCTTTAAAAAACACACATAGATGGGAGAGGAAAAGTCATTAGCACAGTAAAACCCTGGCGATACAAAAGATCCATTCAGTGATCCTTCTGCAAACTACTGCTCTGGCTTTGTTAAAAGCATAGCCCGTGGCTGTCGCTCAAATAGGCTGGATTCGCTTTGGGTTATCTAAATGAGAATGATCATTTCTGCAATGGGAAAAAAAAAAAAGGTGAAACCAGTAGGAATTATTCTTTAGGAATTATGCGCTCAGCTTTCATACTGAGTCGGCATTGAAAGTCAGATTTCCTAGAACAGCCTTTCATACGGTACTTTGGATATTTTCTTCTCTTCAGCCCAGAAATATCACTAGAATGGCCTTTCTCACACCAGGTGACACTGTGGACTCTACCTGCATCTTGGATGCGGTGGAAATAATGGGCTGTAGAAGCAGTTAACCAAAACATTCGTCTTTGTGGTTTCCAGCGTCCTTCTCTGGCTCCCTCCCGGTCCGAGTTGAGCACGTTGGCATCTCTCAACACGTACGAGCTCGTGGCATCCCGATTAGGTGGGGAAACAGAAATTCAAATTGAATGGTTAGCTCTGACAGCAGAGCGATGAGCCAGTTCAGCTAAACCGACAAACCACGATTCCTTTATTTTATAACAAAAGTTTCC
This sequence comes from Streptopelia decaocto, assembly GCF_964273445.1. Taxonomy (NCBI): domain Eukaryota; kingdom Metazoa; phylum Chordata; class Aves; order Columbiformes; family Columbidae; genus Streptopelia; species Streptopelia decaocto. The sequence goes on from NC_138664.1 coordinate 19,953,101, forward strand.
TGCCTTTTTAGCTGCTTGAACCAACTTGCAATGGGACCTGGGCAGGCTGATCCTTGGTCTGGGCAGATATGACGGGTACATAGGTGTTCAGCACTCAGGTTTTGCTAGATGTGCTACTCCCTGTGGTTTCAGTCCCTGTTGCAGCAAACCGCTATCTTCTCTAAGCCTGTGTCAGTGTCTCTGTACCTTTTGGCCCACTGCCTGGTGCCCCATAAGAGAGTTTTGTTTACAGGTTTATTTTCCATCTGAAGAGTGGATAGTTAATGCAGGAAGAGAGCTGGGACATGCAACCTCATCTGCTTCATAGTGCTCTTGTTTACTTCCTCCCATTCGTCTGCTTTTTGTTCCCTTCCATTCAGTCCAACCAGAATGTTGTGTCACCAGACTGCGGGCTGAGCTGCAAACCAGCCGGGCTGGATGTGCCTCCCGAGAAGGCTGAGCTCATTCCGCTTCATTCACACACAACACTCCAAATATTTCACTCCTCCTCTCCCAGAAACGGCAAGACCACATGTGGGGAGATGTGATTAACGTTTCCTCAGGTGAAGCTCTAGAGCAGGACACATTGGCAGAGCTGGGACATGCCTAATAGTCCTCTGTCCATTGCATCTCTGTCACAAATTGCCATGGTGACACAGCACCATGTGGGAGAGGATGCCGGATGTGTTTGGGGTCTCTGTTTTCAGGGTGGTACGGTCAACTTCTTTAGCTGGAAGCCAGCACACTGTGAGGACTGGTCCTTACTGGATCCAAACCATTGCCCAGCAATGGGTTGAAGGTCTCGTCTCTTCATGAACTGTGTTAATGGCAAAAGAGACCAGAAGGTGGGCTCTGTGCTGAACCACACTCACCAGAGCCCAGCTCTCCTCACTGTGGCATGTTGTACAGAAGGGAAATCCAACGTTGAGTCTATATGTGGTTCAGTAGAGCAGTTGCTGGCATGCCCTGTGTGTCTAGCTGTCATCACAAAGCTGGCCATAAAATGACAAGCACCCCCAAAACTCCAAAACACACCACCCATAGGGAAAATATAAGTGTCCATCAAGTAATTCTTGATTGTATATGCCGGTTTGATAATAGGTCACCTGGATTTCTCAGTGTGCTCTGCTATGGCCAGTACTGTGGACAACGTGGCCATAAACTCCGTTTGCATTAGAGAACTGACTGCAGAGATGTGGTTGCACCTGCCTGTTTCTGGGCTTCTTTGCTAAGAAATGTTTACAGCTCTGCCACGTTTCTCTTTTCCTTGCACACCTGCACATAAGACTGGAAGTGATATAGCTGCAGAATACAAGAAAAACAAGAAAATGGGTGATTCAGATCCTCTTCTAGAAGTCTCTGCTGAGTTTGAGGCCACTCTTTCTTGCGTTTGATATTTGCGGGGACTGCATCTGCCGTGCAGTACAAAGACAGCTTCCACCATGGGTCAGTGCCTAGCACACATTCAGCAAGAGCAGAAATCAAAGAAGGGCATTGCAGTTAAAAAGATGTAATGATAGAGTTTATTTCTGAGGAGTGGCTGGTGTTCCAGAAATATTTGCAACCAACTTATTTTATAAAATTAGTTACAGAGCTTTTAATATAAATTAGAAGGCAAAATCAAAGGGCAGAAAGGATGAATGACTATGATTTTGTGTTTTGGTTTTTAATCTGTTTTTCAGCTGGTTCTGCTTGCATGCTGTGATTGACCTGAGCTGAGCTGATGCAGCCTTTTCTGCTACTTTAGCAAGGTTCTTGACCCTGATACTGCATTTAATTATGTTGGGTTGGTCGTTTGGGGACCTGCCATCTAATCCGCTCCCTCTTGGCCCTTGCAGATCTTCCACATGACCTACGATCTGGCCAGTGCGGTGGTGCGGATCGTGAACCTGATCGGGATGATGCTGCTGTTGTGTCACTGGGATGGCTGCCTCCAGTTCCTCGTGCCCATGCTGCAGGACTTCCCCGACGACTGCTGGGTGTCCCTCAACCGCATGGTGGTAAGTGCCTGGCCTAAACCCAGGCCCTCAATCATGGCATCGACCTCCCAGCGCTAACGTGGCACCCTCCAGCTTCCCATCTAAACCCATGTCCTTTTAGGGCATTTCTCCACTCTCCAGCAGTGTGTTCAGGTGGGATCCCAGTACATATTCTGCCACACCACCCACAATTGTATGGATGAAGTTTTGTATCAGTCTGGACCCAACATGCTTGGGGTTTCTTCCTCTTATTCATGCCTCGGCCTCAGCCAGGAACAGCTACCTTAGAGGTTCTTGGTTCGGCAAAAACTGAGTGAAAACTGTAGGGAGTGTACATCACTTAAGCTTTAATAGCATTAAAAGGAAATAAGATAACCACAAAAAATTAGATTGAAAGATACAAAAAAGCACTAGGACTTTCCACAGGCAGAGGCTGAAAAGCCAGGGCAACCCCTAGGAGGCAGCCGGTACGTTTGTAACATTAAGATCATTTGGAAAGACCACCATTCAAATACGTCATGTAGATTTGACATTAGTGAGAAGAAAATTAAAGAACTGCTTTGTTCCAAAACAGTACCTCTTCAGCACCCAATCAGGGTTCATGCAGAGGTTCCCATCCACAGATGGTATGAGATATTTTCTGCAGCTCAAAATTTATAAGGCTTCTTTTTAATAATTTGGCTACTTCATGGCATTCTTTAAAGAAAACCTTGAATTCGAATTCAAGGTATTCACCTTGATGTTCTCTCACCGTCACAAAACCTTTAATTCAAATTCAAGGTATTCACCTTGATGTTCTCTCACAGTCACTAAGTTTCCTTACCTTGCCACAGACAATTTCTCCAAATCTTGTATGTGTTGGTCTGGATTTCCATGGAGTACCATGTTTCAAATGCTAGGGACCTGGCATAGGAAGGATCCTTTTTCTGGCTGCTAGCTCATGCCAAGGAACATTTTGTGGGCATGGAGGCTCCTTTTAGGCAGTCTGTGCAATGAGACAGTCTCAGGGACGCAGGGAAGGAACCAGCCCCATCAGAGCCTGCCTAAAGCAGAAGGCAGGAGCCAGGCTCCCTCTCCTGGCAGGAGACAGCAAAGAGCAAGAATGGAAGCTTTTCTTCTGGGGTCTGGGCATCCTGAGCCAATGGCAGGAGGCAGAGGGGGTCCTAGAGCCATGGCTGGCTCTGATCTGTATTTCCCATTGCTGATCCCAAGGAAAATTGAAGGGTGGATCACCCACACTTCACCCCAGGGAGCTGCACAATATCCCATTAGAGTGGGATGAAGCATTCTGCCAAGCCACAGTTCAACCTCCCTTTGCCAGACTTCCCAATAACGTCCCAAGCTGTGCTGCTCACTCTGCTATTTACTGTGAGGGAGATTTGTACCATATGGTAAATGCACGGGGAGTTCACGGTACCTTTCAGCCATCTCGCTGAGAATTCAGGATCTTTTATTCAAAGGGACAATGTCCAGTTGATTAGGCAGCAAAAACTGACAAAGCTTAAAAAATTGCCTCTTATTGCAGCTCTTAACCTCCGGATTCCCCCAGCCAATTTCTTCTTAAAAAAAAATACATAATCAGGCACTTGGGCAGAACAGAACAAACGTAAAATGTATAAAAGAACTGCCAGCTTCCCATGCCTCCCACATGCAGAGCTGTGGGCACATGCTGCCCATGCCTGAGAAGAGTGAGCATCCATGAGAAAGTCGTCTGTTTGGTGTTTATTTATTCATTTCTTCCCTCTGCAATAATCGTTCACTGCCTGCTGTTGAAAGGCGCCAGACTGACAGTTCTGGAGACTAGAGTCCTTTATTTATCTACAGCAGAAGAACAACCCATGTAGCAGCTGCCTTATCTTCCCCCATGCTGCCTTTTTATTATTTATATGGCAGGAGCAATGAAAGATCAGGGCACCATTGTGCTTGTGCTATTCGGGTTCAAAAGGACATAGAGCTTTTCATCCTGGAGAGCTCAGAGGTGCAGACAGAAATCATCCTCATCCCATGAAGTGGCTTGGCCATGGTGGCCTTGCAGGACAGCTTCGGAGCAGCAGGTTTGGGTCGTGTTTCCTTTACCTTAACACTGGGGTGGAGGCTCCTGTCTGATGGCAACAACTTCTTTTGATTTTCCCATCTGACCCTGGGGGAAGAGGTGAAAACCAGGATTGCAGATTTACACACTTGGATGGAAGCTGCAACACAAACTGCAGAGTGACATGAAGAGTCAAAACAACCAGGTCTACTGGTAACTGGTGCATGAAGAACCTTCACAGAACCAGCAATGGCGGACACGCATGACGGGGGGAAGAATAATCGCATGGCTGGAGCACTGACTGAAGGCACAGCAGCTGGGTTCAGTTCCCAGCTCAGTTCGGTGTGATTCCAGGCGAGTCAGATGGGGGGCTCTGAGAGGTGTTCTCCTTCCCCGGGTACTTTCTTGAAAGGTGGCAGGAGACAGGACAGAGAAATAAAGTCGGGGGTAAAGATGCATCCCACAGGCAGGAGGGCTCAGCAGAGTCTTCAAGACAGGCAGAGTAGAAAGTTTCTATCCAGAGCAGAGCTTTACCAGGCAAAGACTCATGCTGCAGTAATTGTCTTCCAGCCTTGAGAGCCTGTGAAGCTGGGAATTAAACTTGCCTTGTGTGATTTTTTTTCTGCTTCTCCTCTGCAGCTGAATCACCTTCACTTCTTCCACTTAATAAAAGTGGGGAAAAAAAATATATGTATTATCTCAGTGACTGTCTCAGAAATGGAGCCTCATGAAACTGGGATGAAGAACTTGAGAGATGATTATATGCCCCACTTCAGCTCCAGAAGCTGTACAGGAATATGCCAGCCCCAAAATAGCTTGGTTTTAGAATATTTAACAAAGAGAATAATTAGTTCTGGAATAAGATAGTTTCTTCTCACAGTAAGGTTCTGTCCTCTAATCTCCTGAGAAGATTTCCAGATGTGTTAGTGGGACCAGCAATGGATGTGGATGGCGTGATTAGTGCAACAACTTACATAGTGTTTATACCGAAGTAATATTAGAGGCCACTGAGTCAGGAAACAAGAATAAAACGGTGGTTTGGGCTGTTCTCAGACTTTGGTGCCAAGATCTTGCTGGTAGTTTCCATTTCTCTGTTGGAGAGCTGTGATGGACAGGGTTGGGAGGCCAGGGTGGCATCTGTCTGTGACGGAGTCAGTAGGCTGGATTTGGGGACATTCTGTACTGACCTGGTCACAGCTCCAAGGAGATAAATATCCTTGGTGCATGACTGCCCTAATTGCACACAGGAGCCAAAAAGCTGGGATGGAACCACTGTAGGAAAGAAAGGAATGTTCTGGAGCTGCTACAGCCAAGGGGAGCTGAGAGTGAGGTGCCAAATGCTTTGGAGGCTTTCTCCTTGAGGATGCTGGTGCTGCTTTTCCACTGCTCCGGAGTTTCCCACCCAGCCACTTGGCAGTTCATAAAACCAGCTCTGATTCCGATGCAGCAGGGAAAGAAGATTCATCACCTCTCATCTCCTTCCTAAAGGTTTGATCTTCTTCCAGGGGACCTGTGTAGGGTCTGCTGTTGCCAAAATCATATCAGGGGCTCGATAAATCCCCGGGTCCAATTCATCTTGGTGTTTTCTACATGCTCTGTGTTTCATCTTTAGCAATTGTCAAAGGAGTCTCTGTAGGACTTCTTTCTGAGCTGGCTCTGAAATGGTAGGGAAGGATGTTTTCAGTATTAATTGCTCAGCCTCAATCTCATGGGCTTCAACATTAGCTTCCCTACAGGGCACATTATTAAAAAGAGAAACGCTAGTGAGTCAGCTGCAGAGCATCTCCCCAAGACCCTTTCCTGGCAGCTTCTCATCAAAAGAATCTGAGCTCTCCTGAGACCCAAAAGCTGCTGGAAACACGTGGCTCCCTCCCTTGGGTATTGTGCTGAACTGATAAACCCTGCAGGGAAGGCAAATATCCCCATGTCAAATGCAGCGACCTTGCATAGGAAATACTAATTATCTTCCCTTCTACCCAAAGAGGGAGAGAAGCATTCCTTTTGAGCTTATACCCCCCTCCCTGCCACCCAACACATTCTTGTGGTGTTGCTGATAGAAAGGAGGAAGAGAACTGATGCAGCGTGTGTTGTGGAATTCAGATCTCCCGTGTGATTCCTAACCACCCCCCAAGCTTCTGGTCATTCAGATCCCTCATATCCTCACCCAGCAGCCATATCACAGAATACTTCAAGTTGGAAGCTGTGTAGTAGATTCTCATGTTTTACAAAATCTAGTAGGGCTGCTTCACAATGGGAAATGAGCCAGGAGCCAAGGGTGGCCCTTGCACAGGCAGTGCCCTCACTGACTATGGCTCAGTCCTCCCAGGGAGTCCAGGTGGAAGCAGCAGGAGATGGGATCAGAGGCAAGGCTGGAAACAAAGTTAAACAGATGTTCAGGGCCGAAGACTGGGCAGAGGTACAGCCAGCTCAAGCTAGGCCTGGATGCCCAGGCCTGAACTGAAATGGAGCTCCAGGAGCCATGGGCTGACTGGGGCAATTAAAACATACTGGTGTACTCAGAGTCCTGAGAAATCATCTCTTCTGGTAGATGAAGGCCGTGCAAAGCTCTTCTTTGAAATAAGCCTAGAACAGGCAGGTTCTGTCCGATGTGAAGTCTGACCCGTCATCTCAATTTCTTGTCCCCCTATTCCCTTCGTCTAAACTGGATGGGAAGGTCTGTCTTCCCTGCCCAGCAGCTGCAGTGTTGTCCACAGAAGGGCAGTGATGTTCAGAGGCCTTATTTCACAGCTTGATGTGAGTGGTGTGCAGTAGCAAACCTCGAGAAACAACTTCTGGCCAGATAAGTGACTGTTCCCACAAACGTTGGAGTTCACAAGACTGAAATATAGCCTTTCACTACAGACAGCTCCTTAATACTGTGAAATGTTAGTGGCATAAATCAGACATACCATTGTGCCCATTGTGCCCCTACCTCAAGAATTTGCCAGTACTTCTCTGTGTCCTTACTCCTCTCTGTCTAGTCTTCTCCTGTGAGGGTTCAACCAGGTGCACTCACATATACATCAGACCCAGAATGTCCTATAAGACACTGTACTGTTTCTTTAGGTGCTTCTGTAAAGTCCCGCAGAACATTACCTTTGAAGAGTTCCAGGAACATGTCTCCGAGTATTCAAGGATGGATCTGAACAGAGGCATTACAGTCCAGACACTAATCCCAGAGAAACCCTTATAGTCCTGCCAGTGTGGATGTTAAAAACAAGCTGGTGTGCGAAACCACTTCAAAGTGGCTTTAACTCCCTTTTGCAAATGCTCTTAGTGCCTGGGATGTGGCTGAAATAACATCCCTCTTGACTGTGTTCAAGCACAGATCTGTAGCTGCATTTTAGCTTGCTTTGAGGTCTGGTTAACACGGAGTTATTTTCTTTCTGCAGTTTAAGGCCTTATTTACCTACCCTAATGGACCATTTTGGCCACTCCAGTGTATATGAAGAAGTACAACCCTCCCATTGTGGGGACTGGCATATGTTGAGTATAGGGGTTTGGCTCTTAGGGAAACAAGCTGTATCAGGATAAGGCACTGTGATGCCATTAAACTGGTGTCCACAGTACATTTGGAACCACTTCTACTGGTCTGGCTTAAAGTACTGCATTCGGCCCTGCCTGCTTATTCTGTGGGAAACAAAAGAGTGCAGAGCAGGCCTAAAAACTACAGATATACTGAGACCTGTAAGCAAAGAGTCATCCCATAGACTGTACCATGAGGATCCAGTGCTCTTTACAGATGCTCAAAGAGCTCAGAGTTTGTGTCCTAAAGGTACTTGCTTGGAAAAGTTTCCCCTTATGGAAGTGCCTCTCTTGCAGCAGTCCTTGCTCTCTTCTCGCAGCAGACCGCATTTTTAAACGCTCCGTGTTTTGCTGCAGCTCTCGCCCCTCGGTCTGTCATTACTCAGCACTCTGGGTCTGGCACGAAGCAGGCTGTCCTCCCGGGGAGCTCTGCTGCTGATGGCATTGGGGTTGTGACTCCTAAGTGCAGAGTTCCCAGGGAGCCAGGAGTGTTTCTGCAGGCTATGGAGGCACAGTCATGTTGGACGTCGTGGTTTTGGATGACTAATTCCTACAAAACGCTGGCAAGCCTCCTCCTAAACAGCAAGTTGCTGGAAAAATGGCTTCTAAAATTTGAACCTGCCTGTTACCATATGCTCCTCTTAAGCTCTGATCATTTGTGGCCATTAAAGACTCTGGCAGCCAGTTTCCTGATATATCAAATTCCAGCTTAGCTATTCTTGTTCTGTCTCCCCAAATTCCCTTTTGAATTTCACCTTGGTATTTCTTTTATCGCTGTTCTCCATTCTGTTATGGAGATGCGCTGCCCTATTTAACTGCTGCCACACTGAACTCTGAAGGCAGCAGCATTTCTGCAGTGGCCTTTGAGAAGCGCCTGCATGGGAAAGGAATTAATTTAGCAAGGAAAGGATGGGACAGGACACTGCCCCAGTAAAGCTGTGAATGCGCTGCCCACCTTTATGGGTGATGCATCATTTTAAGCAAAGGTTGGTCAGGAGTGACTACTGCTGCCTGTTGTCTCAGGATGACGACTTCCCTGCTTCACATGGACAAGAGATGGGCTAAAGCCATGGAGTTCACAGCATTTGCTGTTCTGTAAGTGCCAGACGCATTGGCTTTGTGACTGCAAGTACCACAGGGCTGAGGGAAAGGGACTGTGTCTCCTGCAAGTATTAACAGTGAAGATGCGGGGATGCCTGTGTAAGGTGTGTGGGCTGCTTGATGCCTTCCCAAATCAGAAGTTGGTCTGCAATGTTACACAGAACCTGGATGGTGGAAAAATAGCCCCCCCACCCTGCTTCTTTGGCCAGGTCTCTGGGAGCCACATACAGCCCTGGGTGAGGCTGAGGAGCAAACAGATTTGCTGCTTTGGTGCTTACACCTCGGGCAGCCCCTGCGGTCGGATCCTTCCTGCTGCCCTGTACAGGCAGCGAAGTGCAAGTGCTCTTTGCCCTCACCCGTAGCTGTCTCCAATCTGAGCTGCAGCTCCTCACACACAAGACAACTGCATAACCAAGAATAGACACCAATGGCCACATTGTCTCTTGTCTGTTGATCAAGGGTAGTTTTTTCCAGTGCAGGAGGGGAACAGGTGCCTGCTTTGTTGGGGAGGTGAGCCCAGACAGGCTGGCGCCAGCGGGGACCAGTCTCTACTGGGGCTGTGAATGTGCCGCTTCTCCTGTGTCCGCTTCCTTGTCACTTCTGTTGCTTTGCCCTTCTCGTTGCAGCATGAATCAGGCCTGTCTTGCATAATGTAACCAAATATGGCCAGAGTAACGCTATTCCATCTTTATCCATGTGCTTATCTCCTAACCGAGCAGTAACACCCTCCAGAGGTTCCAGCTCTTTGCCACGGCTCACAAACAGCAACAGTTTCTCTTTACTACTTGTAAATTTACTGAAATTTTCCATCAACATTAGTGACACTGTTTGCAGAGAGGTCATCAACCATCCACCTGATTGTGATTAGATCCCTCCAAGGAGGTGCCCAGTAAACTCCAGAGCTCCCAGCATGACCAGTCACTGGTGCTGGGGCTGCTGCATCTCTCTGAGTGGAGCTCACAAGAGTGTTGTCTGTCTGACAAGCCACAAACCAGACGTTCTGTACGATGACCTTCTAAGTTGCCATGGTATATGTATCTGCACAGCTATATCCATAATGTTAACTCCTTCCTAGGAACAGAAAGATGACTGATGAATGTACAGGTTATGTGCTGCAATGGATGTCACTGTCGCAGAGGTATTTTTTCACGTACCTTGTAACAGCAGTGTGTGATGACAGTGCATTTACTTTACAAGATTTTGTGGCAAGGACTTACCAGCATATAATACAGGATAGTAAATGTACCTTTAGCTGTTCCATGAACTCAGGCTAATCAGAATCATCATGAAACTTACGATGTTTTTTCTCGCTATCCCATGATGTAATTGCTGAGGTGCATCTTGTGATAGTTGCAGTGGGAGAGCACAGGGTGACCAGAAGAAGCCGTTGACTTCAGCTGGCTTCTCACAGTGGATTGTTGCATCTCTCAAATGAGACCATTTGTAGTTTTCTCAGCTCCCTGAAAAAAAAAAAAGGGCAAAAAAAAACCCCAAAAGCCCACCCTGTTTAACACCGAGAAGAACTTGCTGTCTGGGCATTATCCTCTTAATTTTCTGCCCTTCCCATCTCTTCAGGTAATGACCTGACCATTTCTTAAATTGCTGGGGAGTGATTTTCCCCATCTTGCTGCTGGCAAGCTTGCTCAGCCAGCTCCCTTCAAGTCCATTTCCCAGGGGAGTAATCATTTGCTTCAGTTCCTTCTCCCACACGTGGGTCATTTTGAAAACACCCCAGTGCATCATCTCAGTTTATCCCAGGTTACCAGTGTGTCAGACTGGCTGGCTTCTTTTCTGGAAAGTTTTGCTGGAAAGAGTACATGGAATCTGCAGAAACCCTGGCCAAAGTCAGTTGATGTCAGTTGGCTAAATTTGAGTTTTTTGTTTTTAAACCGAGGGTGCCCAGCCCTTACAAGCCATCAAAGAATTGAATTGCCTGTTTAAGATATAGAGATGCCTTAAACATGGAGTTTTGGGTCTAATGTTAGGTATTCTTTTTCTGAAACGTGTTCAGCTTGGAGAATGTCTTGTCCCACTGCTAAAGCTTTGTCTGTCTGTCTGTCTGTGTGCCTCTCCAGAACGACTCCTGGGGGAAGCAGTATTCCTACGCTCTATTCAAGGCCATGAGTCACATGCTGTGCATCGGGTACGGGCAGCAGGCGCCCGTGGGCATGTCCGACGTGTGGCTCACCATGCTGAGCATGATTGTTGGCGCCACCTGCTACGCCATGTTCATTGGCCACGCCACAGCCCTCATCCAGTCGCTGGACTCCTCGCGGCGTCAGTACCAGGAGAAGGTAAGGACTGGGCTTTGCAACCCTTCTGTGAGCCGGGGTGGTTTATACATTGGCTGGAGGAAGCCAGAGCTGTGAGTGACCCACGCAAGAGGCCAAAGGTGCCGTGACTTTGTTTATTGGGAATTCATACCAATCCATTCAGCCAAGCAGACCCTTAGGAGGAAGTAGATGCAAGATTAGATGAATAATAACAGGGCAAGCTGTCTTTTTAGATAAACTTTATCAATGTCACTGGTATCTAAAATTGTAAATCACTTTTTACTTTCCGAGATCTTGTTTCAAATCCCAAGTGAACGTTCCAGAATGTGCAGCTTTTGTTTAGCAAGTACTTTCTTTAAAACTATCCAGATTATTTACTTTGGTGCTCGTGAGTGAGACTACGTAACAAACTCCAAAGCGCAGATCAAAGCTCAGGAGCACCGAACAGGTTCCCCAGGTAGCTATCAAATTAATTGCATGGTTGTTGAATTACATAATGTAGGGCACAGACAGAAATGTCACAACTGATCAGGTTACCACTGCAGCGGCAGGAACTGGTGGTCGTGGGTTCAAGGCGATGCTGTGAATTTATACTATGCTGAGGGCCAAACAGGGTCTGTCACCATGATTCAACCAATAAGGAGGAACTCCTGGAACTGCATCGATTCCTTCCCTCTTTCCATGCCGTCAGTGTGTTGCTCTCTGCACAATGACATTTAGTTATCTCAAGCAAAGGGGCTGCTGGTGCGATGATACTTTTCGCTCTAGGACACAGGCAGGCAAAAACTTCTGGTCTTCAACATCTGGTTCAACCTGTAGGCCTGCATTTGATCTGAAGATTAAGAAGAGGAAGAATTAGGTGCTAGCCCTGTTCTGATTCTACCAGGTGCAGATAGGTGAAAGGGTAGCTGTTCAAGTGGGTAAACTGTGGCTAGATGAATTTTAAGTTTGGGGGTGGGAAGATGGGAGAAAGGATTTGTTAGATGGCCTAGGAACAGGTTTGGGACGTGGAGGTGACACCGCTGAGCTGCAGAAGGACCTTGCAGTAGGCCAGTGAGTGAAAAATCAAAGGTGGAATCACGCTTTGAGAATAGGGAAGATCTCAAACCACAGCTAAAGATTAAAGATGGAAGAAGCCCAGGAGAAGAAGTGTGGAGGACTGGGATGCAACTGGAGCCCTGGGCTTTGTATAGAGTTTTACCACTGTGTAACACACTGGCTGGACTAATGCTAATTGAGAGCAAGACATGCCAAAGAGAAGGACACTGCAGCACTAGGAACGCAAGCTGATCAAATCTGTGTGTGCAGAGCCCTTATTCAAATGTGTTTGAAGCGGCAGAGAAGTCAAGGACTTGATTTGCACATCCAGCCACCTGGGCAGCCGAGCTGCAGCCAAGTTTACATCTGCAGGACTGGACATGGTGATTTTTTTTCCCAAACCAGGTCCCCTGACAAGGGCAGAACTTGACCCTGGAAGTTGGACTCCAGTCAGTGCTCAGGGAAATCAGTCACCGATAGCCAGCAGGGACTGCGGCAGGGGTGGCAGAAGAATGAAATGTTAAAGCCTCCTTAGAATGTGGAGATGTGAGTGAGAGGGTTAACAGATCCAGGAGAAAAGCTTTGTGTCAAAAGCAGTGGGTAGAGGGTTTAACAAAGGGTGTATTTCATCTGTAGTGTTATCGGAGGTTCATTTCCCAAGGTATTCTCCTAGGAATAAAGCCTCAGGGATTGAGTACGTTCATATTCCTCTTGCAAATGGGACAAATGATGGTCTCAAAACAAATATGTATTTACTCTCTGCATTCCTTAGCACTTGAATAGCCATGATTAAAATGAGGCTGCTTTGTGATTTGCAGCCCTGCAACTCAATTTAGTTCGGTCCTCAGGGGACAATGTGTCTGTTGAAGCATATTATAAGCAAAGAATCTCAACAAGTTTGGAGGTCGATTGGTAGAAGCAGACAGTAGTTTAGAGACCTCTGCTGAGTACAGCTTTGGGCTGCAAACAGGGCTCAGCAGAGGCTCAGGCTACAGGGACTTTAGCAGCTGTTCTGGGAGCAGCCAAAGAAAGGGGAGACAGGGGGGAGTGAGAGGAATAGCAGAAATAACAAAATACCCGGGCAGGAACTGTACTGAGAGGCTTTGCTTTGTGTAACCGTCAGGACGAGCTTCGGGAGTAAGTTTGTGGTGAAGCCTCGGATTGTCCAGATTTCTGCCAAACCAACTTGTTCTTCACTTGTACAAACAGGGCTTTTGAGAAGAGGAATAAAAGCCAAGATGTGTTGTCTGTTGGCTTCAGCAGCAGGCTTGTCTCGCTCGGGGGTGGATTTATTGAACACTTGGAGATTCAATCCCTGTTCTCTCCAGATCTCCTCCTGTAGCAGCTGACTTCATGCTCTGCTGGTTTTTGCAAGGCAGGGAAGCCGTGTAGGATCAGTGGGGTGGAAGGAGGCCTGGAGAATTTGGAGAGAGAAGTTGCACCCTCCGAGACAGCGTAGTGCTAAGCTTTCTGAGTATGAGTGGAGGGTCCCACGTGGCTCAGAGCATTCACACCAGCTCAGGCACTGTCAGTGGCACAGCCGTTGTGTCAGTCTGTCTCTGAGCCTCACTTAAAAAGCTCTGAATCAGAACAGCTCTTTAGATCTGGTACTCTGAAGTGACTGTTTTATTTCCAGTCCCAGAGGCAAAGTGAGGAGGGACCTGTCTGTCCCGTCTTGCATTACTGAGTGCGTTATGCCCTACATTACTTGCCTGTGCTCACAGAGAGAGTCAACGGCAGGATCAGGACCTGACTCTTCTCTCTTAATCTCGGTCTGGTGTCTAACTCTGAAATATCTTTGCACCCAAGACTCGTTTCTATTGCTTACATGTGAGTCAATATTTCTACAAGGATTCGAATAGAAAAATTTCCCGAAGTCATGTTGTGCAGTTCTGTGTTATAACTGAATTGATCTGACAGCTCTGAGTGGAAGGGAAGCCTCACGGATCTGTTCTCACCCAGTGCTCCTTGCTGCTGTTCTTCACTCTTGTGCACCACCTTTCATACTCCTCAGACCTTTACTGCACTGATTTCCTTATTCCGAGTTAGTTTTGTGCCAGGTTAGCGGGTTGGATTATCTTACTGTAGAGTCCGGTGAGTGCCAGAGTGCAGGGTGCTGGGGGGGGAGGTCCAGAAACAAGAGCAGAGGCTCAGGGCCCTTCGCAGCTATTCTTGGATTAGCTCAAGTCATAACATATAAGTTCATAATTGACTGAAAAATTACCCTACAACCTGCAGTAACTCTGGCTCACGAGAGAGAAAGAGTGTTTCCTACCCAGGAGCTGGATAAACTAGGCTGATATGCAAGTTATTTGCGTGGTTTTTGCAGGTTCCCCTGGTAATTTCTTTCTCTAATCCTGGATTAATATTTATGTCAAGTCACCACACACACCCTCATCCTCCCCAGCAGACTCGGTAACCTCGAGGCTTTGGGGAGTGGTGATTATCTGCAGCCATGCTCCCTGGAACAAAGCAGAGACTCTGGGCTTCGCTCTCCCATCCCAGCAGGACGCAGGCAGTGCTGGGCATCCTGCAGAGAGCCTCAGCTCTCCCGCCTTATCTTGCCAGGTACACACGGAAGAATGACTGATGAGAGGTAGGAATTGCTGCTGTCAGCACCGCAGAGCCCAGTAAAGCTGTAATCTCTCCTTCCAGAGCCTCATCTCTCCTCGAGATCTGTCTACTACACTGGCATTCACTCAGGCTCTCTGTGCTCCACATTCATTCCCCAGCTCCTCCTTCCTCCCGAATGATCCATTCAGTGCCTCTTGTTCTTAAAATATATGTTGAAACTGGGTAGACACTTGCATATTCACTTGTCAGTATTACGAAGAAGCACCTGCTGCAGCACAGTGGCAAGGGGGTGAGCAGGTAACTCTAATCACTTTATAAATCCTACAGCAGCACTAATGACATTGGCTCTCGGTTCCTAAAACAGCCCTGCTTAGCCATCAGCACAGTCCTTCTTGCCACAGTTTTATCCCATGGGCTGACTGTCCAAGCAAAAAAGCACTTTACTGGCCAACTATCAACATTTCAGCCCTTCTGTCATCAGCTTGAATTCAAGAAAGAGTAATTGGGGAAAGTTTAGTAATTGTGAAGGCTGAAGCATGACAACTGGAACGTTCAACCTCTGTTGGATGACAAAGCAAATGTTAGAGCAGCATTTGCTAGAGGGGAAGTGAGACATTGCCTACTACACTGAGCTGAGGATCTGCCTTCTGGGCTTAGGCAGTCCCTGCCCTTTTTGGAGACTAGCAGTAGAGAGTCTTAATAGGCAACATATTTAAGGAGTGATTTTTTTAATCATATGTAATTATAAAGTGTGGTGCTCACTGCTACAGGGTGCTGTGGGGGCCCAAAGTTTGATTTCAGGCTGTTTTACTATGCAGTTCGTGTTCTGAACTGCCTCCAAATGAAGGTGCACAGGGAATTCAGTGCAGAGCTCCTAGCTGGGGTCCTAGGTACAGTATAATCACATTACCCTGGCAACATGCCCTTGCTGATTAGCCCCCCTCCACCCCTCATTTAAGCACAGCTAATTAACCCAAGCACAACACTGTACCAAAGTGATATTAATTGTCATGGCTCCAGGGTTGGCTTAGCCAGTGCTACCTTGGGGACAACACGGCACAGATATATTAAGATAACCAGTGTCAGCTGCTCTGTTAATGTGAAATTGGGCCAAAACTCCCATTATTCCCACACCTACTCTGCCACAAACCTGTCAGATGGGAGATTTCATGTTCATTACCACTCAGGCCAGGATTTGAAGTGCCATTCCCAAGTCACCAATGTCTGTAGGTTCTCAGGTGGCATTCCCAGGTTCTTAGAGTCCAA
The DNA here is from genome assembly GCF_964273445.1 of Streptopelia decaocto. Classification (NCBI taxonomy): domain Eukaryota; kingdom Metazoa; phylum Chordata; class Aves; order Columbiformes; family Columbidae; genus Streptopelia; species Streptopelia decaocto. The sequence continues at coordinate 19,968,868 of NC_138664.1, forward strand.
AGGGATCATATAGAAGTCCCCTCCTGAGGTAGCATCTCAGTTCTGCATGTCAGGAAAGCTGCAAAGCTCCTTTACTTTTCTAGTGATGTGTGTGAAGGAGAGGAGAGGGAGGGCGCAGCACTCCAGAAATTAAAGGTGTCTGGAAAATTTAATCAAATGCAAAAATTAATCACATTTCCTAAATGGAAAAAGTTTGGGGTGCCTTTCTTTATCCTTTTGTGACTGCACACTAGTTGTGTGTTACCTCAGCCTGTTAAGAGATGGCCTTGAGTACTATTATGTCCTGTGTTACGGTCAGTCAAAGCATTTGGGGTTGCTAACAAGGCTAATAAATAATATGCTGTATTGATTGTGTCTAGAAGGGCCTGTGCTGAGCACCGGGCTTGCTGGCTCAGCAGTGCCTCTGCATAGTTTCTTCTGGAAGCAGGACTGGGTTTTCTGGCTGGTTTGCAGCCCAGAGTCAGCAAGTGAAAGGAGCAAGGTTAGATCCAGCTTAATTTTACAGGAAGGGTCCAACTTCCGCCCCCTAAATGGCTGGAATAATAGAGGGTCCCCCATCCCCATCTTCTCTGCGTACCCACCCACATGTGATAATTGCAACCTGCCGTAAGCTGGTCCTCCTTTGAGCGGGGATTCGGACCAGATGACCCCCCAGAGGTTCCTTCCAACTTAGATCTTCTTTTGGTTTAAAGTCCCCAGGTGTTTTCAGGCAGTGAGCTGTCAGGATTCAGTGTGAATGGCTGGCTCAGGATCGTGCACGCAAGGCAGCTTTCCTTTTCCAGGTACCACAATTACATCTCCATTTTAGAGTGTTTATAAGAAATAGGTAATGGAGTAGTATAAATAATGATTTGTTCACTTCAACTCAACCGAAAAATCAGAAGTTTGTGTCAATTGTTCTAAGGTTATTTAATCCTTTTCATGATAGAATCCTGGGCTGGTTGTAAATGCAAATGTTTTCTGAAAGAAATACCTAATGGTTTCTTTTAAAAACATCTTGCAGTGCAAATTGCCTTCCCTTTATAGTCTTAACTAATCTGAGGTCAAGTAGTTTTTATTCTTGCAAGAATATTTCATTGGTGAACGTTTTCTTGAAACTGTTTACCCATGTGTTAGAGGGAAGCCCCACTGTAAAACACATTTTCTAGATATGGATGCAGTGGTGATCAGTCAGCACTTAGAGCAGACACTATGTGGACTATATAGTTATAGCAGTGCCTATATGGAATGTATGGCTGCCCTGAGGTGCAGAGGAACACGCAGTACCCGCTCCGTGCTCATACGAACAATGCAAGGAAGGAGTCAGCAACATTGCAGCATCTTTACAGGAATAAAAATGAAACTGTCAGGTAGATTGCCTTCTGTCAGCAGGTTTACACCAGAGATTCATCTTGGGTTGCTGTATCAGAGATACTGTGATGATAGGTGGGGTTTTGACATCTTATTTCTGCAAGTGGAAGGCAGACAGTTGTGTTCTTTGAGCAGTGTGTTTGTGCATGCACAAGCACTGCCTGTGTTGTCACGGGAGGGAAAGGGTTGTCGCCTCAGCAGTTCCTCACATCCCAGTGTGGGATTTCAAACTTCATTATCAGTTTTGAAATTCATTTTGTCACTTGGACTGTAAATAAATAAAGAAATATATCATAATGCGAAGAGCTCAGGCTCCCTGCTGAGCTGTCTCTCCTGGCAGAAAGCTGCTCCCAGCAATGCTGATTGCAAATTGCACAGACTCGCTGTTCCCTTTGCCCCATCCCAGCCTTTGTCTGGTAGCAGATTTTACCTCATTTCGCTCTTTCTGCTCTTCTGATGAAGGTAATGTTGATCTCTTTATTCCCCATTGCACCTCCAAATATGTGGATCCAGTGACAAAACCTGACATCTCCAAACCACCCTGTGATGTTTCATGGTGCCTAATGAATAATAAAAGGTTCATTGAGCAGGTCCAAAAGTTCCCTGTGCTGAACTACTGACTCCCACCAGGATGTGGCCTGTCCACCCAGGCAAAGCATTCTCCTCGTGTGCCTTTCCCAGGCTGGAACTTCTTCTGGAAAACAAGCTGTTTCTGTAGCCGCAACGTACAAGTTTGTACATCATACATAGTGCAAGCTCAGCGCCTTGTGCTGGATGGCAGCGTCCCCCGTGGTGGGTTCCCTGGCTTGTGCCGTGGCTGCTGCAGCCCTGTGCGAGGAAATAAACAACTGTTTCATCAGGCTCATCATTGACTCTGCTCAGTCTGTTGGCATCTCACAGCCCAGAAATATTTGAAGCATGATCCTTGCCTGAATAGGTGCTGATTAAGAGCAGCTACCCCAGCTGATCAGTACAGCCATCCTCAATGTAAGGAATGTTGTATGGGAAGTGGAGAAGAAGCTCCAAGAATTTTCTGCTGGTGCCTGTGGTCTTTGTAACACAGCAAAAGATAAAGAGCCTGATTCTAGGTAAGGTGTTACAATTTCAGAATGCATCGCTGGAGTAAGGGTGAACATGTTCCATGCTTTTCCAGCATCTAATATGCAACACTTAAAAATCACCTTCCTGTATCAAATCGAGATGATAGTCTTTGGAAGAACTGAGAACCAGGACATTACGTAAAGCTTTTTGCAGAATCAAACAGCTTCCAAAAGCTCTAGAGTAGATGGACGTGGGTTTAAATTTAGCTCATTAATCAAAAAAGCAGAAGTAGCACTGATAATCTTTGGTGCTGTGCTGGATGTGGTCGGAGTTGTTCTGCTTGACTTGGTACTGAAATAATCCCCGGTTCCCCGCATCAGCTCTCCCCTTGTGCAGACACCCCAGCTCTTGTGCACTTACCGCTTTATATAGGAGCTTCCTCGGGTTCCCTCTGTAAAGAATCCAGCTGTAAGCCCAGCTTCTCACTGCCTGGCGGCTGGAGGCCATAGAAGGGACAGCATATGTCTGAGTACAGCTCCTCTCAATCACTTCCCTATTGCTGCAGAGAAGATGGCCATGTGCACATTTAATTTGATGAACGTCTATGTTCTTGTTGGAAAACAGCAGGAACATGAGTATGGGTGTAGAGCCAGCTGCGTTCTGAGTGTTGGCATGGGATAAAGTGTGATAGCCTGTGCCACTTACCATTCCGAGCAAAACTTCAGGAGAAGAGCGGAATTCTGTAAGCAAGATCTGACACTAAATATGCTCCAAGCATGGAGCTCTGTACAGGGAAACCAACAAAGATCACCCCAGCAATGTCAGCATGGTTTTGTGTTAGAAAAGTTCACTTTGCTTCCCTTAAACTGCTCACTCCTGGAAGCGTTTGTCTCCATGAGAACATGTGTCTTGATCATTTTGAGTAAGGTGGAGATCTCCTGGTTGTAGAACAAATCCTGAGGATGAGAATATGAATGGTTTAGAAGATGAAAAATGGAATTCAACATCTATTTAGTTTTGATGATTACTAAATGCTGGGGAGCTGGCATTGCAGCACTGGTTTACTCCTAATCAGAGCTCAGAGAAAAGAAAACAAAGATGCAACTGTGTCCCATCAGGACACTCCATCTGGTGAATCTCATTACTTGATCTTTGCCCCTATGAAGCATTACTCCACAGGAGAGAGCCATAGCATTGTATATCGTGGCTGCTTATGTGCATCTTAATCCAGTCTCACAGGATATATACTACCAGCTTTTGAAATACAGTTAGAGCCTCATAATTTCGTACTTAATTCAAAATGTGTTACCCTGCTTGATTCTCCTTTTTCTTACACAAGTGCATCTCTGTTGACTTCTGTGATGTCCAGATTTGAAGCCTGTGACCAAGATGAAACACTGTTGCATGGTGATTTCAGCCTCTTTCTGGAAGGGTGCAAGCAGTATAGCTCTGTATAGGAAATGTATATTTATTTTTGGATGGAGGGAGACAAGCATCCCAAGTGCCTTCATTACAGTAGGTTACGTGTGTGTGCTCATGCTGTGAAAGTGTCTAAGTGTGTTTGAACGAACTGAGATGCAAAAATGGAAATCAGGCTCTGAAGAGTGATGTGTGTGGACCGGCAGAGGATCCAAAGAGCTGTTGGTGCTAGGACTGGGATGGGAGCAGCTCTGCTCAGATGCAGGAGCTTTTTAATATTCAGAAGCAGGACAAGGAAACAGTCCAGCCTTTTCAGGCAGTGATTTGTGACTGCCAGAGAGAGGAGGATTCGTGACAGAGATTGAGGGCATGGATGGAGTTAAAAATATTTAGTTCCCTTTGGACTGTGAATGATGTGAGCTTTGGTGGAAGGGGAGGGGAGTGGTGAGACAGCTGGGGAAAGTGGCCAGTTATAGAAGTACTCAGCTAAATGATTCCCTTTTGATATATTAATACCTCCTTCAAGGGCTTATTTGAGGAAAAACAGACTTAAGAAAATGAGTTAGGATTTAAATGGACTCAATTGTCTTCAGAGAGATTGAAATAATTCCTAAATGAGTCTTTTTAGTTGAACTCAGATTGGCCACTAATCTCTGCGCATTCCTCCGAGCACGGGTCAGACTGAGGACATGGATGGAGATGAGTAGCAAGACAAGTGCAAGGGAGAAAGGAAGCAAAAGGGGCTGTGAGGTTAGTCCTGGCCACCTCTGAAGAGCACTCAGAGGGGTGTGAAGGGGCTTTGGAGAGTGCCAGGTCTGCACAGCATCAGGGCTTCGGTTGGAAAAGGAAGGCCTGTAAATTCAGGGTTATCAGGCAAAGTCTTTAATCCCCATGCGCTCTGTTGTTGATGTTCACCACACAGTTCCTGTTACTCCTTTGCTTTCAGTTTCTGGTGAAGGAAACTTGTCCTGTTTTTACTCTGAGCTTTACCTAGGGGCCGTTTGCAGGAGAATCTGACAAGCCCTGGGGACTTTGCAGAGCAGTAATTTATTACTCTTTGTTACAAAGCAATGAATCTATGTACGGTAGTGAATAAGCAAAAAGTCTGAGTCGCCCCATCCTTCCTGTGCTTGTGAATCTGAGAAACTGCGAGTATTTTTCCCAAGAAGCAAAGGTCAGTTGAAGACTGGGGAGAAGAGGGGCAGTGGGCAGGTGACTGGCAGCAGGCGGTGAGAAGCATCTTGTGACACTGGTCAGTGGTCCAGATCAAGACATGGCTAAACCCCAGAGTATAAGGTGATATTTTTGGCAAATAATTTATTCAACAAAAATGTGGCATCAAACCAAGCAGAACCATTTGTGGATTTAGGACAAATTTAATAAAAGCGAGTCGGCAAAAGCTAGGGCCTAAGGATTTCCTTTTCCATAATGAGTGGATGTATGATGTCTAATTTGCCAGGTCCTACATATGTCTCAAATGCTGCAGTGCATCTTCAGTGGCAATAGACATCTGTGTTTAGGCATCTGAGCCAAGCAAGGCCCTAAACTTTCTGCATTTAAGAACATAACCTGCAAAATCCTCCGTGGGCTCAATCCAGTGAGTTGTCCCCATGTGAGGTATAGGTTTCTGCTCCCTTTATCTTCCTTACTCGCTGCTGCAGACTGTGCAGCAGCCAGCATGGAACTTCAGCAATCCAGCTCATCGAGTGCGACGCTCATTGCCGATTCTCTGCCTGGCTGCCTGTGGGGAGGTGGTGACTCGCTTGACTTTGATCATGCTGTAGTGATCATGAATATTTACAGCCAGCTCCTCTGCTGCTAGCTACAGACAAAAAGCTCTGGAAATGCCAGGAAACCCCGAGTGTCCCCTCCGCCACCTTGGCTTCTTAGAGTAATTCCTTCTCCTCTCTGGTGCAGATCAAGTTGTTAGCATGCAAGGCAGTGCCAGCACAGACTGTACGGAGAGCAGAGTGACACTGATGTGTGCAGGGGAGGTCTGTAACGAGCAGAAGTTTGGTAATTAGGCTCTTCAGCACAAGCTGCAGTAAAGGGACATTCAGAGACACAAAAGAGGGGAAAGAAGTATGGAAAAGAGGGAGCATAGTCCTTTTGTCAGCATTATTTACATGCTTAGGATCATATTGGGAGCATGGCCATTGCAAGGCACACCCGATACCCCTGCAGCACCTTCAAGGCAAGTGCACACATTTACAGTCCTGTGCCCTTGAGGAAGTGTCACTTGCTTATAGAAAGCACCATTCAGCCCCAAATACTGCTCTGGCATCCGTCAGTGTGCCCTTGTATTCCCCTCTAAATGACATGATGGAAGTGTAAAACATTAGGTAAAAATACAGACAGTTTTGACAGCACAAGTGCATGGGGCAATAGGTGAAGAAATGCCAGACCTGTGCAGCCCTAAGTGGGAGAGCAAAGGTGCCGTCGTAGCTGGCACGGACGAGAACACAGAGGAGGAAACACAGGCCAGGGGTGCTGCAGCTTCAACGAAGAACCATCAGGTTTCTAGGTGTGTCCTTTGGTTTGTGCTGGTGACCATCCAAGGCAGAACCGTGTTCTGCGGTTCCGTACAGCCCCTGGGCTTGGCTGAGGCCTTACTACTCACACACCCTGGCCACCATTCTGCTGTGTGGTGTGGAAAAACCTTCTGTCAAGGGCACATTGTGCTTTCCTTGCTCTCATTCTGCGTGGAGTTTGGACACTCTTCCCTTGGCATTATTTGCTGAGAGGAGATTCCTAGCTGAGCACTTGTTACTCGTCTCTGCTTCTGACTCTTGCTGTGTGCGTAGGGGAGAACAGGCACCAGGGCTGCTCAGCTCAGGAGAAGTTTAAAGCTTAAAACATAGGGCAACCATTTGGGGAATATAGCAAAGTTGTCTGCAAACTCCCTGTGTGTTCAGACAGTCTTCTGCACCAGATTTATCTGCCTAGTGGCTTAATGTGAAAGGAGCAGGGCTGGGTACGGTCTGCCATGTGCTTGTCCATGAGTGGGCACCGTTTGTTGCATGTCCTGGTAACTCCTCTTCCTCTCTCCCCTGCACAGTACAAACAAGTGGAGCAGTATATGTCCTTCCACAAGCTCCCTGCAGACATGCGGCAGCGCATCCATGATTACTACGAGCACCGCTACCAGGGGAAGATGTTTGATGAGGAGAGCATCCTGGGAGAGCTCAGTGAGCCCCTCCGCGAGGTAAGGAGAGGGTGGTGAACGGGCAGCGCTTGTTGCTGTTGTCTTTGGCAGCTGTAGAGTTCCCAGTGCGCAGTGTCCTGTCCCCGTGCTTTGCTCTAGTGTCATGCCCAGCAGACATGTGTCTGAACAGCCATAAATGCCCCATTTTTCTTGACATTGTGCCTGTTCCTCTTGGCCTAACTTTCTGGGAGAGGAAAGCCAAGAGGAATATGGTCCACAGCTTGGCAATGTTCATTCAAAGGGAGTGACTGTCCTACTCATTGGTGTATGTCTGGGATTCCCTTGGTCATGGCAGAAGCCACCGCTGTGGAGAGAGAAATCCAGGCCTTTGGCATTTGCAGGACTGCCGCCCGAGTCTGCGAACTGCTGCAGCACAAGTGCTGTCTGAAATAAAGGCCATGGGGGCTACAGCGCGCAGGCCCTGACACACACTAGTCATGTGAACAGCTATTAATACATCTGGGCACCTTTTGAGGCCATGGCGATGTCTGGCCATGTCATCCTCTTTCTCAAAGTGCCTTGCTGTTACCTCACACTTCTCTCCCCATGCATACGTGCACCACAGCATCTCAGTGAGCTCCCACCACATGCCCCCTAACGTTAAGCTGTAGCTCATATATTTATATAAACCTCTATGCAGTGTGCTGGCCTCATCTGTGCCTCGTCCATCATGTGTACCAGCATGTAGGGTCAAAGGAAAGGAGGAGCAGGGCCCACACTTGAAAGGAGTCTCCACAGAAAACCCCTTTCCCCAGCTGAAGCCAGCAATGCAGGTTCTCCCTAATATATGCCTTTGATATGTTACCCATGAGCACTAGAAGCAGTCTTCCTCCTGTCTTCCCCCCCTCCCTGGGTAATGTACTTCCATGGGAGGGAGGAGGAGCTGAGGATCTACCAGCTGTATTTTAAAACTACTTCTGCCAGAGTCTTGAAGGGCAGCCCTGAAAAGTACCCTGGTGAGGAGGAGGCACCTGCTTCCCCAGCCCTCTTTCTTCCTGCACAGATGCTCCTTCCCTGCTTGGCTGGGGAGTGTTATGCTGAGGTGATTTACCTGATATCACTTTCTGCTGCTTTCAGAGTCTGAGCTGACACGGCACAGAGCAGCTCCTGTGCAGCAGAAAGTGCTGTCGCACCCTCCGAGTGACAGCAAGCCACAGGAGGAGGCACAGTCCCTGTCTGCTGTATGACAGCTGAACAGCTGAATTGGGTTTTCTTCATGCAAGGTTGATGATCCAGCCTATGCCCCAGTGACTGGTGGGCACCTCTCCCTCCCCTCCCTTGACACTGTCCCCAGCTGCTCAGGATAATTCTTTCTCTGAGCGCCTTGCCGCATTTGTGCTGTTTAATATCTCATTGACAAGGAAGGGCAACAGAGAACGTAGGGCTGCCAAGGTGAGTTATGACATTTTCCCAGAGAGGAGCCCTGGGCTTTTTCATTCAGTGTTTCACGGACACTATGCACCTCTCTCGCAGTTCAAGGTTTCCTGCAGAAAGAGGTATATTGTGTCTGTTTGGAAGGTTGGGGCGTATTGTCCCTGCTCAAAGAGAAAGCAGATGAATGGAAGCAGTGAAGCGTGGTGTCAAGCTATCAGCTTCAGCTAGCTCTGCTACATGCTCTGAGCATCCAGAGGCCCACTCCAGCCTGTGCTCGGGGGAGCCAGACTAGGGGAACAGCATCTTTTTTTGTTATTTTTAACTTTCTAATGTGCAGGTCAAGTGGGGGATCTTCATAGGCTATTAGATATTGACTAAATATATGTGTGTGTTTTTTCTGCTCCCTGTCCCACCTTTCCTCCCTCTCTCTCTTTCTCTCTCTGTCTCTCTTTTACACTCACTTTGTGGTCAGGAAATCATAAATTTCAACTGCCGGAAGCTGGTTGCCTCCATGCCCCTCTTTGCCAATGCAGATCCCAATTTTGTGACGTCCATGTTGACCAAGTTGCGGTTCGAGGTGTTTCAGCCGGGGGATTACATCATCCGGGAGGGCACCATTGGCAAGAAGATGTACTTCATCCAGCACGGCGTGGTGAGCGTCCTCACCAAAGGCAACAAGGAGACCAAGCTGGCAGATGGCTCCTACTTTGGAGGTGCGTGTTGGTCCATCACCCACAGCAACACCCACTGCTGTTGCTCATACATTCCTTAACTTGTCCTTGGCATGCAAGGGTGGCAACATGTGGAACTGATACCACAGGAACCTCCTCCTCCACCCTCTGTTCTTCTTACCTGTCTTGCAGCTTCCCATATAGTAAATTGTGCAATGAGAGGTGACTGGGACTCATGGGTGATGCAGGAGTTTAGATAATAAATGATAACAAAACAGAGAAGGGGAACTTAGTTCTTGTCGGTTCATTTCTTTTTGCCCCAAGCAAATGAACAGGTCTGTGAAGCTGAGAACCTACAGAAAAAAAATGGAGCGATCTCAATTCTCCAGGCACATTTATAGTGTTGCCTAGTCCTGCTATCTGGCATCTATCATATGAGGTACTGTAGAAACTCGGAGGAAAAAACATAGTCCTTCATCTCCCCAGCCTGTGGCTGAGCAAAATGTCGTGAAGGTCAGCAGGCAGGCGTAATGTATCATCTGGAACAGTCAGGTCAGAAAAGCGTATGAAACAAGATTTAGGATATTGTTCTTCTGAGTAACACAGAGACACCCACCCAAGCCCTACAGAGACCTCACTGACAGCTCAAGACAGACAGGTCTCTGGTAGGTGCATGTTTCAGTACAAGCACTGAACACACCGCAATTAACAACCTACTGAGCGGGGACAGAATGAAACCTGCCTTTCATTCCCTTCTGTAAGGCCTTTTCCTTTTTAAAAAATCCCCATCATGCATTTCCTACACTCTTCTTAGTCTCTTACATCCTGTGAAACAACCTGTCTGCATCTACCTGCAGTACAAGGATTCTGCACATCCCTAGTAAGTTGGGTCAGTTTGCTGGGATTTGGAGTTCCAGGGTTGGACTCAGGATACCCTGACTCTGACCAATTTGATTAAAATTGCTGATGGCATTCAGCGTGTTTTAGATACCATACACACAGCTCTGCACACACATTCAAAGATGACATGGTCTTGTAAGCACGATGTCCTTAGGAAAGCAGCCTCAGGAGCTCTCCGCTGAGTGTTCAAGGAGCGTCTGTGTCTAAGTCAGGCATTTATGGTAAAATCAAGGGCTTTCTGGTCTGTATCCAGCTGGGCATCCTCCTAGGAGTAGCTGACTGCAGTGTAAGTACACCATGAATTAGTGGGCAGCACTAACTCAGTTTAGTCTGACAATCTGTAAGCTTGTGGCACATCTACAAAAAACTTCACAGACTTTGAAAAGACAAATGTTCCAGGTGTGGGGTTCAAAATTACTGCCAAGCACCAAAGCCACAGGTCAGCACAGAGCCTTTACTACAAACCTAGAGAGAGGACTGGCTTCAATGAGAGCACAGCTTGACCTGCTCCCAGCACCCATGAGGAGCTGGAGAAAGGCAGCTTCTCCACTCGGAATAAACGAATGGAATCTTTGATAATCCACCATAACAAAACTTGACTGGCTAATTAGATCAGCAGAATCCCTGGGGTGCAACTGTGTGTAGCAGCTGCCACAGCCGAGCCCCCTGGTATTTTAAAATGTTATTGCATATTGAGAATATTACCGTTGTTTGTGTTTTCAGTGGGAGAGCAGGTAGACTCCAGCTCGAGGGGAGACTGGTGTGACAGTGCCAGGGCTTGTGTCACAGGGTGATAGTGTCTGTCCCCATGTTCTCAGGCTGGCTCTTTCATTCCAGAAATCTGCCTGCTGACACGTGGCCGCCGTACAGCCAGCGTGCGAGCTGATACCTACTGCCGCCTCTACTCCCTCTCCGTGGACAACTTCAATGAGGTGCTGGAGGAGTATCCCATGATGCGGCGAGCTTTCGAAACCGTGGCTCTTGACAGGCTGGACAGAATTGGTAAGTAAAAGGTGTGAGGGTCTCCTTCCCATTACCTGCTGCCCTGGCACCCTGTCTCCATAGAATCATACGATGGTTTGGGTTAGAAGGGACCTCAAAGATCACATAGGTCTGTAGTTCCTTCTCTGGAGTTGTGAACTGAAGGAGATTCCAGCCTGTCTGTTCTTGCCTGACCTCAGCCCCTGCAAGGTGCCCCATTCACAATCATTTAAATCCCCATCTTTCTCACTCTTTTTCTTTCACACATACACATTTCTGCTGGTCCTGCTTTCATTTGTTTCCCTTTCTAAGAGGTCTTTTTGAAGAACTGAGATCTGCAATCTGAGTCCATCAGGGCCACACTGATGAATTCCCTACATTTTGAATTTTAGCTCAGAATGTGTAAGTACCCACAGCCTCTCAGGTCCAAGAGAAGACAGCCCAGGCTGTGAGCCCAAAGTCCTGCAAGCAAACCCCAGTATTTCATTGAAGTGTTCTGTGGCAGAAATAATCTCTCAGCACAGGGACTTAAGTGTTTGTTACAGTGTGACCTGATTTTGCAGGGATATGGTTGTTGGTATTAATTTTTTGTAAGACAAAAACTGGCAGCAACGTTGATGAGGAAGAGGATTCTTCTCTCGTTTATCAATGCATAATGAAATGCAGACATAATGCTCCTTTTTTGCACCTTTTTTTTCTGACCGTATTTGACAAGCAACTGGAGAAGCAGGTAGTGCTGTAGGGAAGGGAAAGCTTTGGGTGCTTTCTGATCCTAAAGAGACTCTTGTGCAAAGCCATCAACCAAACACAACCACAGAGGACCTGCCCAGCTGAACGTCAGAGCCCAATTATAAATATATTCAGGAGGAACAGGCACTTGATGGAATGAGGCATGGAACAATTGCTAAAAAGCTAACCTCCCACAGCCCAAAGGAAACATAGGTAACCAAGGAGTATTACTGGATTGCTCTAGCTCATAGTGACCCATCCCAGGATGATCTTGTGTCTGTGGTAGACATCACCTGTGCTGCAAATATCCTTGTCTAAACAGAAAAGCCAAGGATGTTATTCCTTGGTCACAGCCAGAGACGTTTAACACAGAGTGATTAAATGACAAGGTTGTGCAAGTGGTCTTTGCAGAGCATGGGACCAAGCATTGCAGAGTCCCAGTCTAACTCCTTTAGCTTCTTATTCTATATCTCCTAAAACCACTTGCATTTTCATCGCTTTTCAGCCTGAAAAAGGTCAGCGTGGGTCTGAGTACAATGCAGAGGCAGGAGGATGATGGGGTGAGGGGGTAGGGAGTAAGCTGGCATCCCAGCAAGGGGTGCAGTGCCTTTGGGGCTTTTCGTGCCAGGAACATTGTATTCTGTGCATCTCATTACCTGCTGCAAATCAGAAAGTGTGACCCCTGAGGAAAAGGTTATGAGCTAAATATGTCGAGTTTGGCAAAGCCCACACTAATGAGGCCCTAGTGTAAGTGGCAATAGTCCCATCACTCGGGTTATTTAAATTAGACTGTACAAAGCACTAAGGAAATGTAATGTCAGGTGCAACCAGGGGTGGGCCAGCTTGAGTTTATCTCCAGTTCTTCATCTTTAGATGGTCAGTGCTGCTCAGCACCCTAGTCTGACACTCTCTGTGACTGTGTATACACGTGGGAAGGGCGTCCTGTGCCCCTTGTCTTTTGCTTTGGGTGCTACTGCACACACAACTAAAATTCATGGAAAATTCTGAACCAGCGTGAAGAGCCTCACATGCTTCTTCCCCTAGGAGAAATTCCCTTCCACGCGCAGCGGCAAAATGTCAGTGTAAGGTCAGAAGGTGACACAGAGCTACTGGAATAACAGGCCCTTTGGAGCAGAGCTCTGGCACTGTCCTCCCCTCCTTTTGCCATTCTGCTGACCTGAGACAAAATCAGTTCTGTGCCATATAAAATGCAGAGACCTTCAGAGTCGTACTTTTAAAATCCCTTTTTCCCTGGCAGTCAGACTTGAGAGCTGCCTGTTCTCTCAACTTTACATCCTGTGCTATTGCAAAATAGCATCTTGATAGCACCTTCCAACCCTATTGTGCCCAACACTCTGGAATTTCATAAATAACCTAAGAGAATTATGCGCACCCTACTGAAACTAGCAGATCCTATGGAAATCCTTGTCTTTATAAATAAGGCATTTCTTCACCTTCCCCCGAAACGTGCACCATCCAGAAAGAGCAGCACAGTAGCTGCGTTAGTCTGCATGGATTGACTAAGGCTGGGATCCCACAGAGGTTTGTGTCCCTGCTTCACTCTGCGCTCTGAGTAACTTCAGACTCTGAGTAACTCCTCAACCTGCAGAGCATCACACACCTAACGCTCAATGGGCTCCAGACCTGAAGGCTGAGACTCAAGAAAATTAGGCTGATCACTGATTAATGACCATTTTATCACTGACTGAATCTTCCTCTTGTTCTTGACCAAGCTGTAAAATTCTTTGTCATATTTGTTCAGTTCTCCAGTGAGTAATTCTTTGTGTGACAAGCATTTGTGAATCGGCCCAGTTTGTGATGCACCAGTTACATAAGTCACATCGTTCTGTTCCTGACTGGCTTTGAAACTGGCTTTCAGTGACCACTGAAGCTTAAAATTAGATTTTCACAACTGTTCGCACTTGTAAAACACAACCGCTTAAATGTTCATTGAAAGTAAATACAATACAGGTCCTGGATATTGTCGAGTCAGAATTCACTGATGCATTGAAAAAATAAGGGGGGACAATTATTGTGTATTGTTCATTGTGCTGTAATAAACACCATAAATGTGTGGCATAAAGTTGCTTACCATCCGTGCCGAGGCCGCTGGTGAGAGCTGAGAGCATACTTAAAGCCAGAGGAAGTTATTGATTCATTTTTGACAGGAATTTGTCACCACATAGTTTGCAATGCATACACTTTGAATGCCAGTTGCATATGTTGCAGTTAACCTAGGGTTAAAAGTGCTTCGCACTTCCTCCAGGCATTGCAGATGCTAAAAAACTAAAGCTAAGACATCACAATACCAGTCTCCAAATATAATAATATAATATTGTTGCAGTACAAGAATGTCTGTTCAAGATAGATATTAGAGTGCTAGAAGTTTGAAAAGCTTTATCATATAAACAAGCCACAAGAATAGCTGTTCCCAAACTTTTTGACTGGGCACCCTGTTTATCAGCTCGTGATCACGCTTTTGCAATTGAAATCCTGTTGGGTTTGCAGCCCCGTTTGTCTAGGTCGTGCCTAATGCTTTGGGATCTGCTGCCTCAGAGGAAGGGCTGGCCTGCCTTGGGCTGGCTGAACTGGGAATGAGAAGAGCCGGGATCTGTGCCAAGCGCTGCCACACGTTCTGTTTGTCCTTGTCGTGCCTTTGCTCTGTGCCTCAGCACCTCATCTCTTCCACAGGGAAAATAAAACCAACACAGGTGGAGCTCTGTCTTTGAATGCTTCTTAGCTGCCGTGTGGCAGGGGCCTTGCAAGATCATCCGAATAAATGAAACAGACTGAAACGTGTGTAAATTAAACAATAAATACTCAGCAAAAATTTTACACTGTATCTGCATCCTAGTCCCAGATTGGTTTGCTGTACGCAGGTGGGTAACCCCTGAAGAGCTGCACATGAGATGAGCAAGCAGATTTGGTCATAAGGCTGTATACATATCTGTATATACTTATTTGAGGCTGCTGATACAGACACAGGTGATGTACAGATACAAGTTCCCATGGCCCAGGTAAACAACGGCAGAGTATGTGTGCTTTGGGAGAGAGCTTTATTTCAAAATCACATTGAACTCTGTCCAGCCCTTTAAGGAGGTGGAATCTTATTTATTATCCAGGTACTGAGCAGGTGAGGGTGTCCATGGCTGACAAGAGATAACACAGGTTCTTCAGTGTTGTGTCTCTCCCATCATTTCCAACAGTACAGTGTGGAGATCTGAATCTGACTTTTATAGTCAACAGAGAGAGAAAGGTGTTTAGAGTGTGATTTGTCTTCTCCGAAGGTGACTATCCAAAATAGCTCAGGTGAATCCCACCCTGGAAATGCTGCCTAGCACAGATGTGCAAGGTAGGAGCATGGACTTCAGCAGGAATGGAATATTTGAAGTTGTTTTTATTTGGAAGTGAAGGCCCAGACTCAGAGTATTTGCTGTTCAGCCTGAGGAAAGATGCCAGCAACCCACCAGCTGTGCGTGAATGCAGATTACTTCAGCTTAATTAAGGTGAACCGGCAACCCTGTTCACCTGAATACAAAGTGCCATTTCTCATGCAAAACTCTAGGAGGAAAATAAAGCCAAAGACACCCCAGCACAAGTGGTGATGAGATCCAGGGAGACCTGTATTTGAGTTTGTAAATGACCTTGGTCACATCAGTTTATCCCAACCCATGTCTACCTTGCAGGGCGCAATTTCTTTGGGCAGTTTGGTCTCCTAAGCAGGAGTCACCAGGACTACCAAAGGGTAGTTGATTTGCTGGGAGACAAGAAGAAAAGTGAGGGAGTTGTAGGAGATAAAGTATATTTGTGCCTCATCTCTGCGGGTCCCCCAAGTTATGGATTCCTTTTATATTCAGGGAGCCGCATCCACACCTCTTTGCATCTGCATCAAAATAAAGCACCTGTTCAGATGACATTTTACCATTCCAACACCTTTAAAGATAATTTTCAACCCTCTCCTTAATTATATAAAGTAGGGCCTGTTTCCCAGCTGCACCTCTAGACTGAGTGGGCTTTTCTGCCTGGAAGGCAGTCCAGCAGCTATCTGCAACCAGACCAGCTGATGGCAAACCGGTGTCTGCCCGAGCGTGTCCCTGTCACAGCTGCCAGCCCAGCAGGCACCGAGGACGGAGCGCAGGACCTCAGGCTGCAGACAGAAGCACTTGGAGGAGGAGGCAGCTCTTTGGTTTCAGTCTGCAGCCATAAGCAACAGCCGGGACACCGTGCGTGCGGCAGCCCAGGGCGTCACAGGCCTTTTAGAATTACACAAAATGTGAAGAGGGGGAGTGAAGAACTTACTTGATTTTCAGTTTTGTTTAACTGCCATGAGATTCATCAGACAACATTGTTCACTGTGTGTCATTTGACCTACAGCAGTTTGGCCCAGTTAAAGTTTGCGTTCTGTCTGTTCAAGGAGATGCCACAGATTTTGAAAGATGTCTGTTCAGTTTATGGGAGAGGAGAAGCAATCAGTGGCAGGCCTGAGCTGTAAGGGAGGGAAGACCTCCACTTGGAAAGATAGAGAATCGTCCATTTTACATTTTTGAACTCGTTGTTTGTTAAGATGGGTAATAAGACAGCAGATTCAGCTAACCTCCCCAGTAAAATTTATTTCCCTTATAATATGGCACTTGGATTTCCCACAAGAAAACCTCTGTGTGCAGGTGTAATTCCACATCGGCTTGCAGGAGAGAAGGGAATATTGTACTTTAAATGCACCAGCTGAGTTCAGCTGATCGAGCTTTAGCAAGAGAAATGAAGCTGCAGGTGCAGGTGGGTGCTGCCTTGTGCATCTCGTGGCACAAGAACACACGTATGGCAAATACTGCAGAGTGGGTCAAGAGCTGCACATCCAGCTTGTAATGTGTTTACGCAGCCAGGCTCTCAGGGAAGTTAATCTGAATTAGTTTCCAGAGCAGATTTGTTAAGTGCACCAGACTCTTCTGTCAATGTTCTTAGATGTGATCCAGCTGGCTTGGCTTTGATTCCACGAGCTGCTCTAATTGTGATCAGAAACCTTTGCATGCCAGTTAATACAGTTCAGTGTGGGTTAACCTACCTCTGAGAGAAAGTCAGGCTTGGACAGGAAAAGAGCACATATACGGGGAGTTAAGAACTGTTTTCAGATCTCTGTTCCAGCTAGTTTCCCTTTGTACATACTAGCAAGGAGAGGAGGGCCAAGGAGAATCTCCATCCCCTGATGGATGCGGGGGAAACATAGTGACAGAAGGTGAATAATAAGAAGCGAAGACCTGAAAGAAGTCACCATGTGTCACTTGGACAGCAGGCCAGGGCATAAGCCAGCCTAATAAAGTGAGATTATTTCAAATACATGCAAATTCAGAGAGGAATTTAGTGACCTGAATTCTTAAACTGCAGCCAGTGGGCTTAGACAGAGCTGAAAAGAGAAATGAACAGAAAGTCAGAGCTAATTTCCCCTGTGTCTGTGCGGAATTTTAACAACTGAAGGCTAATTTTGATTATTTGATGGAAGAATTATTGTTGAGTGCTGGCTCCTTTTATGAAATCACATGAGCCTTTCTCCTTGGTCTTTTGTGTGCTATCTACAGTTGAGGAAAATCTGACTTTGCAGTTCTTTATTAAGGGAGAAACATCTATTTGCTTAGTTTCCATAATTTTACATACCCTACTCCGCTTCAAAGCACCAGTAGCTTTGCAGTGAACATCTTCTAGGCTTTAAATATCTTCCTTTTCTTTTTCTTCCCCCTGTATTTAGCCTATTGTTCCAGTGAGGAAAATAGGGAATTTTTAGAACCCAGAGCACTCGATTAATGGTATTTATTTTTATCTATGGGGGGAAAAAAAAAATCATATTGTGTGAGGAGCTGTACAAAGTGAGCAAAAAAGTCAGTTGTGCCGTGGAGACCTTTTAGTCCTAAGTCCCTGTGCTCCGGTAGCAATTCCATAATTAAGACATGGGGGAGAAATAAATTCAGAACCACTGGCGCAAGCAAACTTAGTCCTGCTGCCTTGTTCCCCCATTGGCTTCTGTTTCATGCAGGACCTTAGTCAGACCTGCCAGGAAAACGTCTTTATCCCAGCAGGACTCTGCCTGCTCTCGTCTGCTGCTGCTTGGAAGGAGGATTTTCTTCAGAAGCAACTAATAAGACTTAACGTTGGTGTGTGGAAACATCATGTAAATGATACAATTAATTAGAATAGTGGAACCGATTAATTTTTCGGTTTGCTAACCAGTGACAATTCTGAAAAATGATTTGGAAAAATTGCAATATTCTGTTTTAAAAACAACAAAAAAAATCCAAGGTGTTTGCTGGAGCTGCTTTATCAATTTGACACAAATTTAAGGAGCTTTGATGAGACCATTTTCCGGTAAATAGTATGCACGTTTGGAAAATGTTAGCATATTCTCTATCTAGAGCTGTGCCGAGGAAACCACAGTCTGCTGTTCAGCTCTTTCTGTGTTTCCAAGAGCTCCGGTTATGAAAACATCAGTCCCCTCAATTCATCCGTGCAGGTCTGATTAACATCGCTGTGGGTTCTCATTTGAATTGAGGGCAGCACTGGAAATTGCAGCCTATTCAAGCACAGACGAGCAAATCAGAAGCCAAAGACAGGTGAGATGGAATTAAAAGAGTGAGCTGAGGTGTGATGATGGAAACACCGAGCGGTTGCTGGTATTGAGCTTTCTGGAAAGCTGCACTAGCAGCATCTGCTGTTTCTCCTTCTTCTACCCCTTGCTGTTCCTCCTCAGCCCAATTTTGCTACAGTCTGTTAGCAAGAAAGCAAATGTGGCTCGGTGTTTTTTTCCCTGGCTGCTTTGAACTCAGCGTGTGCCTCCCATCCGCATCCTGACCTCACAATTGTGCAAGGTAGCGGCAGGTTCCCCATGCTGGGATTTGTACCTTCAACTCCAGAAAGAATGATTTACAAACCTGCAACCCGAATCCCTCTTCAATTCCTGTGCTGGCCAGAATCTCTCTTACCTGTCTGTTTTATTTAAGATAGGTTGGTTGTTCCTTCTCTTGGAGTAGTTAGTATTTCTACTTCTGTTTAAGCAACTCTTTGCAATCTATTTTGTTTGTGGGCACGTATGTGATTCTAGTAGATACCAGGTGGAAATGACTGTGTTGACCCTCTGCGCCATTCACTCCCTTTCACTCTGTTCACTGCAAAAATGCTCAGAAGTTTAAAGGTGACATTCGTGCTCCCTCTGGTGTGCCTGGCTGAGTGAAAGGCGGGTGGATCTGTAGGTAGAACGCTGTGTGTTCTAGTCCAGTATACAATGACACAGACATTATATACATTTTTGCTCTTTTTTTTTTAATGGGCTTGTCTAAAATCACAATATCTCTTAGGTCCTCCTGGAACTGAAGGGAACGGTTCTTAGCAGCCTGTGAAGTTCCCTATAAATCAGTATCAAATCACCTCTTCTCTGAGAGAAGCTGAATACATTGTACTTATTCACTGATGTTTTTCAAGCCTGATTCTTGTAGTTACTTTCTGTACCTTTTCATGCTGTGCAGCTGGACACCAGAACTAAAACATCATACTACATGTATGCCTTCCCAGTATTATGTGTGATAGTGACTATTATCTCCTTTATACTTTACAATTTCCCCCTTTCTTGTGCAATAATTGTTTCACCCTTTTCGGGTGGTAGATTTGGAACTCAACTATTTATGTTCAAGACTCCACCATTTCAGAGCTACTTTCTAGGACACCAGGGTACCAGCTACTGTCTTCAGAAGGTCATTCAAGTTCTTTGCTGCCAGGTGTTTGATTTTACATTGGCTAGAGTAAGAGGCATGTCCTTAAACTTCTACTCTTTAATCTTTTACAGATGTAAAACATACATCATACATTTAAACACCCAAATGACAATCCAGATGTCATCTATGCACTGTGTACATAGAGATCTGAGAAGGAAATTCCTCTGGAATCTCACTGGGCTTTACTACCCAACGTAGCCATCCACTCTTAACCATTCTTCCTCAGAAACCATCTACTGGCCAGTTTAAACTAGGATGCTATATGGGACAAAATAAATATACTGTGGTCTTAGTCGATAATATCAATGGTTGGCTTATCTTGAGAGTTGCGATTTCATGAAAGCATGAAGACAAATTTAGCGGATGAGGCCTTGGTTGCAGGAAATTTAATTGACCTGAGCTGTGCTGCCAGCCTTTAATTCTTAAAGCATGACATGATTTGGGGGTTGAAATACAGAAAAAGAGGCCCTTCCACATCCAGGCCTCCTTTCCATACCTGCTGCTATGTCATGCTCTGTAAACCCACAGCGTTTGGCAAGATGCTCTCTGTTTGCCCTGGTCCTGTGCGGGATTGAGAAGTGATCAGCCAGGAACCAGCAGAAATGACATTTGAATCAGAGCAGAGTTTTCTCTGAGGATGCGTTTGGTTCAGGAGCAAGGTTAATACAGCTTTTGATCTGATCCAAACTGGCTGGTGCCTCATCTAGAGGTGACTCCTCTACGCTCACCCCCTGAGCTTCAGCTACAAAGTGAACTGTGTACGGACACGCAACCAGCGCCGGGGATGTGCACACACACAAACACAGAACTTACTGCGCTGAACCCTTCCAATCCAAACAGCTTCAGTAAAATTAAGTGAAAAGGAAGCCTGTAGGCAGGTGCTATCCACACTGATTTTGTAAGAAAATCATTCAAACCGGCATATACCAGCTCTTTATGAATCAATGCTGGCACATTTACCGATTTGCACTCTGTTATGAGAACAGAGGTATGAGAACCATTATGCAGAGAGCTTGTCCACATCAGAAATCTTATTTTTTGTGAAGGCATTTGTGCTCTGGCGAAAGGGCCTCACGGGCAGCATCTCATCCCCCAGCTCTGACCAGTCCTGTTCTTCGGTCCAGCAGAGAGCATCCCTTCAGTGCCAGCTGCACGCTCAGGCCAGACGAACTCGTTACGCCACATTTTTCAGCCCATTTAAAAGGCAAAACGCTGAGCTAATATTTTGCTGCAGGTGAGGAAGTTCAGCTGGCACCTGATATTTGCTGGCCTGCAGATTCCTTAAAGTTGGGGCTAGAAGGGCACGGCCAAGTAAGATGGGAGCTGCAGCTCTTACTTGGGCCAGCTGAGCTTTTCCAGCATGTAAAGTCCTTCCATCCCTTATTCCATAGAGAAATTTCCTTTCCACTAGAAACACATATTTGTCTCCAGACGGAACATGTTGCACGAGGCAGATGAGGAAAAGGTGTAGCTGAAGAAGATTAGCTGAAAACTGAGGAGACTGGACTGGATTTACATTTTTGAGGTTTTCCTTTGCAGACACAACAAAACGACAGCCTTCACATTTATTCTCTTTTTCTAATGGAAGTTCAGATTGTGAGGTGCAAAATGGGAATCTTCCAGATTCATAAGCTTTGCTACCAGTCTGCCACACTTATCAAAAGTGGCTTTACTGTCTAAGTCAGAATACATGTCCTGTCGGGCACATTTTTATGGGATCTTGAGGTTTGTTGATCATACGATGAAACTAGAGGATGTGACGTTTGTACTCTTGTTGCTGGAGCAGAGAGACTGTGCACAGATCCCATAATGACAGAGAAAGTGCCGGCAATCCGAGGAAGGTCTGGCAGGAGGCTTTGAGGAAGCCTCCTGTGCTTTGACATATCCGAATGACACTTTCTCTCTTCACTTTCTCTACAGGCAAGAAAAATTCCATTCTGCTGCACAAAGTCCAGCATGACCTCAATTCGGGCGTTTTCAACTACCAGGAGAACGAGATCATCCAGCAGATTGTGCAGCACGACAGGGAGATGGCACACTGCGCTCACAACGTCCAGGCCGCCGCCGCCGCCGCCGCCGCTGCCGCGTCCACCCCGACCCCCGTCATCTGGACCCCACTGATCCAGGCGCCCCTGCAAGCTGCAGCGGCCACCACTTCCGTGGCTATAGCTCTGACCCACCACCCGCGCCTCCCCACTGCCATCTTCCGTCCTCCGGTGTCCGTGCTGGGTTCCTTGGGCCAGCAATCCAACCAGACTCCGAGACAGCTTAAAAGGCTGCAGTCTCTAATCCCGTCGACAGGGCCTTCTGCCGTTGGCTCTCCCTCCAGTACTCCATCCCAGCTGCACACCCCCGGAGCAGAAACCCCTTCGTCCTCTTCCTTCCACATCCAGCAGCTCGCAGGGTTCTCAGCTGCCGCCGGCTTAGGCCAGTTCCAGGTGGGATCCCCTCCGGGTGGCCCGAGCCAGCCGGGTTCCAGCAGCATGTCCTCGGTGGGACCGAGCCAGTTCCAGCATGCGCCTTCTGGGTCACCCCTGGGGACAGCTCAGCCCGTGCAGCAGCAGCAGCCGCCAGCCCTTCCCAGTGCTGGCTTTGGGCACTTCCAGCAAGCCACAAGTAGCTCCCCATCAACATCGCTCACCCAGCTCTCATCAAACTCACCCCCCAGTCTTCTCAACCAGTTCCAGCCCACCACAAGACCGCTGCAGGGGGGACAGTTACAGCAGCTCTCGGGTAGCGGGACTTTGGGGGGAATGAATCACTTCCAACCCCCTCTTTCTTCCAACTCTCCATCCTCCAGCCTCAGCCAGCTGGCACAGGTCTCTGCTGGGCCGTCCTCAGGCCTGTGCCAGACACATCCAAGTGCTTTAGGATCGTTAACTGGAACGATAGCCCAGCTCCACCAAGAACGGCCGCCTTTTGCCTCCGTGTCTCCGCTACAACAGTCTGGCGTCGCCTCTCCCTGTTACACCCCTTCCGGCCTTAGTCCTCCTAGTCAGAGCCCAGTGGCGACAAGAACTTTTCAGTGTGGCCCTTCGGGGGCCTCAGGCTCTCACGGATCTCTGCTCCTGCCTCAGACCGCCAGCCCACCTCCGCAGATCCTGCAGTCCAAGAGCACGCCGCCCGTGCCGCCGGGACGTCTGAACCAGGACATCAAGTTGATTTCTGCTTCCCAGCCATCTTTGCCCCAGGAGCTGGCTCAGACACTGAGCCAAAGTTCTCCTCATTCCTCTAGAGAATCTATTTCCAGCTTCTCCCCTTTTCCTGGGGGAGGGACCGGACTTCTTGGGAAGCCTTGTAGCTCAATTCCTGGGCGTGTGACTTTACCGCGTCAGATGTCCTCAGGTTCTTTACCGCATCCGCTGGTGTTTGGGGCCAGCGCTGCAGGCGCTCTGACTGCTGGCGGGCGGAAAGAATCCATAGTGCTCACAGGGGATCTGGAACCTGTCAGATCCAAACTGCCCTCCAATTTGTGAGGACTCCTTCTGAGAGCTGGTTATGTCAGCCGTGCAATTCAGTTCCCGATTAGACTTTCATGAATCTTTTTTTTTTCCTTTTTTTTTTTTTTTCTCCCCCTCTTTTCTCTCCATTTATTTTATTTAGGTTTAACTGTGATTAGAAACAAACAAAAAACCACATGAAAAACAACAACAAAAAAAAAAGATAACCAGGTATTCTTAGAGCTATAGATTTTTGGTCACTTGATTTTATAGAATATTTTAATACATGGAACAAAAGGATATGAGCAAATTTAATCCAACGAGGTAACGCACAGACGAGGCGTGTGCCTGAGCTGGAACATATGAATGATCAGCCATAGAAGCCACCAAAAAAAAGGTTTTCCTGTTGAGACAAAGATCCGAGGTTGACGTGGGCCATGATAGGGACCATCAGGTCGGGCCTGTAGCTGGTGTGTGTAGAACAACTCTGGTTGGCCTCAGCTTGGCCTGGCTTTGCACCAGCTGTGAACCCAGCACCTGTTGATGGGGGAATTGGATGGCTCACTGTGCGCATCAGAAAGATTCACTTGCCCCAGGTTTGCTCCTGGGATCAGCAGGTTGCAGAGGAAGCAAGAAGCGGGGTGAGTGTCATTAATGCAGTCCCATCTAGGGATTTCAGAAGGGCTGAGTTTTTGCTTGGACTCCATCTGAAGAAGATAAAGGTGACCAGGAGATGGACGGGCATGACTTGTCTCCTTCTTATTCCACTGATGTTCTAGTTGGGAACAAGAAACAATCCCTTGTAAGTCCCAGGGAGGGCAGTGAATATCCCCTCTGTATTATTGTAGGCATCACAGATATGGGTTGTGGGAGAAGTCCTGTCTCTCTGCCAGCAGAAGAGCCCAAGCTTCAGCCTCTCTGTGTTTTTTTTACCGTGTGCGCTGCCTGCCAGGGCAAAGCGAGGGGAGGGACGGGGATAGAGGCAGCACTTTGGCCTTCCCTCCCTCAGTTTAATGTCTCAGTGTCCATGGGCTGACTGCTTTGAAGACAACTGGGTAGAAAAAGATGGAGAAGTGGGGTGCAGTCACCCCAGCCCTTTTCCTCCTTAGCCCAGGGGAGTCTGAGCTTTGAGGCACCAAGCCAAGAATCCTCCAGATTTGCAACTACGTTTCTACCATTTAAATCAGATTAGAGCAGAAATTCGGCCGGCCGTGGTCTATGCTTCTCTGACGGGGGAACTGAAATCCTTTGCTTGATTTCACCAGCAATAAGCGCCTGCATGTGGCTGGCGTTGGGCTTGTCCTGCAGCGTCACGGACACATCTGGGGCCTGGCAGGCACCTGCAGCTGGATTTTCCAGGCTCCCCTGATATAAGGCAGTCAAAGCGGGATGGAGACGGTAAGGGGTCATTGGGTGCGCGCAGCGCTGAGAAGCGACAGCCTTTACCTCTAGAGCAAACGTCTCCTTTTCTTTTACTTCGATCCTTTCTTTCTCTCTCTCTTTTTTTTTTCCTGTAGGCCAAGAGGTGTCTCCAGCCACCTCGCTGTAAAGAGTCAGGTGCTCAGTTTTTCTAACAGGTCTTAGAAACACATGTCCAGCCTTCCTCTGTTCCCAGCGATCACGGGGTCCTGGCAGCCCTCAGAAGGAAAGCAGGACTTCATGCAGCAGTGCCAAAAAACTACTATTTCCACAGTAACGATACAGGTCCATAAAACTCCCTCTTTTACCTCTTCCCACCCCCAACTCTCTCCCGAAACACTGGCTGACAGTAGTTTTTTATACCGAATTGTTTGCAAAACTCTTGACATGTGCCTGTATCTTGAATGTCGCTGCAAGCATTACTGGGCACTCCTGCTTCAACGTGCTTTGGTGGCTCAGAATTCAGATGTAATCAGCTTTGGTCTTCCTTAAAGGGTCAGGGGAACTCTGGAAATGTTTTTTCTACTAGCTACATACAAGTATATATGTGTGAGTGTGTGTGGTGGGAGGGGTGCGTGTGTGTGTCTGTGTGTGTGTGTGTAGATTTTATATATCTATCTATATATACACACATGCTTTTCTATATATAGTATACAGTTATACACATATGTAGTCTATTTATGCACATGTGTAAGCACGCACACACACACATATATATATCTCCTAGTTTTAAAATACATGTCAATTTTGACCCTCCTGTAGGACTGATTGGCAGGTGATAATTATAATCCATAGCTCCTGCTTTTCCAAATATGTACAGGTTCATCTTGAAACAGAATCAGTTGCCGGAATTGAAGCAGACTCAGACCCTCTCAGATTTTCAAAGGTATGAGGCAGTTCCTAGAAGGAAGACTCACAATATCCTTTTAAGTTTGATATTTCTTTTAGCGATCTTTTTTTCCACGTATGCTTAGAGGGCCCCTAGAACGAGCATCTCAAGAGGTTGGGAGCTGTTTGGGTCTGGGGTATTTAATAAAAGGAGCTGGTTTTCAATGCCGAGCCCTCTTGGATGACGGTCCCGTGACTGCTGCATTGGTACTTGAATCTCAACAAGCCCTGTGGACACTCAGACAAACGGAGGGGCACAGCAACACCCCGAGGGCTGTCTCTGGTAGATGTGCGTTCCATCCACCAGTCTGGTGAACATCCTTCTTCGGTTGGGTTCCTTTGCTTTGTTTTTCACGGGGATATTTGATTTTCCAGTTCTTAGCAGTGCAGTAGCCAATATTGAGTTATTCCGACTGGACCCCAGTCAACACTAGGCTTGTCTCAGTAGGTGGAACTATATTTATTATTATTATTACTGTTATTTTTTGGTTTCTTTTTTGGGGGGAAGGGAGGGAAGAGTTCTAAGGGTGGGGTTTGCAATATAAAACACACAATAAAAACCTTAGTAAATAAAAATGTGAAAAACCCATCCCTCTGACTGGCCGTCTGCTTTGAGTGTTGAACTTCAGGCAACGTGAGATGAGGTTTCAAGAAGTAAAAAAAACCTTGGGTGACATTTCAGTCCTCTCTTTCCTACTGGACAGAGGAGCCTGGAGGGTTTTGTCTGTATTTTCCTGATGTCTTTAGAGCTTTAGTAGTGCGTTTACCTGCTGCCACATGTCCACCTCACACGTTCTTGTAGGAATTAAGTCTTAAGCCGTTGACAGTAAAAGTTTATAACTTTTGCCTACACTTGAATTTTTAACAGTAAAAAGGAGAAATCTGTGATCCTCGGAGAAGAGCCTGAGGAGCCCTGCCACAGGATCCGGACCTTAACAGCTCGGAGTAGGAGCTATCACAGAAAGCAGACAGGAAACCAGAGAAATGAAATAGCCGTTTCGAGGTCTCACACTAAGCTGGATGAGGATGTCAAGGTCAGGACCTGATATATTTTAGGAAGATAAAACTAGACTCAACTCTTAGCTGTCCTTTCACTCCTCTGAGATCCTCTTTGAGCCTTTGTCCAGCCCCACTCTACACACGAAATCGATGATTTGGGTCAGTAGCTCAAATGGGAGCTGTTGCCTCGTGCCTTTTCTTTCTAGCAAAAAAAAATGTAGGGCCGAGCAGCCCAGCTGCTGGAGGTAGTGTGTCCCACAGCCCGTGGCAGCGAGGTGTAGCAGATACCATCCTCCACCTCTGCCTTCTGATAGTCTCACATTCATCTTTCCTGCTCTGAAACCTCATTTTCATGGTAACTTCTCATCCAATGGTTTTATTTAGCCCTCTGACATCTTGTCCAGCCTCTGAAAGACTCGAATTTGCTAACACATCAATTGTGTTTCTTCCCTGCTGAGATGAGAACAAGGTCCAGGACCACCTTTGCCAGAATGCCCAATGCCGGAGATGTCAAAAAGAGAAAAAAAGGAGCCCAAGGGCTATGAATGAAATCGGTATTTTGCAGAGAAAGATGCACAGACACACAGACTCCCGCTGGCACAGCCCAGCACAGGCTCAGTCCAGGCAGGACGCTCCTTTTCCCTCCTATTTCTGCCAGTACAGGAAAACAGGAGAGCCTGAGAGTCTCCCTGCAGCAATCCTCTGGCCTCGCCTGGCTGTAAATCAGCAGGAAAGCATAAGGGTAAACCAGATATTTTCATCAGAAAATGCTGTTCCCTTGAAATGAGAGGACTCCTCCCTGGTAGGTCAGTTCAGGAGTTTCAGTGAGGGAAGCTCAGGCAGTGAAATACTGGTTTTGCCTTTCAAAATGAATGTCTGTGCCAGCGTTTTTTTTTATTTTATGTGCCATTACTATTACAGAGGAAACTGGGATGGTGAGTCAGTCCAATTTAAAAATGTGGTTTAAAATTACATTTCACAGAAGATTTGTAAACTTCCAAGGTTTTAATGCTGGAATAGAACGAAGATCTAAGTTTTGAGCTTTGAAACTTCCCTGTGAAACCTGCTTTCTGTTCTCCACCAACACCCAGCAGGGATTCAAACACAGCCACAGGTTGCAGAAGAATGGGCAGGAGGGTCTCATGCTTTTCCTGAGGGCCCCCAAACTCATACTTCTTTGACCCTGTGAGACATTTTGAGGTGCTGGAGACCAGCCTTATTCCTGGCAGTGCTTTCGGAGCCCCTGCACCGGCCTTCGATGGCAAGGAAAGTGGTGCCAGAGGTGCGGCGAGAAGCTGGCTGGGGCTCAGCTCTTGGAAATGAGGCTTTTTTCTTCCTCTTTGCAAATTCACTGAGCTGTTTCGGACCTGCGAGGTGATGATGAGGTTCACTGAGCACAACATTCAGTGCTATGTGGGCACGAGCCTGGCATGTGGGCTCTTTGCTCAGCATTGACCTCCAGTCACAACCACCGTAAGACACCCTGCAACATCTCTGATGTGTCTCCAGGAAGCCTGACGCTGGGGTTGCGGTTGTGCATGCCCTGGATGAGTCTTTTTTTAAATCTCTGCAAATTCAGGGATCTTGTAGTGCTGGGCACAGGACTGGTGAGCTCAGAGGAGGAATCTGGTACCCTACAGAGTACTCCAGTGAGTGCCCAGGAGGAGAAGGGATTTGTACATTTCTCCTCCTTGCTAGGGGAGACATCATTACTAACTGAGGAACCACAACTTCAAAGAAACGAATACATATATTCATATATTATTTAAAATAAAGAAAACCAGGCACTTGTGACAGCTTTTACTTGTTTACTCAGCCTCAGGAGCCACCTGGTACATGCCAACTCAAGGGGCTGATGTGGCAGTGGGACACGAGCTGCAAGCTGCGTGAGCTGGGCTCTGCATTCCCGTTATTCTGTGGAAGAGAATCGCTTTGCAATGTGGAAGATGTGCACGAGGCAATGCTCCCATTTCTGTGCAAACCACGGCATGTAAAAAGCAACTGAGAGAATTGCCCAAGGCCTGTCACTGCTGGTGCGGCGTCACTGCTGCTGCTCCTCCACCTTCAGGCAGAAACAGGAGGAACCGGTGGCCAGGCAGAGGTGACATCTCACTGCTTACACCTCTGTAGGACAACAGAGGACTCTCGCCCCCCAGCTCCTCTGCAGCCACCTCTGGCCAGGCCACCTGTCACACCGCACGTGACTGCAGAGAACTCAGCCACTTCTGCCCCTGGGCTCTGCAGCCACCTCACACAAAAGGAAAAGCTTGCAGAAATGAGTGACTGAAGGGCCCCCACCTCCCTGTGGGACTGGAGACATGGGGAGGGCACAGACAATCATATCCTCAAGTGATGGGGTAGGCAGAAATCTTTCCAGCCTTACCTGGCTGGGACAAGGGTACAGAACAGGAATACAGACCACAGGGGAGGCACCAGGGTGGGAACAAAGCTCCGTAGCTGAGGGAGCTGGAGCCCAGGGAGAGAAGGGAGAGGGTCCAGCGTTGGCGTCTCGACAGCCCTGGCAAAGAGGTGCTGGGGATTGTGGTGGGACTGAAAGGCTGACCAGGAGTTTCTGCTTCCCATAGGCAAGGGCAGTGTCACAGCTTGAGCGCTAGTGAAGCAGAGACAGCAGCTGCTGGCACCAGCGCAGCCCCAGCACCCGACAAGGTGCACCTGTCAAAGGTCATTGTCCCTGCAGCACCCGTGGGTGGCAGACACCTCTCCAAGCCCGTGAGAGGTTCGGCTGGGCCATCAGTACCACGTGAGTCCCAATAGAAGGGAGAAAAGAGGCCAGACCAGCCATGGCACTGGGATCCCCCTGCTGATGCTCTGCTCCAGTGCTGACCACCCCTCTTTTTGCTGGTGGCACTTCAGCCCTCTCCTATCCACCATTACCCCCTTGTTGACAGTGTCCCACCCCTCCATCCCTGGAAGAGGTGACCGACTGGTGGCCTCTGGGCAGGGACGTGGGTGGGGTGGCCCTTCCCACTGCTAAACTAAAGCGGGGCTCAACGGGGAGAGAATCAGGGCAGGGAAAGCTGCAGTTTGGGTTTGCCCTCAGCAGTCAGAGGTGGTTTTGCAGCCGCTTGTCATCAACTGGGTGGTTCCTTGGTCACATTTCTCCCTTTCCCCACCCAGGGAAATGCTCAGTTTGCGGTGCCAGGATTTCTGTGGCCACTCAGCCAGGGTGTGACCACCAGTGAGTTTGGTTTTTAAGCTCAAGCCCACACTCAGAAATCTGCAGAAATTCAATCAAACCACTTAGGCATATTGTGAGCAACACTACCCCCCTCCTGGCAGAGGCCTGGGCTTGGCTCAACACTGCTTTTCTGGCAGGAGGGAACAATGTGGAGAAGCTGGGCCACCCCGAGGTCCTGTCCCCGTGTCCCAGCTGAGCACTGCCTGTTTTCAACGCAGTGCTGAAGTCTGAGGTCCCAAGTGTTTTCGCTGTTTAAGGTGTTGGGCCGGGAGGCCTGGCTGGACGTGCATGATGGCCCTGGATGTGAGCTGTCTGCTGCCAGTGCCACCCGCCCCAGTGACCCTGTTAGTGCTGGGGCCTTTCCAACGTCCCCGTCCGTGTCCCTGCCAGGCGCTGTCCTTGTCTCTGCTCCCAGCAATCCCCGGGGACTGCTCTCTGGATTGGCATCTTCAAAGGTCCCCTCAAACAAATCCCTTCATTGCCTGCTTTCTACCTTTTGGTAAAAAAGGGGGAAATTTTCACACATCAGTATATGCACATTGGTTTTGTCCCTCAAATCATTTGCAGAGGCCTCAGACATTTTGTCTTTTTAATTCCAGCACACTGAGCCTAAGCTTCACTTCGACTTTAGGCTCTGTTTTAAATGGAGCTGAATATGGTGCCATCTACTATTTGCAAATTAAGGAAAGAAAATCCTAACTTGGTTCTACAGTTGCAGGAAAGTAAATATTGATTTTTCTTTTAAGAAGGCATTGCAAACCAGCTGCCTTTCAGCCTCCAGCTACCAGCTGGCCTTAATCACCAGCAGTGACTGTTCTCAGGTCCAACTTTTAGCAGGCACTTGATTAGAAAAGACATTGACTGAAGTCTCTCGGAAGAGGTGAATGCTCTTTTGTTTTAACAGGGGAGAAAGAACAGCTTGATAGGTTAAAGCGGGTGCTTTAGGCCAGCAAATGCAAGATCCTTTTGTACGCCTTTGAGTGATTTCTTGTTGGCATGGGCACTGCAGGACCCGGTTTCCTTGCGGTGTAGGGGGAGCTGGTCACCTCCTCCAGAAATGCCCCCCCGAAGGCAGCCCCTGCCTGTGGGAGGCGATGGGATCTGCCCAAAGCTGTCCTGCGGCACTGGGCACGAAGGTGTTAACAGCATCTCCCAGGGCCACATGCCTCAACGCCTTCCCCTCTCTAGGAAGCTGCTCTCCCTGACTGTGCTGCAAATTAGACAGCTCTTCAGGGGCATTTTTGTTTTTTTACACACTGGTTCTCTTCAGCTGTGATGGGAATGGCTGGGGCTCACCCACGCACGGCTCCAGAGGAGCACACGTGCTCTCCCCCTCTGGCTCTGCTGGAGATGGGTCATGGGGGTGGCTCATGGAGGACACGGTCAGCTGCCCTCCCCAGACGCGCTGCTGCCTCTCAGGTGTCCTCTCCGCCCGCGCTGGCCTCCTGCTGCGGTCAGAGGGTGCTGTCAGCTCCGGCCCTGTGCATGCCCATCACTGTCAGCTCCTCTCGGCAGCGGCTCGGCACTGACGTGGGCCAGCACAGCCCTGCGGTGGCTCTCCAGAGGGACGGGAGCTGCTCTTGGCTATTGCTGATGCTCCAGTTGGCCCAGCTGCCCCACCATCCTGGGAGAAGTGAGGTCACCCTACCACCCAGCATGGGAGGCAGGCATGGCAGGTCCTGGCACTGCTGGAGCAAAGCAACCAAAGTTAAAAGGGCCTGGCAGACCTGGGAGTGACTTCTTGCTCTTAGCAGGGGAGGAGAGATGGAGAACAGGTCTTCAGTGCTGCTCCTTTGGAAGTAAGTTGGACTCTTGAAGTTGGCAAACATGACACCCATCTAGAGGGATCAGAAGGAGGATCTGGTGGATTCCAGACCTGCCAATCTGACCTCAGTGCTGGGGAAGGTCAGGGAGCAGATCATCCTGAGTGACATCACACGGCACATCCAGGACAACTGCACGATCAGGCCCAGACAGCGTGGGTTCATAAAAGACAGATCCTGCTTGACCAACCTGATTTTCTATGACAAGGTGACCCACCTAGTAGATGAGGGAAAAGCTGTGGATGTTGTGTCCTTAGACTTCAGTAAGGCCTTTGACACTGTATCCCACAGCATCTCCTGGAGAAGCTGCAGCTCATGGCCTGGATGGTTTATCTGTGATGGATAAAGAACCGGCTGGAGGGCCGGGACCAAAGAGTTGTGGTGAACGGAGCCAAATCCAGTTGTTGGCCAGTCACAAGGGGTGTCCCCAGGGCTTAGTACTGGGACCAGTTCTGTTGAATCTCTTTATCAATGATCTGGATGAGGGGATTGAGGGCACACTCACTGAGTTTGCAGATGACACCAAATTGCGGGGATGTTGATGTGCTGGAGGGTGGGAAGGCCATACAGATGGATCTGGACTGGCTGGATCAATGGACTGAGGCCAACTGTCTGAGGTTTAACAAGGGCAAGTGCCAGGTCCTGCACTTGGGTCACAACAACCCCGTGAACGCTCCAGGCTGGGGAAGAGCCTGGAGAACAGGAGCTGAGGGGAGACCTCATCACTGTCTACAACTGCCTGAAAGAAGGTTGGAGCATGGATGGTGTTGGTCTCTTCTCCCAAATAGCAAGTGATAGGACAAGAGGAAATGCCTCAAGTTGCACCAGGGGACGTTTAGATTGGATAACAGGAAAAAATTCTTCATAGAGAGGGTTGTGAAGCATTGGAGCAGGCTGCCCAGGGCAGTGGTGGAGTTGCCATCCCTGGAGGGATTTAAAAGGCATTTAGATGAGGTTCTCAGGGACATGGGTTGGTGCTGGAGTTGGGTTATGGTTGGACTTGGTCTTAAGGCTGTCTTCCAATCAAACCAGTTCTATTTCTGCTGCCTTGCCCAGGAGCAGTCTGAACTTATTGCCAGGAGCACAGGAAGCCTGGCAGCCTGGGCAGGGAGGGGACACGATGCTTGGGCAGCATGTTGCTGATCTCTGCCACATCTGTAGCTCATGGCCGTGCTGCCAGGCAGGAACAGTGTCCCTGGTGGGTTATTAACCTTTTCCCTGGTGCCTCAGGCCCCTCTTGCAGCTTCATGGTTTGTGGCGAAGATTTAGTGCCAGGACAACATGGTGTTTCATGTCACTGTAAGCCTGGTGCTCCTGGAAAGGCTGTGCCACATACACTTTATCTCTAGAAAGATGCTTAACGTGTAGCTCTACTGTGAAGGCTCAAGTGTGATACCATATATATATATATGATGTCATACATATATATAGGAGGTGCAGATACCCCAGGGATGAACAGGGAGACCTGGAGGCATTCGTGCATGGACACGATACACATTTTTCTTCTCCCTGTCTCCAGCAAAATGATCTCCAAAATCATAGGGTCTGGTTCAAGTAATATGAAAACAGGGAGACACCTGGGGACTCAGGAATATCCTGTGAGAGGCCATGAGTCACAAGCACAGGGGACTCAGGATCCATCTCCAGTTTGTCATGATGCCTTTGTTTGCTTGCTGGGTTTTACTGCATCTCAGTGGCTTGTAGTATCCAACACAGTGCCTGTTTGAAAAGGGCTGTCCCCAGCTCCAGTCCTCACCCCATTAAAACTCCCTTGTCCTGCCCAGCCCCATTTCCAAGCCTGTCTGCAAACCAAGTCCAGGCAGGTGGCCAGAACGAGCTCCCAGTGAGCAGTGCTGGGTTGGACACTCCAGCTAATTCCACACAGCTGGGAAGCGGCCCTGCCCTGGGGATGGAGATGGGAAACACCTGGGGAAGGTGAGGCACGGGGCAGCTCTCAGTCTAACTCCCAGCTCCTTGCAGCAAGCAGCAGGCTCCTTCAGCTCAGGTAGGAGTGGTGGTTGGGATTTTGGGGTGCTTTGCTGTTTTAAACCCACTTTTGGGAGGTGCTTGTGGTCCTCCTAATTGCTGGGAGCAGCTGTGGAGGAGAGGTGGAGCACTGGCTCTGTGCTCTGAGTCCAGGATGGGGACAGTCCCCCTGGCCAGGCCTGTGCTCCATGTTGGGGTGAAGGGCTCTGGGAGCTGCTGTGTGCTGCAGTGTGTTGCTAACCAGTGTGCATCCCGTCTTTAGGGTCCCCTCAGTGCTAGCAGGTGTGGGGCTGGGACTGGGCAGCATTTTCCCCAACCCTGTATCTGGTGGTGTCCTTTTTGTTCCCCCCACTTCCCTGCACACCCAGCCCTGCTCCACCAGCAATGTAGTTTCTTTTCCCCTTCCAACTATGGCTGATCCCACATGGGGCTGAGGTGACCCCAGCTCAGTAACCCCATGTGTCACTGAGCCTGTCCCAGCATTTGGCTACTGGAGCTCACCAAAAAGCAGCTCGAGGGACTGGGTTTACCGGGCAGCTGCTCTCTGCCCATACCGCAGCATTGTCTCCAGTGACAGGGATTTTTTGTCACGGGGCTGCAAATCCTCCCTGCAGCCAGCGAGGAGATCAATGAAGAGCAGCACGAGCTGGGGCTGCGCCTCATAAACCAGCAGCAGCTGCC
The DNA here is from genome assembly GCF_964273445.1 of Streptopelia decaocto. NCBI lineage: Eukaryota > Metazoa > Chordata > Aves > Columbiformes > Columbidae > Streptopelia > Streptopelia decaocto. The sequence goes on from NC_138664.1 coordinate 20,002,724, forward strand.
AGGGAAACCCCCGTGCGGGAGGGAGGCCGCCCCGGCATCGCTGTCCTCAGCGCCATCCTCAGCGCAGAGCTTGGCCACATGAGGTGGCTGCTGTTACCATGGTGATGGAGCAGAAACGGGGCCTGGTGTTTTCCTCACATATGAGGATGCTGGGCGGGGTGAGGCTGTCAGGCACACAGCCATCCCCGGTTTCCTCCTTCTGCTGGGGAAACCCTCCCCAGGCTCTAATCACAGCTGGGCTCCGCTGACAAACCTCTGTGTCCTGTGAATCCCCAGATGGTGCTGGGTGCCCACAGCCTGGCCCCCCCGTCCTGCCCCATGTGTCTGCATTAGCAGTGCTCCTGGGAGGCTGAGCTCCCTGTGAAAGGGTCCTAAGGGGGGCCCGAAATCATGTCAAGGGTTTCCAACACGCTCATGTGACTGTCCCAGGTCTGTCTGCAGAGGCCCTGCCAGCCAGGGACAGTCACTGAGGTTACAGATGGGGCTGTTCTTTCCTTTTCCCTCAGGTTTGCAGCCCAGGACAGAAAAACCTCACCCCCTTTTCCCAGAATAATGAAGTGACAGGAGGTGCTGACAGCCGCCTCAAGTGAAAGAAGGGAAAAAGGGACACAGTAAATCCTTGAGTAGAGGAGCCTGCGACAGCCCAGCCTTCCCTGGCCCGCCAAGGGTGAGTACTACTGACTTGGATTGTTAATGTGTGATTTTATTGCTACATCTCTAGCACGTCTCAGTTAGTTCTCCCAGCCTTTGCAGTGAGGAGGTTGCTGCAGGATATTGTAAGCAGGGCTGTGTCTGGCTCAGGTGGTGAGGATTTGCAGATCCCGGAGCAGCCCTGCATCATGTTTCCAAGTGTGTTACTGGTGCATTTGCGTGTTGAACAAAAGGGCTGTGGTTAAACTGCCAGCCTGACCAACCCTATGGGCACAGCACCCTGCAGCATCCCCTCAGCCAGGGGCACTGGGCAGCTGGCTGGGCTGGCATGTCCTCAGGCAGCTGCGGTGGGGAACAGCATTTCCTCCTAAGAGATTACTGAGAAAAATTAGCGTTTTCTCTAAATTGCAGCCCTATGGGAGCTCATGGTCCCTACAGAGAGATCAGCAGCGTGTGCTGGAGGGAGGTTGGGAAACAGGGGCTGAAATGTGAAGTGACTGGGAGAAGTTGATTCTCATTTGCTGAAAGGCGGAGAATAGGTGATTGTCCTAGTTTAACTGCTACTGGTCCTGCTTGTGGAAGGAAAATGAGTGAGGCACCTGTGAGTCCTGATGACAGAACCTTTCTCAGCTGGCAGAGAACTTTTTCCCCCAGCAAAGTGGCCCAGCAGCACTCAGAATAGGCCGAATCCTTCTTTGCCCACTCTTCTTGCTGCATTTGTCTCCCTGGCGCTCTGTCACATTCAGGCTTTTCCTGCCTGCAGGTGTGCGTGTTTCTCACCCTTTCACTCTTAGGCTTGTGTTCTCCTTGCCACTTTTCCACATTGTGCTTGCCAAGGGTTGGCTTTGCTTTTCCCAACCCGCTGGTCCTGTCTGCTGCCTGTCCCCTGTCAGCCCCCCTTGGCTTGCTGGGATGATTGTCCCCTTGACCTCCAGGGTGTCTGTCACACTGGAGAGCTGACGAGCTTTTTTGGAGGCAGGAATTCTACCGTCTCTGCTTATGGAAGGTTCTAGAGAGTCACAGTGCAGCTCAACATTTGGCTTTTAAGAGTCGCACAGGCTGTATGTGTTCAGGCTGAAGCCTGTGTTGAGTTAGGGGAAACCTGGCCCCACAGAAAAGCTATAATGGTTTAACAGTTTTGACAAAGGCAGTTAAATCAGTAATGCTTTTATTTGAGATAAACAGTGTTTTGGTGTTAGTTTAAATCCAGTCTCAATGCATCTTAAAGACAAGCAGCTCGAGTTCTTTATTAACCTGCTGCTAACAAACACGAAAGCATCACCAATGTGAGTGTCCTTAACCCAGGCTGAAGAGAAACAAGTGATTCTCTTCCAGGCGGATGCACAAATGGTGCAGCCCGTGGGTTTGCGGGGCAGCTTTGGGTACCAGCGAGTCACTGCTGCCCTCTGGTGTCCCCATCCCCACTCAGCTCTCAGCAGCTCAGCCTTCAAACGGGCTACGCGATGAACGCCTTGTTAAACTGTCCCTTGGTCGTCTGGCTTGGTCTGCAAAGCAAGTAGCACCGACTAACCTAGCAAAAAATATTCACTTTTAAAGCTAGAGGTTAGTAAGTAGAAGGGAGGGCCTTTTTTTATTTTCCCGTATTCACTCTGTCTGCCCTGTGACAGCCTCAACTTGATGCCATTTCTCCTCTCCTGTACACGTATATGTGCACAATCCAATTCTAGCATGGCTGAGAAATCCCTGCTGGGTCTCGGAATCCCTCCAGAACTTGAGGCTCCCACCTGAGAGCTTCGTGTGCTCCAGTAAATGGAAAGATCAGAGTGGCAAAATAAAGAGGGGGGAGCTGAGAGATGCAAAACAAAGCAGTATCTTGTGTTCCTGTTAGCAGAGGCCGGGCTGAGGAATGCTCTGATGTCCCCGAGAACAGGGGGCACCAGTCACTGGGCAAGCAGGTGGCTTGTGGAGAAGAGGCTGATGATCACTGAGAGTCTCTAGTATGGGAAGGAAGAGGCTGGAGTTAGAATGAGGGCAACAGTAAGGATATTACTGCACTTTTATAAGGTGCTATATTCAAAGAATTACAGGATTATTTTGCTGTGATTTCCTGGTTTACTAAGGCTAGTCAATGCAATTTCACGGATGTGAAACCCTTCCTTATGCTGCTTGCTTGTTTAGAGGGTGAGACTTTTACTATTGAGCTTTGAAAGGGAGTTGAAAGATGCTACGTGCTCATTGTCTGCACAAAGATGGGGGAAAAGAGTTCTTCTTTCTCTGGATACACAACTCACCAAGCCCCAGCAAAAAAAGGGCGAGTAAAATTCCAAACCTGGTCACCACCCTGATTAAAAGAAAAACAAAAAAGGTATGGGAGTAATTAAAAAGAGAACAAAACTCTCCAAGCAGACCAGAATTCGATTGGATTAAAAAAAGTGTATTGGATGTCCAATACAAAATAATAAACATGAAGTTATTAAAAAAAGCCATAGAGTATACAGCAAATACTACAGAAAAGCAAAAAAATTGTACAGAAAGGTAGACGTCTACAGCAGGCCTCGAAATTCTACATGAGAATCATAAAACAATATACAGATTTGGTTTTTTCCCCGAATGTCTCTGAGGGAAGCTGGCACTGCACAGCTGGGCTATGACACTACAAGGATACACAATGTTCCAAATGGAAAATCACAGGATACGTAAGAAAACGTAGCATTAAAATGTGAAAAAGTGCAATACAGATTGTACACTGAATTGAATAAATGTTTGCTGTTTTTTTTTCTTTTTTTTTTTTAGTTTAACCTTAAAAAACCAACTTTGAACAGTTGTTTTATCATTAAAAATATTCCCCCTCCCCAAATTCAATGACAATATTAACATTCATGGTGTTATACATAAGTAATATTCACAAAGACCCACCAGCTAAGAATACTGTGTATGTGTGATGGCATTTCTTTGGGTATAGGTAAAAAACAGGCAGAGGAAAACATACACCCCCTCCTTTCAGGACAGGGTGTGTATTTCATTACTTAAATACATATTCTGTAGCTTATTTTGCCCTGAATTGTGTTGATTAAAATTCCAAACATCAATTATCTGGGTTGCCCACGGTGCTCTGATTAATTTGATTCCTCCCCCACCTTCAAATAATAAATAAACCAGCAAATGTCCTAGAAATGACAACACAGAGTCCAGGAAAAGAGAGGAAGTAAAACTGGCTCCCCCTTCTCTTAGCGACAGGGCCTATGAAAATTAACGTACTTGGTGATGGTGGTGGTTTTTTTGTGGCCTGCTTTTGGTTATTTTATTTTAATGCAAGCAGATGCCAATATTCCTCTTACTGTTCCAGCAGAGGCACCACCCGTGACCTGCGCGTCCTGCAGCGGCACCGCTGAGCGCCCGAGACGGCAAATCCCACCGCTCCGGAGGAACGGACGCTCCAACCCAATCCTCCGTAAGTTTGGAGTTTCCTTTCATCTTGCAAACGGAATTGCACATGAATTTGTTACGCAGCTGAGTATTGTATTTTTTCCCTCTTTGTATGTCATTTCTCCTCACAGAGTATGGCGGAGCCAGGCAGTTGAGGAGAAAACACCCTTTTCTTTCCCCTCATATAGGAATTCCCTTTGAAATTTCCTTCCTCTCTAGCCAGATATGTGAACAGCACCTGAGGCGCTAATACTGGTTTTTCTTTTCAAACGGCTCCCAAAGTGTAAAAAAATACATTTTTGCCTTGCTCATGTCTCTGAACGATCCTGAAGAGAAGGATTCTGGTTTAAATAGGGTAGGGACACGGCCCTGGGGTTGGACTTGCTGCTGCAGGATCCTGTGGACACGTGGTGTTCTCAAAAATACGATCTGGTCTGTTGCTGATGAGGAAAGGTCCACCAAGAAGCGTTAGTGTCATCTGAACATAAGGAACCCTACTTTACAGGAGGAATTTATTTTAATGTTTCTAAATGAGACTCACTGCCATTTGTTAACCACAGTATGCTGAAGGTACAGGGAAGGACATTACAGAAGATGCGTTCACTTGCCTCGGTCTTTCGAGTCGATGTAAAAAGACAGGAAAACAACAATAATGAAACTTCCCGCTGGATTCCCCTCCCCCTTCCCCATCTACTTTCCCCCCCCCACTTAAAATATTGAAACTGCACAAAAAGCGACAAACAAGCCTTTCAAATTACATTTCAATTCAAACAGACTGGTAATCTCACAGTGATGAGAGGAAAAAGTCAGGCTTTTAATAATTATAATATAAAAATAATAAAAAAAGCTTACAAATAGCAGTGCAGCATCCCAAAAGGCCATGGATTAACTGCCAGAAGGGGACGTAATTATACGCAGAATATAAAACAAAACAGAACAACCCACGCTGGCAATGAATTTTCATACACAATAGAACAAGCAGTCAAACGTCAGTCTAGGCTGTGGAAAACAACAGTTTCTCCTCTTTTTTTTTTTTTTGATTACAATATTTTTTTTTCCTTTTTATAAAAAAAGATAAAACAAAACCAGAAATTGTACATAAATGCCAATGTCCAACACTGAAAAGGCAGGGCAATCACACCACTGAGACAAAACCTGACCCAAAGGAAAATAACCCAAACAAACCCAACACGAAGTCCACTTGCTTTCGTCTGGATGCCGATTCCGGCCCGTCCTGCACGGACGTGGAATCCCACGTGGCAATGACTTGGATGACAAGACAGGTCGTCTCTTCTCGCCCGGCTGCAGCGCAGCCGCGCTGGCTGGCTCGGTTGCTTCCCGTACATGCTCTCGTGTGCTGTCCCTCTTTATTTTTTATCTTTTTTTAATCTTTTTTTCTTTCCTCTGTACAATTCCTTGTGTTCCAAGGCTGAGTCCCAAGACTTGCAAAGTGTCTGGAGTCGTGTCCCGGTGCGGGTGGTCACGCTGTAGTGATGGCGTTAAGGTCCTTCATGAGTCCTTCCAGGTGGGCCATCTCTTTGGTCAGCTCGTCCGGTTCGTAATTCTGGGCGAGATAAAGAGCTGTTATTATTGGCAAGGTGACTTCCTTTCTTTAAAGAGAGACACAATTATGAAATAAGAAGAAATGACCAGTGATTCTGGTGTAGATTGTGACCCTGACACATGAATAAGCAGATTTAGCAACAGTTACAGTAACTTGAAACAACTCCCTGTTTTAATACAGATCTCTTTGCAATAGTGATTCATGTTTTCACTGATTCTTACGACTGTGATCATCTTATCTGTTTTCCTTGTATCAATTCCTGCTTCAAGATAACAGCTTCCTTTGAACCAAAGGAAAAATCTGTAGAAAAATCTTCCCAGCTTAACTAGAAAAAAAGCTCAAAGGAATCACTTCAGTAAAACTGCTTTGAGAATCATTATGCTTGCTAAAAATCATACTCCACTTTTAGCCTCAATTGTCTAGCTTCCCATTTTCTTGCGGTAGAGAATTGCACAGATAACAGAATTCTGGTAGCTGTTTGTGTGTGTAGACAGAACCACAAACTGGTGCATCTCAAAACCTTTCCTAAGCTGACCAGGCCTTTCCCAGCATGGTTTAGTTTTCAAACCCGCTGTTCTCAGAAGCAGCAAAACTCCTGTCTCTATGTATTTAAGGCTCATTATTAAACCTAATATTGAAACTACTTCTCAGCTGATTGTGTTCCACAAAACTGGAGTCCTGACTGGGATCTCCTTTCCTCTGCTTCTAGATACAACCCTTTTCTTTCATTTAAATAGAAACAATTACAGTGGGCGCTTTCCAGTTTACCAAGTCTTCTGGCTTGTCCCAGACAAGTCCTCTCTGTCCTTTGTCTAAGACATTATCTGCCAACTGTTGACAATGATAAATAGAAGTGAGCTAGAAGGACTCAGGCCCATCCCTACAGGCTCTCATAAAAAAAGCAGAATCAATTCCAATAACTTTATAACCCTAACTTTATAATCTCATGCTATAGATTGGATCTTTTTTCCTCTGGGAATCGTGATCAGCCAGCAGAAACCAGCAAGGAGGCAGGAAAGCAAATCTCGGAGAACTTTATGTTCTGCTAATATTAATAATAGCCTCAGTTCAGCCAGAATATTGTTGATTGTTTTTCAAGCGGGGCTTGTGAGCTGGAATAGCTGGAAGCACTTCACCTGTTTAGTGTTATGTAATTAGCAATGAAGGTACCTTAAGTCATTTTCAAATTTAGAAAGCACCACTAATACTTGCGATTTAAGTGCTTATTATCTGAATTTACAGCCTTATGTAAAGGTATTTGCGCTAGATTTTGTAATGTGGATAACAAGCAATGGCACTTGGTGGAAGTCAGATGCCTCATTATCACCTGCCTGTGAAATTCTCAGTGCAGACAGGACTAAGTGTGATATAAAATATGATATAAAGAGCGATTCACCACGCTTTCTGAGTCCTCCAGCATCCGGGTGGTCTCCTGCATGTCAGGGGCGCTGGGAACCACCACTGGCATGGGGGGGCGAGTTCTTCCTAGAGTCCCAATCGACGCAGTCTTCACCGAGTGAACTGGATGGTTAGGAGCTTAAAAGAAATTGTTATATAATTAGCGTTAATATATAGCGTTAATTAGTTCTGCGTATTCAGAAAACTCTTGAAAACGGGGAAGTAAAAAGGATTCTATAATGCTTCAAATTATGCAGTCCTGAATTTTTGTCTACTTTCTCTATGGACATAACACAAAGGGCACTGAAAATGATACCAACAAAATTCAGTCTGGCCTCTAATATACATTCTTTGAAGCCCAAGTCTACTCCCCAGTTTAAGTCTATTCCCCCCTCAAGGAACTTTTCATCTTAACCCCCTTTTGTTTCGGGCAGTTTCCGGCTCACCTTGCTGGGTCAGTAAGGGTGTGCTGGGCAGCGCGGGGTCGTACGCGGCCCCGGCCGGCGGCACCGCCGGCACCGCGAAGCTCTTGAGCGGGTGTGAGGGCCGGACGTGCGCGGTCGGGAGGGGCTGAGCCGCGTCCTCCTCCGGCGCAGCACCCAGGTAAGGCCCCGCCGAGCCCTCGGGGTCCTGGTGCTCAGCACACGGCTGAGACGAGGTGGCCGGCATGGTGTCGGTGCTGGGTGTGTTTCGGACGGATTCTACAACAGACAGAAAAACCCATGGTTTATTTTCTTTAACAGCATTTCTGTCTGTGGCCAGCTGCAAACAAAGCAGTAGGTTTTGCAAGCACCTTTTCCAAGATGGCTGTTTTAAGCTAAGAAGTGAATTCACAGATTAACTGTGTAGCGTATAACACCAATTCTGTGTAACTGTCCTGTCTTAAGGTGAACGGCAGTGGCTGTCTAATAACAAAATAAGCTTGAGAACGGAATGACTCCACAGGCATAATACCAAATCAACAATTTTGCACTGAAGCAGCTACCTGTAAGAAGACCTCAGATGATAAGCATCCTAGAACACTAATCTTCATCCTCATTTTATCCTTGAATACTTCCCAGTATCGGCATTATTAACTGGTATATTTTAAGTGTATGTCAGCGTAGTGCATACAGACAATGAGACGGTAGCTGGCATTTAGGGCACTGTGATCCTACTCACAGCACACGTGAGATCTGGATGGTGAGAGCTGTCACTTCAGTGTAAAACCAGAAGGGAAACCTCTGCCTCTAACGTATCGTCTGCCTTACATTTGCAGCCTCGTGAATTGTTTTCATAAGGCAACAGCAGACAACGCTGTTGGCTGTGGCACCTTAATGAAAATGTAGATCTTAAACTAGAGAAGCTCAGAATTCACTTCATCTCAAGCTGTTACCTAAGCGCGATTTAGCCACAGTGCTGCTTCAGAATTTCACAGAGCACTGGAGACATTATAAAAAATATGGCAAATGATTGTGCTTCAAGCCTGAAAATGCTGCATAGGAAACACCAGAATATTCTGTGTGCTTCAGGATGATTAACTAACGTCAGCTCTCTGTAGTGAAGCCTGGACTTCTGTCCTCTCTCACTTTTAAACACGACTAATTAGTTTTCATATAAAGTGGCTCAAATTAGACTTAAACTGCTGTTTCAGATTCCTGGTCTGAAGGGTTTAGAATAAGGAATCTTCCTATTTAAGTTGTATATGAAACATTAAGCCTCTTTTTCATCATCACGTATCTCAAGGGTCAACATCTGATCTACACAAGAAAGTGTCTAGAGAAAACTCAGCCTGTGAAGGAATATTACTTAATTACTGTACTAAATCTGTCTTTCATGGAACACCACAATAACCATGTTTCAGGGTTTGATTTCCACGTTTCACTCATTTTTTCCATGACAAGCAAAATCTCCCTGCTGATTTGTATCTCACCTGTGGAATTGGCCCTGTCTGAATGGGAGATGGATGTGCCAATGGGCCACGGGCTGACCTGGTGATGGAGATAGCTGCGAGTTGGAGAAGCGAGGCTGCCGGAGTGGAAATGATGGTGAGGGTTATCGAGGGAATGGATGGGATGAGCACTAATCACAGCTGTGGGTGGACACAAGACAGAAAAATGCTTAATGCACAGACAAGCATGCACGTGTATGTCCTGAAATGCACCCTGTGTCCCTCTCTTCTCCCACAGAGCCACGCAACGGGATTTCCAGTGACACCAAGATGATGGTTCTGCACCGATTTTCCAAGTCTGCTCCAGCACTTCATGCCAAGATACACAACCCCCCCGAGAGGCAGAGCTCTTCACTTCCCTGGGCACAAAGTACATCTCTCTCGGCTGAATCTTTCCAGCGCTTTCTGCTACGCTTGAGAAAAGGTCAGTTCCCTTTAGACCTTCCGTGTATTTCACCCTGTGCTATAAATGTCAGACCTAATACAGGAGAACTAGGAGCTCAAATTCCAAAATAATTTCTGGCTGTCATTGAACTTCTTGACATTGTAACGAAACGTGGCATCTTTGGTTAATTAAATAATGCAAGACAAAGGGTAAGAGTAGGGCAAGACACTTGGTGCAGACTTAGTAAAGCTCTGCTCCAATAAATTCAACCCGAAAGCCTCTTTTTCTTTTCCCCTTCCTTTTGTGATTTTGCTATTTTCTTTTTCCGGTTTGAGCCATGAATTTTATACTGAATGTAAATCATCCTTTGCCCTCACCCTGATGTGATAACAAACTCAGTTCTCCCCAGCTGGGAGGAAAAGCACGTGCAGAATTTAGTTCTTAGGACAGCCTATAATACTGAATTGCTTAAAGTCTTCCAAACGAAAGAGTCTCAACACAGAAAACAGGAGGGGAATGCTACCACTAGCACCATAAAGAGAAAAAAGGTTGTGGTTGGTTATTCTCGTTTGAACCATTTTTGGAAATTCTCCAAATGTGCTGCTTTTGAACGTTACTTTCTAGGAATGGCATAATGCACAAATCCATCATTGTAAGGGTGACTTCGGGTCAGACTTGTTGCACTGACGCAGGCGGTTTGAACACGAAGGCTGACGAAACAAACCTGTCCCCCCGAAGCTCCCCCTTTCCTGGAGAACAGGCTGTCGGCAGGACGGGACATGGGAACCCATCAGTGGAGGCGATAGGTGTAGAGATTTGCAGCTATTGCCAATGAACAATTGCTCCCACTGAGTTACGCCAATGTCATTATCAACCTCCTGTCAATGAAGAGCAACTAAACTCTAATACTGGGCAATCGCTCGGTTCTAGATGTCAGTCCTGTGAGAGCTCTCAAGGGGATGTGAAAAGTCACGTATTCTCTTTAAGAGCTTCAAGCAAGAATAAAATGCCACTTTGTCTCGCAGGAAATCGGGAAAGGGAGGAAAAACCCACAAAAGCTCAGCGATCAGGAGTCCGGGCATAGGCAATGGGCGTTAGAGACACCAGGACTTCTCGTGTGCATCACCAAGGTAAGAGGCTTAACGATTTTTAAGACATAAACATTTTAATGACTTCTATTTGTAGAAACCACTGGTCTTCAGCAAGGCTTTCAATCATTATCATTACCTGGCTAGAGGGCTGAACATGATTATAGAGCTCAGGGAACTCTACAGCTCAGACCAACTAAGCACTGTGTAATTTTGCTGTACAGTTCTGTCACTGCACGTTCACTTCTGTGCGTTTGACGTGTGTTCTTAAGTCAGGGTTTCTGTCTAGTTGTTACGAGGTTTTAGCCAAGTCCCCTTCCATCTCAGACTTATCACTTGAAAACTAGATATATTGTTTAATTCTGGAAATATTTCTTAATAATGATTAAACTACTCAACAAAATTTCAGTTTGGCACTTTTGCTTAAATAATCATTAAACAATAGGGAAATACATAGATAAGAAATAACCAGACATCCTCCTCAGGACAGCAGTTATATTGAATGTTTCAGTATGACTGCAGATAAGGGTAAAATGGTCGTTTAGAAAAGACTAAGCGTGACTCCTGTAAAAGTAAGTCCCACTTCTCTAAGCTCACAGTTTCAAGACAGTGCCAGTAAATATATGTCAATATACTGAGGAGAGTCACCAGGAGATTCCCCAGGTATCAATGCTGGGACTGGTTTTAATCAATTATCTTTCTCAGTGACCCAGAAGCAATCAGTGCAGTCTTCAAGTTTGTCAATAATAGTACGGTCTGTGGGGTAGTTAAATACTATTTGATGGCAAATAACTCCAGAAGGGCCTCACAAGACTGAGCGAGGGGGCAAAAAGATTGAGCATCCCTTCAGTGTACAGTAACACAGTGAGGGGAAAATAATCAAAATAGTAACTAGAATGCTGCAGTTAGAACTCAGCAAAGAGTTTTTGGAGATACAGGTGACGATCTCTGATCTCATTAGCTCAATGTGCACACTCCTCGCTCAGTGTTCCTTTTAACGTGAGCTAAGGATGCTTTCACCATTAGGGATTCGGGATGTCGTCCTTGAGCTGGCTCCCTGCAGCCTGGACAGAATTCCTTAGGAGGCCGCAGGAAGGCAGCACGTGAGTGTTGCTGCCCACGCGTGCAGCATCAACGCGCCTTGTTGGGCTGCTCCCCGCGTCAGCGCCGTTGACTTACGCTGAGGTGGTTGAGAATCGAAAGGCATCATCATCTTGGGTCTCATCCCCCTTCTTCCAGCCAGTGTGGACATGCTGTCTTCCGACTCGTGCCCTGAAGGAAAAATCCGGAAGGTTATTTAGCACTGCAGGGAGATGGAGCTGGTTAAAGCACCAAAACCCGAATCTGTGTTTGACCAATTAAAAAAGTCACACGCGTCTCTCAACAGTTTAATACGAAACACTTGTTAGATGATCTTCTGATTACTAATCAGTATTTACCAAGGCAAATTAATCATTTAACTCTTGTGCACTCAGATTTCTCACTAAAACAAGTGACCCATCCTTTTCAGAGGGTCTTATAAACTAGGCACCCAAAACCAACTCCCCACTTGGAAAATACAAAGATACTGAATAATATGTCAGTGAAGTGATGTCAAGTAGACATAGTAAAATGTATTTTATTTTAAATATTATGGTTGAAGTACTCGTTGATCGCTCACCCCTGTAGGAATTCCGCCTTTGATGGATATTGCTGTCCATGGAGTTATCCACCGGGGTGATGTCTTGGGAGTTGCGAGGGATGGGGGTATCGGTCATGATGGGATTGGGATCTGGAGATTTATCGATGGGTTTTAGCTCGAGTCTTTCATGGTGGATCCAAAGGTCAGGAGGTTTGACATCTTTGGAGTTTCCCTTGTACTTGTGGGACCCATTCACTGATTTGCAGGCAGCTCGTTTCCTTGGGAAGGAAAACAAATGCCATGGTCTGAGATGCAGTTTCCTTTCACTTGTTGAGGAAGGCAAATTTGCACTGATCCTTGGATCCTTCAGATCTTGTGGCCAGCTGAGCAAGAGCCGCCCACTGGGACGAACCTTTGAATTTTCCATCTGACAAAGCAGAACGCAGCTCTGGTGCCACGACATTTGTCTCAAATGCCACCACATGCTGCGCAACTTTCATTTAAAAAAATTAGCTTTGCAGTCCTTACAGTTATTAAGAGAATATTCTAAACACAACGGCAAAGTTCCACACTGACATCTTACTTTTTTTGGTGCGAGGTTGTCCGCCGGGTGCAGAAGACGGCGACTATGACCACGATGACGATGGTGATGACCCCGACGGAGACGATGATGACCAGGAGCATGTTGCTGTCCAGGGGAGAGGTGGGACTTCCATGGGGGCTGTTACTGCCTGGGGGGGGGAAAAGGGGTTAACAGAGAGAAAAAACAGCCATCAAAAGCAAGGAGTGCCCAGGAAAGGTTTCTAGAATCATATAGACCAGTCGAATGAGAAAGGTGGTTTGTCTGCTAGGATGTCTAGTGAAGTGCTCACTTCTTATTTTTGTCATCTGTGTTTCTGGATAACTGTTATATAGTGTTTTATATATAGAGATGTATATGTATATATAATTTTTTGTTTTAATTGCTAAATAGCTTTAGAGTCTAAGGAGAGTTAACCTGGGACCTTTTCAAAACTGCAGGCACTTTCCTTGGACCAAGTCATCACAGGAATGGGTATCAGGATCCCACAGTGGTCACTTTCCTCTGAGAAAAACCCCGTTTTCTGTAACACTAACGAGTGCAATCTTGGGCAAGGCTTCTGCAATGGGCAGGGCCAATAAGGAGGAGATTAGATGAGATTTCTTTTCAATCCTACGATGATCTTTCCGAATAAGTTTTGCTGGTATACTAGGGCAGCTATTTCAGATCCCGTTCCCTGTACAGTTAGCTTTTCAAGACTGAAATGTAAACGTGTGTAATGAGATTTTCTTTCCATGTTCCCCACACAGGAGGTAAGAACATGAAGAAAGAAGAACGAGACCATTTCTGGCACAGGAACAACTCCCATCAGGAAGAGAAGTTACTAGGGAAGATGTCACGGATATCTGAAGGTAAGACACAGCAAAACACAGACCCCCCTGTATTTTCCAGGCAAAGCTTTAGAGCAGCACGTACCGCCGAGCGGGGGTTTGTAATCCGGGCCCATGTCCAGCGGGCGGCCGCCCTTCCCTGCGGAGCCAGATGCTGCAACAGGACATGGCACAGTTATTGGCACACACTGTTACTGCTGTGGTATTTCTGTCACTAAGCTCAGGAGCCACTACTAGTGTTCAGTTTTTAGAAACAGAACCATTTTTCTGAGTTTCCTCCTGTCTGTGCGGCTTAACCTTCTGTGAAAGTAATGAGGTGTGTCATTATTAAGCTATTTGGAAAGAGTAAAAATCCTGTTAGCTGGTGATGTGTAAAGAAAAATACAAATAACAGAAAAGATGAAATAATAAAAATTAAATCATTATTAATTACTGAAATAAATCAAAACAATCTTATTAATGGAATAATTCAAAATATCCTATAATACATTTGCATAAATTAATATGCATAATAAATTATGATTATATAGTCAAATCATTCAAATATAACTGTCATACATTGACATACATTAAGAAATTATGAATATTAGGGGAATAAATGAAATATAGTATAATTGAAAGAGAGGTACTGCACTAAAGTGTAGTATTTTTTGCGTGTTGGGAAACACTTTTATGAAAGGGCATGAAAGGCTGTGAGGAATGAGTGTGGATTTCTGGGGCTCCCTTTCCCTCCTCCTCCCTTCTGAGTTCTGCAAAGACCTCTGCTTGGCCAACTGTAATTTCATATCCTTAATAACACCATGACAGAAAATTAAAATAATTGCTACTGAAGTTAACAGATCACATAAAATAATGGAGTAGATAACAAGATATAAAAAGACAGGAGAGTACAGGACTGCAGGATGGTCACGATGGCTGACAATTTATAGTGCAACAGACAAACCAGCAAGTTTTAAATAAAGCAAGCACTTGAACCTTCCCCTGTTCCCTGCCAATGAAACATCTGCTTCCCCACAGCCATCCTGAATCTCACCCAGCGTCTCTGGATATTAATTTACTCCGTAACTGTTTACTGTCTGCTTTATTGGGTACACAACATGTAAAAGCATGTTTAATTAATTACTTCTAAGCAACAAGTTGAAAATCAAGTAAAATAAATTCATTCTCAACACTTCAGGATCTATTTAATTGTACATCTGTGCTGATTGCCAATGTCCTTTGAAATTCATGCCTGTAGACTAATTCCTCCCCTTTTTATTGGCCTTGTAGGTTATTTGGAAGAAACCAAAAATAGCCCTGAGACATTCACCTTCTAATCCAATGCACTCAACTCAAAGCTGCCGTTTTTCAAGCCAGCATTTTAAAACCTGAGGGCTTTTGAGAGTCTGGAGCCTCAATGAGCCGACCAGAAAAACTTTCCAGAGCAGACAGAGTTTCCTTTCTTATGAAAATAATTACAGCTCTAGAGCCCTGGCACAGGTTGGCAGGAGCATCACTTAATCCAAACGCATTCGGACAGAATGATTCAGCTCCGGCACAACCCGCTGGCACAACCCTGGGCCATCTGACTGCAGAGATCCCTCCACCTTCCTAACACCCAACCAGCGCTGCCCGCTCTTCCGCTACTAAAAGCACCGCAGGAACTTGCTCATCTACACTTCGAGATATTGGTTTCACTTCAAAAATGCAACAGCACATGGACAGGAAAAACACGGTGTGAAGGATGGGATAAAAGAGAAAGCGTGGCTGGTCATTTACCTTGATCGTTTGGCATTTTATCTGAGGACTCAGCTAGTGGGGCAAGCACAGGGAAGGAAAAACAAGAGAAAGATCACAAGCCTTGAAGGAGCGAGAGACAGAATTTAAAGTTTCACATCGCATAAGCGCCCTGGCCAGAGCTCTCATTTCCAAACACCAGCACTCGTATGGAAAAAGTAGTGACAGAAATTCTACTCCTCACTTTTTCACCTCTCCTTAGAGTCCATTTTTCTCCAGATATCAGGCATTTGTCCTATGCCACCAGTTACCCAGCACCGAGCAGTTGTGTCACACTGATTCCCCTGACACCATCCAGCTACCAACTCCACACACCACCTCGAACCTTAAAGCAACTCAAAACTGCTTTTCTAAAAAGCCCATTTAGGACATGGACCTTTGGCGTTAATAACGAGCTGACCTGTCCCACTGGTAATTTTGAAACAACACGACCAATCCAACAGCGGAGCAACATTTCCACGTGTGTTAACTACATGCAGGAGCCATCCAACACAACATTTCATTCTAGTCTATCTCCACTGTCTTCCTGACTTTTCCGGTTTAAATATAAAATTCACGTTATTGCTATCTTATCCTTACAGAGGCTGCATTCGGGAAATGAGAAGAAAGATCTTTATCCTACCCTTGGGTGTTCGGAACTGAACCGCCTCGGACATGGGGCCCATCCCCTTGGAGTTGCGGGCCTGGATTTTGAAGTAATAGGGGGTATCGAGGGTCAGCTCCTGGATCTGGTGGGTCAGTCTGTTTCCCACCACAGGTTCAATAACCCAGTCGTGTATTTCGGCGTTCACATCCGTGCTGTAGTAAATGATGTATCCTGTCGGAGGCAAAAAGCAGAACAACTTTAGACCTGAAAGAACTGGATAGTGCCAAGATCTCAAAGAATATGTGCTACTGGTATTTGCACAGCTAAAGGATTATGGGTTTTCTGAACGTCTATTTCTACTTTTTCAAAGACTAAGAATACATTCAAATATGATACATCCTTCCCATCTTCAATTTTTAACCTTTCAAGAATATATGTTAAGAGAAAAAAAGCAATTTCAACATCAACGTTATTTTTGAATACGGAGAAATTATCTTTACCCATTCATGGATCACATAATGTCATATAACATAAAGCTCTTATTATTAAAAAATCCTCAAACCATTCATATTTATCAAAAATAATTAACATTAAACCAACATAACATTATCATGCACAGCTAAAGGACATGTTCAGCACTTTTAAAATTATTTTTTCAGTTTATTAACAAAGACAACAATACAAAGAGAACTGAAGTTCTCTTGCACAGCAAAGAAGAAAGCTATGGGAAGTGTTTATGATCTGTTATTAAATATATTGTAGATACAAAGCAATATAAAGTCAAAGCTTTGTATCATTTGTTATATAAGAAGCAGAGCTACTTGTTGAGCTCACACAGCAACATATCTGTAACTTGTCTAAGAAGCAGCACATATACATCTATATATATAGTGACAGTTAAAAGCTCTCTATATAGTATAGTGGCACAGGACTACTGAGTTAATTTATGACCGTACTAATTAGTCAGCAGCTATACTGATGCACAAGCATCTGGACTCCAGACCAGCACAGTTCATATCTCACATCCATCCCACCCCCATGAAAAGGAGGTTAGAGCTGGAAAGACGACTGTTGCACAGCTGTGCTGCAGTTACATCATCGCGTCGTTTGTACGGCATTACTTAATGAGCAATTCCTGCGGCCCCAGGTGGCGCCGGTGGCCGTCCCCAGCAGAGGGCACTCAGCCCCCGCGTCCCTGCAAAAACTAATACATACATTTTCATTCAATGCATGCAAATAAATGTGAGGTTCTCCTTCACAGACATTGCCAGGAGATTTTGTACCTGGAAAATGGAATGCATATGATCATTTCGTGCCAGGCAAGGCTGATCTCTTTGTACATTGTCTTCCCTTGCTTGTGCACGCGCTTGATCTAAGATGAAAGGCTGATCTTTGCAAGAGCGTCTATAACCCGGGGATATTTGTGCTTTAAATTTCACCCGTCTGCACGACCCCCTGACCGCCTGCAACCGTGGCCTTTAACCTACAGTTACGGTAACGGCTCCTGTTTCTCCCGTCAAACCTTTCTTGTACAGAGCAAACATCTTGTTGATAATAAAATAACCCTGGACAGGCTTGATATAGAAGAGCAGCCCAAGAGACAAAGCATGTACCTGTTACAGCCTCTGTCCTACCTGCAGCCTTTCACGGGTCTTTCTTACACATTGCATAAAACTTTATTTCAATTACTCAAGGCTGAGAGTCTCCAGCATTCTGCCCTTTCAAGGGATCTAATTAGTTCTAGTCTCCTGTCTAGAACCTGGGCTAGACTCCCGCCTAATCAGACGCCAGCTGGTTTCAAAGGTTTCATTCTGCACCATGGTTAATTCTGAAAATAAAAGCAAACTAACTCATACACTGCAAACTATGTGTCAATACAACCTGATTTAAAAGCTTAAAGCTTGGGGTAAAAAGGAAAACTGAAGCGAAAGCCTTGAGGAAGGAGAATCCAAACAGAAATTACTGAAACACTAATTATTAGTTTCTGTAAAATGATCTGTCTGCCATGAAAATGATGCAGTTTCACAGGCGAATAACAGTTTACTCTTAGTACTTATGCCAGGGGACTAATAAACTGATTTTAAGTCTGTTCTGTGCCCACAAAATGACACGAAGATGACAAAGAGCTCTGGAATGGAGTCTTCCAAATGAAATACGGATGGGCCAGATGCATTACAGCTGTATTTCTGGAGGCACCTACTACAACAGCACAAGCTGATGAAGGCAAAGGTTATAGAGCTGTTTCAACTTTCAATTATATTTCTGGTTAGGCTCCAATTTCACACTGCAGTTGGTTTATATCTTAATATATTTTTACTAGGTACAAAAGTAAATAATTAATCTGAGCTACTAAAAAGATTGACAAAGAAGATCTAAACCTCTTGGCTAGCTCTGGGCTAAATGAAACCCGGAACATGTTCCCATAGTTATGCAGGTTAGATTCTGCCGTTAACCGCGTGTCTTATATCTGCAATATCGCTCACGCAAACCGCACCTGTGATTTTGCCGTTGGCTTCGGACGGAGGCTGCCAGTTCACAATGATGGTGCGGGGCTTCCCCTCCTTGCTCACCACCGTCACGTCTTTGGGAGGAGAAGTCGGCACTGCAAACGGAAAACCAAAGCAGGCTGTGAGAAGCGGGCTGCCCCCTTCACCAGATAAGCACCTTCCCTTCTGTTTCACCATTGAAAAAACCACAATAATAATGACGCTGAATGTTCAGTCTTGGAACACATCCACCATCCCAGTGCAGCGCTCCTACTGGTTTACTCCAGCTGGCAAATGCCATTGTGGTGCACGGCATCTCTGTAAGGAGGTCCCTGCTTCTAACTTTGTCTGGTCATGGTAAAAATTACATGAGCTGATGAAATAAACACATTCTGTATGTACAGATATACAGAATATCTCCGTATCTGCAAGTTAATGGCGGGACCTAGAAATGCCAATGTGAGCGAGGTAAATCCACCAGAGGTGGCGAATCGTAATCCGCAATTGCTGATTTAATTTAGTGAAGAATTATTTGTGATTGGCGAGGAAATCTGCACCCCCACAGCACTGGAAATCCAGAAATCTTTGCTGAACACCATTCAACCTTTTTCCCCGGTTGGCAGAGCGAGAGTGAGAGAAGGAAAGGGGAGCGCTGCTTCCCCATCAGCCTCCTGCCCAAATGCAGGAAACTGCTCCAGAGAAAACCTGAAATCGGAGACTTTCTGGCTGTGAGCTCCGCTCTCCAGCTGGGGCTCAGATTAATGGTTTCCAGCGTCTCCAAAGGTGCATTAACCAGCCACGCTTTGCAAGGCCCCACGATGAAAAACCCGAGACTTCTAATGAGGCACCTTTTAGCAAAGTAAATCCGCCTTGGATATTGAATACTATAATAGTAACATTTAGTGCTTACACGGTGCTTTCTGCATTTAAAGAGCTTTCTGTGCATTACCTATGAGGAATTAATCTGTCCGTCCGCTGAGATGGCTCCTCATTATCCCTGCGCAGAGTAACAGGAACAGAGGAAACCAGGGAGAGCAAAAGCTCAAGAGTTCCTGTAACTATTATCCCAAATACTTAAAAACCTGCTCAACAGAAATGGACAGACGTGAAGCACCAATCAAGGCCCTGTAGGGAGCTTCAGAGAAAATAAATACATAGAAACTCTTGGGCATTAGCCGAGGAGCAAGTCCTGTACAACGCTGCTGCTCACCAGTATTCAAAAATAATGAGTCACACGCTCAGGAATTTGGCGAGTAATATAAATCACAAGATCTGTTAGGAGAAAATACACTTAGCCTTTTTTTTTAGTTCCCAAGATTTAAGTCATATTTGCAAATACTCTTTATAACCAGCCCAACTAGAAATGTAGCTTCTATTGAAATGAAATGAGACCTCCTGCATCTCGCCCTCGCTCCTGTGCTTTTTGAGCTTCAAATTCTCTTTTACGAACTCTATTTGTGCGACCTCTGCAATCTCTCATCTTAGTGTAGAGGTACGGACAAGAATTGTACGTCTGTCAGCCAAAATACCAAATACAGTGCTGTGCTGTGGGAAGGGCATTGTATAATATCTGGGATGGGAAAGCATCGGTCCAGACTGGTGGATTCCCAACGAAAACTAAAGCAACTGAAGCTCACAAAAGGTTTCTGAGATTCAGAACAAATTACAAGCGTTCTGATTTTATCCTGGTTTTCCTTTTTATCATTTCTTGGTTTAGAATGTTTGGATGAACTCACCAACGCTTGCTACTTTTGCTGTATTTTACTTGAGGCTGAGTGCCGCAGGTCGCGTGGATGGGCTCTTTTTGTATTTACACTTCCAATACTCACAAACACGAGCACAAGCAGCAGTGCATTTAACTGCACAAACACCATTTCCCACTGCAGGATCGGAGGGCCCGAGTTCCTGCCGGTACCTACAACCCCTTTTCTTTCCTGTACCTGGACAGTGCGGCAAGAGCAGTTCCTGCTGAAGAACAAGAACTCAGGTCTAACTGGGATGGCTTCATTTCTACTGGGATGTTTTAAAACTTCATTTGCCTCGTGCACTTCCCAAGTCTGTAGTAATTATCATTGTAACTACAGCAAATTGAAATTCTTCTTTGCTGAAGTATTTTCTTTGTATTTGCGATTAACATGCTTCTTTATTATCTCCTGTCTGTGAACTGTGGTACATTATTCATTACTCCTCCGTAATTTGATGTAAATTCTTTTGCATGCAATCATCCCTGTGAATTTTGAAGTACGTTGTTTTTTAATCAGAATTTCTGACTAAACCATAAAGAAGAAAAGCCCCCAGCAATTATTCATCAGCATAATTTCAATACATGTTTTCCCTCCTCCAGAATTCTGGCAGACTCGACTTCATTCGTCTCGTCGGCCCTTGCGGAGCACGTACCATATTCAAACGTCGTTCCATGCGCCGTCATGCTCCAGGTGCTCGATCTCCGACCTTTGGTCACCATTACGGAGAATTCGTACAAGGTGTTTGGCTTTAACCCGGTCACTAAGTAGCTCAAAGTGGTGGCGTTTGCAGTCTGGAAGAAAAGCAACATGTCAGGAACTTCTGGACCGAAACCATCCATCCCCAGCTCCCACCAGCCTCGTCTCAGGTGTTTCAAACACTGCAGCATCACGGGCATTAATTCCGTACGGGTTTTGCTCTGTCATGCAAATACATTAATCAAGTGTTAATGTGCAGTTGTTTTATCCTAAACTAGAAATTCTTTCTGTAATCAGCAAGAGCATTTAATAGCAGTCAATTATACATTTCAAAAAGAAAGAGAGCACTACAAGGTGCAGAGCACACTTGTTATGTGGCAGGGTAAATCACTGTCTGCTTGGGGGGGTTAATTTACAGCATTTCATTAACTCCTCTGGCTGGGGAAAACAATGAAGCCCAGCTAACAATAACTGGCCTTCTCCAAATATCTGCCTTTCACGCTCCTGTTATAATTTTCTGTAAATATTTAACATACTTTAAAAAATCAACTGAAAGTACAGGTGCTGAGAGAGCTGAAGATAGTGAAGGTTTATTAACAGGTCCATATTTTGCAGCAAAAACTGGTTGTCTAGGATCACGCACTGAAACTACACATGGTTTATAGTGCGATTTGTAACAGCCGTTCGGGTAGAATTCTTGACCTTTGGGTTAAAATATCCGATAGTTGTTAGACATGAATTAGACATAAAGTATTTGAGACCTATGGGAAAAAAACCCCAACCAAACAACAAATATTCGTACGTTCCTTACCTTGACCTACAGTAATGCAAACACAGAATTAAAGAGCTGGTTGTTTCAGTATTTGGCAGGGCATGTAACAATCGCATACAACTGCTGCCTTCAGAAAACAGCTGTTGGCAGCCAATTCTTCTTCAAGGCAAGCATGGGTCTATAAATGCATGTTCCATGCACAGTCGATGAATAATACCGGCCAAATTCTGCACCCCTTTATTTCCCTAATATCAATAGCAGGTGTTTTGTTCCAGCAGGTGACATTCGGGAAGCCGTCAGCCAAGCGAGATTTGGATTTGTACAGAGTATTTTGCTTGTTCACAGGTGTCTTTTGCCAGGTAGACATGGCAGGGAATCCTCCTTTGTATTTTTCATCTATGCCTTGGAAACTTGGTATTTTGTTTCCCTGCGCATCATATTGAATGTAAATGACACATGAAAGGCTAAACTTTGACTTCTCCGCTTTGCTTTTTAACACTACTTACTGTTTTTTGAGATCACAACATGTCCCCTGATACTAAACCCCGCTCACCCGCTAGAAATAAACTTCATAAATATTACCCTGTCAAATTTGTTTTCCTTTTATACTCTCCTAAAAGATCCAGGGTAAGATTGAAGAGTTTAGGCTGCGATAAATCACAGGTAGCGAGCAGGACGACTCTGCTCCGCCAACAACGGCTCTTTGTTCTTGTCCAACAGGATTCATGATTAAACCAAGACAGAGAAGCGGGCTGTGAGTTCTTCAGACATCACGGGTCAAAAACGATTAGAGCAAATGTTCTCAAACTTAAGTCCTTTTGGGCAAATGCTTTTTATGATGAGTAATTTTGAACTATATTCCACCATTACGTATTATTTTTGGTCCACAATAAAACTCCTTGACCACTGGCACCAACAGCAATGGGAGTATTTCATTTACCACCATTTTTTGGAAAGCATTTAACTAATGTAACTGCAGTATTATATAAATCACTCCCGAGACGGCCTCTGCACATGACTCAGGAATGTGGGTTCATAAATAACTCGCCTTCAGAGGAAGAACACGGCTTTTCATTTCAATTAAAAAGAAAAAATCTGGTTTGTAATAAGATTGCTCGGCAAGAGCATAAAGGGAGCTCCAATTTAACAACCATTTCCTTTGAGCCTCATTTCAAATGTGAAATTTGCAGTCAGCAGTTTTGGGGCCTCCAGATAACTCTGAAAACTGAATAAAATCCAACCATCTGACTATAAGAATCCAAACCAATAAACCGAGCCCTGAATCTCCACATCAAAACGGAAGATGGAAATCAAGGCAGGCAGGGATATCACAAAGTTATCGTCAGCTATTGTGCACCCACTCGGTCCCAAAGGAAAGGTTCGTTATCAACTTTGCATGACCAGAAAAGGTTGTAAAACAAAAGTTGAAACCGGCAGGGTAAATATTTTCCCTGCGTGACTCACCCCACAAATTCAGAGGCCTCTGCTCGCTGGAGCGAAGCCATTAGTAACACAAACCTTGTTAATTAGTAACGCAAACCTTATTAATGCGTTCTGGCTCCTCGGAAGGCAGGCCCGTGCATATCTGTCAGACACGGCCAACGCGTCAGGGTCAAGCAGAAGGGCCACTGCCGTGTCTGTGGTTCCACAGCAGAAGGTACCCTGTTTCCCCAAAAATAAGACCTACCCTGAAAATAAGCCCTAGCATGTTTTTTCAGGATGCATTACTCCAAAAATAAGCCCTAGTTACAAATTAATAAAAAAAGTCAATTTAAATAGTGTCCAGGCAACTATACATGTAAAAAAGTAAGCATCTTTTGGAGCAAAAATTAATATAAGACCGTGTCTTACTTTTGGGGAAAGAAGGTAATTCTGAAGTGTTGGCCGTCCTTCCCGGAGCTGCTCACACACAACTCCCCGTCTCAGTCTCCTTCACACAGATACGCAAAACCAACCACTAAACTAAATCAAGAAGCGGCTTTGAAGGGATGACTTAACTGAGCGGGACTGATGTGAGCTCAGTCCGGGCAACTCAAATAAACGAGGGCACACTCTATACCCTTTTCTAGGTGCTTGTCTTTACTCTCAGCTTCCACTTAAGCCTGACTTAGACGTTAAATTTCGCACTGAAAAAAACGCAGCTGCGTTAGCGGTGTCGAAACTCCGGTACCTTGTACTTGGTATTAGCGGGAATATTGGTTTTCCAGCGCACGGTGTAGTAGCGAGCATCCGTGATCTTCTGGTTCTTGGGCAGGGAGTTGTCTGCCCAAGTGATGCGGATGGTGTCGTGGCTCAGGATGTAAGCCTGAACTCCCACCGGCGGCATCATGGGCGACGGATCTGGCACTGGAGTGTATGGAGCATTAATAACAAACAAATCAACCTCGGAAGTGTCTAGGGAATCGATGGGCAAAAAGTCGTGTATTATAATTAAAAGAGGGAGAAGGTGGCATTTTAATGTGAACAAAAAAGAAAACAAAAAAGGGGGAATGCAGGGTAGTACAATGAAATGAGAGGTGAGAAATGGAGAAAAAGAGAGAAAAGCCAGAGTTAATAGGTGACATAGGACTGGCTAATAAAATTATTCTTGCATCGTGTTCCCTTCTTAAGACAGTAAGACAACATACATATGCTGATATATACACATATATATATACCAAATTGTGTTTGTGTTCAGCACATTCAACCAACCCCAAGCATCCAGTAATTTTAACTTTGACTTTATTTCCCTCAGTGTCCCCGATTCCTCTTCCAGAAAACAGGGAGGGGGAAAAAGAGCTGGACTTGTCTGGATAGGTAAATAACACTTCGGCAAAGTTACAGGGAACTCCCACCACCTTTTAAAAAGCGTTCATGGCTCAAGTTCCAAGCACCATACAAATTGCCAAGAACTGAAGAAAATGCAATTCCAATGTCCTCTATAAAAGCTGTAAGAACTCCTGCTCTTTAGGAGACGGAACCAAACAGCACTGTTAACATCTACACAAAATACCTAACAGTCAGGGAGCACGGTGAGCCATAGCATTGCAACAGCCCACTTGCGAGCAAATGTCTCTGCTTAAAATCTTCTATTAATGTATTACAAGATGAAAAAAAAAGTCAAGAACTTGTTTAGCATAAGTGACTGCAGATTGAGACTTAGAAAAAGAAAACACAGACATTGTATTCAAAATCTCAGAGTAAAAGACCAAAAACCCCCTATGCTTGTCTGTTAAAAACCAACCAACCAACCAACAAATAGGGGCAATGCCTTTAGAACTGCACCCACACAATCTGTGCTACCGTAACGGTAACTTTTTGAGTGAGCTGAAAGGTAAGTGGTGTAATTTAAAAAATGAAACCAGTTTTTGGTGGTTAATAAGGGGATGAAACACGTGACCCTGAAGCAGTGAGGCCAATCGGTTAAAATAAAAACCAAGCCAACAGTTGAGTGTCGTCACATCCCAACTTCGGGCTGTGCGGGAGGGAAGCGCCGCCGCGGGCGTTACCTGAGTGGGGCCTGGTCACCGCGCTCTCGTACAGGGGGATCCCCTCCCCCACGTTGTTAAACGCCTTCAGAGTTATCACGTAGTGGGAGCTGGGGTCTGAAAGAGAAAAATTCAATAGATTTTTAGCACAAACCGTTTGTGAATCCTATTTTCTGCTTCTCCGTTTTCTCTTTGTTCGGTATTTTATTTTTAAGTGAAATACATGAACTAACTAGCCTAACATTAGTGTTTGATAACTCTCATAGAGCGGAAGCGCACGCTGACAGCAAATCTATCTCAAGTACAGTAAAAAAACAGCAGCAAGGAGAAACGTTTTAAAATCAACATTTTAAGTTGCTCTGCTATAGCATTATCAAGCCTCCAACTTTATGAAACTTCTCAATAGTTTGCAATACTAGCATTTATTTTGCTCTCAGGATGTTTTACCCACCACAGAGACTTCTGTGATTCTATATTTTTCTTTTCAAGTAGATGCCGCTGTACCTTGGTGATATTTTAGTTGCTTTTGTGGGAAGTTCTGGAGAATAAGGGAATGCTGCTCAGCAGGGGAGTTTTTGTCATAAGGGAAAGCATCACATCAAAATGCGCTCTGCTGCAAACCTGGTGAATTTAGGATTCTGGGTTTGGATTGTTGTTTTTAATTTAAATGTTTATTCCTCTGCCTCATTCTCTACCAGTAGAAAACTGAGTTTATTTGA
Source organism: Streptopelia decaocto (assembly GCF_964273445.1). Classification (NCBI taxonomy): domain Eukaryota; kingdom Metazoa; phylum Chordata; class Aves; order Columbiformes; family Columbidae; genus Streptopelia; species Streptopelia decaocto. Next base: position 20,028,405 of record NC_138664.1, read on the forward strand.
AATATGTAATATCTGAATAAGGAAAGAAGACCCACGCTTGGGATTTTACTCATTTGGAGCGGCTCACCCAGGTTCTCGATGGTGTAGTATCTCTGCTTGTAATCCACCTTGATGGTCTGTGCGTGCGGGCTGCCGATGCCGTAGCCGATGGCGTAGCCCCGCACCACGATGTTCTGGTTCTCCGGCGGGGTCCAGCTCACCACGATGCTGGTGACCAGCGGCCGGACGTGCAGGGAGCTCGGCACTTCCGGAACACGAGTCTCTGCTCGGGAAAAATGAGGCTTTTATAGCATTTGTCTTAAATAAAGGGGATGATGTGAAGAGCTGCGAGGGCAAACGCAGCATTGCGGCTTTGAAATGAGTGCGCTGCAAAGCTTTAGGATACGAGAGAGAGCAAAAAACTCTAATAAGGAGAAGAAATTAACACATTTTCACACACTGATAGATTTTAATAGATCCTCATTAGAAGAGAGGACAGTCGTACTGAAGAAAAGTATCAGACCTGCTTCAAGGCCGAGTTTTTTGATGTTTGTGCATTTCTCTCTAATTCTTCAAAACACGCGTTGAATTTATCACGTCCCGCTCTCCACAAAGCGATCTACTTTTAGTTCCACTTACTTGTGGGCATTAGAATATTGAAAACACACTGATGATGAAGGAGAGGCTCCTGAGCTCGCTGTAGGATTAAAAAGAGCATTCCAAAGCTCTACGCATGGTCAGTAAAACTCAGGGGGTTTTGCTGCAAAGGTTGGTTGTGATTTGTCCTACACTTGTCGCTGTTTAAATCCTGGAGTCTCTTGCAGATAATTCCCCAAATGTCGAGGAGCTGACACATCCACAGCACACGCCCGAGGAATGCTCAGAGTCCACACCTCGCGCTCAGATCCTCCCACACAAGCAGCACAAATCTACTGATGACCCAGGGACGGAACGTGGATCCTTCACCACAGCAGGGTTTCCAAAATACGTCACTGAAATCCCCTCTGATTTTTACTGAAAGGATTTTTCTCCAACGTTGATTACAACTTAAAGAGTGATTTAAAAGCAAATCGTACCTACAAATGTCCACACCTTTGTTTTACCTTCTCAAAAATGAAATAAGCACATTCTCAGGTCGCTGGGCCTGCTGTGTGGTGACAGAGCGTAAATAATTCTGTGCTGAGTTTCTCACTCCAAAACAAGATTCTGCTTCCTGCGGGGATTTCACTTTAATGAAACAAGCTTCAGCTCGGTCAAAACATTCAATAAAGCACCACAAAAGGATTATTTGCATCGTAATAGGCCATCGGCCTGCAAGCCCAGGGAGTTTATGGTCTCCAGGTGACACAGCTGATCAATTAAAGTTCACAACTATTAAATACAGAAAAGCGACAGAATTGTGATATAAGAGATGGCATGTTTAACTGCACAGAAGTTCGTGCACTGGGGAGAACCTTGGTACGAACCTACGAACACTACGGACACTAAACTGCAGCACTCTGGCTCCCCTTTACATTGACAATGCTAAAAAAAACAGCCATGGAATATAAAGGAATTATGCCTTACGTGTCTATTGAACCTGAGAAATAAAGATTAACTGTAAATACATTTGCACGGTATTAAAATTATGCACACGAGCTTACTAAGGAAAGTAAAGCAACATGCGTCTTTCCTTCCAGTATGCACATACGCAAATATCTCATACGTGTATATAGAATGGTATGAATACCATGTTACATTGTCTTAACGGCGAATTTTTATTGCTTTATTAATAGTAAGGCATTTGCATAAAGAAATTTAGATTTCCTAGAGGACTGCAAATTTAAATAACTACAAACCTGAACTCTACTAGTAACATTGGGGTGCGCACTGCTCCTGATTAAGCGAGTGAAGCAAAAAGAGGACAAAATATTAAGTTGAGCATCATGTTTGCCTAAGACACCAATTGAAGCTCTTTCATTAAAACGGCACTTTCCTTCCATTTTCATCGCTCTTTGGCGGATTCTGGGACACACTCCCAAATCTTCTCCTTTTAAATCTGCAAGGATCAGGTGCCCCCTTGCAAATCATTCTAGTGTGATGAATACCAAACATCTGGATCACCTATCACAGGTCACAATTATTCACAGGACATTTTCTGCTTTGCTTGTTAACCTCTGCATTGGGAAAACAAGATGTTACCAAGGCTCTGGATATCACGTATGAATCTGCGGCTTTGGTGGAAAACACTTAATTTCTGATGGAAGATACGGTCTATACTAGTCTACCAGTACCGACAATAGAATCAATCTCCCTCTTCTCCTGTGGCAAATTACCAGTTACTGTGGGTTCAATGTTCTCTTTAGAAAAAAAGTCCAAGAAATTTAAGCAAACAAACAAAAAAAGGCAGGAAAAATATTTTAAGGACACATGAGAGCAATGAAACACAATGGTAAGATTGCAAAGGTCTGTGGGTGACAAGTAAATAATTCTGCTGGTTCTCTCCTACTGTGGCATCTCTCTCATATTTGACGAAGATAAAAATCGAGCCATTGTTATTATATGTCTTACGTTATTATTTAAATATTGTATCACTGACATTGTCCTTCATAACTGGATGTTCCTTAGCAGAGAAAAACATAGTGCCAGCACATACTGCTAGGAAGAGTAGAAGCGGGGTTGAATTTCAAGCCATTTAATTGTGTTAGTAAGAATTTTAGGTGAAAATAAAAATTAATCTCACTTAATAGAAAATAAAGCACATTGTATCATTAGAAGGCAGCAAAACAATGGAACGAAATCAGATTTAACAAAGGCAATCAAACATTCCTGTGCCCTGTCCACGAGTTGTGATGGTTTTGATACCACAACGACGGTCACATTTATGATCTTACCGTCCAGGTCACTCTCAAAGGTTTCTGCCGACACCCAGTCGGTGGCTGGGCCGGTCCCGTTGACGGTCAGCGCAGCGACGCGGAAGCTGTACTCTGTGCCTCGCTCAAGGCCTGCGACACAAACAGCACCAGACACCAAAGCGGGAATGTCAGCTGGGTTATGGGGTGTGAGAGCTTATAATCGACAGTCAAAGCAGTATGAAAATGCACTCAAAATCTGATATGCGGAATTTCTTAAACGGGCACTGCTGCTGGCTAAAATGTACTGTGGTTATAGGCACACATCAGCTACTGGGAGAAAACAAACTCACTGAGACACAGCTGGAGTTTCTGAGAACAAATCAAACATCTCCACAGAATCACAGAGTGTCAGGGATCAGAAGGGACCTGGGAAGCTCATCCAGTGCAATCCCCCCATGGAGCAGGAACACCCAGATGAGGTTACACAGGAAGGTGTCCAGGCGGGTTGCAATGTCTGCACAGAAGGAGACTCCACAGCCCCCCTGGGCAGCCTGGGCCAGGCTCTGCCACCCTCACCCCCAACAAGTTGCTTCTTATAGATAAGTGGAACCTCCTGCATTTGTTTGAACCCATTACCCCTTGTCCTGTCACTGGTTGTCACCAGAAGAGCCTGGCTCCATCCTCCTGACACTCCCCCTTTCCATCTTGATCCCCAGGAATGAGTCCCCCCTCAGTGTCCTCTTGTCCAGCTCCAGAGCCCCAGCTCCCTCAGCCTTTCCTCACACGGGAGATGCTCCACTCCCTGCAGCATCTTGGTGGCTGCACTGGACTCTCTCCAGCAGTTCCCTGTCCTGCTGGAACTGAGGGGCCACAACTGGACACAATATTCCAGGTGTGGTCTCCCCAGGGCAGAGCAGAGGGGCAGGAGAACCTCTCTGACCTACTGACCACCCCCTTCTAACCCACCCCAGGTACCATTGGCCTTCCTTGTTAAAAAGTGCATCTTCGTTTTCTAAAGCTGCACAATTTCTCCTCTTTCGACCAACTGTTCATTTACACAGGTTTAAAAAATGAATAATATGTGGTCTTGCTCCTGTTCTCATGTACTGTTTTTGCTATACAAAATTCTAGTGACGAGATATAATTTATACTGAGTAATGTACAGGGTTGGATTTTTTAAGTGTACAAAATAAAGAGGGGCTATATTATGTCCATGCCAGAAAGAAGAAGAAAGGTTGGTGTTAGTGGAACTAAATGGGATGATTTGTTTGTGCAGATGCTGGCGGTTAGAAGTTCACAGGACTCTGAGTTGGGCTTGTCGGTGAGCACCGACAAACAGAGCACACCTACATTGTATGATTCTATACATTATATCCTACATGCAAAGCGGCGACTCTGCCCAACAGCAGCCAGGCTGCAGTTCTCCTAATCCTCCTCTGGACTTTCAGCTCAATCCTGAGCTCACTGTGTGTGCCCATCTCCCTGCAACCCCTGCACACTTTATAAAGGTTTTGAAAGGTCTTGTCCAGTCCCCTTATAGCAGATCAATGACAAAATCAGGGCTAGAAAACAGGTCATGAGAGTTCGGTTACCACCAGCCAGCCCACGCTACACCTCGTAACCTACAATCACTAATTTTAAGTGTTTTCATTTTTTCTCCCAAGGCAAGAACCCACGTCTCTGAGCCTCAGCCCCATAAAAGCATCTAACCCCCGTTTTTGCTAACGAATGTGTGCAAATCCCAGCTCACCTTCAATGAGCTGGAAGAGCTGGGTGCCCCCGATGCTCTCGGTGACGTCGCTCTTGCGGGACACCTTCCGGTAGCGGATCTTGTAGCCGGTGATGTGCCCGCTGTGCGTCCCCGCGGGGGGCGGCTGCCAGTGCAGCATGATGCTCTGCGGAGGGAGAGCGTGTTACCAACCGCTCCAGGGCTGCTGCTTCACGAAACGCGAGACAAACCCGGGCATTTTCATAGAGGAAAACATACGCTGTCTGTACAAAGTACAATTGCTGTGCCCGAGCAGCAGCCCAGGTCATACCTGTGCCTACAGAAGGGCACATCAAAGCTCTTCAATCCTATGAGACCTTCGGATTCCCATGTCACAAATGGCCCCTTGGGTTTCCCTCTCATTTTCTTCAGGTTACCTTAAGATACGGTTTATTTGAGGACCTATCTATACAAACTGGTGTTGCCTCTACAAGGTACAAATGACCTGAACCGTAGCTTATGTGCAGGAAGTTATTCCTTTTTAATCATACTGGCAGCAGAAAAAGGTATTTGGAAAAGAGTTTAGAAAAGGCTTTTTCAAAAATCTCCCATCATAACCAGTAAAGTCATAATGACTAAGTATATAATTTTCTCTTGTAACGTGCCCAGGACACTATAAATACAGGTGTGTATGCACACACACCATAAACAGTAATTAATCACCAGGAATGCATTCAAGCTCTGGAGCTTCAGGCTGCTGAGCCTGATTAAGCCCCTTTCATAATCAGCCTCCATGCTCTGGTACATCGTCACTGTCTTCACCGCGTTGTGACACACGATCCACAACGGCGCTGGAGCTTCTAATGCTCCAAACCCCGCGCCAGACACCGTCCTGTCGGGACACTCATGCACAAGGAGCTGAAAAGCAGCACGGTGGAAAAGAAACCCAAAGCAGCCCTGAACTGTGGTTGTTCTGAGATCCACCAACCTCTTCTGTTCCTGCTACCAAGGGGGAGTTCTTACCTTGGAATTCCGCACCTCCAGCGTCAGGTTCTGCGGCGGAGCGCTGGGGACTAGAAATATTAAAGGAATTACAACTCCAGAATTGCCATACACTGTATGAAATACTGCATTTCCACACACAACCACTCTCTGCCGTCATTCACTATGAAAGCACAAACCATTCTGGTTGGAGACACTCTGGAAAGTAAGTACAAGATGCTACCAGAGGTACTTCATGCCATACAGTATGAGCTGAAGAGGTTTACGGATTTTCAACACAAAGAACAAACTCACTTTTAATTCAGCTCTTTACTTATCACAGGTATCTGAATTAAACACACCCTCTATTTAAACATATTTCCCACAAACTCTTAAGAAAAAAAGATCACATTCAATTCTTTTCAAAATCAAATCTTTATTTTACACGCTGGATTCTGGGAACCCAGATGTAAAATTCTAGCTGTGGGTTTGATCAGCGTCATTCTCCGTGACACGAAAACCTCCGAGTCAACACATCCCTGTGTTACTGAAGAGCATCGCAAAGACAGTTTCTGCCTTTCACCCTCCACTCTTTGCTGGGTCTTTACTACTTTTGTGCTGTTTGTTGTGTGTGTACCTTCAGAACAACCTAAAAATAACTCACAGGTTTCACAGGGAATGATTAATAATTAATGCATATATTGCAAGCTTGGAAAGGGCAAAACAATCAGAAGAAATCCCTATGAGCATCGCATAAACCTTGGTTCAAATTTTAACACCTGAAGAGCTAATCCTAGACAAACCACTGTAACATGCTCAGATTAGGAGCGAGCAGCTCCATAAAAATGCAGCAGCTTGTTAAACAGAAGCTAGAAGAAGCTCAGAATGAAAACCCTGTAGGGAACATGGAACTGGGTTACAGGCCCCACAACAGGAAAACACAAGAAGAAAATGTGCATCTCTCATCCAGAAAGATTTGAGAGACTGAAGGGGAGAAGAGCATGTTTAAAGGTTTTAAACCGGTTAGAAGAAAGACAACAGAAAGCTGTAGATAATAAAATTCACTGGGTTAAACTACAAAAGTTGGGCCAAAATAAATTTAATGAAAACTTGAAAATGACATTACAACTAATCCTAAATTCTTCTTAAATCAGGAGCTGGAAGCTCTTCAGAGAAATTGTAGAGAAGTAAGGCCATACAAGCAACCTCTTTGCCTTTATACTGAGTGGAAGTGATAACAGGGGTTTCTATGCCGCCCTTCACAAGGAACTTACAGGATCTCTCAAACTGAAATGCCAATAGAAAGGCTGATGGAAGCGCCAGACACAACGAACAGGGTTAGATGTTATTCAGCCAGGATTTCTCCAGCAACTTGGGAACAGAACCAGCTGCACGACTCACAGCGGGCTGGAACCTCCCACAGGTTATTTCTGTGCAAGGAGATGGGAAATTCAATGCCAGTATTGAAAAATGTTAAGTTTGAAGTCCAGAAGTCAGTTGGAAACTGGTATTAGGCAAATAAACTATAATAAAGTATGCAACTCATAGATACGTGGAGGAATAATACATATTTTTCACTTTTTAAAGGCAAATCCTGCGTCGTAAACCTGCTGGAGAGCTCTGAAGAAATGAAGCGATAAGGGGAAGCCCTTGCCTGAGAAAAGAAGTGGTTGAAAGAGAGGAAAGAGAAGGTGGGAAGGAAGGTGGTGGGAGATGAACAAGGTGACAAATGTCAGTACAGATGAGATCTGAAGAGCTGCAGAAACACCTCGGGATATTTTGCGCCTGGATGTTCAAGTGACAGAGAAATTCACGGGAGATAAAGTTACACGCATGGGAAAAATGATCCTGTCTCTATATGCAAAATGATGGCTCTGAGCTCACCACTTCCACCCCAAAAATGTTGCCTCTGTGCCCAGAATGAGCCAAAAAAGTTGGTCAGATGCTACTAATTACACACTTGCATCTTGGATGCAATTTTGGTCCCCTCTACCTGCATGCAGGAGAAAAGAAACCGCAAACAAAGTTCAGAAAAGGGCACTGGAGGTTGGAACAGGAACAGCCAAGTATTCCTGTGACTTCTGAGTCTGGAAAAGGGATGAAAGAGGAAGAATACAGCAAAGTGCAACAAACATCTACCAAATGAGGAGTGGGGCAGAGGGCTGGTGCACACTCAGCGTTCACTGAGTATTCACAGTACAGCGGTGGGGAACAAACGACACCAACCTACGGCAGGTTCTGAGCAGACACCACCAGGTGATTTTTCACAGAAAACTGATGTGCAGAACCTTTGTCCACTTGATGTTGTGGATGAGAAAAGCTGACATGGGTTAAAGATGATGCTGACAGGGTTTCGTGGGTGAGAAACTGCATTAGCAAATACAGAGAAGCCACGACACAGTCAAGAAGTGCCAGAGGAACAAACTTCTGGACACAGAATCTGGGACAATGCTCCTCTGTGCTGCTTGTGGACACTGCTGGAGAGAGGATTCCAGGCTCTGGTCTGGCTGTTCTTATATATAAACCAACTTCTCAAGAAAAAAATAAAAATTAATTCTCATCATTCTACAGTTGTTCATACATCTATATTTGCTCACATCGCCTCTTTATTTGCCTTATAGTTACCACGTTGTGATTTCATTGTTATATGCAATTGATTTAATAGTATGTGTGCTGGAGTCCAGAGATGACCATATGACCACAATTAAAATAAAAACACTCCAAGTCTGCTCATACGTAAAAATATTACAGAATCTAAAAAATAATTTCTAGTTGTTGCCTTCAATATAATTGTGTTTCTGTCCACTCTTAATAGTTTGTAGACTCAATAACCCATGAAATAAACGACTGATGGCAAAATGAAGGACACCGTTGTTTCCTAATCAGAATCAGGTACAGTAATTTTCCTTCCCCTCATCTGGAAAGCCCCGGGGGAACTTTCAGCACACGTGGCCATACACAACAGCGACATTATTAATAAAACAGGGCACACAAAACCCATAGAAGTCTTTCTGGTTAAAAATTCGCTTAAAGGAAATTACTGCATAATTCTTGCAAAAAAAACCCCAACAAATTGGAATAAAGCAGCTTACCATCCGACAGCGTTCGTACAACAACATCTTGAGTTGAGACTCCGGGCCCGTGCTTGTTGTAAGCGACCACTCGGAAACTATATTCCGTGAACTTCTTTAAGCCGTTGATGGTGTAGGAGAGTCCGCCCACATCAACGTCCTGCGCACAAACACACGCACGTGCAAGTCAAGGTCAGAGTTAAGTGAGCTTAAAATAGTGGGAGGCAGAAGTAGGAAAGGTAATTTTATCTGAGGAATACAACATTCCTGTTTAAAAACTGCTGTCAACAAGTACTGTAAATGCTAACAGAAATATTCTTCCCTTAGCTTTTTTTAAAGCTGGAGTCATATTCCTATGCCATCGGATAGGACTAATGGCTGGGGTTTATCCTTTCAAAGCCATGATTATTCTTAAGCACCAACCTATACTTGCACGGACCATACTGCATCCTTCCAGTCGGACCATAAGAACATTTAATCGATTACACACTCACCACTATCAAAATATCAATCAAAGAACTCAAGAAGCAAGAGCAGTTCAGATTGAGGATGATGCTGAAATCAGTAATTCGCCTGCTTTACTAAACTAAAACTGGCCAGTGTATAAAATCTGTGCAAGCATTGTGATGCTACCCAAAGCAGAACCGTTAAAGGATGATACAGCCATTATTTGAGTGATACAATGAACACACCCAAATGTTTCTTGATGCTGACAAATAACTAAATAAGCCACCACATAAAATGTTGCTTTAATTCCAAGACCTATACATTTCATGATGGATTTTTGATTTTCAGTATTTCTGTATTTCAGGCTAAACGACTCAGTCTATCAGAAAAAATGAGCACTTCACAAGGTGTTTCTGGAAATATAAGGTAAACACATAATGAAAGAAAACCGGCTGCCCCTGGCGTCGTTTCTCATGCAGGAAGAGGAGGTTCCGTACCTGTTCCGTGTCCTGTCCCTTCTCCATGTAGTAGAGCTTGTAGTTCTGGATCTCCCCGTTCCCGGACAGCGGCGTCTCCCAGCTGACGGTGACCGAGGTGGGGGAGCCCGCGTACGCGCGGATGTTGGGGGCCGGACCGGGGAGCTGAACTGAAATGGAAGCACGACACACTGCTAGAACATCATTATTTTAGTAACAACTTCACTATTAGCCGACTCCACTTAAAAGATGGTTGTTTTCCCACATACCACCATTTGGCTGGATTCATTAGTGGGGGTGTAAAGGTGGGACCAAGCTTCCAAAGGAGATCCTGCTCAGATTCATTTTGTCCTGAATGATACTAACAAATCATACATTCTGCATTTTCTTCAAGTTTCCTTTTTCCTTTTTAACCTCTTCCAGTTAATGACAATTTAGAATTATTCCTTTTAAAACAAATGCAGAGAATTTAACAAGGAACATCATCTCAGTTCTTCTTACGGGAATAACTCACAGAAGCATATCAATATGGTAACGTGGAAAATAAATCTGAAACTATGGCTTGGAGAGCAACTTGAAAGATTATCACCTTGTTCTGGGAAAGGTCACAAATGGGGAAAACAGCAATAAAACCTCAATGTTAAAGTCAGGAAATGGAAGCGACGGTGGGCTCACCCTCGGGCTGCGTTGCCACCTTGAGCGGCGCGGAGCTCTCGCCGGGGCCGTGCCTGTTCTGGGCCACAACGCGGAACACGTAAACCGTTTCTGGCATCAGGTTCTGGATGGTCACTTGTGTCTCTCCAGGACGACTTGTATTTTCAACGCGTTCCCTTTCGGAAACAGAAGGTTTGGGCACAGAAATATGGCTTAGTAAGAGCGGTTTATAAAGTGGTAGATGCTACTAAGACATATCCTGTTTTAATGTATTTAATGGTGTAGTTATTTATACGGTGCTGACTACGCCATGTAACAGTGACATGCCAAAATTGCTGGTGACAAACAGTTTCTAAATTTGTAACTTCTCTTTGAAAAACAGCCACGCACCGAAGTAAAAAAAATAAATTACGCTCGACATCACAAAATTCTAAGTAGTTTCTTTGTTATTCTCCTAACAGCGTGCGATAATTCATCCTGACAGCTTATCCTACTGCTCTGAAGCCCGAAAAGAAATATTTAAGCAACGTACACAGAGTCTGGCGAGATCTAAGGCATTTCTGTTCATCCCGTGGGGCTGCTTTTTGCGTATTCCTCAAAGCAACCATTTTCATGGATTCTTTTTCCCCCAAACTTTACTGAGTTCCTCCCTAATATTTCGACTTTTTACAAAGGCGCTGGGGCTCTGCCTGGCGCACCCCCGGGCACCGCAGGGACTGCAGGGGTGCGGACCCCCCATCGCACCCCACGCGGGGCAGGAAACCCCAGCGGCTCTTGTCTTGAGGGGAAGATTGAAAGATTAATCATCAACTAACGACAGGTCTGATTTCCAAGACGTTGCTCTTGGCACGTGAGCTCTCAGAGCTACGTTGGGGTAACGCCATCTACACAGCGGCCTTGCTGGAAAACGAGCTGCTCGCCTGAAAATACAAAGGCAAGGGGTCTTACAAATGAAATCTGGAACTTCCCCACTGAGAAAATCAACTGCTTTGGATACAATTCTTTGCCTTTTGTCTGCTCAGCTCCACAGCAGAGGGCAGACGTTTCCCATCCTGACCATCAGCGGCTATTAAACCATTTCTAATGCAGAAGCCCAGGCAAAATGAGCCCGGTCTCCCCTTCCCTACCATCCAGCCATTACGCTGTGGTTTGTATCATGGAAATATGATGTCAAAATCCCCATTTTAATTGATTTCTTTTAAAATCAACTAGTATTGCTGATCCTGCATAACTGCACAGAATGAAACTGCAGGGCAGGGAAAACAAGAAATATTTTCCCTCACTGACTTTTCCAGTTATTTCTAGTGCAAAATGTTTGCTGGAAAACCCAGTTTCAAATGGGTAGTTTCCTTTGAGACATGTCTGAGATACAACGATGGCATTTGAAAAGCCAGGATAAGTGCCAACTGATTCAGAGCTGTTGAATAACATCGTCTCCCATTGACATGCAAAATATATTGCAGTTTCTGCCTCAAGTGTAAACGCAGTCTCTGATTTGATCTAGGGAAAAAAATCACCAATTCAAGGTTATTACTTAAAACGACAAGAAAAATAAAATTATTTTAATGGAAGGATAGCATTTATCAAAAAATAAATAGAGGCGTCAAAGTACTGAAATTTTCTGTAATAACTGGGAACTGCGCCTTCCCTCTGTTAAAAATATGGAGAGATTAATCTCATTAAGTGCTACAGGAATCTCTCATTTATGCCCTTGCTCAGGGAGCCTTGAGCAACTTCTGCGAGCTCTGATGTGTTCAGGTAGCTACAACAGGTAAAAACCAGCTGGTCCATATGAATAACTGCAGTACCCTACAGAACATCACGACCATTCGCACTCATTCCACTTTAATACCCAATTAAAGAGCTTTGTCAACTAGACTTGAGGTTTAAAACAGCTATGGAGGACCTCAGGGAAAAAGTTCAAACCCAGAAATGTTGAACTGGAAATGCAGAGTTTTAAGTTACACTTAGAACAAAAAACAAGCTGGAGGGAAGGATTAAAAAGCGAATATTGGTGTGCCGGCCCCGTCAGCTGTGGAGCCAGGCACTGATTACACACAATTAAACTCCATTTTCTGCAATTTAAACACCCTATGCTGAACCGTGAGCTGAACACCTCTCACGTGGGATTTACCAGCTCATACCAGCCATGTGCTATTCTCTTTTATTTTTGTCCAAATCCTGAAAGTCTGGAGATTTTCTGCCTGCGTGCTTGTCTGGAGCGGCACCGAGCTCAACCTCCCTTTGCCCCCCGCACCTTGCTGGGATTTTCACCCCTTTTTCAGGGGAACTTCAATCTGGAATTACCTGATGCAAGGATGGAATCCCTACGTTTGTATCTGATGGGATTACCCAAGGTGTGAAGACAAATCCATCAGACAGCCGCTTCATTGGGATGGAATTCCCTCAATAAAAGCCTCTCTCTGACGTTATCAGAACCATTTAACCATTCCAGAGCAGTAAAAAACAGCTACAGCTTCGGCAACATTTGCATTTTTCCTGTAATTCCTTGTTTCCTGCTGCTTTCTGTAACATTCAGTTTAGGGGCCAATGTTTTTCTGCAAGGAGATGCTGAATTTAAAAGGTGAAATATCGTTTAGAGGTGTCAGAATATCTCGCTAAGCCGGTCCATGTTATACCTATTTTTTCATTTGTCACAAGCCCAATTTAAATGGTCAATAAATCAAATAGCGAGTTTGATCACTGCTGAAATACAAGCCAGGAAGAGACAACAGAGTTACTAAAGGAACCAGTAACACGTGCAATGAAAATGGCACATGTAGGCAAAAATATAACGGTACGAAGAGATGGAACATACGCATTTAAAACCACAGCGAAGATCCGTGATCATGTATAATTCAAGGACTGCAAAGCAATCATTTAAGCAGTTTTATAACGCTGAGAAAAAAAGGAGGGTTGCTCATCTGAGCTTGACTTGGAGCTTTTCTCATTTCTGTCTGTTTAGTTGTGTGTTACACACTCATCTGCTTTTTTATTCAATAATTAACCAACATTTCCACAAGGCCCAACAAACTGGGCAAAAAGTACCACGTAACATCAATGGTAAAGAGAACTACTTTCTTCTTTTCCTTTTTTAAAAATGGCATCATTCTCCCTCTCTAAACCCAGGTTCAGCGGCAGGATTTCACAGTATTCTCATATAAATCCATGAAATGTGTGATTCCGACCACTTTTATGAAGCATAACAAAACCCGTTAAAAACGCGATGGAGTGGTGAAGTTGAGGAAATGGTGAATATGTGCTAACAAAAGGCTTTCGGAGCCCACTCTGAACCCTGACCCAGAAGGACACTCAAGCAAACAAAGATTTCACTGAGGTCAATGGACCCACCTGCTCACCCATCAGCACCAGCTGAAGCGCTTTGCTGGGTAACCCTTCCGCACACCGCGGTGCAAGAACTGGAAACGGCGCTTTCTGCACGTTACCCTGCAATTTCCTCATTTATTCACCACCAATTACGAGACACCTCTTACCCTGTGTTCCGCACACGCTTTTGGCCCCAAAGGAATGTTTTCTAGATTTCTATAATCATGTATGTAGTGCAAGGGGATGCATTTTGTTTCCTCAAAAGCAGTACAGGGGGGGATTAAGCCAATTTCCAGCAAATTATTTTCTAAGCACCCAGCAGGCTGGGCTGGTTACAAGCAGGGATGTGAAGGGGAGAGGCAAGGACCAAGATCCCACCTTTTTTCCCATCTCAAAATAAAAATGGATATTACTAAAGTAAGGAAATAGAAAAACAACACTTGTGCAGCAAAGAACATTTTACTAATTGCCTCAATTAGTCATCATGAATCTGGATGAGATGTCTTTCCACTGAATTAAGACAGTGGCAATTCATCACGAGTAGTTTTAGATTCTTTTCAAATGACTTTCTCAACTGAGTCTCAAGCTCTAGCAAGTAGACAGATCATTTTCTCTTGAGTAATAAATCTGATAAGCAAGCTAATTTGCCATTAATTAAGCATTGCTCAAAATAATTATTAGCTCCAACTCCTTCAAACTGACCACTACTCTAAGTCTGAGCAGCAGATGCCATCAGTAAGAAGAAGGGGTGGATTGAACTGAACCATTGGGATAATATGTCAAAAACTGACAAATGCTTCACATCCATGAAATTTCCATTTACAGGGATTACTGGGAGAGGATCAACGTTTAACCAACACCTGCTACGCGGTTCTCCCCAGAATCAGACTGTATTTAGAGGGTTTGAAAGCACGAAGTGAATGCTGTCCCTCGTCAGCCCAACGGGTTATTCTGGAGGATGTTTCTGTGCTCGTCGTGACAGCATTTATGGATTTACAGCAGTGCTGGTGTTGCTGAAGGGGTGTTACAGCCTCTGCTTGCTCGTAGTTTCCGAGCACTTTGCTAAAAGCGGGTAGCGACTGTTTGCAGTCAAACAAACATGTTTGCATTCAATCAAACCCCAGCACGAGCTCGCAAAGCGAATGTGGAGCGTCCCGCCAGAGCGCAACCCGTTTTCCACGCCGAGATCTTTACCTGTTGATCCCTTCCTTGGTGTAGAAGATGGAATAGGTGAGGTTGTCTCCTTGGGGGTCCGACACGGGCGTCCGCCACGTCAGCCTGATGAAGCGAGTGGAGACCAGGGTGGCCACGACGTCCCGCGGGGCCGAGGGCAGCGGTCCCGTCGCGGCTGGTGCTAGATGGTCATTAGTGGCACTGGTCAGTGAAGTGGGAGGTAATGTTGGGATGGCAACATCTTGTCATGTGCAAACATTGGGGAATATGAAGGGCAAACATCACCACGGTTAAAGAAAAAACAAAACAAAAAGAAAAAAAAAAGGAATAAACAAAACCACGATGGGAAACAAAAGAAATGAACACACACAAAAAAGGCCATTAAACTGAAGGCCGACATGCAGGCAAAGGTAACTACTGGGAACTAATGGGAAATTTTAAAGGACACGTCACTGTGGAGCAAGCAGACCAAATCTCCATTGTAATGGAAGTGGCAAGGGAAGGGAAGGGTGAAAACTGAGCATAACATTTGACCAGCAGCAAACTGCACTTGCAGTGCTTCGTAAACCAGGTGTAATACCCAACCGTTACCAATAAAAAACCCAACTGGTACTGTTTATTAAAAAATACATCCAGAGCTAATTTTCTACTATATTTCGTTACCATGCAGAGTTGATTTTATACTATTCTCAATCATAAAAAATGACAGCACACCAAGTTCATAACTCATCCAATCAAAGACTGCGGTGAGTTCACATTCGGAGCTGGCCGGGTTCTACTAATGCCACTGCTAAGATGTGCTGACCAACTTGGTATGGCAGTAGAAATAGAAACGTTTTCCTAATTTTCACTAATGTCCCTGTTTTCTTTCCATCAAGGCTTTTCCTCCCTCTCATAACATATAACACATAATTTAAGAAAGATACTAACACGCAGAAACAACTCTTGCTTCGTATTATACGGAGACTTAACAAACTTTTTGTGCTAAGTCGTGTACGTCTTCATGTATAGCTATGTTAAAGCCGGGATATCTCTGGGATTATTGCATTGAAAGGTTGGAGAGTTAGACGTCCAAGCTGTAAGGTACAAATAGCTGCTCTAGAAATCCCATTAAAGCAATCCGTCCAGTAAATCTAACAGTAATATTCTGAGCAGCTGGACCCCAATTACCACAGAGTATTACAGGAAGCACAATTAGTAACAAAAACCTAACTCAGGATACGCTGATTTTTCTGGGTTCTTAACTTTTTACCCAGCTTAGGCCACCCAATGACATTTTCCACCCAGGAATGTATGCAGCCAAATACCTTCATTCATTTATTAATTATGGAAACTAACTAAAATGGTTCAGATTGTCCCCAGAAAGAGTTCAGGAATAGTACAGCTTCAGCATTTCTACCCAACATACCACCAGAATACGTGGTCCTGTGTCCCAATAGACAAGGAGGAAACTGGACACACAACACCTGAGTAAACCAGAGGGTGTGATCTGAGCAACCAAACCCTCAGGTGACACACCAAGAACATCCATCATCAACAACTTCATCTTCAATTCTAAACAAACCTTGCCAACCAATGTATCGTATCACAGGGAGGCCTCGAAAACACAGATCCCAGATATACAAGTACTCAATAATTTATCATCTTCTTAATTATCCTTTCCACAGTGTGACAGCCACAGATCACAATTATGAATTCTCCAGCGCCCCCCTCCCAATGAATAGACACCACTATTAATTTCACATTCATTGCAAAACCTAAACTATTTTTATGCTGCCGTAATTTTTTTTTTTTCCAGAAAAGCACCACGTTTTAGTTCTTTTGCTGGACTCAGACAGGGCCTTGTTGTTCCGGACCACTCACTACGGGATATTTCACGACACGGCCTCACCCCTTGTTCGACGGTACAATATACTGAGGAGCAACAGCAGCGTCTCGGAGCAGGAAAGGTTAAAACTGAAGTTACCAGCACTTAGAGTTACTGCTCTACCCTTCCTCCAACCTCCAGCATCACCATTTCCTCACTCGGTGAAGACCCAAGTGTGCTGTCGATGTTTGGACACCAGGGCTGGATGATGCTCTCCTACATCGGTTATTTGCGAGGAAAATTTGATCAGAGATGTGATAGTCAGTGGCATCCTCAGCGGAAACGACCCTCAGGTGGTGGAATTCAAGATCCCAAGGAAAGTGGGGAGGGTACCTGGCATGTTCAAGAAGTGGGAACCTTGGAGTTCAGCACCAACACATGCGTTGGGATCTTCCCAACTACCATCTCTCTGCTCTTTGATGAGTGCCAATGAAATCCCGGTTACACCAGCCAGGCTTCTCCCACATTTAAATTTGAGGCTGTGGACTGGAGAGTTACTCACTGTGCCTTTACTCATCACGTTGCCACCGAGGAACGAGGTACAGGGCCCTGCACAAACCTCCTGGTGCCCAGAGTTTTCAGCATCTCTCCCAGAGTGCCCGCGTGATTGACTGCTGCTTCAGTTCAGATTTTATACTTCGCTTTGCACTTCAATTGAATATTTTTCCCTTGCAGAGAGCTTTAATTTCTTACCCTTCTATTAACTGATTCTATTCACAATATTACTTAAATCCATGAAACAGTTTGAGGAATAATCTGCAGGGAAGCTGTTACAAAAACAAACTGGTGTTTGCCAGCTGCACCAGCCATATCCCTTCTGAAGCAGCATCTTCTGAACCATTCTGGTGAATTCTTTGACTGATCGCTTCACACATTTATTTAAACTACTTAACATGTGAAGTGTCTCCGTTTTTTAAAAAGAAAGTGAAGACATTTCATATCCAGCACAACAGGACAGAAATTCCTTATAACCACCATTTGGGTTGTTCGTTTTAACTCTGGGAAGACTGCAGGAGATTCATTTCTGCTGTAGGAACTTACAAAGAACAAAACTCCAGCGCTGAGCCTCAGACTTGCCATTCTCCTGTACAGCTGGGATAGTTATTCACACTCAAATGCAAACCACCCATCTTCTGTCTCCTTACATTAATACTTTGGTTTCTCCTCTGTCTCTTGGTAATATTGTCGGGTGATCTGCTTCAAATTACATGCTCTGCAGACAAAAGCTGCATTTTACCTACCTTTAAAAATCATTCTGTTTAGTTAAAATGTAATACGAAGATTTTTTAAATAGTTAAATTGAAGCAAAATGCTGAAATTGCTCTAAGGAAAATGATTTTCCTGATAGTTTTTTAGAATTCATCTGCTTAATCTCAAACACATCCCATACACTCATGTTATTTGTCTTCCTCTATAATAAAGATCCATCCTTTATTTAAGTGATCTGCACACAGGGCTTGACGAACCTGCAGGCGTCAAGACGAGGAGTCTGGGAGAGCTGCCAAGATTGCCGAGATTAACAAAAACCCGGCTTTATCCTCGCGCGAGACTCAAACCCAGAGACATTTCTTCTGACAGCATTATGGGTAGATCGGTCAAACACAACAGAAAACTAGCGGCGTCTGAAAAATAAACTGTGAAGCAAACAGAAGCACAAAGGACCTGTAAATCATACAAGTACGGTAAGCAATGAATAAGCTGGAAAACTCGCCCAGTGCAAGCTGCAATTAAATAGCAGCTTGGTGGCAATTTGCTTCTGTTAATAGCTGTGGAATGCCTTTACAAGACTAGGTTATTTCCTTTCCTTTTTTCCCCCATTCTTCCTCAAAATGCCTTGAGTGCCATTACAAACCGATTTGTACACAGCCGCGCGAGCAGAACGCTCAGCAGCGCACAGCTCTGTTAATGAGTAATTACACTAAAATTAGCTTGAACGCCAATAAGGGAGCAGCTTTATTACTTCAAGGTTTTAAGCATGGTGTAACAAGTAACATGCAGAACAAATCTGTTCTTTCTAACATATAGTTCATCACTTTTAAAAAAGTAACTATGCTCTGGAATATTCTTTGCAGGCCTATTCCTACACAGTTTCGCATTAACTTCAATTTAAAAAAAATACGTACATATATATATATATATATATACACAATATGCATATGCAGTGGCGTGCTGAGAATATGAAAAAAGAATGACGCTGTTGCACGCCAGACACATATACAACAGATTTACCTTTTCAAACACTGCTGATGTATCAGTTTTTCTGAGCGTATATTTTTCCACGGGATCAAGAATGAGCCCTTGCTCAATTTGGCATCGCACAAAGATCCAGCACATTGTGAGGAGCCGCGTTTGGAGGGAATTGTTTGGCCAAAGAGCTGACATTAAATGAATTAGCCCTCAAACGGCGGCTCCACTGCAGGCAGCGGCTGAGAGTGGGAGATGACATTAAAACCATCACAATACAATTGCAATTTGGGATCGATAGACGGGGAAAGTCACTTGATTCATCTGTCTGCATCTAACGAAGTTAAAGTCTAATGAAAATAAGTTTAAACCAAAGCAAAACATTTCAAGCAGTCATTTTTTTCTGCTTCGCATAATAATTTTTCTGATGCAGTAACCGGGGCAACAGAACAATGTCTAAACTACTAAATAGACAGGTAGCGTTCAGCTACTGAAACCCAGTCACCGCGGGACACCCAGCAACCCGCCAACAGGGCGACGGAGCCAGAAAATAAGAAAAGCAGCGTTTTCTTAACTATCTGCTGGAAATGATTTTTCCTCACGGTACATATGGTTTCCATGGGATTGCGACGCGTCGCGTCGTGCGTCTGTGCTACCTGTGGGAAGCCAATCTGAACATGGATCCCACCGACCCAGGCAGGCGAAGATTCCTCCTCCATCAGCCCTGGCTTCTCAAACACATCTGCATCACCCATTTCTCACAGCCCTTGTCAAGCCGCTCTTTCCAAGGGTTTCATCTGAACAGACATCACTTATTGCAACTATTTTATTAATATCACAATGTTTTGCAGAGTGCACAAATACCCACAAGGAGCTGGACTCAAAGAAATAACCATCGATGACTTCTATAACTTGGATCCTTCACCAGCAAAAGCACAAACGTGAGGCTGGTAAAGACTAAAAGGCACTAGTTAGTTTTACTCTGATACAGAAAACATTCACACATTAGTTTTATGCTAACGTGGGATCCAGCTTTTAATTGCATAGGAAAAATGACCCCCGTGTTTTTAGCGAAATTCACTGTGGTGTGACGACAAACTCGAGCGTGTGTCCGCGGTGCTGTTCAACCAGCAGCGCTGCAGGATGCTGATGCGATCAAAACAACTCTGTCAAACACGCCACACCTGAAAACCGGTCATTGAAATGCTCCATTTGTTAGCTAATTATTAGAAATACTTTCCATGTCGTCCAGCCCCTCCGGTTTAAATTTCCTTTTTCCTCCTTTTTTCCTCCTGTGGCGCATTATTGGCATATTCACGGCTTCCTCCTGCCGTGGGCAATGACATTCCCGTGGTCCCACGGGACACAGGACACAAAGGAAAAGCGGATTGGAATGTTATCTGTGATCTGCCTGGGCTTTGCTGCTGTATGGGAACGACCTGGGCCGGGTCCAGCTCCCAAGGCCACCTCATCTGTGTCACAACCTGCCATGGGACGGCTGGACTCTAACATATGAAATTAAGATGCATAAACACCTTAAGAACTAGTTATTGGCCATATTTAGGCATTCTTGGCCACGCTCTGACCTAGAACAACGGAAAACAGCAAAATACTGTTTTGCCAAAAAATCTGTTAGAAAAAACATGATGTAAGACACTCAGATCTCCAAACATCTTGAATAACATAAGAAAAAAAAACACCTCAGAGGTACTAATATGTTTGACTGGGGGTATTCAGATAAAACTACGTACTTGATAACTAATATTTTTCACATAAACCACAGTGACTGGCTCAATGTAATAAGTATGAAATAATAAAACCAGGGAGTGCATGCTATACAACTATCCTTTAAAAACTGGCTTTCTCTCCTATTTTTCCCCATTTTTATTCATATCGAATTGTCGTCCTTCTTCAAATGCTTAATTCCTAAATTTATTAATATGACAGGAGGGACATCACCTTGTTATTCCGAGTAATTCCTTACATGATACCATAATCAAAGGAAAACACGCTTACTAGCGGTAATAAGTTCTTCCAGGACAAGTGGCCACAACGGTTGGTGCTTTGTCTCAATACATCAATTACAGTATTAATAACTGAATTACTTCCTTCCCTTGGAAAGAAGTAATTAAAAGGAATCTATCAGACTCCTATTCTTCTACTAAAAAGGTGCTTTCATGCAAAACTGATAAAGTAAATCAACAGATATGGGGAAAAAAAAGTGTATTAAATGAATTTATGGTGTATAAGATAGTGAGACATGGATCTACGTCTGCCTGAGGTGACCGTGAAAAGACAACAAAAGTCACCAGTTCAGAGAAAATTCAACATGATGTCAACAGTTGTGCACAAAATCGCACTTTGCGGGGTAGTTTAAACTGCACAACTTTGTGATTTTGCTGTATTAGGGGATTTGTCAAAAAATCAACCACACGAGGACCGGCATGAGGACAACAGGCTCAGGAGATAAAACGCACAGAGTGGGCATAGATTAGATTATATTGCAGTGGTTTATACATTGTCTGCCATGATTACCTGAGAATCCCTTAGTAATGCGTACCATTGGATAGAAAAGACATTTGGTACCAAAACGGACGGGAAAATGGTAGAATCTTTGATAATAGAATTTTTCCAGTGCTATTTTTTATATGTTCTCATGGCAATAGTATCTTAGTATCATTTTGTTCCGCCACTCTACTTGGCCAAAGAAACCTCCATCTATTGGTTTTATGAACCAATTATTTTACTTTCAATAAGTCATTTAAAATAATTATTTTAACGTTTGTAGCATTTCAGTGATTTTGGCTCTAACACCCAGTCCGTGAGGGCTGGGAAATGGAGGCACTGTCTCTAGTAGATTTCAAAGCCCAACGCAACCCTCCATTCCTTGGGAACAGCCCTTCCCCCAGGGAAAAGCAACCCTCATTTTCCTATGAAATGAAACAGAGAGGCTTCCTTATTTCTCTATGCAGACACTTCTTGCCTGAAGCGGGCAGGCAAAACGCCTTTTTTTTTTTTTTAATTGCCTTAGATTAATTTACATTACCACTGGGAATGAGAAGAGTTATTTACTCTTCACTCAACACATACTCCTTGGAAAAGCTCACTTAAAACACACAACAAACAAATGCCTCATACCCCGTCAGTATGATTTTAAGCATTTTTTGCTTCTACACTCTAATGGACAACGATGGGCGCTGCATAAATTGAGACTATATAAATATACTAATAAACACATCCTGGCCACGGAGTTGAAAGGAAGTCATAAAATCCATTCTGATAAGAACACTCCTCTTTCATTTCATGATGAAATGGTGTAGAGGAAACAATTTGGCTATCTTCCTGTGTCTGAAAACAAGCATTAAAAGGCGTGCTGGGCGTCGGTGACGCAGGAACCGCCAGGTCGGATCAGATAGCGGATCGGATATAAAGCAATTTGGATCACAAGAGCATTTGGATCACGAGACTCACCTCACCAAAAAAGCCAAACATATCTCTACCTGTCCCTGAGGAGTTTGAAACTACTGCTAAACAGATTTTGTAACTGGAAAGGAAGTCAAATCTTAACTACATATTGCAAAATGATGGACGTGACCATCTTAAAGTTTGCTAGTATTTAATTTTCTCATTGAGAAATGAGAGTCAAAACCCCTAAACAAAATACAAATATAGAACGAGGCAGTAAAAATGCATATAAATGTACCAAAACCCCTTGTATCCTCTTAATGTAAATATTCTTCAAGCAAACTCTTACGCCAACTAAAAAAAGCCTCTTGAGAACAGTAGAGCCTGCAACAATATGTGGTAACTCGACTTCAACAATAACAGGAGCGCGATGATTTTATTCCAAAAGCTGATGCGTAACGTTTGTGCAAAGCTCTTTCTGGAACGGCTCCCGCTAAAAACCCCGTTTATTTTGGGAGGCGCTGGTTTTTACAGCAGCTATTTCCACACCTGAAGAGTTCAAGATTGTTCCTTCCGCTCCACGTTTCCCTGGGAATTCTGCCAATAATTTCTTTGATCACCCTGAGCGAATCGCTCGGTTCCCGTCTCACCTTGGGCGTTTCTGGCAGCGCTGGTGGGTCTCCGCACGCCCCAGGTAACAGGGGCTGCCAGTTCTGTCAATGCTACAAATAACTCACAAGAACCAGTTCAACCAGGCGGGTTCAGGACTAAGTCAGTGTGTGGATGGCAGAGCAGAACCAACGCGCCGGTACCGGGATCAAATCCTGCTCCTTGATGATTTAACGACGTATTTTCAAAGAAACACCACAGGGTAATTGCTCTTTTTCCTCTTATTTCTCAGTAACAGTCTAAACTGAAATAAATTACCTTGAGCTAATCCACCAGGTGCAATTCCTGCAGTGCTGCTTCTTGCATATAACTTTGATAGCCTTGATTGTAAGTGGAAATACTTTATTTAAATGACTGTAAAGCTCCTCAAAGTTTCCACTGGATACAATGTAAGGTACCTGTGGTTTATGGGTGGCTGCAGCACCCAGGATTTCTCCAAATATCAGCTTTCTCTGAGAAATAACTTGGAAATGAAAAATAACCTCCCTCCGTTCGGGGTCTGTTGATACTTCCGATGACTCTGACAAGCTCAAGTTCCAACGGCCGAGCCTGAAGAAGCTGTTTGTGTATCCAAACTGTACTCACTTCTGCTAATCTCTTTCTCAAACACTGACTTATTT
Organism: Streptopelia decaocto; assembly: GCF_964273445.1. Taxonomy (NCBI): domain Eukaryota; kingdom Metazoa; phylum Chordata; class Aves; order Columbiformes; family Columbidae; genus Streptopelia; species Streptopelia decaocto. The sequence continues at coordinate 20,051,800 of NC_138664.1, forward strand.
ATAACTACTTATTTCTTATACGTATCTAGTGCACTCTACTTGTCTTTCGGTCAGGTTGATACACACAACTATTTTTTTAAGGGAGAGAGGGTCCCAAGCAAACCCCACCTTTCCTCTTTTAGGCTATAACCAGGTATGCAGCAATACTACCGGACGTGGTACTGGCATTTTTTACAATCATTTCAACCGGATTTCTCCATTAAAGACCATATTTACCACTCACAAGTACCTCAGATTCACTGTTTTTATAGAAACCAGATGAGGTGTCAGGATGGTTGGGAATTCACACAAAGGACACAACAGCCAATCCTATGAACTCTTAATTAAGATTTTTTTGCTTTATATTTTTAAAGAGCAAGGTAACATTCTTCTGCTTCTTCATATTTCTGATTTTAACAGAAATAGTAAAGCCCATCAGCAGTTTTAAAACAGATCTTCTTTCACTAGCACAGAGGCTTGGGAATTTGCTTTGCACACCACAGCACAAGGTTACTCCCCAAACGGACATTTTAAATGTGGGTACTCTGGTCATTTACCGCCGTTAAAAACTCCTGCCTAACGAGATGAACAAGCAGTTCCATGGCAAACGGTGCTGAAGAAGAGACAGAGAAAGGCCACAGACCCGAGTCCCAAGGTGAGGTGTTCACTGCTGAGACACAATTGAATGCATGTCATCAGAAATGAGTGTTAGAGTCACTTATTTCTTCCATTTATTTGATTTCCTTATGCTATAAAACCCATAAGCCTATTACCTTGTCAAGACTGCTGGAAAATCAGAAGAGAGTCTTCTAGATTCAGATATTCAATGAGATGAATGCCATTACATTTGCAACCAAACTGTAAACCAGTCATCCTCCTTTTTCTCCACATGGCATTCAGCTGTCTCTGATATTACTGTATAATTTAGCAACTCTGAAATATAAGCAATCAGTTAAGACCATATCCACACGTTTGTTCCCCCCTCTGGTGCGAGACTGACAAAATCTGATCTTTTCCTTTACAACAGGGGCTGGGATCAATTACAAATGAAGGCTACTCCTGTCAATCTGCACAACTTTGTTTATGAATAATAAAGGCCTTTGGTAGTCATGACAGATATCAAAATGAAGCTAATCCTGCCATTATACCATTCATCTAAACAAGAAACAACCAAAAACCTCTAAAAATAAACACCCACGGTGATTCAATGAATGCATCCCACACAGCCGATGTTCCTAGGAGCTGGTCACACTGAATACACTCACGTTTGCTCAATACCAAGCTGCCAGAAACAGCTATTATATAAAATACAAGAGGATAATCAGAACGTGAAACTGGTGGACTCGGTAAGTGATATTCCAGTAAACGTATCTGCTTTTCTTAGCCCTTCTGGTGGCAAAGAGACTGTTACTGAAGCGAGCAGCTCTGCGGGGAATTCGGGATGACCCAGAAGAGATGATTTAAAACAGGAACTCAAAGTCTCTGAGCCTCTTTCACGGTGTAGACACAACCTGGTTCATTGGTATTTATTCACACAGAATAAATACCAGCACAGGGTAGAAAACATGTACTAATACGTGCTGAATGATTCTCAAAACACATGGAAGCTTTTTGCTCCTCCAGGTTCCTTCTCTGCCTCCACCAAACGTTCCTTACCTATTACTGCTCTTTACAATACATCTATTTCTTCAAACACAAGTACCTTTTAGCCATTCGCTTCACTCAGGAAAACCAAAATGAAACAGGAGCCGCAGTCCAAGTGTTTCCACGTGTAAGTGCACGAGCTGCAAGCCCCATAACCCGAATTTGTGCTGAGCATACTGAAATTGCAGCCCCATGCGACACCAGCACCTTCACCGGGCTGCGCTTTGCTTTGCCAACTCAACTGTGAATACAGCCAGAAAACGAGAAATGAAAAGCAATAAGTGCCATCAAAATATCCCATCAATTTTGTTATGCCTGCCTGCGATTCACCGCGCGCCGGCAAACATTAATCTATTACTAATTTAATCTAAATTAGAGCAATTTATTTCAAGTGCATGCCAAGTTTATATGTGAATAGTCTATTGAATACAGAATATGAGAGCTGGTTGGGGCCCGGTTTCATGAAGTTAAAATTCAAGAAGTTTATGATTTGGTGTAGTTTAATCAGCTGGACTTCTCAACAAGACTTTATATAAGCAGGGGCCATAAGAGGGAATAAATAAAGGCTGTTTTTTAAACAGGGATTGAGTCAAGAAATTAACTGATTTAAATCAGCTTTCTGGTCATTTTGAAGATGAGAAACAGGAAACTGAGGAAGACTAACTAAGCAAGGTAAATTAAAATCAAAATTAAAATGAAAAATGTCTTTCAGCATTAAAGAGGAGAACATACGGTTATGTTTACCGAAAATTAGCAATGGAGTGTACACAGCCAGTAACAAAACATCCTCAGAGTTTGGCTCCGGTTTTACAAAACACTGTTTGGAGTCAGTTTGATTTCAGATGCTGTTTGTGTTCCTGAAACACAACTTTCCAACGGAGCCTCCCAAGCTGTTCATCCCTCATTCCCGCGGATATTTGGATATTGTCAGACGGGTTTGAAAAGCTTTCGCCCGCTTACAACACAAGCACCGTCATTATCTTTTAAAAACCTCACTGTGCCACCAGTATTGAGATGGTATTTGTTACATTTGCCGCTGTTAGAGTTTTTCACAGAACTGTAGCTGCCTACAGCATCCTAGAACTTTCATTTAAAAATGAGTATTTCTACATGTGAATATTTTACATATGCAAATATATGTGTGCACAAAAGAGGTGATGTGCATGTACCGTGGTGTTGAGGAAATTACTTGGATTTCATAATACAATAACTGCCCCAAGAGCCAAAATATTTTAAATGGCATATACTGTGTAGAAGATATTTGGCTCAAATATCACAGTGCCGTTACCCTCTGTATTATTTTCTAAATGTGAGACACGATTTTTGACATAAACTGTGATAAACGCTGTATGAATATCATGTTTCAATATGGCAGCTGGTTGCGTACATTTAAAAGCCCGCTGAGGAAAAAAAAACCCATGGATTTATGTCGATATATGAGAGACAAAAGGGGGAAGGGTTCTCGAGGGGAGAGGAAATTCCCCCGCTGGCTCTGGCTCTGAAGAGCCTCATGGGACTGGATTCTCCATCCTGCTCCTTTGGGATCTTCTCCCCACCCAGACGGGATCTCCCAAATCAACCCTTCCATTAGAACATCTAAGATTGGGCAAGACAGAAAGAACATGAAGAATACCCCAAATAACCCTCCTCTTTTATTGCACAGACTTTTTTTCGCCTTACTCGGCCGTTTCACCCGCAATACCCTGTGTATTTTTCAAGTATACCTATAGTCTCCACAAGCTTCATAGCATTCCAGGGCTGAGAAAATATTTACTGTCTTACCCTGACAACACCACCAAATGTTTTTGATTCACAGTATGTGACTGCATACAAAATACTCTAAAAAATTACCTCTATAAATGTGAGAGCGCCTGAGAAGTTACATTTGATATCTGTGAAATCATCCAAAATAGGTTCTGAAGTAACACGTGAGATTTCTGCCTCTGGGCTTGAACCAGACGAGGGGAGAAGTTAAATTTATGTTAATTTTTACATATGGAAAATACCCAAAAGTGCAACCCAGTTTTTCGAAGCAGAGCACAAACCTGTCAGTGCCAACTGTTGGATTTCTTTCAGCAGAAGCCAAAATTCCTCCAAAAGAAATCATATTTGCCTCCTACATCAGAATAATGGAACTTACAGATATGGAAAAGGCAGAGCATTTCATATATCTTGATTTAAGTATGGCTTTTAACATTGCCTTGCGTGACATTGTCAAAAGCAGGCAAATACATTCCAGACGAGGCCACCACAAAAATTGGATTCGTAATTGGCTGGAAAAATCACGCTCAGAATAGTTCTCATTGCTGCGGTATGAGAAGGAAAAGTGATACAGAGCTGGGGTGCGCAGGACGGTGTAGCGAGTTCCATACGGTTCAATGTATTTTTTTAAGAGCTGGATGATGGAGCAGAGAATATGCTCATAAGGTTTAAATGAAGGCAAAGTCAGGAGGGCTGGAAGCGCATCAAAGGGTGCATTTAGAATTTCAAATTGTGTTGTTAAAGTGAAGAAAGAGCCAGGGTTCGACACTCTACCAGTTAAGGAAAAAAGGGTCCAAGGTTTGGCTACCAACAAGTTGAAAATCCAGTTATAGCTGGATTGGCTGAAATAGCTTCTAAGAATGGAATCTGACCCACCAAAATCTCCGAGTCCGTGTCTGAACTAACCTCAAGCAATCAAACACCACTCATGCTATAGAAATGCCAGGTTTTCAGCACAATCTTAGCTGGGATGTGCCAACTCCAGACTATGTTGATCAGACTTGTGATGTTCTCCACCCTACCCTGGCCTGTCCACCTCATTTCAGTGCTATCAGAGACTCGAGATCGCTCGTGGCCAAACTCTAGCGGAGAAGTACCAACATAAAATGAAATTAGTCAAGCAGCAACGGTCCTGGACAGAACTAAATTACATAAAGAAAGCGCCAATCTAGGTCAATAAACGATGTCTTTAAAACTCTCTCAGAATCGGGATTCACATAAAGCAATTCAGCGAGGAATCAGTATCACACAGGGCAAGCGAAGCGATGTTACACTGTAATCAAGTTTGGTTTGTAATGTCAAACTGTGCCACCGATACCAGACATTTGTGTTTCTCATAAGGAGATCAGCGTGGAAATGAGCACCACAAAACCGTCATCATTTGACTATTCCATTAAGACTCCACATAAAGAGAGAAATGGGGCCCATTCACACCTCTCAGACCAGCAAGTTTTCTGAATTGTAAAATACTACGACTTAGGAGGGATCTCAAGAGTCCCTCTGTGCGATCCTCCATCAGAGCAGAGCCACCTGTGACCAGGTTGCTCAGGGCCTTGCCTTGAGCATCTCCAACAACAGACACTTCCCAACCTCCCTGGGCAACCTGTTCCAACTGCAACTGCCATCCCAAACTATTTGCTCTTATCTGATCAGAAATTTTCAGAAATCTTCCCGTTACCTCCCTCCGCTCTGGGCCCTCCCGCAGCTGGTTGAGCAGTAAGATGTCGTGAGGCTGCCGTCCTTCAGGAATAATCCAACTCATTGCTCTCGAAGTCACAGCACATCTCATGGTCTAACCTGCAAACCTGGTGTCCCGTCAGCCAGGTCACTGGCCGAACCCCTCTCTGTCCCAGTATCCAGCATCTGCTGGGACACCCAGCTCCCCACACGTCCCACCATCCGCCCGGCCAGTCCGAGTTTCCCCAGTTTAGCTGCAGGGACACTACTGGAGACAGCACCAAAGGCCTTGGTGATGGCAAAGGAAACTATATTCACTTCTGTCCACCACAAGGCAAATCATTTAAACTCAGAAAGCTACTGGGATAGTTGGGCACAATTTGCCCACGATAAATCTTGCTGGATTTTCCCGGTCATCACCATTTCTCTGGTGTAACATGGCTCCATAACCTTCTCTGAAATGGCTCCGGCTCCAGCTGAGCTTTGTCTTTCCCAGTTCCATCCCCACACACCCAGGCAATATCCCTTACTTTTCTGCCTTTGCTTCCAACTTCTATGCACTTTCTTTTTGTGACTGAGCTCAGTTAGCAGTTCTGCTTTATCCCTGCTGGTCTCCTTGACACACATGTTCAAAGTCCTGCCCTCTGGAACAGCCCACCCCTGTGCTTTGAGACTTTCTGTAAGGATCAAACGGGTCACCATCATCACAACCTCCCACAGCAACCTGCCAGAAAGACCCCTGAACAAATCCAGATCTCCTGTCCTGAAGCCCAAGGCTGTAATTCTGCTATTTGCTTTGCTCGGTTCTCTCAAAGCTTGAATTAAAGCAGCTCAGGAGAGCTGCTGCCAAGGCTGGCGTGACCTTTAGATCTCTGACCAGTTCATTTTAATTCCCGGATAGCAGGTACAACACGCACCTCCACCAGTCATCCCATCAGACACGGATAACCTGGGCCAAGAAAATCTTCTTTCTCATGCTGGTAACATTAATTCACATGTAGGATAGTCCTTCTCAGCTATGAACTATGTTTAATGATAAATTTCAGTTTAAAGAAATTGATAGTTCCACCACAAAAAAATCTTGATACCACTGGATACCAGCATCATGTTCAATTCATTCACTGCAAGATCTCACTCCCATACAGCTCCCAAATACAGCACAGAATGGCAAATAGTATAAAAGTACAGAAATCACGCAGTATACTACACTTACTTTGGAGTTTTGATGGTGATACTGTGCATCTCAAATAATGTTTTGAAATTGTTCTCTAAATAACATGACATATTTGTTTACAGTCTACGACTTTTCTTTATACAGCATTCAACAATCACTCCTTTCATTTTTTTGGTGCCTGCGCACTTGTCAAACGCCTATCGCACGGGGGTGACAGGGAACCATCTGCCTTCCTCTCCAAGGCACCTCCTTTTCCTCATTACCACCTGTTCCGTTTTCAGTCCCCAAATGGCCATTGTGAGCAACGCCAGATACACTGGGAGAGGTCAGGTTATGGGTCCGGGCTCAATTTTTCAGTCTTGTCACCAACATTTAACCTCCACGAGGAAAGCCCCAATGTATCCATTACTGAAGTTTCACAGACTACACAAAACAAGGCTGTAAAAACGATGACAAGAAATAGCTTTGTTACAATTGAGCATATGATTATATCTGATCCATAATGAAGATGGTCAGAGGCTGACCCATGAGGATCTAATTTTAAGTTAAAGAAAGGCTCCAGTGCAATTCCCAAAGGCACGTGGCCAGTACCTGAGAAACAGAGACACCACTTCCAGTTTCCAAGGATTTGGAAAGTAGCTGGGATGCTTTCCAAGGGCGCTGGGAATTCTGCACCTGAGCTCAAGTACAGGAAATACTGGTGGAAGAGTATTTACTCAGATCATTCACCTGGATCCTCCTCCTCCTCCTGGCCTTTCAACCTGCTCCATTACAAATAGTTGTCCTAAAATCTCTTCTCACAACAGTTATATTAAGCTTATTCCAGCCTAGCAGAGTCTGCATTTGAACTGGTCTGTGTGGTTCTGCACAACATACACTCACGTACATTCCGAATCACCAAAATATTGCTACCTGCAAAGTAGGTTTTGTTGTAGCCGATAATCACATCAGATACCTTATGCCTATTGTATTTAAAATAAAAAAAATATGTGCGCCCCGTCTGAGAAACTCCATCAGGCTTCTAATTTCTAATATAAATTTATTAAAGATGATAAGCAAAAGGGCTAATGGGAAATAGCCACAAGTTTGCCAATTCCATTTTGGAAGGAGAAGACGGAGAACAGCAAGGGAAGGGACACGCTGCTAAACGGGAACAACCTTGACCAACACTTCACATTTTTTACTGAAACTACTTTTCAAATTGGCAAAGTAGGTTATTTCTTCTCATCTGGTATGATTTTTTTTTAAAGCTTTCTGTATTAATGACTGTTCAGAATACGTTTTGCTCAAATTAGTGTTTTTAATTTTCATATCAAGACATCTGTCATGAAAGAAGTAATATTTATGAAACCTTCATCCTCTTTCCCTGAATATTGTTTCCTTCTTTGCCATTCATATATAGGAATATATGAATTAAAAGAAGTTATTGAACATCTGCATTTTCTTCTATGTTGTATATTATACCAATGTTCATCTATCACAACCAAGCCACAGCACATTCACGCCTAATTGCACTACTTGTTATGCCGCTACTCAACACCAAAAGCAAAACACGATGCAGGTCGGTGATGTACCGTGAGCTTATCGCTACAACTACAATACGCCAGCGTTACACAGGGGCCACGCAACAGAATGGTATGACTTCGGGATGCATCTTTACAGCCCAGGGAGGCTCCACCATCCTCTGGCAGCATGCAAAAGAAAAAGGACAGTGTTGGAGGGCACAGTCCTCGGGTGGAAGGAGAAACCACTGGGCAAACAACAGGGCAGGGAAAGGAAGAAGAGTGAGACCACAGCAACTAAAATAATAACAGTAACAGTCATTCAGAAACCACGACTGGGAACCGGGAGAAAGCACAAACCTGGGCAGGGCTTCAAAACCCAAGTCTATTAATTATTCAGTATTTTTCAAATGTGGAAAATACGGAATAACGCTTCCACTTGAAAGATTTGGAAATTACTCCGGTGATTCATGCATAGAGCAGAAATAAAATTACTTTTAATAATTTCTTCTGGCGAGCTGATGACAGTAGCTCATTGCGGGATCCAGCTGCCGAGCGCTACTGGGAGGCTGAAATCCCACAGCTCCGCACTATTAAAGCCGCTGAACCCCGCACAGGGCACCTGCCGTTCCCCAAATCATTGCGGAATCACCCAGCAAGCAAGGGAGCGCACCCAGAGCCGAAACAGAACCCAGAAGAAGTTCTAAGTGCACAACTACTCTACAAAACAACCAGAAAATACATGGAAAATCCCTCTTTCTGTGGTACGCTCCTAACAGCTTACTCTCTGTACGCTGAACGCCACAAGCAGGTGTAGCAGATTTACATCAGCTGAAATTCCAAGTGTGAAGTTACATCGTGCCTCTGACCATACAAAGACTGTTTCTCCTAAATCCCTTCCATCCAAATAAAAATAAACTACAATTTTGACCCAATATCCCAAAAAAGACAGGCAACACAAAAGCCTCCAAAAGTACAGAATTAGTATTTCCTTGTCTGCCTTGTCTCTCCTCTTATCCCCCCCTACTATTGGTTTTCTTCCTTACGCTCTTAGGAATTGTTTTTAAGAAGCTTACTACTTTTTAAACTAATAGCAGAAAAAACCCTCCTGACACCAGAATGACTACAGTGCAAATATTTCATTTGTGGTGCGCTCCATAATTGCTTATTTTTGTAATTTCAGTGACTGTTTTCATTTCCGCTATCCTGTGTGGTTTTTTTAAATCTCAGCATGCAACAACAGTTCAGATTTCTGGCTACAGTTTATTATTGCACTAAATATTTTCTCTATTTTTTCCAAAATACATGGCTAATCCCACAGAACTCCTTAGTTCCTCCTAAGTAACTTTAAGTGTGCAGAAGACAACACTGAACCTCATATGATTTCAAAATATATCCTGCTCTAGCTGAGTTATAGATGTGACATATCATCTGGAAATGGTCCCTTGGAACTGTTCCTCCCTATCTTTGGCTGTATCGTCACGGTTTATCTTACCGAGGTCGAGTATTATCAGCTGGGCTCCAGCCTGGGCATTTCCAACATCGTTTTCTGCAATGCACTGATAGAATCCTTCATCTGATTTCACCAGCCCCAGCACTTGCAGATTATGTTCTTTCTGAGGAGAAAAGGAAAATTACAACACTTAAAACCAGGTTGTGATTGAAAAACAATGGTGCTATTATGGTATATTGTTACAACAGGAGAAACTTGTGAGCGGTAATGTGGAAAGTATATTTGGAGATTTCATCTCTCTTGCACTGAATCCTCATATTATTCGGTATTGAAAAGCAGCAGCAGCTCCTCCTAATGGCTATCATTTTCTAGCATCACCTATCATAACATTTCCACAGCCATTTTTATGTTATTTTAAGGACTGAATATAACCTGAACATATCCTACAACCTCAGGTATACCCAATTATACGACCATTAAGTTCTCAACCATGTCTCAATAATGACTTTCACTACCTCTAAAATTTCCCTCTAGAAGTACCGATATGCCAAAACTCATGATGATGCACAACTCAGTTACATTTATGTTTAAACTCCTGTTTGAAATGGTGTTCATGGCGAGCTCGCACTATAACAGGTTCATCCAACAAAGTGCGATTTGTGTGTGCGTCTGTCTCATAGGTAATCTAAGCTATAAAGAAATCAACCCACACGATATGAGCAACACGCCTCAGCATCTCAGTAAACCAACTGAATTATGGAGCATTAAGGGTCTCAAGAAACCATTTCCCACCCAGGCTGCAAACATCCATAGTACAAAATTAGGCAGCCGGTCCTACCAAAGAACCTGCCTGTGGGTTAGAGGACTAACAGATAAATCAACAGCTTAAAAATCAGCCAAACGGACAATATATACTCACAACGATTTTGAAATAGTCACTGGGGATCACCATGTCTCCATTCTTGACCCATTTCACAGTCGGGGTCGGTTTTCCAGTCACCTCACACTCAAACACGATATCCATGGATTCATGAGCATAAATATTTGCAGGTCGCTTCAGAAATTCGGGAGGAACTTCAAATAGAGCAGAAGAAAGAGAAAAGATGGTGTCAGCATCCACAAAAACCCATCATTTGTGCCTCTATTCTAAGATAACATACAACGATGGCTTCAGGGATTTCTGCACAAACAGTAGCAACGCTGGGAGAAGTTTTCAGGTCAGGGTTTGATAGAAGCTCATACAAGCTCGGTGTAAAGTTCGACTTGTTCAGGAATCTCCACTTGGATGGACGGTGACTCCAGCTGGATCTCCGTAAAACACACAACACACGTAGTTATAGGAGGGCAGCAACTATTTATTTATTCAGAGAAAATCCTCCAGTTGATACACTAGAAACTTTTCAGGGTGCTCTTTGTACTCAAGTCAGTAGGTAACCAAAAACTAAAGTTATATTTCAAAACTAATTTAAAAAATGAATGCACAGAAAACAGAGATGAAACTTTCCTAGGGCACTACTGCCTTGTGTTTCCAGCTCTTCAAATAGATAGTGCTGTATTCACCCAAAGAATTTCGTCATTTAAGACACGTCCCAAAGTTGTTTTCGCTGGTACTTGGCTGCCTTTTAAAACGTACTCAGAGTAAGACTAATTAAAGACATTTAAAACCCATAAAAACTGAGAGATAGAGGATTTTTTGGTAATATAAGCCGCAAAGGGTCCAATGCACAGACATGTTAAAAACCTCCTGTGAACACAAGTGCCACTGAACACCACCCAGGACTCTCCGCTGCTCCCAGCACAAACAAAAGCTGTTTGCAGGCACCTACAATTTTAATATCATCCATTATGAAGAACATTCACCTATTTATTTGTTTTTACTCCGCTCACTGGCATAAGGGCAATTTGCTTACTAATGTTGGCGGGTCTGATCATTCAAGTTCCAGGAAAGTCAAACGCGGCCTTTTGTCCTTTAATATTTATCAAACAAAGGCAAGGTTACAGAGTTTAGGCAAATATTTTATACGCTTTGCCTATCAATGGGATTTATTTCATGCTAGGAAATACTAGATCATATTTTACGTCTTCCTGTTGTAAAGGCTTGTAGGTGGATTTAATATTTTTAAAACCAGAGAGGTGGAAACAAGCAGCTCCCAAACCTCCTCACATTTTGGATTATAAATTAGAGAACATACACATATGGAAATATTTATTTCTACAGTAAGAAAATGGCTTAACTCTCAGATAAACATGTAAAACTATATCAGAAACTATATAAGGATGTACATATATACATTAACTGCTTGAACTCTCTCACATAGGAGGAAAAATCTAGATGGGGCTGAGTCTAGTTGCCTTTGAGTTCAGACATACATTGCGTATAATCAGTTCCAGAAATTTACCAAAAATTCCATAAACTACACCTTAAAAGGATTCAGGTATTTTTGTACTATCTGTTATAACCATATATAACTCCGACATTTGACAACTGCCTTCTGAATTTACTTGTGGCCAAATTGCGATTATTTATTCTGTATGAAAACAGTGCCTTTTGTGATAAACTGTTATTCCTCCCTGGCATTTGTATTGATTGTGAGCTGCACTATTCCACTCCCTTCCCGCATCCCAGCTTTATTTGGGCAGGCCCAACTAGTCCCGTTTGCTTAGTCCTGGTCTAAGTTGACCACACCCCCCCTACAGACAGACCCGCTGTGTTTGCCCTACTTTGAATTCAGCTTTGTAGTCGCAGTTTCAATTAATTGCGCGCAATTTCAGAGGCATCTCACTGGTGACTTGAGAAACGGCACAAACACAGTGTCAGCACTGCAGCAAATGTCTTGCCCAATCCATTCTACTACTGGATTTGCCCTTTTCCAGATGTCCCAGACCAATGCGGCAGATACTGTTCTCCCTTCCTTAGCCATTTCTAACTAATGAGGAGTTTTGTTCCAGTCTGCTTGATCAATAGTTTATGGTCTCATTTCCTTTCAATCTTTCTCCATGTGTACACAGACACACACACGTATCGATTCTACAAGTGCTTACACACTTGAAAAAGGGGAACAGAAAAACTGGAAACATGAAAATGTGAGTTTTTCTGCGAGTTTACAGTGCTCCTATTGTCATAACATACAGGCTAACATTTCATTGCTTAGCCATATATTAAACTTATTACAGGAATCCTAATCAACACAAGCCAATAGCGTTCAAAAGCAAAAATAAGGACCTTCTGATCTCGGAACACATGGAAACTGCCGTACTGAGCAGCTACGCTGTGAAACTCGGGGATGAGAAAAGGGTACGGAAGAGAAGGTCAATGAAATCATGAGTGGCACATGAACAATAGCTGCTCTGGTTCACAACTGCCTTTGCCCAAGTCATTATTTGATCAGAAACATACTAGAACCCAATTTATGTTTAATTAAATCACAGGGAGGAGCACCCTAAGGGAACGATGGACCATCACATCTGAAACAGAATTAGTGCAAAGGCAAGTTCTGGGATTATTTCTGTTTTCTCCACCAGTGTTTCACTGGTAATGAAGACACGTGGAAAGCACCCAAACATCTTTAGTGAGTGACATTGCTTTAACCCGGGGCATCGTCTCCAAACCGGCATTTATACTGAATTGTGAGATGCAGTGTTTCTTTTCCACAACAATGAAAGCTGAACTAGATATCCCATTACCTGCTCTCAAATATTTTTAATTTAGGAGATTAAGAATTTGAAACACATTATTATTATTTCAAAGTGACTTTGCTTTTTTGGCTTTCAGAGCAAATGCCAAGCTGCTCGCAACTAGATAACAATGTGAGAAGTGCTCACTGTACTATGATTTACTCGCCAGTTAATGAATTAAAAAATGCTTTTAAAAGACACTTCTATCACTTGGTCAGTGTTTCACCTTCACACAGATTAATGCAATGCAAGTACAGATGTTTGTGGTAGAGAAGTTAAATTGATAACTAGAGAGAAAATGAGCCAATTACCATATAAAATAAGATTTGTAAAGGAAGATTATGTGTTCCGCCACCAAACAGACAATTAAACTTCAAAGACAACTTGGCAGTTCATCCTGCTCCTACCCCTCTTAACGTTAGCACACAAACAACAACTTCAGATGCACATTGTGCTTGGTTTTTTAAACGCTCAAGGCTCAGAAACCTTCGGATAGCTACATGGAGAGTATTAAAGCAGCATCATTTATCCCAAACCTCACACAACGCCTGTTTCTTCAGTGTCTTTTCAGTGGTCAGTGGCTCTGGCCTGTTCACTCTCATTATGAGAGAAATTCTGCGGCCTTCAGGGGCACAGGCGAAAGAATCTCTTTTCAATTCAGCCATCTGTAGAGCTTCAAATGAGAGAAACTAATGACAGTGTCTTCCTCTCCTGAAGAGCTTTCCTTTCAGCCTGACCATTGCTGATAGAAGACCAGAGGTTTCTGGTCTCACAATCTGACTTCAAACCCAAAACCTCCAGCCGAGCTGTGACTACACAAAACAAGGAAAAATTAGCTAATCAGGACTTTCAGCTTTCTTAGTTACGAGCACAACAAAGCTTCTCTGGCAATAACCAACCCCAAATGCTGCTGTTCTAGCTAAGATCTCACTTTTATCCATGTGAACCTTTCCCCAAAGTCAAACCCCTCCGTGTCCCTCCGCAGAGGAGGTACAAATCCCTAATGGTGCCAAAGCAGCGACTCCTGAAAACCACGTCTGGGCAACAAGGAAAAGCCTGCAGAGAAGTGATCTCCAGCACGCAGGCCGTTTACACCAAAATAATAAGAAAAACAAATCTGAAAGTCTACAATATTTTTTTTTAAAAGTATCCAAAACCGAACTAAGCATTGTATGCCTAATACTCCTCACGGGACAGGCAGCTGCACCATCATCTCACTTCCTAAAATACTCCAAACACCGTCTGCTGTACACGAAGCACCAAGAAGAGACTCGTTTTCACGCAACAGAAACACAGATTGCAAACCATACTTCAAAAATACTTATTCTCTTTTCAAAATGCATTAATAAATACAGCTGCTGCAGTAGCATCCGACCACAAGCAGCTCACACACAGACTGTAAAAGGTACATATCAAGTTTATTACGATGTTATACTGTTTCCCCTCATCCCGTGCAGATCAATCTCTCTCTTGCTCCCATTGATTCACCAAATTCTATAGAGCTGACTCCACTGTTATATATAAGTGGCGATATAAGCACCCTGTATAACACGCTTCTGCAACAGCCTAAGGCAGGCAAAGGACTGAAACGCAACGGCTCAATTTCCACACAGGAGTTGCCAAGGTCAAGACCGAAGTTGCCGTTTCTGCTTCCTCAGCCACCTGCAAATGCCCTCGATCCCCAGAACCAGGAGCGTGCTTTCCAGCGTCACACGATTTCATCACAGTTCTTGTCTCTTTGCGGAAATCTCACCTTCTTCCTTCTATACTCTTGCCCACGGCTGAAATATTCCTCCATCAATCAATGCTTACCATTCAAAACCAATTTCTAAATCCAAAAGTTCTCATACCCTCCAAATAGCGGATATAAAATTTAAGTAGAATGGATCATTTTTCTGCATCTCTCTCTGATTAATCACGGCTTAGGCACTCATGGTCAAATGACTTCCATTTTATAACTACATTTCTGGTATACGCTCTCGGTAGAACCCCAATCTTGTATTTCAGTTAATAACCAGGATTACCAACAGTCTTTAAAGTGGGTATTTAACTACAGAAACCTTTCTATATCAGTATAAAAGGATAAGCCCTGGGGTATTTTTTCTCCTCCAGGGAGAACAAGATATATCCCATTTGGGTACATTACAAATCCTTTTAGAATCCTTATAAAGTTAAACTTGATTTTAACAATTGAAAGTGGCAAAGGTATATGAATAAGTACTGTGAAAAGAACATAAAAAAATTAAAAAGATATATATTTAAAACCCAAAATGATGTCACGGGAAAGTCAAAAGTCTTCCCAAGCTCTGAGCGGGGCTGTCATGTCCTTAACACGTACTTAATATGCAGCTGAAAAATCGGCATAGCAAACAAAAGCTGACAAAAAGGGATCTTTTCAGAGAAATACCCACAGAATAGAAAGCTGTCAAATGAATATTAAAAAAAACAGTATACCAAGAAAAGTTATAAAAATGTAAACTAGTACATGCACAGCATTTTTCATTGAACAACCTCCAAGTTCCAGTTTCTGAACAGAAATTGCAGATGAAAGTTTCTGTGGTAGCGACATTCTATTACTTTTCTTACCTACTGAGGTAATGACTGCACGGCTGTTTCTAACAAGTAAACAATCGATGGCTTTGTTTTACAGCTTCCTTCACAAACTCTATCTCTGACATGCAGATGCGACTTGAGAGGTGGGAGAAGGGCGGGGATTTCCAAATTGCACTTGAATACACTTATTCCACATTACAGTGAAAAGCTTTCATTCAGATATTGCTAAGGTCTGAAATACAGCCCCTAAATAAAATTGCAGATGCAGGAATGAAGAAAAATACAACATTCAATGATCATTATACTACAACTACCAAGAAACCAGATGAGGATGAATAGTACAGACCAATAATAAAGTAAAATTATATTGATCAGTTACAAAGGTAAAATAGCTTTGTCAGGATATAATTCAATAAACGTGCATTTCTTTTTCAGGGAGAAATAACTGTACCTTTATGGAACAGGAAACAATAGCAATAAACTTTGCAGAAAAAGGTCTGAGGAAAAGAAAATACTTTATTTGAGATCACAAATACACCCATGAACTAAACCAGACTCCCAGTATCATACTGGTGCGAAAGGAGCAACTGTACCAGGAGGAGACTCACACTAATGCTGCTGAGCGGGTTGTTTGGGCACCGCATTGCGGGGAAACACAAGAAAGCACCGAAAATGATCAATGACTCAGAAAAGTGGCTCCGAAAGAAAAATGGAAGTCCTGGATTCAGTGATTTGAGCACAGGCAAGACCAAGCAGTCATGCAATGGGACACCTCAAATAGGTGAGACGGCTTAATACATAAATACTGCAACAGAGAGAAAAATTGTGTGTGTATATATATATAAATAAATAAATATATATATATATATATATCATACTTGCACAGGAAAAACTATATGGGAGTAACATATAGATTCTTGTCCCAGTCTAAAAAAAGAAAAGCTATGAGCTTCTGATATGCAGGACTCCAGGTATTCAGCACAAACTCTCACTAAAAGCCGTGAGCTGTCAGCTGGGCGCTTGGATTGGGGCTGCAGAGCATGAGGTGATGCACACACACCCACCGGTGCAGCCGTCTGGGCAGTTTCCCAGGTGCACAAACGCTCAGCAAACCCTCTGAGCATCCCTATTAATAGCGGTATGTATGTTTGCACTTGTGGGGCGCCTTAGCATTTGCAGATCAATTCCATACGCTAATTGCATGCTGGCATTAAACTGCAGCATCACACGTGCTTCCCTTAATCCTATCGATACAAAAAATAAGCTAAAATAACGTCTATTACTGTCATCCGATCCATTCAGCAACAGCAAGGAGTGTTCAGAGCAGCGACCTTATCTAACTGGCACCTGCTGAAGACGCAGCATCTGCTTTGCGCTGTTTTCACATAACTGTACCCTGATAACCAGGGAACAAAGGTTGCTTATCCTGATTAGATTTTGCCCTTAGAAACTTGTTCTCGCTGCGTTTGGACCCAGAGAAGCCTTTAGCAGCCCTACTGCTCACAGCAGGATGGTCCATGTGACGCTCCCTGAGAAAATGTACCAGTTTTTGCGTGTCTTGGAGCCCATCAACCACGGACTCTCAGTTCTTCCAACTGAGGAGGAACAAGCATTCATTCCGTATTTACGCTCCCCATGGCACTCAGGATTTTACAGAAGAGTTTTCGACGTTCCACGTGTCTTTGATCATCCTTGTTACACTCTACACCTCCTTTGGCTTTGCTACGTTTAAGAGGGGAGGGAACAAGAACTGCTCACGGCATTTGATATATAGGACCACCACACATTTACGCAGTGCTGTTACAATTTTTCTGCTTAGGTGCCTATTCCTTTCCTAACCTTTAACTTGGTTTTTAAGATCTTGCATTTTCCCAAGACCTGTGTGTTACAACTTCCATATTTGATGCCTGTACAAAATGCCGCAGTTCGGAGGTATATACCTTTCTAGAACTATGTTTACCTGTATATAGCACTTTATAGTACATGGAACTTCACCTGCCACTTAATTGCTTAATTGTTTCTTACCCCAGGAGGTGTTTCTGAGGCTCCTCTGCCCACATTCATCCTCACAGCCCCAGTCGGCTCAGGAGCAACAGCAAAGTTTGTCACCCTAGGACCCCCTTTTCCAGAAATCCTCCAATGATGCTGAGCAGCACAGACTTGAAAAACAAACTGCTTAACCCCACTCTCATTTTCTATACCTGTTGAACAATGTATTTCTTATCTTATCTACATGAGCACATTCCCTCTGACTTCACAGCTCCATTGTTCGAGGCCTTTAGTGAGAGACTGCTACAAGTGTTCTGGGAAGAGCCCTCAACATCCTTCAAAAGGCTTTTCCCCCACAAAATACACACAAATGGATTCAATACACAATATTTCCCAAATGTCTAACACCACTACATTTTATTCAATCTTTCATCAATTTAACTGGTCGGGATGTCAGATTAACTCAGCCACAGTTTCCCAGACTTCCCTCAAAAGACTTCTAAAAACTCGATGCCACGTTGACCAAATATCTTCAGTGTGGGTTTTTTCAGTCTGATTAGCTGACTTAAGTGCTAGGTTACACACCACACCAGGGAGCTCCGCACTTCACACCTAAACACGTTGAGAAATGTTGAGGGAATACCATCTGCTCCTGATGATTTCTTACTGTTCACTTTATGGATTTGTTTTGAAATACATCTTATTAGCTCCGCAGTTTCAGGTGAGTCCCCCCAAAAGCTCTAATTTAAAAAACCAAAATATTATTTAAAAAAAACCTTCCAGCTTTGCAGAGAACACAGATCTCAAGATTGCCTTTACTGCTTCAGGCCATCTTCTCACCCCTTTCTCTTGACATTCAATCATCTGATGACCCTATGCTTTCTGCTGACAGGCTTGGAAAAAAATATTAGAAGAGGTTTACGTTATTAGCAAATGATTGAAAGCTTTGTACTATTTTACTTGCATACCAATAAGAGAAAAATAATTAGCTTTACTTTGCAGTTAGATTTCTGCTGGGGTTTTGGTGGTGGGGTGTTTTTGTCTTTCCAAGATAATTTCTGACAAGTGTTAGACATTCACTGTGAACATCACACAGTTCCCTAAACAAATGCCGCTCCACTTGCCAAGTATTGAACCTTTTTGGCTGTGCCGTTTCATTTAGGTTTTAGTAAGCTTCCTTGATATTATGTAGATCCCTTTTTATAAGGCTAAATGCTGATGGTGATGATCAATGTCACCCCTCTGGAGAGGCAATCAATTGTCCAGCCCTAACACCGTGCTCTTCAAATTTAAGTCTGGAGTCTCCATTTAAAGAGATTGCGTGTTAAAAATTTCAAACATATCCAGTGTATCACCCCCCACAAGAAAATAAGGCATCGCATCTCCTCTGATCTGTGTGAACTTCTGGAGTTTGGGCAGAGCTTGAGCAGGTCGGGGGGGGGGCTCGAACACCAGCAACATGATGCTGAGAAGTTCAATTTATTAAGCAGAGGAAGCAAAAGAGAGGCTGGGGCTGGGAGAATTCTATACCCAATGTAACAGCAGCCCAGCCAAGCATCACCCTGCTGGGGGTGCACTCTGGCTGGGGTTCTTCAGCAGCCGCTCTGCTCCTCCCTAACGCCTCACCAGACCAATACTTGGGGGATGTCTCAGTTGATGAGGATGCACTGAAATGCAACACAGCCTATCCCTAGTTCTGCACATTGGCTGGTGTTCGTTCCCCATCACCCTCCACGACACAAATGGGTGACGAACAGGGGCAGGCCTCAGAGGACAGTGTAGACAGCTTTTGGGACAGCTCAGGTGGGAGAACTCGAGGTCAGTGCACCGCACGGTGTCACAGGAGCAACACAAAGCGCTGCTTTCCACCGGGAAAGAAAAGCCCTGGAGGAGCACAGCAAAGCTGCAGGGCTTGGCACCGCACATGCAAGGCAGCGCAGATGAACGTGGTGGAAGCCCACGGTGATCAAACTACCCTCAAACACTGCACCTGTCCTACGGGGTGACACTTTCGGCAATGGTGAAAGCCTGGGATTTGTTACCGACTGTAATTTCTATCTGGTTTCGCCTATATAGTCATACTCTGCAAACAGCCCTGTGCTGGGGAAGGATGGTTCTGGTGGGTGAACCACAACCAGAGCTCAACAGGGAGATGCCAAAAGCAGGTGCAGTAACAGCACAGCCCTCTTGTAGTTTTATTTCCAACATGCATTGGGATGAGGGTGTGTGCTTGTACGGCCACAACATCCTAAGGGATGCGGGGGTTTGAGCTGGGGAGAAGATATGCCAGCACCTCCCCAGCTGGTCGCTGCATGGATAGAACACTGAACTTTGTACAAGGATCCATGAAAAGCTGCTTTCGTAAGACTTGAGAGTATTACAACCACTAGAAAGTAATTGCTTGTTCTATACTAAATTTTAACTATCTTGCATACGACAGGTGAATGCACAGACGAAAGCTTAAACTATTTGGAGACTAACAACGTCCAGTGTAAGTGAATGAATATTATGTGCGCGTACAAAACCTGCACTAGCCAGATGTCAGCAAGCCCAGCGTGTGCAATGACACGGGACGGTGACAGCTTCACCACGGACACGAGGAGAGCACAACGGGGAGGCCGAGGGTGGTGAACAATGTGAACAAGAAGCTAGTGCAATGGGCCTTGGTTCGGGGACAGACCCTCACCCCTCGGTACCACCACGGCCTGACGTGATGGACAACAAGAGACCCCGGGCAGGCACCCGCTTGACTGCTCCTGCTTAGCACCATCAGACTGTTTGCTGTTCCTTCTTCCAACAAAAACCCCATTTCCCATTTTGTGCACCTGCTTCAGCCCAACAGATTTTTATTTTTCCTTCTTCCTCTTAGAGCTTTGCGAATTTCTGTTCTTTATGTGACGATACAGAGGTTTTGCCGCAATACCTTCTGCACTTATCTCCCCTCTAGCATTTGTAGTAAAACCCTCCTATGACCGTTTTCAATGTTAAAACCTAAAGATTTATTTCCTTTTTGTTAAGGCTGAGCCCACCCTTTGTGTATGGACACCCTCTGTGAAAACTTCTGGAGGCACAGTCTGGATTAACATGCTGTTATCAGGGGGAACAGAGCAATTAAGTCATGACAAAGAACAGATGACAAAATAGATTTCTCTATTAAAATGAGATATCCAGACCATATGTAAAAGCTTAACAATCACAATAAACTAAAAAAGAGCTCACTCACAATTCTTATCAGTGGCTATTACTGATTATTATTCAAAGCAGGCCTTCTAAGCAACTTCTAGGATGATTTGTAGAAGTAAAAATCTTAATCTAAGCATCAGTAATGTAAAAAATGTTACATTATGTTTTACTAAGCCCTCTTTCCCCAGCCCTTCTGAGAGAAATCAAGTCTGTCTGACCCTGAATCTACTCCACATGCCGCGGAAACATCTGAATAACATGAACGCTCATCAAAATTTAAACTTCTTACAGCAGCGCCAAAGGCAATGAAATTTTTATTGAATTCCAGAGCACAGAGAACACAAGGTGCAGAGACAGCCCTGGGCAGGACCGAGGCCCAGAGACTCAGGTCCTTGTTTCCAATTTTCAGTGCAAAGCTGCTTGTGACTGAAACCCCCAATTTGGGTTCCTAGCGTGACACCTCTCAAAAGCAAAGCTGTAAGAGGAGCTTAAAAGATGGTTTTGTTTAGAGCCCCCAACCTCACTGCCTAAAATAAAACACTAACGCAGATCCTCTGTTTATACCGAGACAATTCACTGAAGGGATCTGCAGCATCGCTTCAATCACTGTGGAAAATAAAAACCTTTCCTTCTGGCGTTTACAGATATTTATTCTGGATATGGGTGGTGGGTTTGTTTCCTGAAAGGTGTGTTTGAAACAACTACCAGCATCGCAAACACGCAGCATGATGTACAAGTTCAAACACATCCACCAAAAAGTTGTAGTCCTCAGTAAATCACAGTGTCATGTGGTTTATTATTACTCATTTATTAGTGTGTAACGACTTTTTAAAGATGACTACCACACTTAATGCGTATATAAACACTGTAGTGTTGCCATAAAGCTGCTAAATAATTATGTGATTCTGACAACTAAGATGAGCCTTTCCAGCAGACGGCAAACCAAAGGCTGGGTTGTTTTCTGAGCTATTGTTACAGGTAAAGCTGAGGTCTCCATCTACAGTGAATGATACCCGCGTGTTTAGCTAATAACAAGTTTATAACTTGCCAAAATAGGAATATGGCAAATCATCCACAGGCATCTTCTTCTTTGAACTGCAGTTTTCAAAAACTCGAAGCAAAACTTTACAATTGTTCAGATCTGTTTGATCAGCGAAGGAAAAATTGGACTTTAAAATGCTTCATGTCAGCGATGCACAACAGGAGGGAGACGGCTGGAGAAGGGAGAGGGGACTGCGAACAGCAGGACGGGGTGAGAAAGCTGGAACAGGTGGGATAAATTCAGGCACAGACAGAGTTGGGAAGGAAAAAAGATTTGTAAAATATCTCAGGGAGTGCGACTGATGGAGACAGAAAAAAGGTGGCGAGGAAAAAGGGGTAAAGGCACAAACTGTCTGAAGAGGCAGAGTAATAGGAATCAACTGAGAGAAGAACAGACGGCTGGAGGGACCCAAAATCTGCAGAGCAGGATTTAGTCAGAGACTAGAAAGAATAACTACAGCTTAAGAAGCAAATGCAGTTTCTCACAGGTGACTTGCGATCAGGTGGGTGCTGGAGCAGCAGAGCCGCTCACCGTCTGCAGCGCAGAACACGGCTCTAACGGGACACGTGAAGAGATGCACGTTCTGCAAAATCAATGTTTAAGTGTCTCAAACTGGGCGCTAAAACAGCTGGATACAGTCCGTCTTAATTCTTCTGCGTCTCAGTCAATTTTTAAAAGGGATGTGATAGCGCTTCGTTTCAGCGGAGTGCAAAAACGCATTCATTAGTGTTTATGAATGATTCAGGTTCCATGGCGCTGAATGCCAAACCAGAAATAAATATGGATTTGAACGGAACATAATAAATAAATCATGGTACTATCCCCTGAATAAGAAAAAAATATCAAATATTGAATATTTTCTCAATAAATGAGTACTGTGAAGTTTGTGCACTGCTCAAGGCAGTAAGCTCCTAGGGAGAAACAGCAGGAGAACATGTATTTTAAGATTTCCGTAAGTCCCTCCCATAACAAGAAGGTGACAAATTAAAGACGGCTAGCCCTGAAATGTCGTATTTTTGAGTATTTGCCTGTGGAGCCTTTGTGTGCTGGAGACTGAGAAGCTGGCCAAGGCCAGAAAGGCCACAGATTTTAAGATCATTTCAAATACCAAAGTGTCTGTGAACAGTAAAAACGCCTGGTTGGATCCACTGCTCCACTACGCCGCTCTCATCTGGATCAAAGCGCCATGTGAGCTCCAACACTGGGCTCCTGCAGGAACCAGCCACATCCCCACACTCATTGCTCACCAGGAAAAAGTGCCTTTTTATGTCAAAAAAAGATGAAGAGTTTCTTCTTTTCCATTTTGCTTGCTTTTCGGTTTATAACGACACAAATGCTGTAAGCTTGATTTGCGCATCAATTAAGAGTTATCCAATGGCTTCTATTTCCAGATCAATGAATGCAGGCCGATCTTCACATCAAAGTCCCTTCTAAATTACAAATCCCCTTACAATTCAATAATAGTTGCCATATAAGGAACAAGCAAACAAGCTAAGACTGCAGTCTGAAAAGAAACAACTGAAAAGGATACAATAAAGGCCTGTAATATTGTGTCTGGTATAGTGGGGGAATAAGGACAGATTGCTTCGGCCTTTTCCCACACAAGCTAGGAAAATAATTGTGTTTTTAAAAGGGAGAGCTCTTCCTACAGAAAATTCACCCGAAGCGCCAGCTGTGCCTAAAGGGAACAGACCCTTTGCCACCTCGGGATGCAAACCTTAAAAACCATTTCGCTGTGCTCAAACATCAAGTGTCTTACAAAAATAAAGATGAGTTAGAGGCAGGATGGGTTTGAAACCGCTTTCAGCTGCTGCGGCTGAGCAGAAACACCGCCCCACTGCAACACTGCACTGGACCAAGATACTGTGTTCTGATTTCCCATTTAAGAAATAAATTAAACATTGGATCCTAACAATTGAAGTACCTGAAGTAACCTTAAGGCAATGTTTGTAAACTGTATGATTAGTTGCACAAAGGCACACCTAAGTAATCTCCCAGCTTTCTAGAATTATCACAGATGGAATGTGGGGATGAGTTTCTCAGCACGCTGCAAGAATCAGTCTCACCGAAGCACGTCCCTCACTCAAGCTTTTTTCTTAACTAAATCCAGTAAGTTTGGGGTTCCTTAAGGTAGATAAATCAAGGCAGATATTACGGATAAGGAGCATATGTCAAATCCATCAAAGAAATTTTCAAGTTTGTGATATTTTAGAAAATCATTCTTCCCAGCAAACACAAATAGATTGTGGAGCATTCACAAAATACTTATACAAGCTGTTAATAGATTAGGAAGAGATGATCTAAGAGTCTCAGTTACTCACATTTCAACTTAGTAAATTAAATAGTGACCACTTGAACATAAATAAAGCACTAGAACTTCCCTAGTAAAACAGTGGCATATAATTCTAAAGAATATCTTATTTAATATTTTTAGTACAATAATTGATCACTGTTTTAACGAAAAGGGAAGAGCGCTCTTTCAAACAAAATTTTACCTATCTGAGCTATTCTAGCCAAACAACAAAAAAAATTAAACTATTCCCCTTCATATATAACATTTGTCTGCACTTTGAAAAAATTCCTCTTGTACTTAGAAAGCAATAACCAACAATTATAGCCCAACGTGAAACGAAAGAGACCAAGTTTCAGTTTTGCAAGAGAATCAGCTGAAGATGTGAAGTTGCAATTTTTTGCCCAACTACTCAAAGTACTGATTTAATGTTATTGTATCATTAATATGATGACGCAAAGCTTTACCGACAGTAATGCGGAGAAAAGGGCCAATGGAAACCACTGAAGAGGCTTCATAAAAGCTTTACTCCTTGTATCCTATTGCACTTGCTTACAATCCAGCTAAATTTTACATAAGTTAAGAGGTTAATTGTTTAAATCCTCAGTTCTCGTGCTTGTAATCCTCCGAGTTGATGCCTATACCAGCTATAATCAAAAGAGGTGGCAGGGAGATTAGCAACTCTGCAAATCACTCCTATAATGGTTAATCACACTAATGATAATTTAAGTAAATTAGTAGAGCAATAACCATGCAACGTTCAGATTAAGTATACGACTGGAAGGAAATGTACAGTCAGTGCCAAGGATAGATACGCTACGGTTCGCAAAACCTCAGGAGCCTGATCTTGCATAACACAACCTCATTTTTCATCCCGCAAAGCCTCCAGTGGTTATTTTCCCTCCCCACTCCATGCGAATTCTTGGATAGCTGTCCAAAACAAAGTTTCAACCAGTTCTTTAAAGCACAATGATTTGGGCCTTATGATTTTTCTGCCTCAAAGAGAATGTGACAGGACGGTGCTCGCATGCTCTTTTCCTATTATTTTCTCACTAGAACCACCTTCCTAAGATATGATTTATTCTGCCTATGTGGCATTTTGTGATGTGCTAGTGAGGAAGCAAACAGGCAGAAGAGAAATGCTATAAATCAGAGCTATGATATTGGTGACGCTGTCAGTAAACAAAGTTATTAATTATACATGGACTGGAAAAGCTGAAGAAAAATTATTTGCCCAAAGGGGATAGGAACGGCAAAATTATATTTTAAAAATTCTCCCCAAAGTGTCACCCAGAGCTTATAGTAAAACATCTGAACTGACTAAAATGTATGCTTAACAGCATTGACTCAACTCTCGGAAGCCGTGAGCTGCTAAACTCAGCTCAAAAGAGACTTTCATTACACAAGACTGCCATATTTTAAACTGCACTTCTAGCCTCTTAGTTTCGTGACGATGCACAAAGCCGCCTTCAGCTTCTCGAGCCAGCGCGCAGCCTGGCAAACGTGAAGTGCACCATCCATTTCGTAAAACATATTCCATTAGAATAAACTGAGAGAATTTATTTCAAGTTGGAGCTCCAAAATCCTATTGAGCTTGACAACTTACAGAGCACAAGCGACTATTTTTGAAGGCTGCGAAAACTTCCGTATCTCCCTTAAGTTCAATTCCACCCCGCAACACAAAACCGCCATTGTCCTACTTACCTGTTCCTTGTGCTTACAGATCTTCACTGATAAAAAAGGACTTTTGGGAAGATTTTGCAATTTGCACACCTACCGCTGGTGGAAGAAATACGTTTATTGTTTAGTAAGTGTGTGTTCTGTGCGTATTAACTTACTAAGGACAGTAAGGTTTCAGTAGGCCCTTGGGCCTACCTTGGGCCTTTCAAGTATTGTAACTTATTGTAACTTCTGTTGAACACAAAACCCCACTTGTACTTAAGCTGTATTTACAGAACAAAATACTTCACAGGAACTAAAGGCACCTGATGGGAGCCAGAGCACAGAGCCAGTGGAATAGTATGTCTGGAGCACAAGGGTGCTTTGAATCACCCCCAGTACAGCAATTCACGCTCTCACTTGTCAAATGGTTTCTGTTTAACACTGAGGGTAGAGCTGACCTAAGAAAGCCAAAAAGAAAGACCACAGAAGAAATCTTTGAGTCAGCACTTGAAAATAAACGAGAGTAGCAGACTGCCTAGAAAAATATTCAACATAAAAAGCTATTTCTGCCATTTACAGACAATTAACTGGCCTGCTGTGGGCCCCGTCTCCTCCTATCTAGTATTCGGGATCCTGCTCACGTTTTCTTCCAGCTCCTTTGTGAAGAGAGAACCTCAGAAGCCTCACTGAGGAGCATAAAACAACTTTATTACACAGATCACCCCTGCCCCAAAGGCCTCCACATGGACTGTCAAACAGTATGTTGAACCTACATTGAGACCGTAACGAAAGAAGCTGTATTTACTCGAGGAATCCTAACTGCGTGGTGTTTTTCTTTTTAATTATTCTTATCATGAAGAGAAACTAATTAACTGCAAGACTGCATAGGGAATAAGGCACTGCAGATAACGACGTGCCTCCTTACAACAAATTACTGGATTGTTTCGTCCGTGTAACTTTGGGATAAACTTCCCTGCCAAGGACTGTAGGTTTGATAATGAGACATCTAGAAACTGCAATAACCTATCTCCCATTAGAGAAATAAATTATCTGCTGGTATGAGCCTCAGCTTAACGATCATAAAAATTTAACTTGAAAGAAAGTATATGTAGACTTTATGGCACGGTCTGTCTCTAGAGACTTATTGAAGTAATGCATGGTGTTCTTCATTTCCATTTTACCACCACCCTCAGATTTCATCACAAAGCTCAGAGCAGCAAAAACAATGCAAAAGTCTCTGTTGAAATGGAAAAAAGAACCTTAAAACCTGTAAATCCAAGAATCAGACGTAAAGCTTGATTCAACCAATTAAACATGGAAGGATGACCTCAATACACAGAGAAAAATACTTGCCATTTAGGGCACAATTTCTATAAAAAGAGTTCTCACTTAGAAGAAGGAGGCATTTTAATGAGCTTCGTAGTTCACACATTCAATTTTCTTGAAAGGCTTTGGCATATGCAAGTTAAAAATCACTACTGAATCTTTCATTTGTTATTTTTAATTGAAATTCTGACATCTCGTTTTGATAGGGAAGAAAAATAGTAACAAAAAACTGTAGTCTACCTCTAGTTTATATTTACTGTAACCTTCAATCCTTCACAAGTACTGAAGAGCACTTGGAACAATGAACCAGTTGGGCCACTCGACTGTCTTACCCTTCAACATCGCTGTATGAAAAACACGCGGCATAACAGCAGGTTAGTTGTGGAAAGAATGAGCTTTCCACCCAGTATTAATTAACTCCCAAGGAACATAATGGTATGCTTCATATAGTGTACTATGTATAGTCATGTGTGACACTGATGATGTGACAAAACCCGTGGAATTAAAGCTTTTTGTTCCAAACAACCTGAAGGACAAAACATCGTCCAAGAAATAAGTTGAAACTAGGTATAGCAAACAGAGCCGGCCAGCTTCACTGTGTGTCTTCCCAAAGCTAAAAAGTCATCTCAACAGTATTATTAATATTTCAAATGTGCATTTTAGTGCAAGGCAGCAGCATAATGAACAACAACCTGGGAAAGGTGTCGATAGCAACCTCAGCTTGTATTTTTAAAAGCCATTCTGTAAGGAAAAGTATTTCTTTCCATAAAGCAGCAGCTGGCTCAAACCCCCATCAACGTGATCTTTATTAGAAATTCGAGCCGAAAGAGAAACCAGCTTTTACAATTCCCTTAGTTCAATATCAGTTTCTACATTGTAGATATTTAAGACACTGCCGCTTAATTTAGTAACATTTTCATTATCTCCAAGGATTTCGCTCAAGAACATTTACAAGGAAAACCATTTGGGTGAATTGTATGGGTTACTGGTAATTTGGTTTTGTCTTTCTTAATGGTATTTTTAAGATATCTATAAATAAATCACAAAGCTTTTTTGAAATTAAGTGTAGCTCATCTTCCTTGCATGTGCAGTTATGGAGACATCACCTCCCACCCCCATGCAGTTCAGCTACGGGAGCTTCGCCCCAAGGATCTGATCTTTGTCCTCACTGACACCTAACCATTTGGGGCTGGTTTGCAATCTTTTTTTCAGCGCCATAAAAATCTGTTTGAACACCATGCAGCACCTACGTAACAAACCGAACATTTTTCCAAATGCAATCAAATTGCCTAGTAAATTATAGATGTTTCATGTAAAAGAATCTTGTGATAAACAGTTGCCAGGTACTTGGAAAAGATAATTTAAGAGAAAAAGCCCACCTAGCAACACGATGAGCTCCAGCCCATTGCTGCTACCCCTGCTGTGTTGCTGCAGACAGCTTGTCCCCAGGACGGTGTCCAAACCCAGCGAATGGCCACATCGGTGGTCCTTTGGTGTCCTTCCTGCCCGTCCCAGGTCACGGCGCAGGGCAGAGCTCGTGCTGGGAGCACCATCAAAGAGCGGGACTCATTTCAGGTCCCCGTCCCGTGCCAGGAGCATTGCAGACACTACACCCATTTCCCGTTCCTCATTCTGGTCTGTCGGGGGGTGGATGTCACGCTCTGATAGTTGAATGTGTCACACATACCTCAGCAGCACGGTTTGTACCAAAAAGCATCTGTACATGTAATGAGCGCTGGGTCTGTGAAGCCTCCACAGCACCCCACCGGCCTGGGGATGGTTCACACCAGTGGGGATGCTGCTCTCCAAGGCACACACAGAACCCCTGTCTGCACCACCAGGTTCAACCATCACCCTGTACTTGCCCTGACCACAGGAGATGGACTCTGCCCAAGCCTGACCCCAGGTAAGCTCAGAAAACCAGCCCAGCCCTAGTTTTGGGGAACATTTTCCCCCTTTGAACACTGAAAAGCAAGAGGAAGCAGCAGCGCAGGGATCACTGCTTGGGAAAGCTCCCCAGTCCTTGGTACGACGTTGGGTTTGCACTGCTCCCTAACGCTGCCACGGAATTTTCAACATTTGCTTTGCTACAAGGGAATCATTCAAAACTCCAGCAAACCTCATTCATCATTTTCGGAAATATGGTTGAAGAAAACACATTTTTGGGCATCTATTAAGAATTGTAGCAAGCTCTCTCCAACAAGCTTTACCGGTAATAGTCCTGAACTATGGCAAGGTCTGGACTGTTCCTCCTGGTCTTAGAAAAACAGGAAGACAGGCCAAAAAATTTACAATGGTTCACCAACTGTAGGGCCAGGTTTAGAACCATGCAGAGGGAATCCAAGGTTCTGCTGAGCCCACGTCCTGCAGAACAGCACTGAGCAACAGATCACAGCATCTTTAAGCACAACAAAACCGCAACCTATTGCATGGTGCAAAGAACCATTTATGTCTCTGGAAGTTTACATTTAGTATTAAAAATTACTCATCTCATGCAGATGGGCAATTTGGGTCTCCAGGTAAAGCCTGAGCAAATGATGCAGTGTTAAAATAATGCTGCCATCTCCTTCCTCCCAATTTTGTGTCTGTTCCTGAACATTTCTTTATCACTTTTCCGCCGGTTCCATTATCCTTGAACACAAGTTGACTCAAAAATTATCTATATTCATATGTAGTTAAATTCACAAGCAAACTATACAATTCCATAAACATTAAACTATACTTAAGAGCAGCAGCAAGGACTAGTAGAAAGTCTTTTCGGATAACACAGTGAAGTGCAATGCTCCTGACCAAAATTACAGTGAATTCAGCTTATCAATCTTCCCAGCATCAGACTCCTCTGACTGTGTTCCTTTTGCATCACTACGGAGCAAAGATCATTAACAAAAGTCGCCTTTACAATTTCAAGGGAAAGAAATAACATATACAAAGCTGCTGTACTCTTCTTACTTTAAACATCTTCCCCCAGAGTTCAGAGATAAAAACAATACTTTGCCCCAAACACACGCCACGGACAGCATCAGGTTTAGTGCAGCATCATCTGAATCTATAATTGAAGTGCAGCCTACTATCAAAGATACAGCACTGAGCTTAATTAGAACAGAAATCGATAATCTCGAAGCTATGTGAAAGGTTTTAGCAATTTCCAGTGTTGGTTCAAATTTCTGCCCTAGAATTGTATCCAATAATGATGGAAGCTTAATGCAAAAATAAGAGTTACCCAGACATATTATTCTGTTGCTACAGAATTTGATGAGCTTTTCAAACATCTTCAATCTCTTGAGAACTGTATTATCTTTTATCAAAGCATCTGCAGATCTGGTCAGATGTACCTCTGGAAAACAAGTCTAAGATTTTCTACATTAAAGCTCTTCCTTCTTAACTGTGTTGTTTGGAGTTTAAAGAAAGTCTTAAGTTTAACTCAGGCTGGTTAGTAAATAAAACTGAATAAAGCTGCTCTTTGTACAAGAGAGGGAAACTAAACAGACAGGACTGAATGTTCCCACTTTGCAAGCTCAACGGGAAATCAGGCAACTGTGACTAACAGGTATTATAACGATGCAACAACCGAGTCCGCCTGTTTCCCATGCACTAAGTTTAAAACCAGATCTTTCTCAATATTTTTTGAGACGTTTACAAAAAGCATTAAAATAAGACGTTTAAAGTCCCGTTTCTCAATGCTAGTGTAAAAGGGAGCCCTTTTTCAAACTATTTTTAAAGCTTCATTGACAGCTTTAGACCATATCATCCCTAAGTATAAAAAAACAGTAATTAAACCCATAAATAGAAATAGAAAATAATTCATATAGGAGCATAATCCCAACTAGTTTTTTAAGCTGAGATCTTGAAATACAAAATACTTACAATATAGACTTGAACTCGCTTTCTTTTATTATCTCAATTACTACCCAGCCCTTGCACAGAAAGCACAAAAAATGTTTTCTTGCAATCTATGTATTTTTTGCTAGAACGAGGATTTACAGTTAGCATAAAGCTTTTCAGCTATACTGAAAATATTTCTAGTGTTTCCTTTCAAAACACAAAATCGATAATTCTATCAAAACACTTCTGCATTTGTTTTTTCCATACAATTTTCTCTGGCAGCTCGAACGTGGTAGCGATCGGCCTATTGCCATGTGCAAGCTCTCATTTCTCACTACAGATACCCCAAAATAAAGCCTTCCTTTCTTCTTTTTAGTTTTAGTACATTAACACAGCAAGGCATTTACGGCATAATATTTAAGATGTGCTATCAGACACTGAGTGCTGTCCTAAGTGACTCAAAAGCAAGTCCCCAAAACACAGACAACAAAAAAGAGCAATTCTGACTCTTCTCACACAAATGCAGCGATTGACTTATTTGTAAGACTTCAGACCTGCCGTATCAATTCATAAGGGAAATGAAAATGGCATTTTTTTGGTCTGTTTGTTATTATTCTGGTTCAGCATTAAGTGCAGTACGTATTTCAAGAGCCAGCTCCCTCCGGGCGAGGGCAGGCGGCAGGAAGGCCGGGGCTGCTCTAACCCGCGTCACGGCGTGCGCACAAATCCCAGGGGCGCTGGGCACAGGAACAAATCTGAAATATTTCCCAGATGAACAATGAACTTATAACCTTGTCAGTATTTAACTGCCACTCGGGCTCTTCCCAGCCGCAGACTGAACAGCAGCAAGCCAACTATATTTTAAATACATTTACTACTTCTTTCCCCACCTTTCATCGCTTTCCACTCTTATCTGACGGAAATACTACGGATTCTTTCATTGCTGGTGAGAGCAAAACAAATTTTTCCAGTGGTCTCAATTCATTACATGCGTTGTAAATAAGTGTGGTAGCCAGCACCGTTCCTCCCGCTGACAAGGGAATGAACACTGGCAACACAGC
The DNA here is from genome assembly GCF_964273445.1 of Streptopelia decaocto. NCBI lineage: Eukaryota > Metazoa > Chordata > Aves > Columbiformes > Columbidae > Streptopelia > Streptopelia decaocto. The sequence continues at coordinate 20,083,593 of NC_138664.1, forward strand.
TCAGAGGAATCTCACTTCGTACCCAAGATTTTCAGACACCAAATTATTGTTTCCCTTCACCTACCCTGGCAAAGGTACCTTGGAGGTGCTTGGCCCAAAACTGGGATGCCATACGCTCACTGCACCCAAGATTAACTCAAGGAAAAGCAATTAAGTACAAAGCTGTACACACATTTTATCCATTTGATATCCACCACTAACATCTACCTCAACATGGATGAGAATCAGAAATGTTAAGCTTTAGATTGTCTCAGCCCCAGATCTTCCCTCAGGACATTTCACATTCTCTTCCATATTCAAACCACTTCTTAAATGAGCAAGTCAAGTATCAGGTGCGTGGCACATGGGTACACAACATCTCCAGTTTGCACACACATAACTAGAAATTTTGGTCAGAATGATCTAAAATAGCTCCAATCAGCCTAAAAAGAGCCTGGTTTAAGTGACCCATAGTGCCTCAGAGCTCACAAAGTAGTCAATGGATGATAGAGGGGCTGTGAAGTAGAACCAGCACCCACCATCCCAGTGGGCAGGAGCGGCTGGAGTCACTCACCACTACACACACGATTCATTCCAGGCACTCGACAGAAGCTACAGCAAACCCCACCACCTTCCAAGAGGTACTCTAGATTCCTAGTGCTCCAAATTCCCTGTATTTCTCAAAAAAAGAAAAAAATCCCTACTTATCATATCAAAGAATAACTAGGTTTAGCAAAGGGTTGAAATTCAAAGATGTTTCACAGATAAAGGCACAAAGAAGGTCACTAATGACAAAAACAGGGATTCATTTATGATTCTTTCTGTTGTTCTCCTCAAAAAGGTAGGCTACTTTAAAAACACTCTTTCTTCTCTCCAAACCCACCTAAAATAAGTGATTTCTCAAGTGAATACCACTACTTACTTTTACAAGTAGTGAAAAGCTACTTTTTCCTGTGTTCTCAGGACCAGTACTGTGTACATTTTGCATATTCATCAAAATGCTCCATTAATTTTCCCATCATCCTCTGAATCAAATGCAATTCTCGTAACTCTAGCTCCCAGATACACACTGAGGATAATAAAGTTGGGTGATAGTTTTTAAAGACACAGGGTAGCCTGTTCAACTCAAGGTATAAGAAAGAGATGGTATCTTTAAGTGTCGCCAGTAGGATGTGAGTAAGCTCCATTAGTTTCAGGTACCATTTCAAGGAATGACAGAAGAAGCTTAAAGCAAACTCAGGAAGTTATTAGGTGGGGAGAGATGACACTTTTTCTAGTCTAGATGCAAATGGTAAGTGATCAGATAGCAGTTACGCCAACTATTCCACCCTTCGCCAAATTATAGTAACGCAGAAATACAATTGCTCTCTATAGTGACCTCTCAAAGGAAAGCAGAATTAACATTAGAACTAGCAAGTAAAATCAGAAAATCAGCTTTCCAAAATGCATTCAGTATAATCTTTAATATATTTTACTACTCAAGCATTACAATTTCTTTTTATTGTGCCAGGCACGCAAGAAAAATTCAGCATAAAAGAGCTGGCAGAACATATTCTAAATCTTTATAACCAAGTAAAGAAATCACATTAGTTTAGATAAGGAGCAAAGAGTGATCTCAAGATCACTTCCATCCCCCAAGCGACCTGGTTGTATATCCTACATTAAGGTTATAATCTCACTCATCTATGACTTGCTTCGCTTAATTGCATTGTATCATTAATATTATTAATTTCTACCACTGCCCATAAAGCTCAAAGCCTCATGTCCATTCTGTAAAATATATGGGTGGGAAGTGAATTAAACGCAGCACACACTGAGCTGAGTAAAACCATCATAAAGCTCAGGGAAGCATCAAGCATGTAAGTCTTTCAAAAGATGGAGCATCTACCTTTATTCTTTTGGCCCAAGAAACAAGGTAAGAAAAACGTGGGGGTTTTGTCTGCATGACCAGAATTTCTTGGCTTTCAAAAACCTCACATGCCTGTAAATTCCTGCTGAACAATTTCAAATCAATATCAAGATCCAATTAATAAAAAGGACACATTCCCCCATGAAAGCAAGAAAGGTGAAGAAGCCAAACTTCTACCTTTTTTTTCTCCCGCTCCCTAACAAGTCCAATTTAATTGCACAGGTTTTTAAATCAATGTTATCAAATTTTCAGTGCTGTTTCTAGTAAAAATAGCTTTCAAGAGGAAGAAAGACACACAGTATGTTATACACACAATAAATCAGGGTATTACTAAATAATTACTTATCTCGGGTTTTATCTTCTTTCAAGCTCTTCAAAAACAACAGTATATTTAAGGATTATGCAAAATATGCATATATATATGCATATATATGCATATATCTGTATGTCCTTTTCAAGGCTGACCTTAGTAGTAGTACTCTAGGTCTGTTTTTAGATGTGATCAGCCACACTGGGACCTTTGTCCGCCTTTAGAGCAAAAAGTATACGGCATCAACCACATATTATATAAAATACAGCAGATTTTAGCCACGCTCAAGATGCTTTCTGTAAGCAACTTCCGCATTTGAATACTTATTAAATCATAAGCAGTTTGACCAAGAGTGACACGTAACACAACAGAATCGAGGGGGGTTTTGTCTGGTTTTTAACCGATCGCGCAACAAAACTCTTGTGAAAATTCAGCTGGGATCTGTTCTCTCTGAAAATTAAACATTTGCCCCACCTTGCACGGAAAGTTCGGCCTGCGCCTCGATGGTGTCGTTGCCGTTCTCCGCCAGGCAGGTGTAGGTCCCGGCGTCCTCCGCCGCAATGTCCCCGATCTCCAGGCTGCCCCCCGGCAGCAGCACCAACCTTTCCGAGCTGCGCAAAACAGGACACAGGGTGAGCTGAGGGCCAAATGCACCTAAACCTGCATGTGCTTCTCTGGGAACACCTGGACTGCAGTGTCTACGTAACCCAAAGAAGTGCTTACATATCATATTCCTGGGCGCCATTTACAAGGAGCCACGTTAGAGAGGAATTTTTAACTAGATGTTCAAACTCCAGAATTGGCTTCACATTGAAAATTAACTTCAACTATATCAATTCCACAAGAGCAGCTCATCCTTTTTTACGCTTTCAGCTTCAGTTCTTCTTAATTAAATGCGTTTCACAGTATTGAGACAAGAGGAACTAAAACTTTAAAAGTTAAATAACACAACCACATCATAAAAAAAGCACATTTTGCAGATACAGCTGGAATGATTGCTTGAAAAGTCAAATGAACTATAACATGCCAGACTTATGCTTGTACAACATAATAACAGCAATGTATATTGTGTTATGTAAATTAATGGAATTTTTGTAATAAAATAGCTGCTTCAGTAAGATGTCAGATTTCAGAATAAGGTACAGGTTGAAAAAATTCAAAAGACAAATTGAACAAGTTGGCAAAATTTCCATAGAGAATTTTCTCCCTCTGACTTGTAAAGGGTGGGGGAGGGTTTACACTTATAGACGATCTGCTTTTTATGCTGAATGTAGCATTCTATGCAGTACCCTCAGCATCCTTCTCCCCTTGCAACCACCATTCCCTTTTATGTGATACAAATTTGTACGAGAGTTCTCCAAGATTCTTCATTGCTCCAAGTGTCCACAATAACATGTCAATACCATTACCAAAAACACCAAACAGATCACAACTGGATGCTCATCCCAAGCCATTCTTAATTGCAGTTAAAAAAAAAAAAAAAAAAAGTATATATATATATATATATATATATATATCTGTATGTATGTAAAAGAGTCTACCTGATGTCTTCCTTTCTGGTATTACCAAGCAATGGCTCAGCGGGCAGGAATGGACTGAATTCTTTCAATATATTAACTTAACAGCACATTAAAACAATTAACTTTTTTGATCTCTCAAAACCCACCAACTAATTATTTTCTCCATTTGAAATTTTAGTGGAATTATGTCAGTCGAACCAATGCTCTTTCTTACTCAGAAAGGCAAATGGTTAGGACACAAAGACTTTTGATTCAGCTAAGTAATTACCATATAATTATTGATTTATGATACTACTCTAATTGTTCATCAAATTTCTGGTTCAATACATTTAAAAACCAACCAAACAAAATCATTATTGGAATGAAGTGAAAGAAACCAGTCCTAAGCATGTCCATATCCAGTCCTACTCAAGGAAAGGGATCCTGTTTCCGTGATCCAGTAACGGGAGGATCACAAAGTTTGTTCTGCAAGAAGCGTAGGGAATTTGAGTGAAGATGTTAATAAATATGAAAATATTTATTAGGAGCTTTAAAAAGAGGAAAAAACAGTAGAGGAGTTTGTGAACAGCACCGCAAATAGGTTCTGGCTAAGAGGAAAACAGCAAGTTTGTCATTAAAGGGGCTTTTTGGAAGCGCTCAACAGTGATCCAAGGACATAATAAGGAGATGGGAAGATATATCTTGGATTATTTTGATGGTATTTTATTGTCAGTGCAGCCAAAAAAAAAACCAAGCAGAAGCCCCCTGTTGTGGATCAGATGAAAAACTAATATGTAGAAAAAACCAAGAGCTCTATTGGTAACCAAAGATAACAAAGGATGATCCATCTCCCACCTCGAGCAGCAAGAAAAGCCTGCACAAAGGAGATGTGAACAGAAGCTGCCAAAACTCTATCACTTTTTTCCCCCCCTCTTCTCCCACTTTCTTGTATTCTATGTAGATAAATTCATTAGATTTAAACCACACAAGTCTGTTAAGTCAGCACAAAGAAACTAACACAGAAGTCTTGGACTACACCACCTCCATGGCAAATGTGGCCACCTAAGAAAGTTCTAAGACATCTAAAAACATCTAAGAAAATGATGCTCTTCCCAATTCTTGAATCTCTTTGTCTGTATCTGGACATCAACAGTCCACGAACACAGAAGAGCTTTCCAAATGTTGTCAAGTTGAACAGAATGGTGCGTTGACACGTTAAGGCTGCACTAAAACCATGCCTAAAGAAAAATAAATGAGTAAGACAAGTCTGGACCGTGATGCATACATATAGGCAGTTCTGCATCTTCTTTTAGTATGTAAAATACCTTCTTTGATTATTTTTTGTAGCTTTCAAAACAAATTAAATTATTCTGACTGGCATATAATCCGCTGAGGGCTAAAATAAAAGAAGGGCTCAGTACTGCCAGTTCTGTTGAATCTCTTTATCAATGATCTGGACGAGGGGATTGAGTGCACCCTCACTAAGTTTGTAGATGACACCAAACTGGGTGGATGTTGATGTGCTGGAAGGTGGGAAGGCCACACAGATGGATCTGGACCGGCTGGATCGATGGGCTGAAGTCAATTGTCTGAGGTTCAACAAAGCCCAGTGCCAGGTCCTGCACTTGGGTCACAACCACCCCATGAACGGTGCAGGCTGGGGAAGAGTCTGGACAACAGGAGCTGAGGGGAGACCTTCTGATCTCTGAACTGCCTGAAAGGAGCTTGGAGCTGGGGCGGGGGGTCGGGCTCTGCTCCCCAGGAACAAGCGCCAGGAGCAGAGGAAATGGCCTCAAGTTGCGCCAGGGGAGGCTGAGGTTGGATCTGGGAACAATTTCTTCCCCAAAGGGCTGTGGGGCATTGGAACAGGCTGCCCAGGGCAGTGCTGGAGTCACCATCCCTGGAGGGCTGGACAGACGGAGATGAGGTTCTCAGGGACATAGGGCTGTGCTAGAGTTGGGTTATGGTTCGACTCCATGATCCTGAGGGTCTATTCCAACTGAAATGTTTCTATGATTCTATGGAATGGAGCCAACTGGTAAATGTGAAACATCCATCAGTGACAGGACACAGAACAGGAAGGAAAGTAGTTTGGAAAGAACTGACTGGAAGTGAGAAACTGAGACTAAATCACACAGGAATGCTAAAAGGCCCAGTGTGATTTTGATGCCGTATAATGCCTTTTTCCGGATATCCACCAACTTCTGTTGTTATCTGCCTAAAAGCATCACGTGCTTTACGATGCTCACTTTCCCACAGCCAGCCTCTGGCAAAGCGGAGCCTGTCATGGGCACTGACCAGCACTTCACATGGGAACTTAAGTGTCAAAAAACTTACTAGATCTTGTCACATTAGCAACAAAGGTTTGTCATGCAGGATCTCACAAACTCCTTGTACACAGCAGCATTTACATGAATTCACTTTCTTTTCAAGAAACAAGGTTATATAGTTCTCAGCCATCTAAATTGCGTGCTATACTTTTATTTACCAATATTGATCCAATGCAAGTTCACTGCTGCTAAAAGCATGGAAGAAAACAACTGATCTGCCAGACTCTTTGGTGATTCCTTCTGTATGTATTGGTTGTGGAAGAATTCCGGACTTCAAAACCCCGTGCATTTATAATAAAGTAAAACCATCTTAATTTTGTAAGGACAAGGAAGCATTTCCACACAAGAGCAAAGCAATCAGATTTCAGACGCCGGAGAGAAAAATCAGCTTAATGTAGTAGCGGTAACGTAATTTCAAGTGTCATTAAAAACAACAAGGATTGATCATTCAAATGTCAGGTAACAAGAAAATCAAATTCAAGCCTTTTATATGCATTCCATACAGCCCTGAGTTACACACTCATTATATACAATTACTTGAGCTACTTGGATACCTAACTCATACACTCATTTTATGCTTCATTATCACAAAACATAGTGAGCCTTTATTAATTTACTGTATTCAAACAGCCAGCTATACCCTGAGGTTTCAGCTTCTTTTTTTCCTCTTCTAAATTACTATTCCCAAAACATCTTCTAATCTGTTTGCAGCCTCGGTAAAGTACAGCAGATAAAATTAGAGAGTAAATTAGATTATTTCGTGGAATCTACTACCAGAAAAATCTCCATAATTACTCTGCTATGTTTAACCTTTACTGAGTTGGGCAAGTGTAATTCACTTAATACAAATCACTCTGAATGGCTGGCAAACAATAACATGTAATAATTGAAAGTATAACACATCTGCATGAAGCATTAAGAATATGTATGTGGTCATACAATTAAAGACTTCATTTGAACACATACAGCAACAGCATTAAATTGAGCCCACACATGCAACCTCAGCTTTCTGGTCCACTTTAGACAATTATTAACCATAAAACCACGTTACAGTTTTTTGCAGGCATTTTCCAACATAAAATGTTGCTGAACTGAACAGCCCCAAACCACCAAAGAGTCATCTGTGCTTCAAGAGCCTTAGTAAAATAGGATGTTATTGTTCAGGGTCCTTCCAATTGTTTATTTTCAGATGAACCATCTCATTTAATGTAACGTTTTCAAGAATTTGAGGCACATGCATTTGTAATTTCTCCCATATAAGTGTCCAAATACAAATCAAGATACACAATATATGCTGTTTGAGGTTTCAGAGCAGAACATCATTCTCCAAACGACTGAAACCCTGTGTCCATCTCCCAGGCTCTGGAAATCCACCTGTGCAGCCACCTCACCTGAAACGTCCCTTCCCAACCTCACAATCAGCGAAAGCACAAAACTGCTCCTGTATTTGCAAAAAAACAGAACCTCACACAGTGGATCCTTAGCCAGACATTAAAAACAAAGAATAAAAACAAGTACGAAAGGCTCAAAGCTGGCAAAACCTGAAAAACTCTTCAACCTGTATATAACTAACATTTCCATTACAGCCTTTTGTATCAGGTAATATTAAAAATATGGTGAAATCACTGTAAAAGTTTTCTGTAAAGGACATCAGATCTATTCAAATAGCTGTACACTTGACCGTCCATTGCTCTCAGTTTTTGATCCGTTCCTGGCAGAAATATTCTCAGTTTACAGAGGAAATCCAGCTGAAAAAGCAGAATGCGTTTGTACATTGCTGAACCACATATATGACAGGGTGGCCAATCCTAAACTGAAGAACTATGAGCACAATACAATATATCAAAGATTATACAACAATTAATACATATAATGGGCTTCTTTCTTCTGCTTTGCTCTGAGCTTACAGGCTAGCTTCGCATTGTAAAGCTCTGGTTTGGAGCTACAAACACCAGAAATCTCAGCCTAGAATAGGGTTTGGCCTTTTCCTTTCTTTTCTAACTAGGGAGTTTTGAGAAAATTATGACATATCAAACATTACTAGCTTGACTAGTAAGCCAATTCAACCAAAATTAGTTTAGAAAGTACTTTATCACAGCAAACTCATTTCACAAGATACTGCATTCCAGGCTGCTTGTTTGAACCAGTGCCAAGCCTGCCAGCATTCAACTTCACCCAGATTTATCCACTCACATCAATCTCATTGCAGCCTTTGACAAACACTCCATTGAAATTCAACGCCTTCCCTTTTTTCAGGTCTTCTAACAAATATTTAATTCCAAAAACTCACCACTCCAGATCCTTAAAATTAAGCTATTTTTCATATAAATACAGGCTCCTGTATAAATACATATTCTCCTTAGAAATGCAGCTTGAAAGGAAAATGTTTAACCTTGTATTGGCTTAATTGCCACAGTTAAAAAAGACAAAAATAAGGTTGTGTGCCTAAACCATTTAACAAGGAGTAAAAATCAGGGACACAACTGACCATGCAATCCAGGCTAACCCCATAGTACATAGAGATGGGTGCAAATATTTATGTATATACAGGTGTGTATACATATATATGTATGTTAATGGCTGCAGTGTGTGTGTACAGACAGCAGCCGTGATTTAAGAGCCTTTCCCAGGCAGAATGTACATTGAAACTCCTCCAGATTAAATGGACCGTTTTTTTCTTGGGACAAAGAAAAGTCATGCTCATAAGAGAAGTCTTACTTGGATATCAAAAGGGGATTTTAATACAAATTAAAAGTGATTTCATTTGTAATTAAATTAACAGAACATGCATAACAAGATGAGGTACCTATTTTGCAGCAGTCTAACTGCTGGCTTTACTCCAACAATAAATCTTAATGTTTAGTTCTAGAGACTTTCCGGTTATTCTGTTCTAAAGCATCATACAGCAGCTGTCGAGGTCAAGGAGTTAGGAATTTTTTGTTGCCTACTGTTTGAATCTGTTCTCTGCTAAGCCATAGTCACGAGTCGCAGGCTTCAGAGTTTTGGCACAGTGTGATCACTTAAACAATGAAGGAATCTTACTGCTGCAGAGGGGAAAAAATCCAGTCTTCTACTTTACCTGCCTTCAGACTAAACTCTAGAATGAGCACACTCTTCAATGTAAGAAAAAATCCACTTCAGCAGCAAGGTAACTTTAGTCACTCATGTCCAGCCTGCCCAGGAAAGCTCCTGAGGACATGGACGGGACTGTATTCGGAGCACGAGTTCAAAATTTGGGTCTGCGTTAAGGGACCTTTAACCCGCACCCAATGCAACATAACCTGGAGAAGGGTGGCGCAGAGGGGCACCAAAACTTAAGATATGACAGGATATCATTTTACATACAAGAAAAACAAATTAATGTCTTACCAGGTGCATTTATTGTGGCATTTCATCACATTTGACTGTGCAACCCTAATGATTCCGTACAGTTCTTTATGATTTACGAAAAAACAATCTAAATCATGTGCCATCAGACTGACACGGAGACAGTTTCTCAGTATTAGCAGTGTTAGTCATTACCCACAGGAACTTGCATTTCCCAGATAAAGACGGTTGAAATTATGAGCCCCTGGATTTTTTAATTTAAGAGTTGACAAAAAAGAGAGATCTATTACCATCGCTGGTACTGCAGAAATACTTCATATTCCTTTAGGTGCTTTCTGTGGCAGCCATGCCCCAATATAACTTTAACCCTAATTGTTTTACAATTAACTTGTTTCCACATTAATCTCACCACTGACTTTGAGGACACTGAGAACATTCAAGTATCTGTTTGTAATTTCCTTGCTCTAGCATGTTCATTAAATAGACAAAAAGGTAACTTTCCTTGGTAAGACTTGTTTTGGTTTATATACATATTTTCTACCATGTTATTTTGAGTGAATACACCAGCAATGACAGTGTATAATAGAGCAGTTTTCACTTAATCCATTCCTGAAACCCCGTTTTTTTAAATCATGCCTAACATTTTAATATTCTCTTTTAATGAGAAATTATGACATTCTGCTTATTCTTAAATTCTTATGGAACATTCAGACGCATATTGGAACATCACTACCCAAAGAGTAATGCGAGTGCAGGGCTTCACACACATAATTTGCCAGCATGAAGAAGAACCAGCTTTTATGCAGTGTCCTTATTCCCTTGATTGCTTCTTTTATTCCAGTGGCAATCTAAAAGTAATATATTCTTAATAACCACCCTGCTTCAAATAAGATTTCTTGGTTTCAGGTGCCTACAAAAAAATGAAAACACTGAGACTGTTCCGTGAGCCTCATGAACCACCTTACCTGCCACAAGACTCCGTCTAGAAGCTTCTGCTTTAAAATGACGCAGAAAGCAAATTGTGCTGTCGTGTAAAACTCTAGCTGGATTCCTACCGTTACATAAAAATATACTCACCCTTCTGTGATAAGCTCCTCTTCATTTCTTGTCCACCTGATGTAGGGAGTTGGAAATCCTACGGCAACACACGGAAAAACTGCACTTTGCCCAGTAACTCTAGTTAGAGAAGACGGCTGCTTTGCAAACCTCAGCTTCTGCGGCACCTCCGGATCTGCAAACGTGTTGGAAATGACAAAGTCGTCACCAGATGTGGAATTGGAAGATGATCATATTAAAAAGAACAAATGAGACATCTGATTTCTTCCCTGCATCTTCACAGGATTGAATCATCATCTTAGCTACATACGGGGTTTTCCCTCCTCCCACATGAATAACTCTTTACCATTTCCTCCAGACAGGCAAACTGGGATTCTGACTCCTCCAACTCCCTGGAAAGCAATTTGGGCTGAAAGCTACTGCCTTGAAGCTGGAATAACCACCAGCTAGCAGAGCTTTAGTAAATAAAGGTACAGGTTTGACTTTGTCCAGCCAACCTCAGGCTTTTAGGCACTAGAAAATGAAATTACTGCAGTAAAGAGTCAACCCTAAGTGAAATAAAATAACTAGATCATTCACATGCTGAAGTAACACAAGATTTACACTAAAACAAAAATCCACCCTGGTTCTCCATCCCTTTGGAAACAGTCAATCCTCTGAAGCAGTTTTGCTTTGAATTGGGCTGGAGGGGGGTTTGTTTCATTTTTCTCCTCCCCCTTTAAAACAAGCACAAGCAAAATTCCTACTTAGTCTTTACTCACTCTTCCCTACAGGAAAAGGCCCTTTGTGAGATCTGAAAACATACCCACCAATAAAAGCAGTGTACTCTGAACTAAACTACCAAGAACAAATATCCAGAACAAAAGGCTACTTTTCCACTGTACTAAAAATCTCCATGACTTCCCAAAGGTAACCTTAGGACACAGTTCCCAGAGCTGCAACCAGTTCATCAAGGGACCCCAGTAACACCTTGATGGAAGATGCAGCTTGTACCCTTTGTCTCTGCGATACCTCCTTGCCCCATAATTAAATGAGTTACTACACACCAGCATTTCTGTCAACCGCTCAAAAAACCCCAGTGTTTATGCTGCATTCACTGGAGTTTTCTCAATACAAGTTGTATGACAAGCAAGCTCCAGCATCGGACAAGCTAATTTCGGTCCCCTAAATGGGGCAGGCTGTTCTGTACCTGCGCTATTTTTGCTCGCTGAAGCCCATTCTGTGCCCATCACACACAGTATTTGGTCCCTGTTTCACCTGGGACCCACATGATACCCCCAGGAAATTCTGAAAGTTCTTGGATTCCACGTTCTTCAGCTCAAAGTGCTAAAAATACTAACTGAGCATCTACAGCGCTACATCAAGGGCATGCACGTGTTTCAAGGTACGATAAGGTCGCCAGGGTATTGGAGAGAACCAGGCGCAATGGAAATCACGTTCCAGATTTGTCCTGGGCCAAGGGAGCCAAACTCCAGCGATCCTGGATCGTTCTGTCTGTCTCAGGCCCACACACGAACTATCACAGCAGCTCTGCCCACATTCCCAATTGGAAGAAACAAGTCCGCTTGCTCCAGAAATAAAAGCACGTGTGAACAGGCGGGTAACACAGAGAGTGACGTGGAGTGGCATATGGAGCAAACCGAGCTGCAAAAACCAGGTCTAACAGATTGCCAGCAGGTAATGACACCAGGGAGAGGGGCTGGTACGAGTCACCGCAGACACAACTCATTAATGCTCCGAGCTCACAAAAAGGAGTTCAGGTCTCAGGTTAGTGCAAGCTGGATTCAAAGATTAAAAGTCTTTATTTTTTCTTTGCATTCCTATATTTGAAAGCACCTGCTACCAGGCAGCAGAGCTCAGAAATGCAGACGGAGCTCCACAGATAAAAAGAGGAAAAGCAGAATGCTGCCCATGGATCCAAATCTGTGCGATGCGAGCACGTGTCGGGTGCATTTCGGGGATTCAGAAGCAGGGTGGTGTCAGGCACGCATCAGATATAAAATGAATGGAGAACAGATTAATTCAAATCCTTCTTTCATACACATCTCAGACCAAACAATCAATTATGGGGCCACTCAAGATTAAGAGAGATTTCTGTTCGACAGTTTAATCCCACCTCAAAAAAAAAAAAAAACGGCTGCTGGGAGGGATTGCGCAAAATTTAACTCTATCAGCACTTTCAGACTCATGACCAAGCAAGGAAATAGCGTTATTTGTATTCTCTAACAGCGTTATACTTCATCAACTTCAGCAAAACATTATAAAAGCAAGTAAACTATACCTGGAACCATAAGAAATGGAAAGATCAACACAGTATGGAAGTTTATCAGGAAATCTCCCAAAAAAACAGAAAGGTCTTAAGCACTCATTTGAGGGGCTATAGAAACATGAAGGTAAAGCAAACTAAGTAATTAAATTAAGCATCTTTTCTAAACCTGTGATGAGCCTTTCTTTTCAGAAAGTCTAAAGAACTTAATGAAACAAATTCTTACTTTTTAAGCATGATTCATTTCCAAACCCTAGCAAACACTTCCATTTTAAAAGAGGGAAGGTTGCAATGGTAAAATTGGGGTATTTTAAAGAGCCCCAAAACCCTCCAAAGATAGCGATTCAGCGACCCGCCCCGGCACTTCTCCAGGCACTACCAATGGAATCAGAATTCCAACACGAAGACTAATTCAGAAGAGTCAGCACAAAGTTCTGGAAGTAATTTGGAAAACCCGTACAGAACACAGCCTGTATTTCCCTAGTTTGGCAAAGCGTGGTTCGTGCTCCTGTCTTATTCTGGGTCAATTTTCAAAGCTTTGTGTTAGGACATCTTGTGACACACAGTAGTGTCACACAAACAGAACACCCTAAATGTAGAAAAAGGACTGGACTTTTTGTTTTAATTAAGAACAAAATCCAAACATTTCAGCACAATAGGCAGAGCTAAACCTTTCAAAATAAAGTCACTCCCCTTTTTGTGTTCTGGAGATTTCCCACAAGGGTCCAATGTTTAAAGAAACATAATGTCCTAAATATTGTGACAATTAAAACTGCCTCAATTTAAGCATCCCAGGCATGAGGAACTAAGCACTAACTTCTTTTGGAAACTTCAACAGCATTTTAAACATGGGATTCAAGCCAGAGAAACTTAGAAATCCCCAAATGTTTCTACTCAAAACAGCCAATTCCCTCCTTGTAACACATCACGATGGAAGTTTATTATTGGCGACCTTTAAAATGAAGACTTTCCCAAAAAGCCCTTAAAAGCTAAACCATTAAACATGACAAAAAAGTATGTGCAAATTTTTGGCCTTTTTCCAGCCACTGCAAAGAGCTCAGACGTTGATAAATGACTTTGCTTTTCTGTTTCCCACCTGCAAGATACAGGTTGACGTTCCCAAGGCCCAAAATCCTTCAGCATTAAGTGCCCACACCCATTTCAAGTTACACACAGAGAAAAGAAAACATTTTTTTCAAAGAAAAACAGATTAATACCTGGAAGAATCTTGAGCTCAGCTTCATCACTGTATTTGGGGGTCCCACCGCTTTCAATGATGCAGCGATAGAGTCCTCCGTCCGTATCAGTAGCATTGCTAATAATTAGAGCTCCACTTGGCAATTTAAATACACGGTCGTCCAGAAAGACGGGCTGGCGATCCTGCTCCCACCTCACGAACGGGGCCAGGTCGACGTTGACTTCACAGTTCAGGATTGCACTGTTTCCTCTGTAGACGGACGAGGACTCTGGCTGACTGGCGAACCTGGGAAGGCCTGCAAATACAAAATAGAAGAGTTAGAAAAACAAACAATTAGAGGCAATGTGACAACGGCACCAAAGCTTTGAAGTCCAAGTCAAGATTCATGAACCTAGTTTAAAAATAATTAAGCTGCTCTCCAACTTTCAAAATCTTAATACTCAACAGCACAATGCAAAATATAGCTGGTGTAAGGGTAAATAAACCTATAACAAAAGCAGAGATTTAAAAACAAGAGTTTTAGGAACAAGCAGATGTTGAAAAGAAAAGAAGAGGAGACTGACGGGGGGACTCATTCCTGGGGATCAATAAGGAAAGGGGGAGTGTCAGGAGGATGGAGCCAGGCTCTTCTGGTGACAACCAGTGACAGGACAAGGGGCAATGGATGCAAACTGGAACACAGGAGGTTCCACTTAAATATGAGAAGAAACTTGTTGGGGGTGAGGGTGGCAGAGCCTGGCCCAGGCTGCCCAGGGGGGTTGTGGAGTCTCCTTCTGTGCAGACATTCCAACCCGCCTGGACACCTTCCTGTGTAACCTCATCTGGGTGTTCCTGCTCCATGGGGGGATTGCACTGGATGAGCTTTCCAGGGCCCTTCCAATCCCTGGCATTATTCTGTGATTCACTGGAGGCCTCAAAAATGGGACTAGGCCTGGAGGTAGGCTCTGCTAGATCTCCGGAGTTGCTGCTGTCCTTAAGGAACATACAGCACAAGAGTGGCAAAAACCAAGACAGTGTCTCTGCCTGGTACATCTGAATAAATACAGTTTGAACCATATTTTGTAAGAGCTTCTGCTTGACTTGCAGAGGAACACAGATGCCCTCTAGTTCTGAGTCAGGAGACAGGATGGAGGAGGAGTTCTGGCACCCCCAACACTCTCATGTTCTCAGTCTACACGACATCTTAATTTACATTTACTGCCTACAGGACTGCTTATAATGAGAGGGGTTTTTTCTGATCGGCTTCTAAGATTCCTAATCTTAAAATTAGAAGTTTAGCCATTAAGAATAAGCCAAAAAAGTCAAAAAGTATTTTCTAAAGCTTTGTCACCAACCATGTCTAAGTAAAGGTTTAGCTTCACAGTAATTTAATTAGACCATGAAATGGAGCCTGAGGGTGTTAAAGGACCAAATCTCACTGAAATTCAATGGAAACAGGATATCGCTTTGAAGATTTCAGCTACAAAAAAAGCCTTGCATATAGCACCATAAGGTAAAAATTGCATTTATTCTTACGTAAATATTTCTCTCTCACGCTAGCGTAACGAGAACTGAGTTTCTCCACAGCATAACACCGAGGTATCACTGCCACCCCGACCCGGCAGCGCCGCACAACAAACCTGTCACCTTCTGCGGAAAAATGTTCTCCAAAAATACCCAAATCCCACTGAATGGCTTCAGGTTTTGTTTGGGTGGCCGTGGCCCAGTGAGCAGCTGCTGGGGTGGCCTCTGTGACAAGAGGCTGGGGACACGCTGTGTTGGACACGGCTGGTTCTGGCTGGTCCCACAGCGGGCCTGTGGAGGCCAGAGCTGAGCCGGGCAGGAAAGCCGGTGGCTCCTCTGTGGAATCACCTCCAAAAATGAGGAAACTGCTGCACCAGGGGTGTGTGAGAAACAGCCCTGTGACAGCACGGGTAGAGGAGGAGGACAAAGAGAAGGAGGAGGAGGGAGAGCAGCTCCGGTAGACGCAGGGGGAGCAGAACCGGGAACGAAGGCGGGAAGCTGAGCCTGGGAAATGAGAAGAGGGCAGGCTGAGGTGTTCTAGTGTTTGTCTCTGTTTTCCTACCACTCAACTTTCTTTTAACGGGCAAGAAATTAAATTAATTTTCCCCAAGTGCCAGTGATCTGTCTCAACCTGCAAACTTTTTCATCTCCTTCCCCCTCCCCATCCATTAGCAATGTAAGCAAACGGTTCAATAAATGCAACAGAAAGTGTGTGTGTGTGGGGAGGGAAGAGGACAAATCATGGGACAGGAGAAAGAAAAGCCTCTTTGCTCTATTTTCCAGAGCAGTATGATTCTGTGATTATCAGCTCTCCCTTCTGCAGCCACACAGGGGTGGTTGTGGCCATGTACACAGTAACAGTCTCATTCTTCTTTACGCTTGCACTTAAAGCTAATATTGTCACAGAAACAGCCTGCCGGTACTCTCGACATTTTACCCTTCCCTCTCAAGAGCACACAGCTTCAAGCATGTACTATGATTTTTTTCTCTGAAGTCAGTACACTGTGTGCTTTCAGTTTAAAGAAGGAAAGTGGAACTACGGGTTGCAGAAGTTAAACCATCCCAGTGCAATTACTGAAGCGTGAGAATGGCGCCTGCCGGGAGGCAGCCGGCCCTGGGAACCTCTGATTCAGTGCTGCTGCCAGGGCTCCAGATCAGAAAACACAACACAGTTTAGGTCGGTTCTCACCTTTTCCACTTCTTCTAGCAAATCTAAAGGTGAAATCTCTTACCCACTATCTTCAGTGGTCAAAAGTTTGACCTAAGTGGAAAAATTCCCATTTATCTCTTGTGAAGATGATTCTTTTACACTGTTTAAATACTCATTTCCAAACAGGTCAACCCTGTATTTTTACAAGTCTCTCTTAACACATATCTATCAAGAACGCACTGCGAATTTAACAATAGTATGACCAATCTCATGTAGATTTTTTTAAAATTTATTATGCAAAATGCATAGTTCAGCGCTTTGCAATTCTCTTTTCCTTTAAAAAGGGAAAATAAAACAGTCAGCCCAGGGACTTTACCCTGATGTTGAGGTACACAAAATACTCACGGGTGAAAAACACCACGTGGCTCTGCCGCATGAAGGGCAGGACAAGGAATGGCTGAGTTGGCTACCTCTTGAGCCCCAGTGTTCTAGAAGAGTACATTACTGCATGCTGCTTATCAGCTATTAACTGGTGCTGGAACCCAGCTCATGGAGTTCTCTCTGACCACATTCACTATGTTCCACTGCCTTGGAAAGAATCTGTAACACACATTTCTTTAAATGGTACTTCCTATCATTTCCAGCTTGAATTCCTGTTTACTTGCAGGAGAATCCTGCAGATTTTTTTGTTTGTTTGTCTTTTAAACTGTCTGATCTTAGGTCTCCAATTGTTTTCAGAAATCTTTGGAAAAGCAGCAAGAAACAGCTTCTGATGTCACATGTTCAGGCTTTTTTCACTTGAATGGAAAACTTCTTTACCTGGGCTGCAGGATTGTCCATTATTAGCACTCACTTGAGCACGAGTTCTACTACACACTTCTCATAGAACCTTTGCATATATTTCTCCCATAGAAAAACAAGTCTGAACCAACTCCAGTGTTCTGCAATCAAAGCCAAACAGGTAAGAGATTTGAGCAAACCCACAAAACACCATTTTCACAACCTACATTAAACAAAAGACCTATAGTTAAAGACCAACATCCGCAAACAATCACATGCCACTATGTGAGAGATCAAAAATGTTAATGCAATGTGAAACAATGTGTTTAACCTCTATAGAGAAAACAAACTGCACATAAAACATGCATCTAATTGGGGAGCAGATACAAAAGCAGAGATCTTCCCAGCCCTTCAGCACAGGTGGATTGCATTTAGCACAGTACATTTGGAACATCCAGCTCTCTTCTGTTTTGCCACCCAGTTCCCTCCATAACCTTGTACGGGTCCATCTCCACCCATCACACACTTTCCCCCCTCCTTGTTGTTCTATCTGGAGGCTCCTTCCACAACCTCATTTCCCTGAGAAGAAAGTTTCTCGTTTCCCCTCCCAGTATATTTACAACCAACTTCTTATCTTTGATCTTGACCTTGTTTCGGTATTAATTATTTTGTATCTTTTATATTTATCCATTACTCCCTCCCTCTAAGGTATTTGCATGAATAAAAATCACAGCTGCTTTCAACTTTCCATCTGCTTAGTTAATAAAGCTACAGTCTTTAGTTTCTTTCCCTCGTTCCCCATCTATTCATCTTTAAAGGCTCTGAATTGCGGACCATTTGAGTCGGAAGGACCTGGTCAGAGCCAGCTATGAGGTCAGAGCAGGTTACCCAGCAATTTGGTCAGTTGGATCTTGAAAATCCACATGGATGGGGATGGCACCACCTCTTGGACAACCTGATCTACCATCTGAGGTCCCTATGGTGAAGAACTTCATCCTTCAACCCAGTCACAGCCGCTTTTGCTTCAACCGATCTCTAAAACCTCCTTCTCTCCCACCTCGCACCGCTGGCAGAACAAAGAGACAACAGACAAATTGAAGTGCCTGCTGTAATTTAAGATCAAAAAAATCCACAGGAACGTATCAAAATTGTTTCCCTGCATCTACTGAAAACATCTCCCCGAAAGATTCCGCAACCACATTAGCTGTCTGCACACCGGCAGGTGACGGTCAATCCTGTAACCTGCCTTTTTTCTCATAAAATCACCCGTCCCTCTGTCCCAGCTTAGTACCACACCAAGAATATTGCCGTACCTGCATGACTTTGCACACTGTGCTAATAAGTTTCACCATTATTCAGTCTGTAGCATTAATTAACGCTTCCTATAAAACCATTGGAGGCCACAGCACGAGTGACATGGTCTCCTGGATTTGCCACGCTTGCTAATTGTGTTAGCATATACTTTGTTCTTACAGCAAAATGACTGATGAAGACATCAAACATCACCTTTCTAAAGTCTAGTCTCTGAGGCATCATTCCATTCTGAAGATTTCCCTCTCGATATAACCCATTTTCATCATTACCTCAGATTCTTATCAATCTCAATATTCTCATTTCAGTTTCGACCACTCTGCCCAATTTCTCACAGGAGAGTGCACCGACGGGCTGTGCCGTGGTGTGCTCATCGCATCACAGGGCTCTGAGCCACCGACCCAGACACAAACCGCAGACACAAGGCATGTCGCAGTTCAGCCTTCTTTCCACTTTTGCCTCCAAAATCCCTGCAAAAAGGGCACAGTGTTGACATCAAACTGAGTGGGCTGAATCCACAACTCAGTAGAAATCTTTATTAACAGACCTGCATGTTAAGGCATAGAAAGGAGTCCTGGATCTCCTTGTTTTGTCGTGAGGTTTTCATCCCTTCACCCCGTATAACTACCACTCGTACAATCATTGTATCTGCAACTTGGCACATAAGTGTGATTGTTACAGCAGCACTAAATCCCTGTAATTTCTCACATAAAGCTCAACCATGCTTTAATTTAAAGCCCTAACTAGTACTATTCGCTTTCTGGACAAGATAGGCATTGTGCATTCTGCTGTGTGCAGGTGCTCCATTAAGGTTAAATAAGCTTTATTTAAGATGGTTTCATTACTCACTAGAAACAAAATTACAGTTCATTTCCCAGGTCATCTTAAATGCCAGTAAAATCTTTATTTGATCACTGTTTTGTGTGTTTTTAAAATATATATTTTAACCTAGGCTATAATTTTGTCCTAAAGAGTAATTTTCTGTTCTACTCTTGATTATTTGCAATTTGCACTGCTTAAAAGCCTCCATTGTGGAATGGGACCCTTTTCCTTCAGCCAACAGACAACGACAAAACAATAATGATGTGTTACAAAAGGAGCTCTAAATATAAGCCTTAATTACTATTAATTCCGAGCCCTGTTTATAAACACAGTAGCAGGTCCCAGCGCACCGGCACAGCAACTGAGCTGTACGCCTGTGTTTCCCGAACTTTCCATCGTCCGCAAATGCATTAACATATAAGCAAATCCAGTCTATTTAAACTAAATACGCATTTTAATCTATTTTTTCAAAATTAAATTTTAAAAAATAGTTACTTTTTCCTCAATGGCTTGTATTTCTCAATCACCAAGATCTAATGAAAATTAGTTACATTTCTAATGAGCGAGCAGCACCCGCTCCTCACCCGCACTGCAAGACGCTCAGTCGCAGGCACTTCCCCATCTTTTGCAGATGTAATGATAAATGCTACTTTGAAGTTCTGATATTAAAGATTTTTTTTTCATGTTTATATGTACATTAATCATTCCATGGCAGCACAAATATGTTAGGTATCGATTTCAGGATGCTGAAGGAAAACACCACTGACCTAGCTGACCACAGGTTAATAAACTCCATTAGGAAGGATGATTTTCCACTTGGAATGTTCTCTGAACATGGCAGAACACATAAGCAACAGATTCTCACACACATACAATAGGAATTTGATGCACCACAAACTTCAACACAAATGGGGGAGGGAAGTCAATTCTGCCCGTTTTCTCCTTCCCTTTTGTCCCTCCTCCCTCCTCAAAGAACCAGAGCAGTGGTGGGAATGCAAATGCACAAGCTACTCAATGCAAACTTGTTCCATTCAGGCAGCATTCCCAATCTGAGCATTACTGAGATTTGTGACCTATTGTCTTCATTTCTGAAAAGGCAAAGATGTGCCTGGAAAAGCGATAATTCCCATGCTCCTGGAAAACACAAATGGCAAAGTCCTGGCTGCAGTCTGCTGTCAGTGGAGCCGCTGTTCCATCTCCTGTCACCTCCAGAAGAAGAGGAATTCATTGCACCGAGTCAGATGCTCGTGTAGCTCAGCAGCCTCTACACAACCATGGCCACTGTCAATTATTTTCAAGAACGCCCAAAGAAAACCCAACTTCCATAATCAACCATTACTACGTAACTTGCTGATAGGACAATATTCTAACTTCAGAGTAAATGCTTGTTTTCTGCGCTAAATACTGTCGGCCATCACTGTAAATGCCTGATTTTATTTCACATGGATGCTATTACCAGACACACATTGAATCCTCTTTAGAATCCTACTAACCTTTTAGCATCAATCTTGTCAAATCGAGACTGCAAACCAAAAATAAAAGAACAGCTTCCTTGTCTGAAGGGCAGCAGGCAGCGCTACAGAAATTCACTACTGCCCTGTCAGACCAAGTCTTTGGGAGTATGTTTTTCACGTGCCCAAGTCCCCTCTATCGCTGCTCCACAGGCTGGAATATAATGTAATACTTTGGGTAAGCATTAACTAGATTTAAACACACAAACGTCTTACACGTTTATACAATTAGCTGTTTCCCAAACCCTCTTTCAGGCTTTTTGTGGCATCTCAATGAACTCATTAAATATCTTCCTTGCTTTTTCCCTAATTATTTCTGTTTCAGTGGGGAAAAAGTAGAAACACAGGAGTAGCCGAGAGTTTTTCCAAACCAATTACTTCCTGTATACGAGCTATGAAAACCCTCTGCTGCCCAATGTTATCTTACACCAGTTTCCCAAAACTTACCCAAAACTCAACTAACTTTAGCAGTTTCATCTACAAACACCACAACCCCCCAGCTTTCACCTTCCCACCCCTCTGCATCCAGCTCCTGCGAATGATTACGCAAACTGCTGATATAATTTTAAGACGCTTTAATTTTGCCCCGTTCTTGTTTGCCTAATCGAATTTGAACTTATGACAAATCCACAACTCCATTAAAAGAACCTCTTGGGAAGGGCGAAGGTTTTAGCAATGCAAGTAGCTAAAGGGATACAGAACATGATACCCTATTGTTGAAATAGCTGCAACATCTGTTATCCTTCCGTGAAGCAGCGGATCTCAAAGATGCCGCATATTTTGTTAGAGCATCAGCTTTCCACGCGAACCCTGTTAAAAAATTAATAAGTCCAGCCATCTGTGGACACTTCATTAAATTATCACAGCTCCTTTTCTTCAACGGTATTCAGCATCATTTGTCTGAGTGGCAGAGGTGTGAAACATGTTTTAAAATACTATTCTGTTAATAAGACATATTTCATGAATCTCGCCAGTGAATAGATTAGACTTCATAATTACAAAACATTCACGAAGAACAGAAGTCCGGCATCACCTGAATTAAGGGCAAGAGACAACTAGCCAGAGGAGACTGAGAATTCATAGAAGGATTATAACACAAAGAGAGGAAAACCTACCAAACGTCCTTGTTGGTTAAATTAAAGCTTCAATTATGCAGCACACACAACAGGAACGAGACATTTTGGTGCATACTCAGAATTCTGAACTCGTTAAACACAGACTCAGTAGCATAATTAACATGGCACATACTGATTTAAAAGGGTATCCCTCCATCAGAATTAAGAAAAGGAAAAGGGAGAGGATGCCATTGTACATATCACTAATGCACATGACATATATACCTATGTGTGTATATATATATATATATAGGTATATATATACCTATATATATATATATATAAAATTAATGCACACAGAGTAGGACCTCAGAGCTGTTTTGAACGGGCAACTGAACTAGAGATCTCCCGAGGCCCCTTCCAAGCTCCATGATCCTATTGCACTATGATATGGGGAAGTTATACAGAAAACTACGGAGACAGCAAAGTATAGCACAAAATATAATTCTGCTCGTCTTTCCACAATATCTTTGAAAACAAACTTCTAAGAGGGAAAGTTTGAGCAAAATTGATCAGGCCTGAGGCACAGGGCCAGACTACAGGAATTGGAGGTTGTCCCATCCCCTCTCAGACTGGGATCCAATTGCCACAGAACCACAAACCAAAAACAAAGCAAAGAAACCACACATAAAAAAATTTAACAGGGTGTCTGGACTAGTAAAACTCATCGGAATATTCTCAAGTTTTACCTGGTAAAAAAGTTTTAAAAAATAAATGGTTTGATGAAAAGTGTTTATATCATCGTCCTTTGCATCCCAGAGTAGATTTTGCAAAGTCCAGTATCTCAGAAGCTCAAACAGAAATTCAACAGCATAAGAACGCAGCCTTGGGGATGTCAGAAAAAACTCACAACTTGATGTGATCAAGCCTGTTTGAGTATCACAGATCGATTCCGATTTTGAACCAGGATAGAAAAAGCTCAGAGCACCTGCTGAACTCAAGACAAAAGCATACAGAGAGATCCTGGATTCTCAAGAAACTTTGCGTAGCCGGGAACAACTCTTTCCACCCAAACCAGGACACAATAATCCCACCTTCATTTGTAAAAGCTTCATGAAAACAAGTGAGACAAAAGTCCATAAGATAATCCTGGTGAAACCACTAGACTTGTGACTGACAACACAACACTGAGCAAGAGACAAGTTGTACATCTAGAAATAACTTTATGATGCCATTTTGCCAAGCGCTACCTTTAACAGAAGTCCCATGAATAACGAAGTGCCAAAACAGACCGAGAAATAGAGAGTAGCCATGATGTACATCCTGATACTCTATCAACGGGGATACGGGTTTCTAGCCAAAATAAATTAACCTGCAGCAGCTTTGTGACATCCCAGCCCTGCAGCTCAGGAGAAGAAAATCCCTCCATCAAACATCTTTGTTTGTGAACCAATAAGATCAGGTCTGAGAAGGGACGAAGGGCTGGTGCACTCTAACTTCACAGAGAAAGACAGGGAGAATAAAGAAACTGGAATATCAAATACTTCTGACTTGGAAGGAAACGCTACTGGCATGAGGCATTTTATATTGAAAACGAAATTACGATTGCACAAACATATTTGTCCTTTCTAAACTATGGAAACTATTGTAATGGCAGATCACCAATAATGAACATCGGACAACCTCACGGAGCAAGGTTGCTCTGCAAGCGCAGAATGTGTTCCAGCAGAGTTGTGATGAAGATAACTCAATGGGTATTCCTGCTCAAGCTGGGGTGAAGCAGTCCTGGAAATCCCTTAATGTTGTACTGTTCAGCTGTACTTAAAAAAATGAATAATGCAAAAAGAAAACATGCTAAGCAAAAATTTAATCCAGCTGTCCTTGATGGAAGTAGCTCAGAAACCCTTTGGAGGAAACGCAGGAGATGAGCAACGAAGATCTTTGATAAGGCATTGGAAGTGTTGAAAAACAAGCACAAGACTAGAGAATAGACCAAGGCTAAACAAACAAACCTGAACTCTAGTCAGGTGATATCAAGAAGAGATCAATAATTTATTCTGTGAATGAAATGGGAACAAGAACGGTGAGTCGAGGAAGATCTTAAAAAAATTCAGGTCGCAGATGCCAACCTTAAACTGCAATAAACAGAACAGGGGTGAGCTGGGGGCTCTGCCCATGGCACAGGGGAACGTCGGGCTCAAAGTGCTACAGGAAATGGTGCAGGAATGCAGAAAAGAATAATTCTGCTAATGGAGTCGGTGACAGAACACTACCATTAAAACCAGAGACAGGACGTGCAACTGAAGGGCCAAAGACCAGAGAAGCATCAATAGCAGTTCAAGGCAGCAGGAAAAGCTGCAGAAACCACAGGAAACTTGATCTGTACAGACACCGAGAAATGTGGTAAGTAGATATTCCCAATAACACAAAAAATGAACTGCAAACTATGGAATAGTTTATTTGGTCCTGTGGAGATCATTGTAATGGTGAGAACAATGAAGAAAGCGCTGTTGGATTTTAAGAGGAGCCCTTACAATAAGGTATTACCTCATCAGTTAAGAAACCTCAGGTCTTGATCAATAGACTGCCTAAAAAAGAACAGTACAGGCTCATAATTACTCTTTCTAAAACAAAATCAATAGCCATAACAAAAGAAGAATAAGATTTGAGTATTTTGGTGAAAGGAAGAGCTTGACAGGTTAAATCATTTTAGGTCCAGGCGAGGCTATGAATTCCGAAGGCTCGTGTGAACAAGCTAGTCAAGGATGATTAACGCACACAGAGCACTGTCACCAGAAATTTATCAAGAAACTGGAAGAAAGGGAAGATAGAAAAGAAACATTTTGCAGGCAGCTCTATAGACAGTGACAAAGCCAGTTGGTACCTGACGAGAGACATTTAGGGATAGGAAAAACCCTGAACAATTTCAGAGACACACTCGGAATCCAGAATAGCAAAGAAACTCTCTAAAATAAAGGGCTTGAAGACTGACCTAAGAGGAGACATAAATACAGCAGGATGAAGAGCTTCTACAGACAGAAACATCTAGCTGAAAAAGACAGAGTTTAGAGACATGGCAGAAAGGAGCAGAAAGACTCAAAGGAGCACAACTAGCAAATGATTCCTCAAAACTGCATTTCGCTCCAAGGCAGTGGCGGTGGGTTTTTGCTCAAGCTAAGGGGTGCATTGTCACACGCTGGCCCCGGCCAGCGGCTGGGAATTAAGCTCGTCACATCAGAGACAGCTTTTTAAAGGTCTCTCCATAACGAAGCATTGTATGGCTTCACTTTTAATGAGTTCAACTTCAGACCAGTCACAGAAAAGCAGACTGACGTGTCTAATCCAGGAATGGGACTTCGGAAGACATTAGAGAAGGAAGAGCAACACCTTTACAGAAACATATACATTATACAGAGACACCTCCCCACGCTCTCCCCAAAATTGGGTTTTTATATGCACATAAGCAAGAGGTGCAGGGTTGTTTAATAATTTAACATATTTCTAGTGTACTTATATGAATGAGACGTGGCCTATGTTTTTAAAACGTTACCAAGCACTAACCTCACTGCAATCAACCACAGCAAGCATCATTTTGCCTTATTAAAAATATTTTTTCCTTTTTAATGTCTTTAAACTTCTTCTTGAATTTCTGTTATGAAAAAACAAGTAATTAATCATACGCACACTTCTGCCGCGATCCTTCTTTCCTGTCATCTTTCATTTGGGTAGGTGTGATAGTTGTTCTAATTTTCAAAACGCAACATTCAGTCGAGTTAAATCTGAACAATGTCAGCGTGGACACCCTTTAGTTTTGTAGTAACTGAATCTGAAACATCTTATTGAGTCTCACCCGAGAACAGCAGTGATTTAGGAATACGGGCTGCATGTGTAACTGTCAGTCCCCTGACAGTCTGGGATTTAGTGAGCAATCCATGGGAAAGCCTGTCAAACAGAATTACAAAAGGGCTGGTGCTGACATGCAGAGACATCAAGAAAAATACATATTTGAGTGAAAATATTAACAAATGAGAACACTAACCTAAACCAAGTTCATCTGGCTTTCTTGTTGAGGAGTGCTGAGCATCAGCAGCTTGCTCTCGCTTTCCGTTCTCACATCACAACTACATTACCTTCCCTATTTTCCAAACCAAAGGTCAAGCTTCAAACGTATACAAAGAGCTTTGATTTTCTATTATTTACAGCAAGTTTCTGTTGTTTTTCTGAAGCACATCAACATCTAGACAACTTTGTCCATTAACCAAACATCCAAAGGATACTTGCTTCGCTAATTAGAAGACTAAACAATTTAAGTTGCAAACTGGTAAAACCTCATCTTTCTCGTTTAGAACATGGAAAGTTGCACCTAAGATAATGCCTAATTAAGGAAATCTTAATGAATGATCACTGGATTTAAACACTTCATGCTGGGTGTTTAAGAATCGGGACAATTAGCTACAACAACCATCTTAAACAAGATATCGCGGCAAGGAAAAAAAACCCCACACTATGGGGGTTTTTCTTCAGAACAATAATAAATTGTTACTAAAGCATAAAGTTCAGGCAGGAGTGTTACAGATCTACGTGTGTCCTCTCTCCTAGAGCCACAGGAGAGGATCCGTCACCCTCCAATGGCACAAATCAGCTTTAACCAGCTCACCCACGCACACAATTGGGGACAGGGACGGTATCGGTCAAAACGGGCTGGGTGATTTGATTCAGTATTAGATGTAATAAACTTGAAACACAAAAGCTCAAAAAACCTTGCATTTTAGAACAGAAACAGTGTGTTTAATATCATTCAACTAGGCTGTAATGTGATCATTAGGTATCGGTGAATAGCTTAAAAACAAGCAGGTCTAAAATTCTGCCGGGGGCTTTCACCCAGGATGAGAACCATCGATTCAGCTGCAGACAAATTGCACAGCTATCTGCATCAGATGTGGCAAGAAGCCGCCTGGTACTAAATCATAACTGGGTATACGGCTTTCCAGTGAGTCGCAGGAGAGAAGACAGCACTCTGAAAAGCAGGATGAATTAACTGGGGAGGCAAGGACTCAAAATTGGGCTGGATGAATTAGAGGCACAGCACAGAACAAGGGAGGCAGGAGCAGCTCTTGTTCCCCTCCAAGTCCAGAGAGTTGACTGTGTTGACACCCTGCTGATCCCTCCAGCACTTCCAGGTGAAAAGACACAGATGTAGTTACATTAGATTCCCACTGATGCATTTCAATCCCAAGACCTCTCCTGCCACACTCCCAAAAATGAATTAAAGTCAACCAAATTCTGGAAGAAAAATGGTACCCGAACTCTCTAACACCATGCAAATGGTACAGAGTCATTCATGGCCACAGGAAAACATCAACACCATTTTGTTTTGGCATCTGTTTGGGTTTTGTTGGCAAGAAAGAAGAAAAGGCACTAAAGGCTACGCCGCAGTCTTTCCAGGCCGCACACTCAAGAATAAAGGGCTCAGTATCACAAATGACTTCAATCACTTCGGTTCCCATCTCCCAAATTTATACAGTTACTGTTCGACACAAAGAAAATGATGCCAAAGTCTATTAATTCATTTTTCCTAACCTTACACCGAAAACACTATAGTTCTGCATCTGGACCTTTGCTTTCAGTCCAAGTACTAATAGAGATCAGTTCAAGGGCTCATATAGATTTTTGTTCCTACTTTAACTGGACAACTGCAGATTGTAAGAATTTAGAATGACACATAAGGTAGAGCATTTATTGTCTTAAATGTCTAAACTCTCCCATTTTAAATAACAGCTGACAGAAACTGTACAAACTGCACTTTTGTTAAAACCACCTTTGCCATTTCCCTGTCATTGAGAAACGCATTTTGATCTAAGCCGATTATGAAAAACGCAGGTGCTTTTTTCAGAGAAAAATGTGTTTTTGTGACGAAAATTTATCACCTGTCTCACTTTTACTGGTAAGTGCTCTCAAGTGCTCTCTGCTCAAGTACCTACGCTCTTCAGATTTCTTCCAATTCCAAGGCACAGAAAACTCTTTATTAATGAAGACAAGATGAAGATTTCCCGCCCGCCCTCGCTTTGAAGGAAATATGCAATATTGAGTAAAAAATGCTGCACAAAATTCCTACACGGGCTTGTCTTAGAGTTCTCATCGACAGCATCTCGGGACGTTAGAAAAAGTAACACTGAATTTATTGAAGGCAAACTCTTTAGTAGCCCATTGAGAAAAAGGCAAAGCACGGGGATCTTGAGGCCGTATAACGGGCCTGCAAGAAAATCATGGTTAGATATCAGCATCTCCTGGCTCGTGACTGATAACCCAAGCCACGTTACATTAAATACCACAGTCACTGCTCATCCAGGCCTCTGAATAGTTCAGGTAATCGCACAGTCACTGCATTCTGACATTTTTACTAAATACAAACCTGCCTTTCCTGATTACTGAACCCTTTTTAGATTGGGATACTACACGGCAGGAATATTTCTCAACAGAAGCAATTTGCCTGTGCTTTTTCTAAAAGTAATCACAAAACAGAGGGTTGAAAATTATTTTTCATGTAAATACTTGTAGAAATTTTATCATAGGTTATTCAGTCAAGGTGAGGGGAAAAAAAGGTCATCAGTTATCACCAAGTGCTTTTTTGAATGAAACTTGGGCATACTTAAAGTTCGTATGAAGGCAGCAACACAGCTACATCATGGCAGCCAAGGAAATGAGATGGAAAGCGCAAAACCAAGTACCAACAAACACAAAGATAAGTGGGAGAAAAGGAGGAAAAACAGATGGGTTCACTTGGGGGAAAAAGAAGACAAGAGGTGAAATGAATAATTCAGTGACCAGTCTTTCAATGGATATACAGAACTGATAAATCCTTTTGATGAAACGCGGTGTCACCGTCACACTTCAGACCTTTAGATCTCCGTGTATCTGTTCTCCCAATGAAAGCTGCAACTAAGTAGCAGCAAACATCATCTTGGGAATATTTTTAAGCTAGGATCATCATCCTTTTTACTAAAATACACACGATTTTATTTTCCCCGAGATGAATTACATACACAGTTCCCCAAAATCTTGTAAACCTTTTTTAAAACTGTGCTTTGCAAGACTTATTCTAGCCCTTCAACCCTTCTGAAGATCTAACTGGCACTTAGGTATCAAAGACACATTTGCACTTCAAAAGCCCGTTAAAAAACATACTGTAGTAAGGCACTGATTAAAACGTGTTGTGGCTTTACATAAATTAGGCAGTTGCTTTGACTTCACCTACTTCAACTCCATCATAATAATGACAAAAACGTATTATATGGACTAGATGACCACGACACCATCTCCCTCCACGACCCTGATGTTCGTGCAGTCATGTTCTGGTTTCAAGCAAGCAAGCAAAACCAATTTTAGAAAGAAATGGAACACAGGAATCTACAATCTCAACCTTCATTTGCTAAAGGAACCAAAATGCAGGTGCACACACACCCCAAAGGGAGAGATACACACACCCTGAAACTGCTGCTCATTAAAGAAAACTATCCAATTTCTTGCTGTTTGCCATTTCTAAAAATCAAATATTTACTACAAGAAGTCTAGTTGAACAGTAAATTTACTATCAGGGTGCAGTAGCATCTGATTTCAAGCCACAGACTAACTGTGCTGATTTAAAATACGTTTCATAATGCGATACGTTATCATCACTTCTTTTTTAAATAGCTTGAGAAAACAGATTAAAGAAAGAAAAGATCAATTTCTATGAGTCTCAGTTGCGACAGAAGCTTTGATTCTCACACCTCAAATAAACCACAAAGAGTAAAGGCTCCTCATCTATTATCACACATGGCAAAGGTTCTTCGAGAGCACAGTCACCCGCACCGCACACTTGCCAACTCGCGCCGTCATCAATTTTGCCCTGAAATGACACATTTCCAGCACCGTGTCCATAACACGACTTGAAGCAAAACCCCAGGACGGCAGGGCTGTAACACAGAGCACCCTGTCACTGCCCAGCAGTCCCTGCGCAGGAACTGAGTGTTTCGCTTTGATTCTACCACACACCGGTTGATTAAGTCCCTTGCAACACCTCACATTTCCAACATCTACCATCTGTCTACATACAGCCACACTTTCTGACCTCCGCAAATTTTAGACCTGTCAAAACAATTTCTATATAAAGTCCTTTAAGTTATTTCAAATATTTATCCAAATTTCTCAGCCTGTTCGACCTTTATTCCAAGGTACATTGCTCAGCATTATCTATTGTCTGTTGGAGAAAACTGTGCAGTTTCAAGACCAAAAACTCAAAACCTGTATTCATTCACATATATTCATATATATACAAGGTACCACAGCGTGTTTTTACTGGATTTTCTTTGCCCTGGCCTACATTACTCACCACAATTTGTCATCTTCAAGTAATGAAGTTATTTCATGAATAAGTAGCAGTTAAAACACACAAGCTACGCTTTGTAATATTATATTTTGAATAAATTAAGTGTATGGCCGTATAACACACCCCCCCATATGAATCCAGCATCCCACTGCTCAATTAAGAAGGGAATTAGCTGCCTCCCACTGTTACCTTGGGGCTGAAGAGAAACTCTACAGCGCTAACTATCCCCACACTTAGCGCAGCCTGAGAGCCTCCAATTAAAAGAAAGAGATGGGGGAAGAAACAATAAAATCCACTGATAATACTGAGAGATTCAAAGGAGGTCAAGAAAAGCTATATAGGAAACCTGAATTTAAATATTCTCTTCAGCACGCAAAGCTACCCTTCCCCACAACTACAGGGTTACACTCTGTAGCCTTGGCAGAGCTCTTGGCACTAAGTTGAGTTAGTAAATAGGTTTTCACCCCCCTAAACCTGACGAAACGAATGCCTCTGCACACTGCAGCAGATGCTCCTGTGCCAGCTTCTATCTTCACAGCGGCACAAGGTAATAGAGAACACGCCTTAAGAGCATCTTCTCTAGTTCTGAATGACAATCAAAACAATTTGCTATTCTTATTGCATGGAGTTGACCAATAATCTTCTAATACAACTGCTAGGCCAATATGAGACACAAAGGCAATTATTTGTGCAGTAAATGTTTGTATTAACTGGGGTTAGACTCTATTTGTTCAGTTTTCTAGCCAAGATGTTTTGAAAACAAAACTCACCTGGACTGTGTTGGGTGGTTGGTTTTGTGTGTGTGCTTCTGTTTGTCTGGCTTTGGGCTGGGTTTTAATACTGAAAGGCTCTTCAAGATTCCATCCTTTTAAAAACTATCAGTTAGAATATCGTCTTCTACACAAATAGAGGGAAAGCAAACTCGAAATTTTGAAGACATTTTGGATTCCCTTCATTTCCAACCCCATTAACCTCACCTAATGATCATAGAGAGCGGAAGGATGGCAGAAGCAAGACGCTGAATGATCTCATGTGGAAAGCAGCAGAATTCATCCCGACAGCAGCAATGTAAGAAGGTGGTAATTGCCTGAGCTAAGTGCGTGAAAACTGCTTTTATTGTCCTCATTGCCGAGAAACTTAGGAATTTATTTCTCATTCAGAGACTCAGAGTCACTCCTTGAAGGTATAAAACCCTTGGTTCTTTTTTATTTCTGACATTTCTGATGTTTCACAATAATGCTACAAGCTAACTTAATCGAAACAACATCAGAATATAAATGCCAGTAAGCAGCAGCTCTGGGAGATGCTGCAGCGCTAGTCAGGAAGAATTCATTATCTTGAGACGTTTATTAAGCAAAGAAAGAAAAACTGTTTGAAAAAGGCTGGCAAACATCATTAGAGACACAAAAGAAAATTGCTTCCTAGGCTCTTTCCCAAGTTTACCTTTATTTTCCAGTTTTGAAGTCTCACTAAGTAATTATAGGTCTCTTCCAGCTACCCTGTTTACAGGCCAATCTGACACCCCAGCCCTGCCATGTAAGCAAGTGACATTCTGAAAACAGATCGCTTCCCCAGCCATGCTCCGTAGTTTTAGGTGCGAGCTTCACTTCCTGCTCTCCACCCCCGAAATCAAAGCTCTTCTGTCTGAAAGGTTACTCGGAACACCAAAGGAGGTTATGACTTGAGTTTCCTAATGTCCGTCAGGGAAGTTTTAAGCATTTGGTTGGTGGTTACTTTTCAAATTTCCTTGTTCATAGCTGATACTGAGGAAAGAGAAAAACAACCTCCCAGCACTCCTTCCAGTCCTGCAGGGCCTGTCAGAGCTTCCCAAACATCCGCGTGGACAGACAATTGCCAACATACAAGCAGGCAGCGACGGGTATTTTTAAGGGTATTTCGATATAAAGAGAACATTGCTCTTTTTTCCCCCTTTCAAGCTGTGGTAAATCTTCATTGTGATTACATGCAACTTTTTTATATTTTTAATCCGTTCATTTCAGATTTCCTGATCTTCAGCATTTTCTGAGAAATGCACATTAAGCCGTTTAGGTGAATAGAATACGTGACACCTTCCAGCTCGTAACACGAGAGATGCAGCCCCAGTTTCATTGATTAAACTTATCTTTTCGTTTCTTGAAAAGCACCTTCCTCCTTTAGTAAGGCCAGAGTACACATGTACTGTTATATTAACAACCAAAAAAAGAGACTTACCTGCTACCGTGAGCTTTGCTGTCCTGCTGACGATGGTCCCCAGGCTCTCCACAGTGGCCACACATTGATAATATCCTTCATCAGGTTTATTATGCTTGGAATGCACCACACTGTTTATTAATAAAGATCCATCTGGTAACAACTGGCGACGGTCATCGGACACCAAGTTCAGGAAAGTCCCGTCTTTCTTCCATTCAATTTTTGGCGAAGTTTCGCAGTAAGCTGAACAGTTCATGATGACAGATGCTCCGCGAACTGACAGAACATCCGTCGGCTCCACCAGAAAGTAAAAAGGAGAGAAGGTTCTCACAAGGGATCCTGCAAAACACAAATTGCATCACAGTTTGGGGTTTAGCCTTCTGGATTTTTTTAAACAGAAAATGCATCGTCATTTCAAACTGTTGTGATGCGCGCAACAGTCCCCACTACTTGCAACGTCGTCTTCCTGAACATGGTAAAAATAGTTTGGTCTATATGACAGTATTTTCTGCTTTGATTATTTATATCTATGAACACTCAAATTTAAAGAGATTTTCATCCTTGTAACACATCCTCTTGCTCGCAGTGGAGCCGATGTGGTTAACGGCCCCGAGCAATCCGCTGCGGACACCAGTCAGCCTCACCAAAACCTGTGCAGACCCATAGATGTGCCCGAGTACCACATCTATAACAAACGGTATGTACTGCCAGGCCTCTCTTTTTGGCCTTTTGTGGTACGGCTGCCATACCACAGCGGTGCGGTCATTTGTTTTGTATAATAAAGATCAAGATATATTAAGAATAACTCAGCCCTCAAGAGAAAAAGAGATGCCAATTCTGAGCTTAACTCATCATGCAAGTGCCATAAAACATTTTCTTCTATTCTAGCACAGGATAAACACAATTACTTTTCCATTGTAAGTATTCCCAGAGGACTTCTATAATTAACATCTACTTTCCATGAAGAAGGGAATTTTAATTACTGTATTTCTGGTGTATTGGGTCAAGCAGAAAGACTGTGTCAATATCACTTGGACTTGCCTTAACTTCATCATCCAGAGAAAAGAGAAAGAAGAAAAATACTTTTAGGGAAGAACAGTTTTCCAAATCAGCACAATGTTGTGTTGAGTGCAAACAGGGTCGTTATTTTTAAATCCAACCTTAGAAGCCCCACCAGGGCTGCCCACCTGTACTGTGACAAACTCCACCTCTCCTCGGCTTGGGACTGGGAGTGGGATACATGTACAAAACATCACGGCAATATAAGCTGTAATACCAGTAGCTGCCTACCAGCAATCCAAACACAAAAGTGCACAGACTGAACAGTTAATAGGGCTTTTGGAGACAGTCCCTTCAACCTGGAGCTGTGACAATTCCTCCTGTTTTTACAGAAAGCAAGCAAGCTGCAAAAGCAAACGCTTAAAAATGCCACCTGAAAACACACAGCCAAACTTAAAAGGGCTTTTTGCAAGGCCTAGAAAATAACTATTTTCCATAGATGCAGCAAATAAACCACCATCCTAACAAATAAAGTGTATTTTACAACCACTGTGTCTACTAACGTACCCTCAGCATGCAGCAGCAGCCTTAGACTGCTATTAGCTACAAATTTGAGAAATAACTTTTTCAAGTCACGTCTGATGACGTTCTTTAACAGCCATGGCAGAGAAGTTCCATCTCCCTTTCCAGAGCAGTTCATAACCATTGAGGAAACAAAGATGATGAGTGTTCAGCCAATGCATAAAGCAGTGAAGACAGACCTGTCCCCACTGTACAGCACAGGTACCTAGGATGTTATTTTTACCTGACATTGGTGCAGCAAACCAACCCACTTGGTCTGGCAGTACCAGTACCTGATTGAAAAATGTTTCACTTTCTGGCTGTCCTTTGCTAAGCCTAGCTCAAACCTGACTCTCTCGGATTGGGATGAAGGACTGTGAGCACGCAACGCTTCTCACTGAAAACGGGCCAACAACACACATCTGAGACATGACACCGAGTTCAGCAAGTTGAGCTGAAGCAGCCTGAGCCTCTCCTCAGGGCACGCTTCCCCACAGACCACAGAAGCGCTTTGAAACCCCAAAGAAGGACGTTTTAGTGACG
Organism: Streptopelia decaocto; assembly: GCF_964273445.1. Classification (NCBI taxonomy): domain Eukaryota; kingdom Metazoa; phylum Chordata; class Aves; order Columbiformes; family Columbidae; genus Streptopelia; species Streptopelia decaocto. Next base: position 20,118,260 of record NC_138664.1, read on the forward strand.
CCTCCCAGCTACAGCGAATCTGAGGGCGGTGAGGTAAGACACAACGAGCTCATCAATCACCCATCCCAGCGTTGCGTTTTCAAAGGGCTGCAGACCTCAGCGGGAAAAAAGAAATCTAAGGCTGTTCTTTGCCTTCTTTTCACCGCTACCATGCCTACAGACCTGTGGGTTTTGTACACTTGGTGCAGTGGTACATCCAGGTGAGGGGGTGCCTGGAATAGTACATATAAAGCAGCTGCTCAAGTGGGAAGAATCTTCCCTGCGTTATTCAGTTAATTTGTGAAAAAGACAAGCACTCCGGTATCAAACTTACATCATTTAAATGTGCGCTTGTACAACTGCCTGACACGAGCTCTTTAAAAATTATGTCATTCAGGAAAATAACTTCAGACAAAATGACTCTGCTCTCAGTTCTACTTAGTACATATAAATTACCTCCAAGCAGCACACGGCTACAGATTCACCTTCAATTCACTGTTGCCACACAACTAATTCATACTGACGTCTTCCTGGCCGCGACCGCCAACTCCATTGCAAGCAGAGGACTTTTAATACCAGATTTCACGTGAGTATTGGAAGGAAACTGCATTCCATTTACACACACTAAACCCAATAACCATCCAGAAAGAAAACGTGAAGCGCAGGTATAGTTTCAGAACCGCTTTTTCCAAATAGAAATGATAACTGAAGGCAACCAAACGCATCTTTCATCAAAAATACCTGATGTTAGATTCATACGAGGCTTTGATGGAGAACCATCACTTGTTTTGCGTGTTGGGGAAAGCTGTGTCAATTGGGAGATCATACTTGTCCTTTTAAGTTAGATTCCGAAGCAATTTAAGAGCACATATATAATGCCTTTGAAAACTGACGGTTAAAAGAGAAGTATTTGACAGCACCCTAATCAGAGCGGCAGGAACTCTTACAAAGCCCCTTTTGCGTACTGCAAGCCCACGATAAAAGATCCAAGCTCTCTTGCTGCGGGATTGAACTTTTAAAAGGCTTTTCACCAGAATTTAATTAACATTCCCAATGGCTCTTGTAATCCTAAAACCAGTATGTCATGCCCTTCCTAACCTAGATCATTAAAAAAGCTGTCTTCGAGAATTAGCCCAACGTATTTTAATTGAAGATGTTACATATGTTATTCTTCGCAAGCTGCCAGCAAGAGCTCACGATGAACTTGTTTTGTGGTTTGTTACAACATCCATTGCCAAGGAGCACATTATCTATCTGGATAAAGTGCTACATGCATTAATCTCTAATTAAAATGTAAGTATTAGCAAGTTGAATTTTTTTTTTCCCTTGACAACACTGGAAACATTCTGCACTACCCAATAAGAAAAATTTATAGATGATATTACAACATAAACCAATGTTTAGATGCAGAGTTATTTTCTACTTAATATTACATGTTTCTCTTATGGGCAATATAGAATATAGACCACCTGACCAAATGAAGCTGCGCATGATGGCAATATACATCAACCAAGCAAAGATCTTTAGGATTTCGGGGGTTTTTTAAACACATCTAATGCCCAATCATATACATGGTGGTTGGCGAGTCCTCTTGCACTGAAAAACCAAGGCCAAATCCTTTAAATTGCATTTTCTAAAATCCATTTCATTTCTTTCTTTACAAAGCCTCTACAATCCATAAATTATGAGACAAAAATGATATTGCCTTTAAGCATTGGGGAAAAAAAAAAAAAAAAAAAGAACAAAAGGTAAGAGCTACCCCTGACTGCAGCTGTACAATATAAATGGTGCTGGTACGTCAATAATTCCCGCGCTGGGCTGACAGTGGAACCGAGGAGAACAAGTGATGTAACACGATGAGTAGGGCCATGTATCAATCTAGACCTTCCCAGACTTACTAGATTCCTTTCTCCTTCAGCACAAGCAGAACTCCTCTTTTTATGATTTAATACACTATTAACAAAGATATTAATCAAGAAGATGAGTTAATCTTCACCCCAGCATCATTAAGCATGGCTGGCCAGCAATGATGCCTGAAGAACGACGCAGAAGGGCCCTGGCCCATAACAGAAGGAGGGATGTTCCGAGATCCACAAGGGACAGACAGTGTTTTATTTCCGATGCAGGGAAACAAGCCGTACAGACCCTCTTTCCCCTTCAAAAAATAAAAAGGGGTTGTTTCTGTGCAGCAGGGAGACACAAGGAAAACAGCTGGTTCAAGTAAATTCTCCTGAAAAGCAGCACAAAGTCGGGTGCTTGTCCTTCTCTGGAGTCACCAATCCGACACGCAGGTGTCTCCTTACAGCACAGACCAAGCAGACAATGCTGAGCGAATAGAACAGCCTGGGACACCACCAGAAAACCCGCCCCCTCCTCTGGCTCCACACAATTGTCCGTTCAGAGACATTCCTGTGTATGGACCACAGTGCAGAGCGCCCGTCTGGGTACCATGGGCCCACGTGCACTTGTCACCAGCGCACAGAGGACAGTTCTAGCAGCAGGAACTCTGCTCTGCCCTTTTTCAAAGGGTATCTTTCTAGAGGCATGAAGCTGGGAAAAGCCGCCTACTTTTGCGCATTATTCTCTAGTGGTTTCATGTTACCAAGTCAGGAAAGGTTTTGACATCATGTGCTAACAGGAGCACAAAAGCCAAGATGCTCGTCATCATAGAAATTACTATAAGATAGAAAGACATATTAATAATACATGTTTCAAGACTTTGCCTTCAGTAACTCAGAAATGTCCTTGTCATTTACAGAGTACAGTCAATAAACACAGAACAAATTCAAGCAAAGCAAAGTACATTTTGCAACAATGCTTTTACAGCTCTGTCCATACTTCCAGTTCACTTTCACTTGTTAATAATGAGTTAATGTTGGCTTAATCTTAACCGACCCTCCTGACACAACTCAAGCACAAAATTATACTTGAAAAAATTAGCCCATTAAAAAAATATGCAGAAACAGAATTAAGAAAAAAGCATCCAAACAGTGTGTGCCTGCAGTAAACCACTGAAAAGCGAGCACCCAGGCACTTACTCCAACCACTCCTCCTGTAAATGATACCATCTCCTCATATATTATTAAATAATGGGAAGGAAAACAAGATAATAATCAACAGCAAAATCCAAACACAGATTGTAATCTCAAATAGCAGCCATTCTAGGAGATGCGTTTACGTCTGGTGTTTCGTTGCATGGCCTTCCTAACACCTCCAGGGAGCTGGATATTTTTACCTGAATTTTGAATGCATGGAGGCAACTTCATTACTTCCAGCGTTGCCGCTTAATTGCCATACGTTCTGTGATGATGGTTCCCTTACCGAGCCAGCTAAGGAGCTGTGCCACACCGAGCAGAACCATCAGGCTTGGAAAACGGAAGGAGAAAAGATGCCACAAACTCCAGTCTTGCTTTTCGACAGTTAACTTCTGCCAAGGGCTTCTGGACACCTTCAATCTACACTCCAACCCAGGAAACTGCCAACCAGCTGTGCTTCAAAAACAAGATCGGTTGGACTTGTTATTCCTCCTGGTGTATAAGGAAAAAGAATCCTGTATACCCACTAAGAAGAAAAAACTGGATTTCTTTCGGGTTGCTTAAAAACAACCCTTGGGTTTTACAAAACTCGCTTCTAGGAACTGCATCCCACAAACCTCTCATCTTCTGCAAGGAACATCCTTTCCAAGAGTTTTTGCTTTTATAGTCAGAGGGAAAGCAAGCCAGACCATGTAATGCCATATTTCCACGTTAAGCCAATGAAAGAATTACCCTGAATATCGTTAACTGCAACATTTCTTTTCATAATCATTTCAGAGGAATAGATTAAAGGATTTTTATCAACCTTTTTCTTTCTTTTGTGGAGCAACCAAAGCCATTCCTCTCATTTCATAAAACTATCAGTTTTTGTTTAAATAGCCAATCTCCGACACACCCCTTTAAGCTTGAGTAGGATTTAAAACGGTAAGAACAAACCGTTCTTGCAGATGTAATCCCCTTTCTATTGCTATTAATGACAGAAATACGCTAGAATGATAGCGAGGTGAAAACCTCTTTGACTTGAGCTCCGGGCACAGCGGTTCCCTCGACCACAATCTCGGGGATCAGTTGTTGAGCTGTGATCTGGGAGCAGCTCGAGATGCTCTCGGGTGCCGACGCCATTGGGGCGACCAGCACCACGGCCCCCGCGCGCTCTACCCAACAAACCTTCATCCCGCGGCAAACTCCGCTTTTCTCACCTGTCAAAATAAGCCACAGTGATTACCTTTCATAGGAAATTAACAGTATGCCAGGAGCGGGGTTTTTGCCCATTCCATCCCTTTTTTTTATGCTCTGCATGGCTCTTATTCCCCTGCAATTTTCTTCCTCACGCTTCAAGCAAAAAGATGTAATTTCTCTGCTTGGAACTTCACAGCCCTGGCTGAAACCCCATTACTGGAGTAGCCAATTTACAGCTGTCAGTTCTGGCAGTTTTACAGTAAGCTGACTGCAGAGTACTTACACTTTTCATATTCTTCCTGATCAAGGATGAAAAAGAGAAGAATACCGAGCAATTTTTACTTCTCTTTATTATTAGCAGTGCTTCCTTCGGAAAGCACATCAGTTACAGGGGACCAGTGTTCAATTCGTCCAATTTTTTAATTCTTCCAATGATCGTTTTCATGACTCTACCAGACTGGCCTGAGAAAAGATCCATCGAGCATTTCTACAAAAGATTACTAGAGGGCACTGTGAAGACACCTACGAAAGGAAGAAAATGTATTTCTGTTCACTATTGTGAACAATAGTACTTTGACTTTTCCACAGAAATAGCTACCATATGTTAGCTCCTGACAATACCACATCAGTTAGAGCAGGTGAAGAACAACTTCCATTTTTTTCGGGAGTAATGGATTTCTTTCCCTAGAGTTCCAGTCTTCTGGGTGCTCAGGAACAGAATTTACCTCTTTAGATATATGCAATGCTAAAAACAAACAGTGGCTTTCAACGGGTTAAAAAATGGAAAGGCCATTTGTAGGAATCAAAACACATATTGCACACAATGCAGGCAAGATGCTGAACATCCAGAGCAAAAGATGCCTCCTTCTCATCCCGCTGGCACCCCGGCTGGGCTCTGGCTGCTCACGCTGGAGTGACTGGTTCGCCCAAGCCCTCCCCAGAACCAGAGAAGCAGATTCGCTGCCCCAGTCTTTTATTTTTGCAAGACTGGTACTTCAAAAATGGTTTAGAATATAAATATGTATAAAAAAATTAGCTGTATGGCAATGGATTTACTACTCACAGGTCTGGGAATGAGCCTAGTTTAAGCTCAATGTTGATCATTTAGCTTAAGCAGATGCACACCAAACATCATAGATTATTTAGAGATATAAGGTTGTATGATTTTTAGTGTGCTCTTTGATTCATGTTACTTGGCAGACCAGATTTACTAAAATTTTAAGCTGTAAGGTTCTGCTCGTATTTACCAAATGCAACTGCAGACTACACTGAATGACTGCGAGATGAAGGGGAATTGTCTTGGATAACAACGATCCAAGGCTAAGGCAGAGACATCACAGCCACCTGCAAAGCGGGGCCTATTGTGCACTTCGCTAAGAAAGGATTTACCCAGACAAAACGGCACCTTCAAGGATATGGACCAAACCCAATGTCTACAACTGAACAAAACAAACCCACGTGGAGCCTAAGAAAACAGGTCCAATGGGGAGCAAAGGACCTGCTGCTGAAATTTTCCTGTTGGACTGGATTTTGGTGTGAGCGGTCTGTAAAAACATAAAAGTTTGTAGCTTTCTATGCTTGGGCAGACCTCTGCGCAGGTACCCGGCTTGAGCCAGCCCTTCTGCTATTCTACCCCATTACATTTTTTATTTTCTGAGAATTATGTCTCCTGAAAGTCTGTTTTGCATGTGGTTAAGGGCCTCACCTGAAGGTTTGCAACTGGAGCTTTAAAAATAGGCTCCAGAGCCAATGGTTATCAGGGAGAGAAGAATCCCGAACATTCACACCATGACAGACATAGGCCTGGCCTGAGAGTTTGTCTGCGGAGCCACAAGACACAGCCCTGGAGCGAACGGTCATCAGAGAGGGAAGACACCTGACAGTTTGCTTCCTAAATAACAGAGCAAACCCGCCACCAAACTCTTTAAGGTTGCATTTCTCTTTAAGAAATCTAAACATTGTTCTGCAGCAGGCAGAACCCTCAAATTGCTCCCCCGCGCCATCAGGGGACGATCCCCCTGCATGTGGTGGGTTCCTCCAGCCCACCCACTCAATTCAGCGCTTCGGGGGGATGACACCGGTGACAAAGATGCTTGCAGAGGTGTGAAGGGCAAGGGGATGCTGTTACCAACTCAGGAGGGCTCCAATTGCAGGCAACAGTCAAAACGGCACACAGGAGGATAGATGGGGATGATAAGAAGAAGCCTGGTCTCTATGGGAAGCTTGACATGGGAAAAAAAGGGCTGAACATTAAAAAGAAATAAAGATGCAAGCAAGAACACAACTCAAAGTTGCTGAACATCTTTTCCAGTGTCTTTGTAAAGAGAGAGACCTGTCATGTTAAATAAAAGAGGGATAAAAATATCTTAACAAATACCTTTAATGCAAGATCAAGCAAAGACTATCTAAGAGGACCTGGAAACAGAAGAACAGGCGCATCAGATCAGAGCAAAGAGAATCCTTTCAACTCGGTGTCTTGTCACAGCGCACTGGAGAGCGGATGCGAGGGAACAGCTCAGAGCTGAGCAAACACACACAGAACCCGCCCAAATTCAGCCTCGGCATGGGACTGAGGGACCTGGGCGGCCGGGAGTGGGTTTTGTTCTTCAGCTCAATAGCTCTTGGAGAAAAAGTACCAGCAACCTGTGTCGACACCCCTGAACTGCCTTGGGGGCCCTAATTTAGGGGACTCGTGCTGAAAGATACAGACACCCAGTTCATTCTGTACGCTCAGCATAGCTAATTGTACAGCCTGTTTCACTCATCTGGCTCCCTATGCAGCAGCCACTGTCCAATCACACTGTTGATCCGCAATACATAAAAATATAATCACCTTAGCTATTTATAAATGAGGATTTTATTGATCTTTCAGATGCTAGTGAAAAAACCACGAACAGCAGAAAGGCAAAGACGCACATAACAGACGCTATAAACATGCCGCAGTGTTTTTAAGAACCACAATTTAAAAACATATTTACGCTAGTTTTTCTATCCCGTAAAATCCAACATTTGTGGCAGAGTTCATTACATGGATGAATTAAGTTGCAATAAAACTGATTCTTCCCAAATATAAGTTCTAACAACTGATAACCAGGAGCATCACCCGTTGGTTTCGGTTTGCCATTGAGCGGAAGGGTTTGGCACGTTGGTTGCTTGAGAGGGCCCCCAAAAAGCTGTGCATTCTAAAGATAAAAGCCTGGAGATGCTCAGTCCCCTCACACACTCAATACTAATGGAACTACAGAAAAATATGCAAGGCACTTGTCATTAGACAAAGGATTAGAAATTTGCCTAGTCTTGAAACCCTGGGAAAGGCAAGAATGAGCCTTGTGATTTAAAAAGTTCATTAGATAGTAGCAACCATCTAGAAGTCTGTGAACTTTAAGCAACAAATCATTAAGTCATGTACATCATGCCTTTCATTAACACTTATACACACACCCATACATAAAGTGTGCATATATATAAACTTGATATGTTACACATACACCTACCACTGTCCTCTACAACCGATTATTTTTCAAACCTCAATTACTTTATCAAGACAAACATTTAATAATTATAAAAACTGCCACAAGCATCAACCAAACACAACTTATTAGCCATATAAACAAATACACATCATACAGCTTATAAAAACAGAATATTACTGAACCAGATGACAGGACAACTTAGGAGACTCAGAACTGGTAAAACACGGAGATTTGAAGATGCAGAAATCAAAAATTGTTATCCAGATCAGCCCCAATGCTAAAAAAAGAGGATAACTAGTCACAAATGAACACCATTTTAACCATGGCCAAGAATAAGCGAAGAGACACCACTCAGTTATGTGTCCGCCAGCAGAATAGCTGCAGCAGTAACTCAAGTGCACGTCGCTGAGTTAACAACTCCTTCAAGTCACTTAGTGTTTTACTCTGAGCAGTGGATAAAAGTCTCCATTTGTGTCACCTCAACAATACACTGGTTTTACAAGCTTCAAACATGTTTTTTTATCCTCTCAAGTGTGAGTCATGCCCATTGATTTGGAAACATTTCCTGCCTTTTATACAGTTTGGCTGGGTGCAATGGATAACGGGTTTGAGAAGCAGAATGGGGCTCTGGCTGCCTCCACAGGGAATCTCCACCCAAACCTGAGCTCTGGCTTTGCACCACCGACTCCGGACTACATCCTCACATTAAACAAGCTGTCCCAGGTACACTACACCTACCTCAGCAGCTTTGTCATCCTAGATTAAACTCACTACAGACCCCCGAGCCTAAACATGACAGAAATATTTGTAAATCTCGCTGATCCTTTATGGTGAAATGCACAAACGTGATCTGGAATTAAAAAAAATATAAAATCCCCAAGTCTTATTTACCGCAACTTCATTATTTCAAGCGTGCTGAACATACAGAGTAGAGCAAATTATTGGATTTTTTGTTTATTACTTTTTCATATATGAAATCAAAGAGCTACACTTCAGCAAGGCAACTGTGGACTATTAACAACGTATCTGTATTCACAACAGATCTATGAAAAAATCCAATTGCGCTGATCCTTTATTACGAGTTTGCAGTCCTGTTGTTTTACCCGGCTGCCAGTTTTCCGTAACAGATTGCCACTAAGCCAGTAGCAAGCTCTTTATAAGAAAAGCTAAAAAGAAAACTAGCCAAATGCCTCAATTTAACCCCGATTCTTCATGTCTCTTTTTCCACATGTTCCTGGCAAGCAGGGCAGTCATATAATATTATACACATCTAGCTGACCTGAGAACAGAAAGCAGGGGATGTCACAGAGTGCGTCCAACTGCCGGCGCTCTCCCTGTTTGATCTCAGTTGAAAGTACAGTAAAATGAGCTGAAAGAGGAGTTTTAAAGGCTTTACGCAGATTCTTGTCTCTTCTGAAAGTGAAGCGGCTTCCTGTTTCATTTCTACAAGACAAACCAAAGCTTTCATCTCGCTTGTTTACTCGCTTAACCTCCTAAATTCCCATGAAGTCTCGTAGCTTTGATTGGCGCAGGTTTCGTCAGAATCAAATAAAAAACTGTAACTGTGGCTTTGTAAATATATTAGCAAAAATATTTACAAGCATTAGCTTTGCAAATGTTATATAGATGTGCAAGTAAAAAACAGATTTATCTGCTCATTTATAATATATATTATTTCGAAGTGGGAAAGCAAGCATGTTTAAAAGGAACTTACACAAGAGTGGCAACACAAATATTGCATATATTAACTAAATCATCATATAGACACGGGTATTACCTGAACTACTAAGTCGGAAGTGCTTAAGAAAAGCAAATGTGTACGTCACATTAGAAGGAATTTCCTTATGTCCCTTTTATTCTGATTTCCCCATGATGGTAAAAGTTCTCATCTCGATACAAGAGCATTGAGCTCACTCCCCTCACCGGCTGGCTCTGCGCCGGATAACTCTCTTCTTCTCACTATGAATTTATGAATGGGCACGCACAGAACACATTCAGTAGTCTGACAGCTACCTGGTCGGCTATTGAGAAGGTTCCAGCTCCAAGATTTTCCTCTGCTTAATAAAAAGCAGAATTTTCAAGCTCAAGTAATATCAAAACAGGACCCAGACCTGAACTCCGCATATCACATTGGAGGGCAGCACTCAATTCACGCAACTTTAAGCTGTTAAACAAACAGACAGACCTGATGAAATATTATTTGATTAATTATGGCAACAGAACTAACAGCTCCACAGAAAGAGGGCAATACCTGTTCCCAGCGCTGACAACCGCACAAGTTTCCGACACACAGCAGATGGCTCAGGGACCCCGTGCAGACTGTGTTGGTGTCGCCCTTTGCTCTGGCGACACCTCTGAGCTTTTAGGATGCAAAAATTTACCTGATGAGGGAGAGCTAAAGTATGAGCTACTGAACAGAACGTTTAATTGAAGAGAGGAGACTGTAACCGAATTGTTTTCACAAGAGAAACGTTCACCTTCATATGACAAAAAGCTCTTCAACCTGCTTGGACAGTGGGATGCAACTTACTTTCCGAAATAAAATTTCAGCTGATGCTACTTCATAAAACATGATTTGGATGCGGTTCTTTGCGGGGACAGGCACAAGACAAGCAAGAAGTGTCCAAGCATCCAAAGCAGGAAAGCCTGGTGAAAGATAAACCCCAAACTGGCTTTCCATTATTTCACATAGAGCAGTGAGCTGTTAAATATCTTCACGTTAAAAGCACCGGAAGCAGCACAGAAAGCCACAATAATGGCAACATTAGGAAAAGATCTTTTTCGAGGAATCCAGCAAGAAAAGCTACACCATGTTCCTGATCCATCCGCTACCATATGGGAAACGAGGAGGACAACACAAAATCTCAGCACACTCTGAAAATCCCAGCGTCTGACTCTCATTAATCATTACAGTTGCGTTTATGCTACCGGCGATGTTAAGCGTGGTTTTGGTACTAAGACCAGGGCACACAGGTCTATTTTTCCTCTCCGTTTGCCTGTCCGCTCTGGGGCTTCACAGAAATAGCCTGTACAATCTTCTCCTGAGAAACTTTCCCAACTCAAACATACCTTAATCACCAGAATCAGGTAATTAGACTGCAGTCCCTGCTGAGGCTACCATTAACATTTAAAATCTATGTTTAAGGGGCAAAAAAGCTTTATTTCCATCAATTCACATCACGTTCTGACTATCACAAACGGGAAGCTGTGCTTCCTAGCAGAGTAATTTTCACTTTGTAAACAGAGATTTCCAAGAAAACGTTGCCTGATGTTTGGTGAGGTTTTTATTTGGTTCAAGAACCACAACCAGCAAACACAACTACTGAACCAGCTCCTTTCAGTACAGAGGGCTGAAATGCAGCTTTCCCTGAGAGCCGAGCTCGTGTCACTGTTAACCATGAAAAGTCCCAGACAAGAGCATGTAAAATCATTTTATCAGCCCCGAACAGAAACACCCACGGCTGCACATCTGATTACAAGAGGAACTGGGCAACTCATCTAAAGACAAGGGATCTCAGAGGTGAGGCACTGTAATACAGCACTGCTCTGCACATACAAACATGTTGTAAAATATTGAGGGGAAAAAAAAAAGAGTGAACATATTAATAAAAAATCGTCATGTTTCTGTCAAACTTTGCTTATCTTAGATTTTCTGGCTTTGAATCACCCAATAACATGCACTATTTCAGTCCTCCTTCACTTAACTGCACTCTTACTTGCACATGAGCTGGGATATAAATCACAGAATATTAAGATGCTTTGCTCTTGTTTCATTAGGGCTTCTACACAGCAGAGATTTCTTACAGCCAGTATTCAAATGTAATGACTTTATCTCCCAAAGTTTTCAAATACATAGTTTACATGTATTAAAAGTTGTTTTGATCTTTGCAAAGTAACAGAGGGAGGGGCAAGTTATTCACATTTTTAGGCTTAACTGTTTCAGCTCTAAAAGCATCTCCCCCCAGCCACAGCGACCCACGCACGCTCCCTCCTTCAGACTGGTAAATATTACCTATGCCATGATCGCTAAAGCAAAAATTAAGCTAGAACTATCAACGGGCAGATGATCAATCCATGGGTTTCAAGAAAGCATATAATAGATCCTTTTAGACTTAACCAATGATGGCAGTAGATCTGCTTCAGCATTCAGATTATTAATAATTTTACTGCGGAAGCGGTCCAAGGGCTCTTCACAAAGATGTTCAATGAAGCAAAGGCGCGCTGGTTGCTGACGTCTCGCACACCAGGTACCGCTTCTTGCATATCTTCAGTCTCACAAAATGTTCGGAAATGCATCTGAGCTTCATCTCGCCAGTTTTACTGTTTAAATATACAGAGAAAAAGGCAACCCCAGACACCAGCGCTACCTATTTTAAATTGGTTTTGCAGGTGAACTGCTTTTACCAGAACATGATTAATCAGAGAGACCTCATTGACAACTATAATTATGTAGAATTTTAGAAAATCTGGGGCTACACTACAGGACCACATGATGGAAAATGACCACAAAATGTAAAAGGACACTGTCTAACGGGAGCTCTGTCTCATAGGGAACTGGGGAAAATAGAGCAAGGCAAAGGAAGGGCTCGCCAGTTCACCCTGCACCAAAAGAGCAGGGGACTGACAACCACCCCACCAAACCAAAAACCGATCACATGCAAAGTCCAGGTCCAAACTGCAAGCTGAATGGAACATAAGAAGGAGAGCTCCTTAAGTCTGTGCAGCTCACAGGGTAAAATTTAGTATTAACACAGTCAAAACTTATTATTAGACTAAGGTGCCTGGGATACCACATCGATTAAATGAAAGATTATTAATTTTGCATGCAACTCATAGATCATTCTCTAAATGCTATGCCAAAAATATAATTGAGTCTTCATTAAGCGGTCAGATGGGAAGTGGGAGCCCTTTCCCCACTGTACAATTCAAGGTCGGAAGATTGTTCAGACACCCTCACCCTCAGAATCCACACACAAAAAGGTCTGTTTTATTCACCCCCCATCACCCAGCTCCTCCGCCCAGCTCTCCAGTAACCTTGAACGCACGACATTGGTGGAGCTACTAAATAAAGACAGATCTTTCAATGTAGTCAAAAGGGGCTAAAGAAAAAGGCAATTATGTCAAGCTACAATTATACTACCAGCCACCACCACACTATTTCCAAGTTCAAATTTAAATTAAATTCAGAATAAAACAAGCTGCATTTTCAGCCACCCACTTATCATTTCATCTTGGTGATAACAGTGTCAGGCCAAAAATCCCCCCAGCCTTACCTTAACTATCTGTTACCACGGCTATATTGATCGCTCTCCTGTAATTTGTGTGAGGTGTTGGAAACCTACTTTCTAGTATTTCACAGCTAACAACTGGACTTACAAAGAAGTGGTTAATTTAATACACAAGAGACACCACCACTGGTATAAAGCAGCAGAGGCACTGGAGTTCATGGCTGCAAAGAGGGTTCTCCACTATTAGCAAAGTAAAGCTGGTTGAATGAGAGCGCTGCTCTGGGGCATGGACAGGGATTCTTCAAACACGGCCATTCCTGCTGGATCCTGCCACAGTTGTCTTAATTTTATTTAAACGTCAAGTTCAATAAATGAGCACCTGTCCTTCAAATCTCTCCAGAACTCTCCATACGCTTACAAACTGCATCTTTGTCTTAAAAAGTTTAAATCAAGGAGACAGTGTAGCTTTGAAGTACAATCTCGAATGTTCACACCCGTTTAAAGCTGCAAACCCCTTGTGTTACACTACAGGAGAAGGAATGTTCACAAAATCTAAGTCATAGACCTCTTCCTCATCGCTCCAAAACTGTACATTAAGATTCAGCTTTCATTCAGCTGTCCTGCAATTATGCCTCTAAGATCACAAGTTTCTTATTAGACCATTTTTTCAGCACAACTGGTTTCAGCCATAAATACATTTTTTCTATGAGAAATATTTTGTAGTGGGTGGTATCTTGAGTCTGCCCAAACCGCTGATCCATTCTTGATCTGAGATGAAAACACACGATCAGTTTTTCACTGCACCATTGATCAGGCCAGGTCAGCTTTAGCGAGATATCCACGGGACTGGCAACCCACGGGGCAACAGCTGGAGTGAGCTGCAGTGTTTGCAATTGCATATAAGGAAAGGAATTTAGAAAATAATATTTAAACAGCTTGGACTGCAGAGTGCTTGTAGGAGGGATTCAGCAGACCCTGCACCAGCTACAGGGAAAGAATGTGATTCCCATTTGCAGAAAAAAGAACGAATATTCTGAAAACAGTTTGCAGAAGCAGCAGTTTGCCCTCACTTCTGCAGACATACAGCCTTTTTCACTCAGATACACGGATCCGATGATACTTTCCATTCTGATACACTCAGAAAAAAGTTGGTACACTAAGGCCGACTACTGAAATCTAATTTTATTTACACAGCACCACTCAAAGGCATACAAGGCTTTTTAAAAAATAATTACCGTGGCTTATCGACAGACAATTCCTGCTGTTTTAATTCTGAGTAACCTGGCGTAGCTGCCTGCAAGGTGGGAAAGCAAGCCAGAAAGATGGACACAAGACGTCCAACGCGCCGCACCACTCGGCCCATTCCCAGGTCAGCACGGAGCAAGCAGCGCTTCTCCACTTTTTGCCTGAACCCACAGGTCAAATAAACGCCTTTCCTCGGAAGGGTCTAATGACAAGGGCGGGTTTCCCGGGAGGGGGATGGGGGGCCCTGGGATCCATCCTCCCGTTGCCATGGTGATGGCAGCTGAGAGGAGCCTTCACAACCACCTTCACAACCGCGCTGCTCAGGGGATGCTCTGAGGATGCTCCCGGTCCCTCGCAGAGCCAAGGGCCGACAGAGCCACCCCTAAACGGGGGTGAACACAGAGGGGGTCATGCAAACCCCCACTGCTTAAACCAAAACAACCCTGTGGCCTTACAGTCGTTTTTCCATCTCGTAAATATGAAAGAAAAATAGATGCGGGTTAACTGAATTACAGAGAGTGGTACGAATCGCAGGGATTTAAATACTAGGGGTAAGTGTCAAATATCAACTTTGGCTTTGCCAGCAAGGCACAGGATTGGACAAAAAAAGAACCATTTTATATGTTCGTACTTTCCCCAAATCTGGTATTCGCCAAAGTTAGGGTTTAGTTTTAATAAAGAACACATGTACAGGCAGGCTGATGGGTGACTGCGTGCACAGAGCGCTCCCTGGCCCCAGTCTGGCCTGCGCACTATGGGAATTACACAGTTGCTCTCTAAAAAAGCTTCTATTTTGTTTTCTCCTTTCCCCACAGTCTAGTTTGCGAAATGAAAACAAACCCAAGAATAACTTGCCCTCAGTAACAATCCTGGAGACATTACTTACTATTAGTTACCTTTTGAAATGTTCGTATCCAACTAGTTTTCTGCTACACTTCTTTAAAATAGACTTACTACGAGATTTGTATTGAAAATCAATCAGTGGGAGCTGCAGGTGGTCGTGGCCTCCTTTTGTGCCACAAGGCACATTAGTCAATCTGAAATCCAGCATTATCACCCGCTTGCGTTCTGGATGCGCGGAGCTGCGAGTCCCAAAGACAACGTCGCTTGTCACCGCGTGGGATTTGTTGAAGGTAAAAGCGTTCTGTTTCCTTTCAACTATTATTTCAGAAACTGCAACTGAAATGCGAGTGTTGTCCTCCCAGCAATGGTGAAATAAAGAGAATGACGGGAAAAAGAATAGTTTCCCAGTCAATGCCACTCCAGCAGTAATGTTTTTTTCCAACTAAGCTTTCAGCAGTCAAGAAATGGGAAAGATTATAGACACGGAGCCTGCAATTCAATTCAAAAAGATCTTTGTCAACAGTGGCAATGAAAAGAAGAAAAAAGCCCACAAAATTCCTCCACTTAAAGCACAATCTCCAAACATATGCTTACAATCCTGGAAATCTTTGAGAGATTCAGTGTGTTAAACAGCTGCAGCTGAGCTTCGAGTGAACATTGCAAATAAATGCTAATGAGATGCTTATAGATCCTGAACAAATTGATTTACTGAGATCTTGTTGAGTGTCTCCTATCAAGGGTTTGTCAGAGTAAACAACCAAATCCTTATAAACAGAAGTGACTCATTCATTACAACTGGAAAAGAAATTATAATCTGAGCTTTAGTTCATGAAGACGGTAGAACAAGCTGCATACACATACACGCGCACGTTATTTAAAAAACAAAATACTTTTGAAAGCACAATCGTATTTTTGTGCTTCTGAAGAAATGTGTTAGCGAGGGTATCGGTAAAAACATATGTATAGTTTTATAGTTTGGCCCACCAGAAAGTTACACATCGGTTTGCAACACCATGATTACATTTAAACACTCAGCAATCAGTTATTGATATAACTGCCCGTACTAAAAAAGTATAGAAGAAAACCATATAAATCAGATGTACTATGAGCTCATATTCAGGTGTTGAATTGCTTTATTGCATGTTGGTTTAGTACAATCTGTGTGTGCATCCAATGCCTTGGAAATCAAATGGGTAGTAAACCCATCATCCTAAAAAGAATCTCATTGTTCATAAGGTTACAGATCATTATGAACGATAAGTAGGAAGAAAAGTTGGGGTAAAATTTAATCAGCTTATATAGTAGAAGAAAAACATTTTCTAGTTCAATAAAACTTTCATGATTGCATAGCATTGTAACTATTCAGGATAAAAAACCAAGGACTTCTTTTTGGCCAGTCACCTACAAAGTATAAAAGTTTAATATTGTGATAATGATAGGCAAGGAAAGTGATAACTCTGACCAAGTACAGCTGAAGAGTTTCTCAGAATATATGAGACTGGGAAAGTGAAATTCTCAGAACTGGGATAAAAAACGGCCAGTTTATTAACACTAATAGTCTTTGGAGAGGCTGTGCACAAAAATATTTGATAGGAAAAGCAGAGAAATGCAAGAAAGATTAATCCCTTCACCCTTTCCATCTCCACAGCTCCACTTACTGCAATCCTGGCAGCTCTGGGGAATCAGATACAGCAGTCGCAACCTCCCCATGGAGCACAAGTGGCCAAACTCCAGATCGCGGAGCTTGCAGGGATCCTCGCCGAAGTTATTTACAGAGCAGGAAGGGCAGGACCTGGGGGTGGGTTGTGTCCCCTAAATTGTCCCCAGATCCCCAGTGCTGACAAACCTGTCACTCACACAAAGCACCACAACATCGCTTGACATTCAGAGAGCAAACTCCCTTTAAACTGACCAAAACCAGCTCATTCAAGGGCTGAGATTCTCCCGGAGAGCACATCCAGAATAAAGCACAAGTCCCCAAATCTTCTACGCTCCTCATTTGAAGCAATGTAAAACAATGTCAATGGTTCTCACAGGAGAAACAAACTCAAGGTTTTCCCTAGAGAGATGCAAACCTCCCAAGTGAATGACAAATGTAATTCTAGCAAATGCAAGCTGTGAAGAGGGGAAAAATACATATATATATATATATCTGTCATAGGAATTCTCTTCTCTCTTCTATAAAGCTCCTACTGGTTGGTGTCACCAGAAGGCTCCTGCTCACATTCAAACTGTCCCGGTGAGACCTGCTTCTGCAGCCCCAATTCTCTGTTTCTGATAGTTTTTAAGTACAGACTTCCGTGAGAAAGAGTTTACCCTCTTACAGAGAGATAGGGATTGATGGAAAAGAAAGGAATCCTTTCAAACGCGAGTCACTTACAGCAGCAGTGCGAGGATGCTGTAATAATCAGGAAGCTCTTCTACCTTCTTTCAGCCACTTCAAGTACTATCCAGCAATACAACACAATGGGATGTGCCCTTTGTGAGAAAAACTCCTACTTCTGCAAAACAGCTCTTCCGGAAAAAAAATAACATTATTGTAACTGACTTCCACCCCCTGCTGAGCTGTGCAGCTTAAAAAGGAAAAAAAGAAAGCAATTGTTGCAGACACAGGGCCACCTGCAATTTCCGTATACTATGCCTTGGCCAGATTGATGCTGTCTTATTTGTTTGGGTTTTGTTGATTCTGATAAGCTGAGAAACACATGGAAAGGCGTTGATACAGATGGGCACTTCCTACAACACTCAGGACAAAAACCCCAACTATCCTGAGCAGCGACACCCAATATCTCTCACCAGGCAGGTCTCCCAGAAGCAATTACATTTTTGAGAAGGACAAGACCAAGACGACTAAGGTAGAGATGATGGTGGCAAAACAAGACAGAATATAGAAGCAATTTATCAAATTCTAGTCTCTCTCAACCTGCAGGCAACAATCAAAATTAAAACCAACTCAGGGTTTTGGAAAATGTCAGAGGAAACCCCAAACCCACGTGTTCTAACAAAGATAGACTCGTCCCTATGTGAACTGATAGTCTGGATCCCTGAGTTAGGAAACTAAATAAGGACCACAACAGCAAGAGGGTGCATTCACATGAAGGCACTAAGAGCAAAGTTTGTTGTAAGAAATCACACAAAACCATTTCATTTTAGAAGCCATTTTTGCTCTTGTCCATTCTTCTTGGCTGAGAGCGTGTACCAGGGCCACCAAGATAATATACACTCGGGAGATGCATCCCAATTGCTGTTAGGAAAGGCTGTTTAAACAGCAGTTTTCCCTTCCTAACGCTGGACAATAACCTCCTTTTTCTCCAAGGTGTGAGCAGAAATTGGAAAAGCTGTAAAGAGAGGCAGAACATCTATTCATAGTTGACACGGTTACCTTCCTGCAGCTACCAACTTAAAAATATGTCCGGTTTTGCTTGTATTAGTTTTTTCACTTGCTTTATCTGGTTAAACTGTGTGTTCCTCTTCCATCACATCTCCACAGTACGCATCGAATGGACCAGATGTGAAGTCACGCAGCACAAGCAACAGCTGGAATGATGCAGCTGCTTTGGTCTCTCTTTAATTGTCACCAAATGCAAGAGCGGAGAGATGGTGGCTCGGAAAACACAAGTGTCAAACACATCAAAACCAAGTCAGGCTACTTTCTCCTTTCAACAAAACATATATTATTAACCATAATAACTATCCAAAAATGCTTTTCAAATAGATTTCTACACCCTGGAAAGACTACTAACAGGTGAAAAAAGACCAGAGAAAATGATCACAAACCAAATAATTGGGTTTGACTTTCATTTTTTTGTGTCTGTTTTGTTTGGTTTGGGGGTTTTTTGTTGTTTGTTGTGAATTAAAAAGAAAAAAAAAAAAAGCTATGGAAAAAAGACCAGGATTAAAACAGGTATTAACCACAGTAAAAAGAAACTCTTGAAGAAAAGATAAAGCTTACGGAGTTTTATATTTGAAGTTACCAACATTCATAATGATACCTAGTAAGTTCAACATGTGAACAAGTGAGCAACATGGAAAGCTGGGGATCACTAATACAAACAGCGTTAGTTTTCCACATGCAGGAAGTAAGTATTCTTGAAAGTTAAGCATTTTGCAAAATAAAGTACCTTTGCAATGCTGCACTTGATAGTTACTCCAGTATCGGCTAGAAAGACGTTGCTGGAAGTCACATATTTTCAGCTGTTTCCGAAGCCAAGTTTTCCTTCTCCAGGCATAAACCTGTTCTGTAAACTCAGCAAAACGTGCACCTGACAGATGTGCTTGCACTACAGTCCCCAACCAAACCTCACCTCCAGTTCACTTCAAGCCTCTTTTCTGTCATTTGAAGCTCTTCAGGACGTTGCTTTGTCCTTTAAGTGGACCAGAATAAAAACCATCCCACACCCAAACACAAGTGTTTGATATTTAAAATACACTCCCAACCCCACGAGTCTGTTTCTTTCCTTAGAAGTTCAGTGCGGTTGCACTACAGCTCCGTTCCAGAGCTTCCCATTCCTTTGTTCCTGCAAGAAAAGAATTCACCAAAGCCAGTGAGCAGAGCAGCGCTCCCCGGCAACACACAGCGCGGAACGGCTTCCAACTCTGCGCTTTTTTCGTTTTAATTTGCGTCTTCAGGGAAAATTTAAATAAAAGCAACAACTGCAATAACTATGAAGCATCTAAGACAGAACATCCAGATGTTTACTTATCCCACACAAGCACAGGAATTTTTCCAAATACAAAAGGAGGAGATTTTAGGGTTTAGACTACACTAAAGCTCTGCTACTCAAGTTCAATGCCTTTCCCATGTCCTATGCTTTCCGTATTTAACTCTTTAATTAACCATAAGCTCTTTGGCAGAGGTATGACGTACGTGTACACAGGGCCACATCTGACACGACCCAAGCGTTAATTGCAATTCTTCTCCATTTCTTCAAAACAAGTCTGTTATTTGTTTTCCTGCAGAGGTGCCGAAGGTGGGTGCACCAACACTGAAGCGGTGGCACTTCAGTACGGTTAGCCAACGGATAATTCAGACATTCAGCCTCTCATTTTCTCCCTGGTAAGAGAGCACGCACAGAGCTCCAGGTGATTTACAGCCGCAGCGTTTGAGGGCGGTAACGCACTGCCCATCACTCATTGCTCCATAAAGCATTCGTGTATTTGCACAATTAACACGAGGTTCTTCCAGAAAACAAGTTGCTTTTCATCCTACTCTAGATTTAGCAGCTCCGTTTCAAGTCTACCATATTATTACTACCAATCACTTGAGATGTATCTCGTGCTTTTAACAACACTGTACACCGAGCGCTGAAGGGTTCAGATGGAACAGCATCATTTCAGACCTACCTGACATCAATCTCCTGTGATCTGCGTCCAACACGACTTCCCAACACTACAGACCCGCACTTCAGCCTAAGGACACACAATCTGACATCACATATTCTGATACCAGCATTCCCCACTAACTTCCATGGATAACCTTACTCATGTCGTAGCTTTTGCTAATCCACTTCTCATTCCTTATAGATGGGAGTTTTCTCTAATCCGTTTAGCGGTCAGACACTCCGGTGACTTTAGACACCTCAAGAAGGGCACAAAATAAAAGGTTTATTCACAATTAAAACAAATATCTGTTTCAAAATTTTTAATGAAAAACATGGCAAACACATTCCATGTCTCCCCTGTAACATTCACTTTGCAAATACCAGCATGATCCTAAGGCTCAAAAATCTCAAATCCTGAGCAATTATAGAATCATTTAAGTTGGAAAAGATGTTTAAGATCATTGAGTCCAACCGTAAAGCTCTCACTGCTAATTCCATCACTAAAGCACATCCCTAAACGCCACATACTCCAGCACTGCTGGTACAAGTGAAGTGTGTGCCGTAACTCCTTTTACAGCCTGACCACCACCCAAACTTAACAGGACCTGTGAATTCTGCCACTGCTATCACTAAGAAGTTATATTATATATATATGTAATGATCCATCACCTACAGCACAAGCCAAACTTACAGAGAAGACGAGTACAGCAGAAGCCTACAAAAGTAAGTGATACAGAAAGTCCTGCCAGAAAACCTAATTTTTGTGGAGGAAATTAGAAGACAACTCAAAACCAGTAATTACCTGCACAAAATGATGCTATAAAACATTAGAACATATTTCAATTCCTGGTGTTGTCTCTGTCCACAAGCTTTAACTAGAGATGTTACGGTTTTAAGACAAGTAATTGTTCACTCAACTGGGTGACTGACAAGTGTGGAAAGTTCTCCACCACTTCAGCTCTTGTGACCAAAGCTGGCAGACTCTCTAGGATGTATTTGCCATCACAAAGATGAGCAGAGAGACAACCTGGTTTGATATTTTTTTTTAAGGAAGCAGTCATATAGAAATCCTGTAATTGTTGGTTAATAGGTCCCGAATGTAAAAAGATCGTACACCTGGTAGCATATCAACAGTTCAGATTTCTAGTCACAAAAATGAAGGAGTGATGCTCCTGTCTTCTAACTGATATGGCACAGCAGTGCACCAATAACACAGAAACCTTCCTTGCAGCAGAGAACCTGCACAGGGCATCACGACAGCTCCGGGATTCGCAAAACACAAAACCCCATGAATGGAGAGGTGTAGAATGAGCAGTGTCGTAAAAGGAAGCTGAGAAACGCATGACAACCAGCTGGGAGCTCCATTTTCACTGAAGGAGGACGCTTTTCCTAGAGTTGTCTGCCCTTTGCTTAAGAAAACATACATAATGTGAGACCTACAGTTCCGTTTCCAGCAATAGCAACAGCAGCATTTCTTTTAAGTGACAATACCAAGCCTGGCCATTCTCTATAGCCCATTCCCCTCGCAGTCCTCAGGTACCTACCACCACTATACAGGAGTCATGGGGGGTAGATCTGTTCCTGACCTGTCGTCCATCAGCACGTCCGACCCTTTCTGAATGTGCTGCCTCCCTTCTCCTCCAGCACAAAGTCCCACGAGTTCAGTCCCCACCACGTAATGTGGTTCTATAACCTGTTTTAACTAAGCTGTTTGTTTCACCAAGTGACTCGCAGTTCCTGTAGCACATTTTCACAGCAGCTAAATATACCCATCGCAAAATACTTATACTGCTTTACGCTGGGTTCTGCATCGTAAAAGAACTGCAGCAAAGTTTCACCCAAGAGATTATTTTCTCTTGTGCACCCCAACCCGTGTGTGGGCACCGCTGATCCCCACCACATCCACAGTTTCTGCCATTCGGTCACCAAGGAAATCGGGTTAAAAAAGCTACACTGAATCACTTGTTGTGCTCAAAATAAACCTTACAACAAACTAACAGGACGAATGCTTTCCAATCACAGCAGCTACCTTTTAGGACCATCACAGCAATTAAATATTGACGCTATTTTCTTTTGTATGATTTAAAGCAAGGCACAGTAACACCAAAAAACAAAAGTAATGTTGAGATGACCGAGATGTCACAAAGTGCTCATTTAGTAACCAGCCAGGAAACCTTAATTCTTCATCATCCCTTCCCACAAGCAAGGCTGAGACTGCTCCTCCTCACTTGCTGTCCTTGCAGCAGAGCGGATGCTTTTAAACATCTCTGCTATGTTTCAAAGACATAAATCCATCATCTGCCTTCACAGAGCATTGTTCTCAGTGTTTCAAGGCTTGAAATAAAGTGCCTGTGGAATAAAGTTGGACATTTGCATGAACTAAATCTGTGCCCTACAGAAAAGTGCTTGTTTACTGTAACCAGTCCAGAAACATGGTCTGAGACTGAAGAAAACAAAAGACACACAAAGACAGCCAAGTATTACAGAATTAGCCTATTTATATACATCCATGAGAGGCCTTTGCATCTCGGATAATTGCTAAAATGAGAGAAGAATATAATTTCGCACTTTCTTCAAATTACAAAGAAAACACATTCTTGAAAAATAACGTGCCATTAATGTGATAGAAGCAATCAACACCATAGGCTTCGGGGATTTAGAGAGGCTTAGGTGTTCGGTTTGTGGGTTTTGTTTTGTTCTTTAATGAAAACAGCATCTTGTAACCTCAAAATTACCTAATTTGAAGATACTGCTTCATAAATGTATTAAAGTATCACAAATTATGTCTTATAAACAGCACAAAATTGCACTTTACATAAGTGACTGTCTAAAAACCAGACCACGTTAATGACATACACATCAGGAATCCTTTTAAATCGGACCTACCTACAGTATTTAACATTACAGTGGGAGCTTTTAATGCAACTTTTAATTGTTTTTCAAACTACTAGTTCTAAAATCCAAAATGATTTATTGAAAATTAAAGCATAGCTTAGCATGCAGCTTCAATTCTAGCAATTTTACTCTACTTCAGCCACGGAAGAGAATTTTTAAGTGAAGCCGCATTAATTCCTAAACATTGAAAATGAACGGCATATGAATAATTTATTGATGGCTTTTGCTCCATGTCAGCAGCTTTGCTGGAGGAAGTGATATTTATGAAGTCCCGCAGGACACCAGGAGTTAAAGATGGCCAAAGAAACTACAGGATATCATTGTGCAGAGGTAGAAATGTTACTTGTGGAATGCAAGTGTCACAGGTGGCATCTGAACATGAAAGAATTAATACAATGCCAAAATTCATGGGAGTGGGACAAGAGAGCAACGAGTTGATGCCAAGAAAGTTGGTACCTTCCAAGCCACTGATAAGTAGGAACAGGATCTCTAACGCAAACAGGTGTGGCAGGAAGGCAGTATCACTTTGAGCGGCTTTCAGCCCCCGTTAGGCACGCTCGTGCAAGATAAACCTCGTAATGCAGGTCCAGGGGCTTCCAAAAAGGGTGGAACATGCTGCTGTGGGGTTTGGACGTCCAGAAGGGTGCTGGGTGAACAGGAGGAAACGTGGCCAGAGGAAAGTGTCTGGGACAGAGGTGGGAAACAGGACAGAACGATGAACAATTGAGATCAGGGATGAAGAGTGAGTAGAAAGAGCTCACGATTGAGGATGTACGACCAGCCCTGAAGCAGGATGATGGAACGGTATGATCACAGTGATGAACACAGGGAGCCGCAGTTCCCAACACCCATTCAGCTCCGCTTCACGCTTCCTGGTAGAAACTTATTATTATTAGTATTATTATGGCATCACATCTCCATCCCTAACCAACTCCAACCTCACTATTCCCTGTGCAACCAGCTGCATCTCCAGAGCACAGCTCCTGCCAAGCAAGTTCTCCACCCTCTGAGTGCGAGGATCTAAATAAAAACCTTTTTGGGCACCTGCAAACAACAACCCGCAGCTCTTTGCCCCAAGGTACTATCAGTTTTACATTACCGCCACTTCCTGAATGGGAGTTTTCATTTAAAAGAAAACTTACATTTGCAGCTGAACTCAGTACAAACACAACACATCCCATGCTGAGCCGACCACCCTCAGCTATTTTACATAAAACTCCACACCAAGCAATGTTTCTGGCTTCAAAAATGTGGTTCACATATATACAGCAAACCATGTTTTTTCTCCTCACACCAGGCTATGGGGTAAATTAATCCTTCAGACAGCAGTGACTTTGAATGAGGCTGGTCTTGTCAATAATTAATACAGCTCTAGAGTGCCAAAGCAGAGCAACAAGCCAGATTAACCAAAATCCCTTCTGCTACGACACCGGCTTTTTTTGCTCGCTTTGAATATAAATACACAAGAGTGCTAAAAAGGGACAGGACACGGCAAGACAGGGATATTCACACTGTCCCCTCTTCCTGTATTTTTATATTGCTGCAACAGCAAAAGCAAAGTACTGAAGTTATTAAATCTACAAGTAGCTTGTATGTGAAAAAAAAAACAGTTTGCAAATTAGCAGATAATTAAAAAATTGTTTTAACAATTCTAAGTATCCAACTATGAAATAAAATACAGAAATCTAATCAGTTCTAGCCTAAATTAATTTATTTGTAAGAACATTTTGCTTAAATAAAAAAAACTTCTCACAGATAATCCTGGATTTCAGCTGTTTTGTTCATCATGCAACCTTAACGAGGCCGCTGGTATTGAAGGACTTGACCTGATTTCTTCTGAATGGTTATCAGTAGAATACGAACACTGCAAACTTCTATCCTGAAATTCGAGAAAAGCACTGAAGCCGCATACCTTTGGGAATTTTCAA
This sequence comes from Streptopelia decaocto, assembly GCF_964273445.1. Classification (NCBI taxonomy): domain Eukaryota; kingdom Metazoa; phylum Chordata; class Aves; order Columbiformes; family Columbidae; genus Streptopelia; species Streptopelia decaocto. The sequence continues at coordinate 20,143,386 of NC_138664.1, forward strand.
ATCTGGCAGTTCAATTTGCCATGACGTTCCTACACTGATGGAGCCCTCGATTTCTGCATTCTGGCAAGCAGTTGCATTTGCTCAATAGCCACACACTGATTTTGGGCAAGATGCTTGCAGCTTCAAGGAATATAAGCAATGCTGCCTGTTAGTCAGGAACCACGCAACCATGAGGAAGTGATACACAAATGTCCTTTTTGGTTTATTCTTCAAAACAGGTGTTTATTTTCCTAGGCAAAGAAGGTCTTTTTGTGAAGAGCAGAACAAATTTAAATAATGCCAGAGTTCTGGTACTCATGGCAAAGGTATTACCTTTATTACTCAACTTGCTATTCAAATAAACACTGGTTTAAACACATTTCTATTCTAATCCCTAGCGCTGTGAAGTGACAGATGACTTAACTCCAGCTGTCCTTCCAGATTTGTTATCCATTTCTTCACTCAGCAACTACTCCATCACTCTAAAACAAGGTTTTCTTGCCTTGGCAGCACCTACCAGAGCAAGGTGCAAGCTTGGATCTCTCTGTACCTTGTGCACCTGCAAATAATAAAGGATGAACCGATTCTTCTCAGGAGAACTGAACTCAGACAGCAAGGAGAGTGGTGAGTTGCTGAAGACAGTTAAAGGCAAATAATTCACGTTCTTCATTCAAAAGCAGCTGGCTACAATTCCATACAAAACAAGAGTGAGTAAAAATAGTACTTATGAATAAGTACTATTTGTATGTGATCTGAAGAAAAGGCCTTATTTCAAGGAGAATCGCAGGACAGATCCTTTAAAAAAAGCTGCATCACTTCTGGACATTTTAGTCAGTGATGCTGTAAATAAGCAGTACAAAGGAACTGAATGCATTGGCCTTTGGTACAGCTCAGAGCAAGCTACCCTGCTCACCCAAGGCTTCACAAAACATGTTAAAGGGGAAAGGGCTCCTTGCCCGCCCTGACACATGCAAACTACACCAAACATTTCCAGAGAAACACCATAAAGCTGGGAGAACACCACCAGGCTAAGCTCTGACACAGAAACGGGGAGAAATGAGAACCTATTTGGGGTACAACTCTGGGCAACCTACTAGAGGCTACCTCATCCTCACGGAACGGCTCCCAGAAACACCACCGATGCTGGCAATTCAAGGCAAGGCAAACCTTAAGCACAGTGTTCGTTTATAATAAATCCTGAGCAGCAGCCAGTCCTACCCATGTACCACGGGAGACTCTGTTTAAATACAGCCAGATCCTACATTTACAATTTCCCTTTAGGCTGAAATTTGTCTTCACGTTCAAAAGCCTTACCCATGCCCCAAACTACATTTAGTCAATATTTACTAGATTAACATACAGTTTAATAAATCAAATACTTTTTTTTGTTCTTTTGCTTACGCATACAGAGGTTTTACCAACAAAAACTGCTATAACAATGGTCCACACAGACTTTAACCTAGAGGAGCCAGCATGCTGCAGAAAAATTCAATCTATAACCACGAGGGCCATATTCAAGTAATTCAGCATAGCCAGAAAAGCACGCTAAGGCAAAGTAAACCCAATCCTTTCATTAGTGGATGGGGAAGTCTATTTACGTTCAGGCATTCTCTACTTAAAAATTACCAAAAATAGTCCTTAAAAAAGCTTGATGCCCATTTCTTTAGAGCTTGACTCGTGTTAGCACTGTTGTTACTGTACCAGATATATCCTGTGCCTGTGATGCGGCCAAGATGTCACATAAGGACACCGCAACCAGTATGGACCGTCCGTCAGCACTGCCCGGGTCACAAACCCACCGTGTTTTCCTGCAGCACGGCTGACATCAAGCCCAGTGTGTCCCACGGAGCCTTTGCTGGGATTCAGCCATTTCTCAAGTGTTTGATTGATCATTTCTTTGAATTCTACAACGCCAGGCTCAACACGCTGCCAGTTCCATTCAAAGAGATGGCAAGTCCCAGACAGAGGGTTATCCAAAGGAAACTGGGGATTCCAGCATGATCAGAACACTTTGCCATGTCCCCAAACCTGGTTATGGCTCTCAGGTGAGCCGTGGAGAGTCGATGTCCCAACACAGACCCTCTGCTGCCCTCTGCCCCAGCACCCCTCCTCCTCAAGCATGTTTCACAGACCTAAATTCATTCATTCAAGAAATTTCAGCCCTGTGCAGAACACAGGGTGGACTATACAATCACTTTATAAGCACACGTAAGTTTCTTTCGCTAAAATGCAGTGTACCAGAGAGCAGAGAGGAAAATGCTTGTCACATTACAATCGTGAGAACGTCACTATTTCCCCAGCAGCAGTTTGGGGACTGGGTGAGGATTCTCACCATAGGCAGTCCTCAACAAGAAAAACAAGCATGCACAGAGAAATCCATCCTTCAACTGCAAACACACTGGTCACTGCATCTGCAGGCTTCCTATGCAAGGTCTCCTCAAGATGGTTAATGAGCACATAGCAGATCCTACTAAAAAAAAAAACAAACCTAAAATATTTTAAGGAACAATTACAGTTGAGATACATTAGAACTTTCTCACTTTTAGATTATAGTGGTTTCAACACATCGCCAATGACAGAAGTGCCCAGCATCTGAAGTTAATTAAACTTAACACAGCAGCTGGACAAAACCCATCATTGCCATCAAGGAGAAGGCCAAGCAAGATAAATCGGTGTGTGGCACAGAGGAAAGACATGGCGGATGGGTTTTGATAAATACAATCCAGCTAGGAGTCTCACCAGTTCTGTAACACCTCCTCTGAGGCTTATATTACAGGAACAGCAAAATTCTGAGGTAGAAGAAAAGCATTTCCAGCAATAACAGAATGTAGAAGAACTGGAGTACAGGAACAGGCAGAGACTCAAATTATTTCCAAAACTCTTCTCGAGGACTGCGCGATTCTTTCAGCTTTAAAAATTATTAATAATTATTTAAAATGTAATTTTTAAACTCTCCTCGTGAGGCTGTTCTAACTCCTGCCCCAACAGAAATCTATGAATACCGGATCAAATTCTAGCACCAATTCTTACATTATTAATTCTAGAATAAAATAGCTCTCAAAAGTTATTTTGCTTTATCGAATTATTTTCTAAGCCCAGGAGAAGGGCAGGAGGGACGAGATGAAACCTGCACATTGGTGCTTAAGTACAACTTACACTGCAGGTCTCAACAGTCTGGATATCACTGCATATGGTGCCGCCCAAACAAACCTCACTGCAAGTCCTGCAAAGTTTCCCGTTTGAACAGGAAGAGAAGGGAAGAAAAGAACCAAGTTAAATGACCTTTATTAATTATATACTTAGATTTCTGTTCTCTTCAGAAGTAAATCAGGTTAATCACACCCCAATTAGTTCAGTTCAAGCAAGCATGGCCAGCTCTTATGAAACTGCACAGAAAAACAGAGTTTTGCTAACTCATTCTACAAGCTGCGAAAACGCCTAAACCCACAAACAGGCCAAAGCCAAAAAAGAACCCAAAAAACTATGTTCAAACTATAATTTAGTTCAGCAGTGCAAACCATCTGCAGGTCAGAGATGGCAAGAGCAAGTCCAAAATCCTTCTGGCCACCAAACATCGGTCATACATCACCATTTCTAGCTGCTTTCAAGTAAACAAGGCAAATTTTGTATAGACGTGCATATTTATGTATGCATTTGCCCGTAGTCCTGACTTGCAGGGACTCCCAAGTCTGTATTTGCAAATGTTAAGCAAATTTGACAGAGAGAATGATTTCCAAGAGGTCCCACAAAATTAATAAAAAGGCAGTCACATCAAGGTGGAAGATTCACTGCTCTCCAGAGGAAAAAGGCTGTAAACTCCGACTTTTTAGACCTCAAAAAAATCCACATAGTACTTCAATGCTAATGAGGAATATATTGAAAGAATTATTTATTATTACAGCAAATGTGCAGTGTGTAACCTTGCTAGGACAGCTTTCCTTCAGATAAGGCCTGAACTGCAGCCTCCCATATCCCTGCACAATGTGGAGCCCACAGCTGAACCTGAAGAAAACCTTTAACAAACACCAAATACACTCCTCATCCACATTATCATAAGGAAGATAGCCTGATTTTATACTTTTGCAATACTTGGCGGTTAGATAACCAGTCATTATTCTACCTGAGACTACGTACTTACACGCTGACAGTTCTGATTTACATTAATAAGACAAAACCAAAGAAATGGCACATATTACAGCAGCCAAAGAATGCGCTTGATCATGTAAAATTGTCTTTATCCTCACAGACCTCGGTTCTCCGGGGAAGTGACTCTCGCCCTGCATCACAGCAGCCAGGTCTGCCTGGTAGGTGAGAGCCAGGGCAACGGGGGGAAGAAGAAACAAACACAAACCACCTTCTGTCACTGTGCCGCTAATAAGTGTCACTAGAGAAAGCACAGAACAGGCAGCAAGTGTAAGGCTGGCTTCAGATGAGCTCAAGTTCAAACAAGGAAAAACAGAGGGTCACATTGCTGACATCCAGCCGACAAAACAAAGTTGCCTATAACTGGAGAACAAGCCCATTTTTTTCAAGCATTGTGACACGCAAGTTGGTGTTTTTGAAGCCTCAGCCCTTCATACAGCTCGCAGACAGAAGCGCACATTTCCTAACAGCTTCCTGGATAATTCACAATTGCTTCCTCTCGGGAAGTTTGTTCAGCCCTTGCAGCTCCAACACCAACAATTCTTGGTGAGAGGTAAGTTGTCCAAGAATATTAAAAGCACATTCCTAAAAATGCAGACGCAGACCTGTTTCTGGCTCACTAACAATAGGTTTTTCTTTCAGCCAAGGCTGCCACCATAAAGAAGGAGAATAAGAATGAACGGATCAGGTAATGCCCAATGTCTCAGGCTATTTATAATTCATCTGTAAGCGCTATGTACGGTCTCCAAGCACAAATGGAAAAGTGAGCTGGGGAACAACTCTGGAAGAAGAAAAGTAATATGCAGTAAATCAAAGCACAAACACGTGGGGGGAAGAAAAGGAGTTCTTTCACGATCCATTTAACATCATGCTTCTTCAGGCTCCAAAATCTACTTTTCCTCCATCTTTAAGGTAACAAATAACTCCTTCCAAAATGGCAATGTGTCTGCACACACAACACATCCTTCTTGTTCCATTTGTATATAATAAATGTTCACCTGTAACTGATCTTAACGTGTAAGAGACTCGTTACTTACCACAAATTCATCAGACTTGTTTTCCATAGAAATGAAAATTTAAAAATTCTCAAAACTAAAAAATTAAGTCACCGGAACTACAGCAGGGCATTAGTGAGGTGGTGGCCTTTCAGTGCTTAGAGCAAAGGGGGAGGAAAAATATACACACAATTAATTCCATTACTCTGAAGAACACAAAAAGTGAATTTTGTTGTGCTGTGCCATCCCCCAGTTGTTTTAAAACTAATTATTTTATTCTTATAAACCTTCCCCCCCACAAGCCAGGCTGATAGTTTTCAAGATGACAGCCTGTAATCATTACACCAAACCTCAATTTTTGGACCAAGAAAGATATTTTATGTGCATCATCAGGCTATCACACTTCTTAAAAACCATCTGCATTACCTTCTAAAACAGTAAAATGTAAAAAGATATTATTACTATTTATTACATACAGCTACTTTATATCAGCGTCAAGCTGTTTTTCTAGAGAATTAACTTGAATGCTGCAAACAAACATGGAAGTTGTTTTGTGTTTTCTTTAAATAGACATTAAATGCTCTTGACTTACAAGCCGATCACGTTCTGCACATTAAGATCTCTCTGTTGAACAAAAGTCTCTATAGATGGTGAGCTGAAAAGCTTTGATAAAAAGGTCCTATGATCTCTGCTCCTCACACGCAATTCCTAATTTACAGACTGAAGCAAAAGACACAGTTGCCCTGATTTTTCTGTTCCTTATTAATATTTTAAGGTTGCACAAAGTATCTACTGAACTTTCAAAGCGACTGTTTTTTGCATTGGCATAAATCCTGATTTCCGTCAGGATCCAGCCGATCACAAACTCTGCTTCTAACGCTGATCTAGTGACTTCCCCTCCTGCTCACATGAATTTCTTTTAAATGTCAGACTTGTCCTGCCAGAATATTGTTACGCATTAATATAAATGTTGATTTTAAAGTAAGTAAAACTTTAAATATTTAGCTTAAAAAAGAAAATCAGCTTTAAGTGATACTCTGTTTAAATAATATTTTAACTACCTTGCCAGACAATATTCAGATGGGATTAAACAAAATGTACAGGAGTCAACGGGTCAGGAACTGCTTGAAAATCAGATCTTAGATTCTGCAAAAAGAGAGAACAGTGATAATTTCTAGTATTTTTTTCAATTTTATTACTAGTAACCAAATCCACAAGGAAAAACGTTCTAAGTACTTCAGTGACTAACTATGAGCTATTTTGCCACAGACGTTACCCACATCTGCCACCTCTGCGCGTTCATCGGTTTGCTTAACGCTGCTTATCACTTCTGCAGCACTTGACATCTCCAAAGCTCTTCATCAGCCTCCAGTAGTTTGCAGCAACAAGTTTATTCTAGAGACCCAGCTTTGAGTACTACAAATCTGGTAGTTTCACCACCAGCTTTTCACTAAAGGGAATTTATTGTAAATGTGGACTGCAGAAAACTCTGCTAAAACAGGATTAGGAAGGATACAGATCGTTATTACATCCTACTTGCAATTACAAAAGAGTCACACAAACATATCCCCGCTCTCCACTCCAAAAAATTCAGAAATGAGTCTTAATGTGGCTGGCGCACAGATTTAAACACAGAACAAGAAACTGGAGAAACCAAGACTAAGGCGACCAGGAGAAAATGAGATTTTAAGCAAATGCACATGTATAAAGTTCTGCACCCAGAGCTCTTAACGTTAACTAGTTTAATGGAAGTGACTGAAGTTGTACTGGAAGCCTGAGAGGGGATGGGAGCAGAGGGACATCAGTGCCATGCTGCAGCTTCCCCCTCAAGCCGCATTTTGCCTGCACGTGGTTTCTCTTTCTGCCACTTTTAACGTGATTTCTTCTTTTCAGAAGGGGAATTAGGTCTTATTTTGATCAAATATTTAGGACCTTTTAGACGTTAAAAGCCGCAGATTACAAAAAAGGAAAGCCAAGAACAGTAAAGTGAGATTAAATTAAAGACAAGCCACAAATATTGAATAAGGAACAACCAACCAACTAGCAAAACAAGATTCAAAGACCCAAAAGGCTTGTGCGCCCTCCTTGCAATGTCTGGTTCCCCACTGCTAAATAACTGCTCCCAAGACCTGAACCGCAGAGGAGCTGATGAAAGGCGGCTGAATATAGGTCAGCAAAAGGCTTCTCATCCAGCTACAGACACTAATTAGATCACTTTCAGTTATTAAAAACAAGAGAAAAGAAAAAAACCTCCAAAAGAAAGGCTTTGCCCTTCCAAACATTTTGAATTTTCTTCCTTTTTTTCTTTTCTCTAATTGTCAGCGGCCTTTGGTTTCAAAGCAGCTGGTTGCTGCCCCAGATCTGAAACTGTCACCAGAACGGGCAAAACACGGCAGCGACCAAACCACGCAAGAACCTCCAGCAAAAGTTAGACCGAACAACACTCGCAGTGATGCACAAACACCGGGGGGCCTCTAAATATGTTTTTGAGATATAAAAGAATTCTTTCATTTTCCTAGGAGAACACTGACTGTTTTGTTTGACGCTGCCAAACCCACAAGGCCAAGAAAATATATATCTGACTTCTTTTTCCCCCGAAAAATTCGGTATAGCTCAGTTCACACAGGGTTCCTTGTACCAGCGTGTTTATGCCTTCTCCTCAGTGAAACAAGCCTTTATGTCTCCACAGTGGAAAAACCCACTGGTTTTTACCCTTTGCGATGCATGCAGCCAATTAAATTGTAAAGTAATACCTGTTTCAAAGTCTAACTCAAAGAAACTACGCATTCCTGGCCTGGGAGCAGAGCCAAGGAGGTCACCTTACACCCGGCCGTCACGTGAGAATATTCAGGTTTGGGAATTTAGTAGCTTGATTTCCATATAAAGTAAAATTGGAGGCTGGGAGGATGAAATATTGCGTATTCTCTGCACGCAAATTGTGCTCGTTTCTCAAGTGATAAAGTTAATATTCCGAGGAACAAGAAAAGACAGTTCAAGAGTTCAGAGTGATTTCAAGCCATTCAGAAAGACTCGGGAAAGTGACAACTGCTTGTAGCTCTGCACTTCCCAAAGTAATTTTTAGTCATGAATAAACTATTATGTGACCAGACTATATGCATAAGAATGGTATAATCTGCACAAAACAAGAGTGAAACAACACATTACAATAAAATCCGCTTGTCAAAGTAACAAGCCAAGTACATTTATTTCCATATGAAAACTGTTATGAAAAGACTGACACATTTTATTTAAATTCCTGGTTTTCTTCAAAATAAACAGCATGCATGCCAAGTGCCCACTGCCACTAGAAGCAGTGACTGGAGATGGGATGCACACAGTGCCCGACCCATTGCTAATGCAGTTTTGTGTCTACAGAATTCCTTTACATTCACACAGCAGCCAAAATATGTAAAGAGCTACCCCAAAAGGTAGCGAAAAAATGCTAAATCAAACAAGAAGTGCATAAATCTATAAAGAAAAAAAAACCAACACAACACGCAGGCTGACAGAATGGTGGAAAGGAATAGGATTAGCCCTTTTTTACCTACCCTGTATCAGTTGTTTCAATAACATGGTCATATTTTAACCATTTAATTTGTGCCGCACTGCTCTTCAAGCTCTTCCAGCCAGAGCCGCCAGCCCTTCAGCACCGTGAGACAAATACACATTTTAAACTACTTTTTGAGCTAAATATTATGCTTTACATCTAAATTTAGCAGCATAAATCTGTATGCATGGTACCCTCTGTCTCCAACCGATGCAAATTAAAAATGTATCCTCAAGTTCTCCTGCCATGGAGATTTTTGGATGGACACCAGAAGACTAGTAACCTCACCAAAACAAGGGCTTATGATTTGGTGATGTCTGTGTCTGACAGAAGCTGTGGAGTCATATTCTCAGGTTGGATTCTTCTGATTAGTGAACGTAATTACAGAGCTTGCTTTGGAGCCTTCAAGACACAAGGCAGATAGCTGTGTTGTATTCTCACAAGCCTGTTTTAGTATATTAAAAGCTACACTGTTTAGTCCACACGAAGAATCCTTGCGATGACTAGATATATGTAATTCCTGTGTCAGATCTGCACCGTGCCGCAAAACTGGCACTCGTGTAAAAGACACTTCTCGACCTGCTTGTTAAAATAATGTCCTGAGGAGCCAGGAAAGCCAAGGATGGATAAGAAGTGTTAAAAATCAACATTTGAGACCTAAAAAAAAACCCCAAAAACCACTGTATATTGATTAGCTACTTCGTTTTCAGAGAAAGAATTGGGTCAATGTTGGCACCATTAAGACCTAAAGATGAGATTCATAACACTTTCCAAGCAAACGTGACAAAAGGCTGCACCACTGACTAACGTTTGGATGAACATCATCAAGAATACACAGCTTCATTTCCACATAACCTGTCCGTACCCCAGTATTTTGTAATGTTCCAGAATAATGTTTTAACTGTTTAACCTCAGACATCAAAAAAGTAAATTTTTACGTATAAGTCGCATAAAAAATCAATTGTGTTAACAAAAATACAATTTGAACATATCTACTTCTTCAAAGCTTCTCTGTGTTTGTCTTTGCACTTAGTTTTCATAGCATTTGAATTTTTCTTGTCAAGAAGTAAAACTCCAGATTTATTTATATCTCTGTATAAATACAAAGCAGCTCTTCACCATAAAAACGTTTCCAGTGCAAGTGTGAATGAGGAACAATGAGCCACCCAGACAAACTGCCACAACAGCTTGTGAAAGGCTTTGTCTTTGACATCCATCACGTTAGAAATAACAGTTTAAGCTCTCAGTCTCCCTAGAATTTATCCCCACTAAAAACTGATATAATTTTGATTCAACTATCGGCCAAAGCTGGTATCAGAGCGGCACAACAGGGCAAGAGTCACTCCAGGTATAAAGCAATTAGTTGCAATCCTGGTCCTTAGTTACCGCAAGGCATTTAATTTCTCAAGCAAATAAAGCTGCATCAATGGAGCCTCCATCTCCTCCCGCACCAGACGAGCGTGCTGTGTGTAAATCACAATCCGCCGGGCTGCAGCCCCTTCTTTTCAATCGCAGGGGAGCGCGCGGGGCTCCTTCCCCACGCGGGGCTCAATGGGCCGCTTGCCGCAGCCCCCTGCCGCGGCCTCAGACATTCCTCTGCTCCGTCAAGCAATGAAAATATCAGCAACGGGATTAGAGCGAGAAAGACCGGCCCTCGAACATCCAAACACTGACATCTTTTGGGGGGTGCAATGCTGGCAGTGACTCTAAATCGCAACCATTCATGGGGGGGGTTGAGCTTCAGACAAATTAAGATCTTTAAAAATTCAGTGATACTTTTCCATCCTTAAAATGCCTGCAGGATGCAAAGTTTGTTAGTGTTCATTAAGCAGGACTTCTGCTCTTGCACTAACACGTACTAGGAAAAAGCAGACAAAGCAGCAACAGAAAGCAAGACTTCTCTTCCTTTTTCAAATTTTCAGTATAGGCACAGCCAAGTCTTCTATTCAACTTCATACCAGAGTGGTCAAGGGTTAAAGTGGTTTAAAAAAAAGAAAGCATTAAAGGAAAATACTTTTCCTACAATGAGGAACAAGAGAACACTTGAGAAAAGCTCTAAGCACCACGCTAATTGAAAGAAAACAATCCTGAGGAGGAGGCCCTTGCTACAGTCTTCGGGTTTGGATTTTACATTCACCTACTTAGCCACGTAAATACAGCTAAATAAAATTATTCAATCAAAGTCCAGCTTCCAGTCCACATTAATGTATTAAGAATCTCGTAATTATACTCCTCTTCCCAGATTTAAAAAATCAATGTTTACTCGAAAAGCTAATTGCTGCCAGCTAGGAAGAGTGCAAACACTCTCCTTTCCAGCTCTGGGGTGGGGGAGAGTATTCTCCTGCTCCTCACCCCAAATCTCAGGAGTCCTGTTCACCTCCCAGCTTCCATATCCTTACAGAGCCTCCCGGCTTCACAGCACACCACAAGTAAATATCACAATCTCCCCCCCCCAAAAAACCCACATTTCTGTAAGTTTATGAAGTGAAATCCTACTCCTACAAAGCACGTACAGGTTTATGCATTACATTGGCACTAGAGATGTGCAAATTTTATATTTTTTAACTGTTTGCAAGTCGAGCGGAGGTGTAAGGAACGTGTGTACAAACACGTTACTCGCCCATGATGTGTTAGTCATTCCCACTCCGAGGTGGATTTGCATAGATAAGGGAAAGACACTAAAAGATCCGTCCAACTCTTTTACTGGCTCATCTGACCCCCGATGTGTGTCCGAGGCACTTCAAGCTCAGACACCACCTCTCGCAGTCCCTGTGCTGTATGTGTCCTCTACCTATATTTCTGTGTTCATTATCTATGTCACGCAGCTGCCCACACACACTGTGCCGAGTGGGGATGCAAAAGGAAGCCAAGGATTTTTTCCAGGTTGGAAAACTCACCAAACAGATTCATCCAGATAATTTTTGATAGGAATTCTAACAAGGATTTTAACCGCAATACTTACATCCAGTTTCCCAATTGCTATTTACATTCAGCCTTGTGGATGACAGAAACCAGGTTATGTCAACATTCCAGAAGTATATTCTGACATCTTTATTTCTGTACACCAAAAATCATGAAGCAACTTCAGAAAGATCTTGCATGATATTACAGCAGAGCTCAAAAATATAGCCAAGTTATCAGAACAAGCTTAATTTAAAATGACCATCCTATAAACCAGAGCAGTTTAGATTTCCTGTGATGGTTCTGGGGACCGGAGTTCTTTTTTAGGCAAGTATAGCAAGGTGAAGAATTATGCCACATGTCACAAACAGTTTAAAACGGACTTCCACAATAAACACTTTTATTGATCCTTTTCTGTAAATCAAAGTTTGAAAGTGTAAAAACATGTATAAAGGAGAGAAATTAAGTCAGGTCCAGATCTATCTTTATAGAGACAAAATGTTAGATATAGGGACGGCAAGGCCACAGCAATTAAACGCTAATCACAGAAATACGCTTCTAATTTTATCAAAAAGTTGTGAAATCCAGCTTAGGAGTGACTTTGGAGGCAAATGCTGAGGAAATGCACAACAGATTACACAAAGGGAGGAGCCAACCTAAAAAACCAGCAACCGCCTCCCCCAGAACGGTTCATTAAAACAAGAACTCCGGCATCAAAGTGTATGACATATAATTAACATGAGATGCCTTTGTGATGAATTCCTGAATTTAAATGTCGCTTTCTGGTAGGCTAAAAGCTGTGTAAAAGCAAAGTTGTGCCGTTGCTCTCTGCCTGCATCAAAAGCCTGCTAAGGAAAGGAACACTTGGAGACCACATTTCTTGAGTTTTCTGGTGACAGCTTTGCTTTCTGCCAAATATCTTAACTTCGTTTTGAGTCATGTGTGTGCTCATTGGCAAAGTAAAATGCAGATCAGTTACAATTACAAAAATTAGAAGTCTTTGTTGTTGTGGTTTTGGGGCTTTTTTGTTTTGATTTGGTTTGTTTGTTCATTTTAAAGTTTATTTTTGCCAAACTGGCCTATTCAAGCTCATACTTTCATTTATACATTGTAGCTACCACCTTTGATCGATTTTTTCCCCCTCCATGCAAATCCGAAGCTTTGAAAACAAGTATAATATTTTTTATTCTAAAAACATTTAGGAAATGGCACCTCAAAATGGAACTACTTCTACACAGACAGCACTGAAGGCTGTTTTGTAGCCTTGGAAGAGCATATAAGCAATTGCAGAACAAGCATGGATGTTTCTGATTGAAACTGCTATAAGAGACTGCATAAATGTAACAGTTACTATCATAAAAGGTAGAAGAATGAATTCAATGTGGAAACTGCTTTCATAGTGATACCCAGATATCATTTGGTCAACATCTAAAGTCCTTCTATCATTCTTTTAGAAAACTGCCTGATGAGAAATTTTCCAAACTATGAAGCAAAAGGTATCCTCATGATTAGAATTCCAAAATGCCACCTAAAAAACTGTAACAGCTTCCACAACCAAACAAACCGCAGAGCACTAGCAGCAGAAACATTCCTGCTTATTTGCAGAGAACAGGTAACCATTAATTCCCACCCACACACCACCTTTGGAAGCCCTGAAAGATTATTAAGTGCCATTTCTGAAACCACTAATAGGAAAGTTAGAAAAGAATCAGCACTAACCTTCGTGACCATCTCCTGCCCGCAGGGAACAGGCTGTTACCCCATTCCAGCGTTACCTTTCAGGTGTTCTGAGCGGTGACGTGACCTCTACCCACCCTTCACTTTTCCAAAGGTCCACAGTAACAGTAACAGGTAGTGCCAAACAATAACCATTCTGCTATGAAAAAGGAATTACTGCTCATGCATCAACCTCTCCCTCATTGAAACCAAACTCTACCTTTTCCTGATACTGCAGGACAAGGTTAAATCTCTCTGAAATCACTGCATTTTGTATCTTAAAGCCAGTTTGTTCCATGACAAGCCACACATTTTGAAAGAAATACATAAATTTTCAATCTTCAAGCTACTCATAGAAACCATCAACTCAACCTATAATCCGCTTTCCTTCTTAATACGCTGACATAGAGTAAGACTGCAGAATTACAAGAAATTAGATGCTAGCGACATGGTTAGTTCACTGAACGTGTTGTGATTTAAGGTTCAGTTTACCAATTCAATCCAGCTGCTTTGTATCCCCCGGGAACTGCAGTCAAGACAGGCCAGTGAATCTGGCTTTGCATTTAGTCATAATTCAACAAGGCACTTGATACCACCAGTACCTGTGAGGGAGAATCAACAAAGGCCTTTTTATTATTATCATTATTATTATTATTATTAAATAAACACCATCACCCTCTCTTCTCCACTCCGTGCACCCACAATAACCAACAGCCCTTTAGCATGCAAATTAGGAACGATAAAGCTCCTCACACTACCAGAGCTCCATATATTAATCTCTAATATAACAGAAACAATCAGCTGATAACCCCTCACAGCCTCCTGCAGAAACAGGAATAGCCTGCCTATAGGCTAAACTTGGGAAAAAAGGGTTATTTAGGATGACATAAGATTTAAAATAAAGGCAAAAATGATCATTGCTTGAAAATGTTATACCAAAGTAATATGGCTTGTGCATAATGAATGTGAAAGCGACGATGAAGCTCCAAAGCACAGGCTCCATCTCTGCGATGGAGTCAGGAGCAATGGTGCCTACAGCGTAAGTTCCAGACAGAACAAATGTAGGGCAGATTAAAATGCACATGTAGATCAGCTCTGGTATAGGCAGATACCTTCAGTTACTGTGAATGCTGGCTTTCTTCTTTTAGATTGATTTCCACAGTCAAATGGAAAGCTGGCAAAAACAGCATATAGAAACAACTGAAAAACGCTGCTTTACAAAATACCACTTCAGATTTTGGGCTGATAATGCTGTTACCATGAGCACAAGATATTCCAGTCGAGCTGAACCAGAATAAGCCTTTAACTAGCTCTACCTAGAAGTCAGAATATATCAGATCCTACTTTGGATATATTTGATGACTGGCTGCTCCTCCTTCCCTGTTCAGAAATCAACTTCTCCCCTACAAAAGCCTCAAATCTGAAATAAGAAAACCTCTATCCACATACCGTGGTGTTATCTCGCAGATCCCGCCTCCTTATTTTAGACCAGACCTACACTATTTCCATGGGCTATGAAGAATGCTGTTTGTCCATACTCAAAGACAACAAGTGGCAAGGTGAAGAACACTGCTTTACGCTCCACAGCACAACAGGGAAACCTCAGCAGTTCCAATATGACACTAATTTCCTGTAGCTATGGTTTGGGTGTGTTTTCTTTCATCCGAACCTCAAAAAAGTTACAGAAAACCACAACACGGAAATGGTTACCAAATCACTGCAGATATCTAAGCCATTTGTGACCTCTTAGTATTTCAATATTTTTCAAAAACTATCATAACTTCAAATAAGGAGATGAGTAAAAAGAATCCATAGCAACAAAACTACAGAACCTAAAATTAAGGTTACAAAGACCTGAACTAGGCATAAGCAAACAACTACATGTGAAGATTAGGATAAATAAGCTATTTTACACTACAAACATAAGACAAGACATGCCACATTCTACAAAAGGAAGCAACGTGGGAAAATGATGAAGGAGGGCTGTCACACCCTATATTTGCAGTATACACTCTAACAGCTCTTAATAAAAATAGTGTGTCCAATGAAACATATTTGCCTTGCAAATGAATAAGAAAATACTCCTCTAGTATCAGACCATCCCTTTATCAGCATCTAACCAAGTCCAGATGCACTGCACTGTTACATTGGTTGGTAGAGGCAAGGGAAGTCTCCACACAAGGAGTTGCTTTGCCTGCCACGTATGCTTTCCATATATCTTCACCAGCATATTGGCACATCATACGGCACCTATGAGCTTTTCTTATGCTCTCCACCAGGTTTCAATTCCGTTTTCTCCTTACAAAATGTCATCATTGCTACAGGGCTGGTTTTGAAAGTCCTGGCCTCACAAAGCTACACCGCAGCTGTTAGTACGGGACGGATTCAAAGTGACACCTGAAATGATATGCTACACGAGGGAATCAGCACTAAATTAAGTTTTCTCGGACTTCTAGCAAGTAAGTGGATACTGCATTCCAAGAATTGCCAGGCCACTACCCTCTTCTGAACGTGTAACCCACCTGGTAGTTTTAGAGCTCTTTTCCTCAAGGCTAAGGATTTTCAGGTGAAACCTGGAGCTTTATTCCCACTTTGGAATCAGTCAAGCAAATGAGATTTCAGCATGGGGAAAAAACTAACAAAACCCAAACAGTAATTAAAGCTAAATTGAGAATTTATTACCAATCTAAAAATTCGCTTTTATGAGACACATTATTAGCAAATTCATTTAAAAACAATAACACATTTTCTGACAAAATTTCCGTCTATAGATCTGAAGTCAATGTGCTATAATACATCATAATATTAAAGACTGGTACGGTGACAGAAGACACGCGATACATTTTGTTCCTAGTGCTTTTCCCATTCCAATACTAAGCCGATGTCTACCCCCAGCAGAAAAAGCAGCGTCCCTTTCTCGTAGCACCGTTCCCATGTGCTCATGTCACCCTCTCCCTTCTGCTCACACAAGTGCTCCTGCAGATGAGGGAACGGATCCAACTCTCTCCATCCTCCGCAAACGCCTGTGAAAGCAAACGGCAGGGCAGACTACGCGCGTCCTCCTCCCTGCGCTGGCACCGCCAGCTCCAAACGCTGAAACTAAACACATCAAAACAGGATTAACATTTGGCATCGACTTCTTGTCTGCTGTGTTTCATATCTGCCCAGACACATTTCCAATAGAAGATTCACAAACTGATAACAAAATACCTGGCTTTTCTGAAACGTGAGCACCGGGAGCCCAACATCAAAAATGCCACTTCCAGCTGCGCAGGAGCAGACTACAAACTGTTCAGCTGTCCTACCACGGCAAAAAATGCTTCTGGATGCAGTTTTTGATTACTACTGCTTCCTTCCTTGCCTGTTTTCAAACAGGAACATTTGGCTTTATGCATTACTTTTGGAAATATTTCATCTTGTTAACACCCAGCCTTCCTCTCTATGTACAACACTGAACAGCTATTGGTTTCAAGCAATTACTCATTTTTTTAATCAATGTGACAGTAAAAATTCAGCAAGCAAGCCATACTCTGCTTCTCAACACACACTCAAGAGATTTTAAAAGTCATGACAGGCCTAATGACTTAAATGACTTTTGGCAGCCTGTTCTACTTTTAGAAAGAATATCCGAACACCTCTATTTGTGTCTCTCCCTTTCTTGCTACAGTTACATTATAAGGTTTCAATGCATGAACTGCAGAGTGGTGTTAAAAAGGGATGTTCAGGTTCATTAACCAGAGACGAAAACCGAGAAAGACGAAGCTTATACAGGACTGGACTCCATCCACCTCAGCACAAGTAGAAATAAGCTGCTGGACCATTACACTGAAAACTGGGAGCTAAAAACGCTGGAAGTTGCTCCTGAGGGCTCAAGTCAGAAGTAGCTGTTGGCGATATCAGTAATACAAAAGTGTCTCTGCCAAAGTAAGAGAAATCAATGTTTTTCTCATCATTTTGGCTCCAGCTTTTACATTCAAGACAACAGAGTAGGAAGTGCTGTGTTGCAGACATGAAAATATTGTGTTCACAGAGTCACACAACAACAAATCTGGATCTTCCATGGCTCAAAATGTCTTAGTAAAGAAAACAATAAATCAAGCAAAACTTTCAGAGCCAAAGACTCATTATTACCTGGCTGAAAACTACATGCAGAACATTAAACAGATGGAAGCTGCAGAGAAGTACAATGTCTCTTTGAAATGATATTAAGTATAACTTAAATATTTTAATTGACAAGAAACATCACTTAAACCTATATTGGCAAAGCTCAAACTCCAGAACACCACACACATGCTGGCAGCACTGCATTATTCTCCTCTAGGTCAACATCGACATCAGACACATGTCAAAAAAGCTAAAAGCACATCAGACAAGATAAATTTATCAAAGTATAATAATAATGGAAGACAAGTGTGCTGGCTACAGACACCTGCTTTGACCCACTGTCACACAACGTGACAGCTTCAAGACTCCTAAAAAAGACATCAAACAAAAACAAAGGGAAGATATTAAGAGCAAGGGCAGAAAGCTAGAATCAACAACTCAGAAGATGCCCATACTTCTAAGCCAAAAAGAAAGATTAAAACCCTAAGTAAGTTCAATAGAGCTATGCTGATCAAGCAGAAATACAACCCCACTGAAACCCAAATGGATATAAAGTCTATAGGCAGTTAAAAAAAACAAAAACCAGGAGAGATGAAGTGAAATTTTAAAGGAGCAGGGGCAGAAGTACAAAAACATGAGAATGACACGGGTTACAGCGTTTCTTTGGGACAGTTTTCCCATCATCACCAGGTAAAAACACACCAGATCTGAAGGGCTGAAACATCCAACGCAGCGATGGGAAGTGGCTCAGCTGCTTTCAAAAACTAACACATTTTCTAAGCTTCTGCAGCAGATAAATGAAAAAAACAGCGAATATACAGTTTGGGGTTTTTTAATGCAATGTATGCAGAAAAATGCATTTTAAAGACAAAGAGCTCAAGAGAACACCTCTTACTGAATAGCTATGAAAGCTAGAATGCAAGAGGAATAAGAAGTGTAAAATATAAACCAGTGTCACAACAGAAATTACCAGCACCTTCCTAAAAACGCCATACTCAGCCCTGGCCGCTTCACCATAGCAAACTGAACCAGGAAAGTTCAAAGATATATATATATATATATACGTGGATAGGTATTTGGAGGCCAGTAGGTTCCCTAGTTGGCCAGCCCCTTCAGAACAGCACCTCTAGGGATTTGGTTGTGATTTTTTTCCTGCTAACATCTCTAATTGCTTCCAAGCATCCCACAACATCCAGAAGCAAGGAGAGGGGCGATGTTGTTTAGTCATGGTATAAAAAAACATAAACTTTTTGCTTTGTAGTAATTTACTTCTTCCTCAGATTATTAAAGGGACATTAAATAGTTTTCATTAAAACTAAACATGAACTCTCTTAACTTTCTACACACCTCAAACGTCTCATGGCTGTCATATATTACAGGGAAACTCCAAGAAAGTTTCACGGCAGAACATTGCCAATTCCTTCGATCCCTCTGATAAGGACAGTTTTCATTAATAAAAATAAAAATAAAAAAACACAGCAACACATACACCCCAACACAACCCGCACTATTTTAACTGATGCAAAAAGGATTCATCATGAACTGACAGCCTGCTCGTTTTATAAAATTAAGATACTCTATTCAGCATGAATACAAAATGGTAAAAACCCACTTAAAATTAAAGCATCTGAAATACCATATAAAGCTAGGGTTTCAGTCTTCCTAAAGGACTCTGCAACTATGCACATACAAATTGTGCTTATCTATTTCTATGGAATTAATCAGGATTACCACTTTCATCTTGGCAATTTAACTGGGGAACTAAATCAATAGCATCCAATCAGTCCAATATGAGTGTTGTTTCCACAGCACTGAGGCATTTTCTCCATTAAGAACTGTTTTGCCGTTTTTAAAGATCAATAGGCTCAGAGCATTATATTTAACTACTCACGGCACAGAGATGAGTTTCAGCGCAATAATGTGAATTTCTGGGGCAGCACCTCTCCCCCCAGAACCCAACGTCCCTCCCACTGACCGGCATCTCAACACTAGTGCAGATTCCTTGGAGGAAACGAGCATTAATTAGTCCTTAACAAGAATTTCAACTATACCCCCTTACACACAATGCCAAGTGAAACTCTGAAAATCCGGCATGTTTAGAAAAGGTAGCTATCAACATATTGGCACACATTTTATACACAAAATGCCAAACTAGTGATGGTACAAGAATTTGCTTTCAAACCCTCTATCATACTCAGGCTGAGGTTGCACAAGGGAAATGCCTTTATAGTTTGAAAGTAAAGGTTAAGAAACATACTGTAGTAGTTTTTCGTGTAGTTTTCTTAAACTCCCACTCCATCTCCATGCTCCTTCTCATCCTCCTCCTCTTGGCACCACACCAAACTTGAGTTGGTGCCAACATAGCTTTCAGATTTCTCTAAAAATCTTTGGTTGAAGATTAATGTCTTGTAAATCACCAGGATGTTTTATCATCAGGAATAATCAAATACTCTCGTATAAAGAAAAACCTACCACCATATATAATTTCCGTACTTAAACTGCACTGATAAGCTAGCGGGAGGTAACTAAGCCAAGTGTTTTGCTTTGGGGTTTGTTGGTTGGTTGGGTTTTGGTGTTTGTTTATTTTAAATATGACAAGTTTTGCTTGCTGTTTTTCACTGTGATAAATATTAGGCACAGGTGTGCACACACACCTTACAATTTTTAAATTGGAACATTAGTTTATTAGGATACCTTCATAAGCAAGCCAAATCACTTTCTTAGATGACTAATAAAACAATTAAACACAGGTTGCAAAAGCCAGATGCAACTTAATCGCTTCTGTCCCAGGACAAGCGACAGCGCAGCACCCCAGCCCACTGAAAGGTGAGTCGTGGATTATTGAAACAATTGTTCACCCCCACAAGAAATATGCTCCAGCACCAACAGACCCTTTTGCTGTTGCCTATTTATACATGCAAATAAAATGAGTGGCGCTGGTGAACACGTATCTCAGGAGCTATAGGCAATCAAACTGCTCTATCAGCTCCTACGCAACATGCAGAACACATGTACTGTATTTATATGAAACGGGAATATCAACTGGAGACCTGTGTTAAGTGACTTGGGATGTAACTGAGCCCCGAATATTTTCACTCTATTTTTAGCCTGTGATATATTTAGAAATAATCAAGAAGTGTGTACAAAACAGAAACAAATTCTGACCTTATGTTTCCAAGGAACCCAGCTGATCTATGCACCCATCTTCCTTAGCTTTCAATACCCCATACCCTAGACAGAGCATCCTATAGAGCAGCATATGCTGATCCCTGATCAACATGTTGCTAAAAACACCTGTTTAGTTCTGGGAGTCTCGTGCAACTTTCATGCCACCAATTTCTAATTGCATTTGATTGTGGATTTCCAAAATGGCCAGCTTGTCCAACAACAAAATATACATGGATCCCAAGGGCTTAGAGAAGAGCAGGGGGGAGACAGAACAAATTTCCAGCTTCTGAATAATCTAATTTGCAATCTTAATGCTGTATATAGGTTATCAGAGCTCTTGTATTAAAAGTTAATAGTGACACCTACTTGAATTTTATTCTTAGTAATGCAATCCTCTATAGATCAAAGGTTTTCCATTAAAATCAAGTCAGCTCCAAACAGTTACAAGAGGCAGCATTTAACTTAAATTGATGCTTCCTCCTTACTTTCTTTGTTTTATTCCCTTAGCTAAGTGAAATGTTGTCCTAATTCTAAAATCAGTAGCTCATTTTATCTTATTTGCAAATCAACCACATAAACTAGGAAACATACTGTTTACAGATGCACAAATAAATGAAGTCATATAGGTTTTTTTCCCCAAGATAATTCAGCTACACTCTTTTCTTCTGCAGAGAGCAATGACTGGCTATTTATAGAAGGGTTCAAATATCACTCAAACATACATGGCTACATACAATGAATACGGGCTTCCGAATCTGTAAGTCCTGCTCATTTGCGTCATCTTTAGCAACACCAGAAGGCCAGCTTGCCTTTTTTTGTTGTTTTTTTCATTTAAAAAACTACTGTTCTGGATACAACAAGCAGCACTTTAGTCTCAGCGCTAAACCTGGAACTAGACACGAGGTGTTTGTTCCTCTGCCTCCCCAGCCCTTCACGCCAACCTAACAAGGTTCCAACCTAATGAGGTTCTCTGGAGAGCGCCAAGGAGACGGAGCTTCACGCAGAACAGGACAGAACATAAGACGCAGTCATCCTCGCATCCACAACACAAAGGGGAGAACTTTCACGCCTGGACCCAATTCCCTCCCCTTCAGGCAGGGAGGGACTTGAAGGTATCTCTCCTCCCACCAAATATATACATGGAGCATCATCTCTTTCAGAAAAAAAAAAAAACAGTAATAATCAGGTGGAAAATAGTGGGAATTAAGATCAAGTGTGTCATCCTCATTGAGACAAAGAATCCAGGAAGCCTCTTCCTCCTCATTTACTCACTCCCTCTAAATAACTGGTACAAACATAGAGTAACTCCAGCTCCTGGTCCTTAACGTGTATGACACAGGACAGTACCCACCGATACGGCACAAAAACACTTCCCACAAAAGAGAACAAAGCCAGGATCCACCGAACTTCCAAAATTCCCACACCTTTACTCCTATATTCCCGCTCCAAACAGCTTTAATGAAGGTTTTAGTTTGCATGTTTCAGCACATCACTCCCCCTTTGCTAACTGAGCTCACATATTTGCCTTCTAACTGATAAAACTTCATCTATGAATCTGATTTCCTTAAACCACAAAGGATTTTTTTAACACAGCAAAGAGCGACCAACATAACAGTAACTACACTGAGCTGTCAGTAGAGCAGTAAATACTGGAAAAGACTCATCACGTGGCAAGGCTTTACACATCAAAAAAGTAACTTATCTATGACACATACTCCGAAGATTTTTGACTCCATGTATGATATTTATCAAACAGAAAAAAAAAAATCTGCTTCAAACCTGGAATCTGCAAAGCCTGTAGCGTGTAAGAGAATAAATATATCCCCTGTCAACAGGAGTCAGCACACGCGGTTACATCAGTAGGATGTGAGATGAGAGCTACCACGGACACTGCTGCCTAATGGCATTTGGGATAGGATAATTACACCATTTAATACCAGCCTAACCATTCTTACTTTTACAAGTTGCTAAAAACAATTCATTTAACCAGCAGTTTTTTGCCAAATTCCACTTGCACGGAGCTTTCTTTTAAAATGTCAGGATTCGATCTACACGGGAATATTTAAAAAAAATCCCAGCATCCAACGTTCAAAACCAGATTTTTCTTCAAGGTTTCTAGCAGCTTGTTGCTGACGAGGAGGGGAAGGGAAAAAATAAAGTTCTTTAAAACAAAATATTTTGCAAAATAAGCATTACTGCAAACCTAGAGAGCCTTCTACAGTATCGCCTTTTACAAGGGCATTTTTTTAGACAGGCTTCTCATACGCACACCGCACTTCATCTGGATGAGATTACGCTTTTCGTGGGCTATAAAAAAAAGCAGGATTCAATAATGGATCATTAAAGGCAACAATGGCAAGAGGTGTGAGAACTACAGCGGCTGAACCGCCGCCAGCTCGCTCGTTTCTGAGCTATTGCGGCAGTTTCCAGGCAAGTTCCCCTCTCTCCACAGGTTGCCCGCTCGCCTCCGCTCCGGTAACGAGCCCTCCCCGGTCCCGGGGAGCCCAGCCCGGGCCGGTTGGTGTCCCGACTCATCTCAGGAGCGCGGGGACCCCGCGCAGGTGACTCGCTGTGCGCTCACGGGGACCCAGGTGTCTCTGGTTTCCGTCCGCAGGTGCGCAGTGGCCTCTGCTGGTGCCCGCGCGGTCCGCGCGGAGCGGACCCGCCGCTCCCCGCCCGCGGCGCCCCCGCGCAGCCCCCGCCGCGCCCGCACACCCCCCCCGCGCCCCCCGGCTCAGCCCGGCTCCTTACCTGTGAGGAGGCTCTGGGAGCCGCTCCGAGCGGCGGCCCCGGCCGGGTCCGGCTGCCCGAGGAGAAGGGCGATCCAGAGGGAGCCGAGGAGCCGCCGGGCTCTCCCCGCCGCCATCTCTCCGCTCCCCGCGCCCGGCAGCCGGGCACCCAGCGCCAGCCCCTCCCCCGAGGGGGGCTCCTCCTGCCTCCCCCGCTCCTCCGCACCCCGAGGAGGCGGCCCACAGAGCGGCCGGCGAGGCGGGAGCGCGGGCGGGAGCAGCCGGTCACTCCATGGCGGGCCGGTCCCGGCTCCCGCACACGGAGCCTGAGGGGCGCCCGCCGCGCGCTCCTCCTCCCGCCGCCCCCGCCCCGCGCGCACACACACACACACACACTCTCACACACACGCACCCGCCTCCCCTCTCCCGTGCGCATGCGCCCGCGCGCTCCGCCCCTCCCGCCGCTCCCGGGGAGACGGCGGCGCACGCGCTCCCTCCCGCCGCCGACCCCCGTGCCAGGTGTGCGCGCGCCCGGGCGGCCGCCCGCCACTGCGCCTGCGCGAGCCCGGGGCGGGACGGGACCGCACGGGACGGGACGGGACGGGCGGCCGCTCAGTCAGTGCCGCTGTCCCCTCAGTCAGTGCCGCTGCCCCCTCAGCCGGCACCGCTGTCTCCTCAGTCAGTGCCAGTGTCCCCCCAGCCGGCACTGCTGGCACTCGCTGTCCCCTCAGTCAGCGCCACTGTCCCCTCAGTCGGCATCACTGTCCCCTCAGTCGGCATCACTTGTCCACCCAGCCGGTACCGCCGTCCCTCAGTCGGTACCACTGTCCCCTCAGTCGGTACCACTGTCCCCTCAGTCGGTATCACTGTTCCCTCAGTCGGTATCACTGTCCCCTCAGTCGGTGTCACTGTCCCCTCAGGCGGCACTGCTGGCACTCGCTGTCCCCTCAGTCAACACCACTGTCCCCTCAGTCGGCATCACTGTCCACCCAGCCGGTACCGCCGTCCCTCAGCCGGTACCACTGTCCCCTCGGTCGGTACCACTGTCCCCTCGGTCGGTACCGCTGTCAGTCGGCACCGCTGTCCCCTCAGCCGGTACCGCCGCCCCTCAGCGCACACGGCGCCCCCGGCCCCGAGGAGGCGGCCCCGGGGTGCGGCCGAGCCCGCGCTGCAGCCCGTCGCTCCTGCCAAGAGGCGCAGCAATGAAGCTCCCGCTTTTCGGTGAAACCAACTTTTCTTTCCCCCTCTCTCAGCCCAGACAGCGCGGCTGCAAAACCCGCCCGTGTTACCGTGCGCGGAGACGTGCAAAAAACCCTGAATTATAAAGCGCAAATCAGGTTTATCCTTGCAAATTCAGCGAGCCAAGCAAGGAGGCGTCGGGTGCGCGTTGCTGGGAACCGGCGAGAGGAAAAAAATACATCTCACACTAATCTTGTAAAAATAACTTGCAGAAACTTGTTTTCTTGTGCGGGGAGGATCTCTGCTGCTCAGTTTGGGATGCTGGCTTTCGTAAACAAGCATGTTTCTCAACAAACCAAAGGATAAATAAATGGGAAGAAAAGACCAAACATACTTTGAAAAGGCAAATGAAATGTGTTTTCATCCTCCTGGGGGTAATTAATTTTATGCAGCATTTGCCATTCAAATCCAAATCATTTGAATGCTGCATCGTTACCAGCCGGTTTTAGTCTATCCCATATCCCTCCAAAGGACACAATAACAGCTATAAATATACATTCCTCCTCCACTCATCACATGGAGTGTACCCTTATATTTTTTTCCATCTCAGCTTGTTGCCCACTAAATTGTGTTTTTACAATGTGCATGCCATCCTTGCTCATTTTATTATTGACTAATTGAATCCTCTCTTTCAGCACATAAATTATGTAGTACCGGGGCTCAAGAAGTGGTAACCATGAGATAACCGTACCCCTGGGGCACTGCAAGACGTGGAACACGGGTACATCCCCCCAGAATGTGCATTTGTGTTGCAAAACCATTTAAAATTAGTTTAAAATCCAGAAAGAAACACGTTTTTGCACCGGTAGCCACACTCCCGCTGAGGTAGCAAGGACCAATTCCAGCCAAGTTTACCTGATAACCTCCCCGCATGTGGCCGGGGTGTCCCTCTCAAAGCAGGCACCTCAATATTCTCCTGCAATTATCCCTGATCCAGCAGGATTTGCAGATTTAGAGGCTTTTCAACAACACATTTTGCTGAGCACCCAACGCGGGGGTGAATTTTGCTGTACATAGAGATGCAGAGATGTGCACGATTAATTAATCGTTGCTGTGACTACAAAGCACCAGCTAATACCGGTGTCTGAAGTGCTTTTCATTGTGAAACTTGCTTCATTATTTTATAATT
Source organism: Streptopelia decaocto (assembly GCF_964273445.1). Taxonomy (NCBI): domain Eukaryota; kingdom Metazoa; phylum Chordata; class Aves; order Columbiformes; family Columbidae; genus Streptopelia; species Streptopelia decaocto. The sequence continues at coordinate 20,169,036 of NC_138664.1, forward strand.
TTGTTTCTGTCAGGAAACAGGGGTTTTGTCCTCCACTCAAAATATCCGGGAGCACTTTCACAACGAGGAATAATTACCTCCTCAGAAGGATGTTTGGGTTTCTCTCCGTTACGCTTGCCGAGTTACGCGGATATCTGATATGCCAGGAGGATTACCAGCAAGGAACTGTAATTTATACTGAAAATGGAAGCACTGATTAAAAGGCAGGACTGGTAGTAGAACCCCTATTAAAGCTGGTTAGCAATTCCCATCCTAAAATCCTACCTTCAGCCACTTTTAATAGTCCCAGACGAACCGCTGTGCTGAAATTTAAGCATCTTAAGTTCATACCTTGGGTTAAATTATAAACATTTCTTCTTTCCTTCCTTCTGTCAGGGATCTCTGAGCCTGCAAACGAGAGCGGGCGCTTTCCTGGACCATGCCAAGTGTGAAGGTAGGAAGAGCAAGCGGAGAACCTGTCCTTCCAGTCCTCTCAGAGCAGGAAACTCCTGCAGTAACACTCATGGGGATGAGAACTGAACCAGGACAAGAACTGGACCAGGGACAAGAACTGGATAAAACAAAGCCCACAAAGAAGAGTCTGGAAGCCAGCGTGTTGGGAGAAGGCTTGAAAACAGACTGGGAATGGGGAGAAAACTGCCAGGAGGACGTGCAACCCAGGAGGACCAGCACAAGACCGGTACAAGACCAGTACATTACCTGGCTAAGGGCTGAAGGAAAATTTGGTGGGCAAAAGGGATCAGAGGGGAGAGGGGGAGCGGGCAAGGGAGGAGGACACACAACCCCAAGGGGAAGAGGGAATTCGCTAGAGACAGGGATGGAGATGTGGGAACGACGGAGGCTGAGGGAGGCAGAGCAGAAAGGTGAGGATTTAGGAACGGGAATGAAAACCAACTGGAAAACTGTCACATCACGACTGGCAGCAAGTATCTGAAATACACTTGGAACGTACCTTGTCCCCTTCGAGTGCTGGATGGCATGCAAACTATTACATTCCTCATTTTAGGGTAAGTTTCCACATTGCTGACAGCCTGCGTCGATGTCAACACAGAATTAAATTGCTGGCGTTTTTCTACGTTAGCTCTAAACGGAAGAGAAATAGCCTTCTATTAAAACAACAGTAGTTAGGCTGCAAAGTAAAACACTCCTGAGTTATGAAATACCAGAACAAAGGCTGCCAGGGCAAAAGGATAAGCCTGGCTCAGATGCTGAACCAAGGTCAAGGAACCAAGGTAAGTGCTGAAACAACTTCCACTTAATTTACTACAAAAATAAAGATCTAGGGACTTCATGTACCTTGCAAGAAACAGCGGGGAAAGGCCGCCTGGCGCTGTGGCCGAGGGGGTGACGGCTGCTCCGGCGAGGGATGCAAAGCACAGCACTCAGAACAGAGACAGATATCCAAAATTAAAAGACGGGTTTTACTATTCTGTTTGTATGCCGAAGGTCCTCATCTGTAAAATACGGGTAATACCAGTTCTCGCAACCGTGTTGAGAAAATGAATTAGAGTTTGTGAAGCACTTGGATACCATAGTGATGAGTACTGTGGAAAAGCCCAGGAGGAAATGAATAAATCTGTCTTCAGAACAATATTTGAATAGTGTGCAGTAAATAAAGCACGGGCCACATACTGAACAGCAAGGAGAAAATAAAATTATTACTTAGTGAGCACAGTCTATTTTGTACAGTGAGTCAAGCAGGGAACCTGTCGAAAGAACAGCATGTGATCTAATTACAATTAAATAGTGTATCATAATGCAAATGCACAAAAGGGACAAATTACAGTTGCACAGGCCACCTTACTGTCGGCATTGCTGACCTTTTAAACTCTTGAATTAAAAACAAAACACCTTTAGGCTGCAAATGTGTCACATACGTGTATAAATTCTTCCCTCAGCCTTTAATATTTGGAGACAATATATTTACCTCAGCCACCTCTACACAGCTGAGTGCAAAAGGTGTTTTTCTCCTCCTGGAGATATCTCAGCATTACAGCCCAGATTTAATGCTGTCATTCAGCTATTGACACTGTACAGTTTAAAATTCAACATTTACCTTCTTTGGGAGTCTGTGCATGATCATCAGAGACAGACAGTATTCTCCAGAGAGCGATCCACACGAGGACCTTCATTTCATCAGTGATTAAAATTTTGTCTTTTTGCTTGAGGTGCTTCAGATTTCAAACCAGCTTGCTGGATTTTTTGCTGCAGAAGCAAGGTTATGGCACAATGACAACTCCACTGATCCTTTGGGACTCCTCCGTCCCCGGGCTAGGACTCAGCCTTTCTGACTCCTGCTGAGATTTGGAGCCGCTTCAGAGCTGCTGCGAGTCACTCTGGGTTATCTGTGGCCCGCAAAAAGGGTGTTAAAATTAGGATCCGCCTGCTCAGTGGCACTCCGGTTGTGTCTATTTTTCTGATCGTGGTTTATCGCTTAGCAGGATGTGAGGTGACACTGAGCGTTACACCAATTTATTGTTATCTAGAGAATTTCCCGTTACTGGGCATCCTCTAACAGCTCAATAAGACAATCCGGGGCTAAGACGGGACAAATAAAGACCTGGATTATTAAGACACAGCCATGAGATACCTTCAATTTAATCTGCTGTGCTGCCTCCCTTGTGTATGAGGCATCAGCTACGTCCCCAGACTTCTGGCAGCGATGACCTCTGTGATCATTCCTCCACACCGACGCCTGCACCACGGTGCCCAGCGAGGTATGCTGTCTTTCGTCACTCACTACGTACTAGATTGGTTTTTTTCCCAATTTTTCATATTTATTGCTCACAGATGCGGTTTTACAAACTGCTTGGAGGTTAAAAAGTCGTCCTCCTGACTTGGCAGAGCAAATTCTAGGTTAGCGGGCCGTTTGCCAGCAACTCTCTAACCTCAGCCCATATTTATGTCATTCCTGATGTCAACAGCTGAACAATTCCAACTCCTCGCTGGAGACAGACCTTCCAATAGGGAAGGTGAGTTCCCTGGGAAGTTTGAGGGGAAGACGGACAGAGCCCCTTTGCGTGAGTCAGCGTTCAACTGAGTGAAACAGGAGCAGAGCAGTTGGTGTGAAATGCTTTTAAAGGCTTCACTTGCTGAGAGGAGGGAGCTCTCGAGCTCTAATTCAATGTTTGTTTATTTAGGGATTTCAGATGCAGATAGAGGGAACTTAGAGTCCAAAATTCAGGGTTTACAATCCACACTTTAAAGAATAATTTATTTTTTATGGGAATGTGCATAATGATGTGGGATGTGGCTCTCTGGGCACTCAGGAGAGAAATCCAGGTAACCCCCACGGGGAAAGGCGGATGGCATTGCAGTCAACAGGAGTTTTGCCATCCACGTCACCAGAGTGAGATTTCATCTCCAAAGCCTGTCATGGGATGACACTGTGTCACAGGCATTCCCTGTGTCATCGGCGACACTTAGCTTGGTATTTTTCTTTCTGTTTTGGTACTTGTCCCGTAGTCTTTGTTCTCAGGTGAGATCAGAACTGGAGACTGAAAACTGAGCCTCCATCCTTCTTCCCCACTGGCAACGCCCTCCCTTCTCCAGCATTCCACTTCTCACTGAGCTATTGTATTAATAACTCATTTTTGGACTGTGTGTACCCACTAAGAGACGGGACAGATGGTCCAGGGCCTCTCGCACGAACAGGATCAGCCTCCGCCGCTGCTTAAAAACCACAGAAGCCAGACAGGATTGCAAGCGTTATTTATCCCAAAGCATTTCCAACAATCCCACAAGAATGTTAATTACTGACACCAACAATCTTGTTCTCATATAATGGGAGTGCCTAAAGGTCTTACCTGAGGTTGGGACCTATTGTATGAGACACAGTAGGGATCACACAATAAAAGCAAGTCCTTTCCTGGAGAGGTTATGGTCTAGAAGGGAGCTGGAAGGAAAGCGGAACTGGGGAAAGGTGTCCAAAGTCACCAAGGTTGCGCAGCAGGTCCCCAATTCACGTCTCCGGAGTCCTAGTGCTTCAGTGCTACGTAAACACTCTCACATTTTCTCCTAGTGTCTGTGCCAGCGAAGGCAGGGAAGTGAGACTGCAGTCTGAGAGCAATTCAAAACAGAGAGGAAAGACGTGGAGAGGAGAAAGGCTCAAAACAAAAGGAAGAGAATTGATACTTAGCATATAAAAACAGTCGTCTGCCTCTGGGCTTGAGAAATCAAAGAAACAATCTTCGACCAGCAAGAGAGGATGCCTGGAAAATACACAGCCCATTGCTCCCGGTGATCTCAGCGCACTTTACAGATATTAATTAAGTCTCATGCATAAAACTTAAGATACATTTGACTGCTAAGTCAACACCTGCAGCTCCCACAGGCGTCCTGTGCTGCTGGCACTCAGTCAGGGCTGCCAGCTCAGACTGCTCTCGCTGCTTCACCTGAATAACCAGCTACAATGATTCCACGACACCCTGTTTGAAAATAGTGGCATAACTATCCCCCCCACATTTTAAATGGCAGACACTGGAGGCACAGAGAACCTTTAGAACCTTGTGACAGAATAGTAAATATGAACAAAATTAACAGTTTAAAAACAGTGGCACCCATCATTAATATGATGTAGTGAAGATGATGATCTGCAGAAACGAGAAGGAATACTGACGTTAGACAATACAGAGTCTTGTTTGCTGTAATGAGCAACTACCTTGTTCATACACTCCTCAGGCCACTCTGTAAAATGGGAGTTTTGGGTCTGCTCCTCATCGCCCTTTCAAATGCTGTGAAGGAATTTACAACGCATTTTTCATGGAAGAAATATCGGACTGCTTCATTTTTACCATGTCGTCTGAAAAGGGGACAAGCACAAACAGTTGTAAATTGGGCTTTCCAGCACAGTTCTTCACGTTTGTGCAGCGGGTACTTTGAAGACCTCACTGTGCAGTTTCAGATGGACATTTATCTCTGCATAAAAGCGCAGAGACCTAATTGGACTCTATCCAGTAAGCTGAATATCTTGTTACCAATGCCATGAACAAACAGATCCAAGACCTTGTTTAGACACAGTGTAAACTCCCCAAGCTCATAAGGTGCCACTGAAGGACTTGTCTTCTGCCAGTGATCTCCTGCCAGGTGATCATGGTGTCTGTCAAAGCACCTTCGTGCTGCCAAAGCCCGGACGTGCCCTCGGCTTTGCCGCTGTCGGAGGAGCCACAGAGGCCTCTTTGCAGAGAGCAACAACAGCCCCGATTCGCCAAGGACAGAAACAAGCTTCTGTTCCCAGCAGTTTCCAGTTTGCAAGCAGAGCAATGCCTTGAAGCGTTCTGCATAAATTTCATTTTTAAATCATTTCTAGCCGCTTGCAAATTGTAAGCATCTCCAAAACCAGGGCACATTTGACAACGTTTCTTCCCAGTTTTCAGCAGTTCAACTTTTTACCCCCATCAGTGCTGTCTGACTGTTCTTCAGATTCAGGACTGAGCACTTTGGAGATACAAGGACAGTTTAAAAAGAAAAGAATCTATTTTGCGTGAGAGACGGCACTATGCTGAGAGCTCTGGCAGATAAAACGTGGGTAGCCTTCAAATAGGTAAAGTGTTTTACTCGCTAAAGCTGTCAATCTGGCACTTTTCACACACATTAATTTTACTTTCTTTTTTTGTTTAAACATCCCTTCAGGGCAGCAGATCTGGAAAACCACCACCATTCTGCCACCTTTCCATGCTCCTCCCAGGGGAGCGGTGATCAAAGCCCGGGGAGCAAAACACGCGGCTCCAACGGGATGTGAAATGCGGGTGATCATGCCGTGAACCTGCAGATCTTCCTGACAGGTTGGCTGCACACTAAACATCAGCATCTATACATCTGCTGTCACACCGTGGTTTTACGGTATATTTTTATTTCCTTAGGACCTGAATGACAACTTTAAAAATCAAATTAGAGGCTGAGTGCTCCAGGCTGCAGCCCCCTGCCTGAGCCACTAAATCAGACTAATTGGAACAACAAATATGGCTGGAGAGCAGTCCCTTACGAAAATGTTGCCTTTGCAGCACATCGTTCTTCCTCCTAACGTGACTTGACTGGACTTATTGACTGCTTGGTATTTCTGCAACTGCATTCCAAGTTTATTGATTCGAAGAAATATGAAATGAGTTTCAAAGAGGTCAGAATGCGACTTTGCGCCCAAGCAAGACACAAAGACATTCAGAGATACAAAACTGTGCGGCAGGAACTGCAGGAAATTAAACGTTGCTGCTTCATACCCAGAGAGATGGGCGGGTTTTGAACATCGCTGCCCACGAGCAGCCTGGCCCAAAAAGAGGGGAAGGTGCTAATGCACCTTCTAGTGAGCAGGTACCTCCACGTTGTAAATGTTCCCGGGGCTGTTGCTCCACCTACTTCGCCTTCCACTAATACACGTTTTGGGGGATGCTCTTAGAAGGACCAAAGGTAGAATGGCACATCCTCCTTCAGGGCAGTGGGAGGTACGTGCTGGCAGGAAATCTGAGAATAAAAAACACTCTTGTGCTACACACGCAGTGGAGATTTTGTGTAAAAGCAAGATGCCCTTCACATTCCCAAAATAATTCAGCAAAAAAGGATCACTACCAAAAACTGGACAGGATTTCAATGTTTGGAACAAATGTACATTGCTAAAAATGAGGAACTGGTAGAGAAAGAGGTTAAGGCTCTCTGAAGTACCCGTCATTTCTGGACGTGCAGAAGTGTATGTATTCAGCAAGAAAGGTATTTCTCAAAAAGACTCAATGTTCGAAAACCTGGAGTGAGGGCTGAGAAGAAATTGAGGTTTATGTGTATATCATCTGGAATGAACATTTACATTCTAAGAAGAAACAAAGTGGCATTTTCCAGATGCGAGCCCTCTGAGGCAGGTAACAAAAAATACATCTTTGACAGAGGAAGAAAAGCTTTCTCACAAATCTAATGTTTCTCTAGCCCCGAATGGCTGCAATCTGCCTCTAAAACCCTCTTGCAGCCTGAAGCTTGCTTAAGTATCTGTTAGTTTTGTCTAAACCATCCTCTCCAATGGTAGCCAGGCTTTTTCCTCCCGACCTCCAGCCCACTCACCAGACATTCCCTGGTATTATTCTGGGGTTCCTGTCGCAGTATCTGCAGTGTTGCCAATACTGCTCATGCCACCAGCTCATTCTAGAAGTAAAACTTCTGGAGAAGGCAGCGTAGGGGAAGATAAGGAATAGTATTACCGATGTGCTTTTGATGTTTACTGCTACTAATGCTGTTAATGTGTGTTTTTACTGGAGAGCAGAGCTCACGCATTATGCTCAGCTTAAAAAGGAAGCTGTAAAGAAGTACCAGAGAAAGACATCAGGAAGAAAAACCTCACATAAAACTCCTATTCTATTATTCTCTCTCTTTTTTTTAAAGTATTGTATGCAGTTTCCGACAAGTGCAGTATTCCGTGGGGTACGGTGCCTCCAAAGACCCTGAAGCAGCACGTATTGTGCACAGGTTCCTGCTGCAGAAGTGAGAATTCGACATGGAGCGAGGAAAATACCTGACAGCAAGCAATTCCCAAACCAGAGCGATGAAGAGAGTCTTGTTCCTGGCTACAGCCAGCCACACATGACAGCTCTTACTGCCTTCCAGCCGACGCAGGTGAATGATGCTTACCATGCGAGAAGTGACAAATCTAAGAAATCTCGGGCTTCACCTAAAAATAACAGATACGTTGTATGTAAAGAAGGACTAAGCGCAGAAAGCTCTGTGATCCTCTCCAGCTTCTTTGCAGCATTGAAAGGATAGGTGGACTCAGATAACAGACCGGATCCTGGCTGTGTTTTGGAACAAACGACTCAAAAGTAGATTTTTTTACTCACAAAGAACATGGGTATCAACGAGTCCAGGACCGGATCTGTGGCATCGCAGCAGCTGACTTGGAGACCACGTTCCAGCTGTGGGTCTGGTGTCAGGGAACGGATCTGTCACCATGTCTGTCCTGAAGCTGAGAGAACACAGATCCAATAATCCAAAAACCTATGGCAGAAGGGAGGAGGGCAGAGACCTATAGTATTCAGCCGCAGTCTGCAAAACACCCCCACACAATGGAACAGAGCAGCGGGGCAAGCAGCAGAAACCAGTCCCCACCTTTGGGAAAAGACGGGGTCACTCCAGTGATGACATCGAGAACGTGCAAATGCCAATGCAACGGTCAGTGTGGACAAAATCCCCGTTTGGAGTCCTTTATGGGATGGCTGTGTAGCAGAGCGTGAGCAGACCACAGCCTGAAAGATACGTAGATATTAATTAAGTTATGCATTAACTTATACAGCGCTAGGAACTTCATTAGCACCCCCCAAAAAGCAACAAGTAGATTCTTGAAAGCGGGTAGTGAGTGAAACTGCTCTAAGCCAGCACTTACAGTGGGGATCTTCTCTCTGACCAAAGGAATCCACCATTCAATGTAGGGGAAAGCAAAAGAGATGGTCTGAAAAATCAGCAGCATACATAGTTGTATTGAAAAGCCTTGTTCGCTTTAGAACACTTTTACCAGAAGCACCTGGAGAACAAGGATTAAATAAAATAAACAGGGAAGCCAGTACAGGGTGCTAAGTAAACCTGAATACAGCCCACCCATCCTAAAGCTCATCTCCTACGTTGAATTCTTACTGGAATATACAGCAGACACCAGAGGAAGGGCTGAAAAGACTCGCAGCTCCCGGAACGAGAAGAGGAAACAGAATTGGCAGCGAGTGGACATTCATGAGAAAGGGGAAAAAATGCAACCCTTTGTGATTACAGTGAAGCACAAATAAATATGTAGGAAAAGAACATTTTTGATTTCCTGTACGGAGGAAAGTTTGGGGGAAAATGGCCCATGCCAAATATTTTTCCCTGCTGGAGGCACCAGCAGGGTTCCAACAGCCACGTTAGGAAAACAGATCATACATTTGTGCATATTCAACAGCTCCTACGGGACACATAATTTTCTCAGGCTGCCGTTTGGGTTGTGTTTGGCACTTGAACTGTTTGATAGCCCGGGATCTGCGTAGATGATGTTTTGTTCTGCGGGAAAAGAGCAGAAGCACATGACCAGAAGCTCTGATCAGCTTTTGAAAGACCCAGACCAGCAGAGCTCAACCAACAAAACTCCTTTGTAATGGAAATGCCGTACCTAGGCATGAAATTAGAAAAGCAATGTGTACAAGGAGATTACAATAAGATTGAAGTCATCCCCAGTATTCCTGCCCCAGCAGAAAAGGATGCGAAGTTAAGATACCTTTGAGCAGCGAACTGTTGTACCCAATTTAGCTGCCCAAACAGTCAATGACAGATCTTTCTGTGCAAGAGTGTTCAGCAGACCTAACACGCGGATTTTCACAGGGAAACTGAAAGGAGGTAATTAATAGCCCCAGATAAACAGAATTAAATGCAAACCTGGACATAGATCTTTACAGACCAGTGCTGACTGAGCTGAATTCTTAGGACCCCAGCGAGGCTTAAAGATTAATTCTCATACAAAAAGCTTTCTACTTTTTGTAAAGCATTTGTAGGCTGCCTACTCGAATGTTCCATCTGGTTTCAATTAGAGATAGCCCTTACTTACAGTTTTAGCTGGGGGTAGCTGTGCTCTGGACAATTGAAGCTACGCCCCCCATACCATTCCAGCGTGAAGTGACGCCTTCCTCTCCTTACCTCTGTGATTAGTAGGAAGTTAATTGATAATAAGTCAGACTGTGTTTACACTCCCAATTGACCAGCTGTATTCATGTCAGCGGGGCTGCCCTGTTTGTAACGCAGTTTGAAACCCTCTGGTGCCCTCAGCTCCGGAGAGGTAATGACTTATTCTGAGTTAACACACAAATCACCGGGCAGGCGGGAGATGCTGAAAAGTCATGCAAATTCCCTTTGTTCCCAGGAGGCAAAGCCTAAGTGGCCTCACAGGAGCCTGAAGAAGAGTTTCAAGGCTGTCCCAGAACATGCAGTGCTTCCTGAGGCACCACAAATACCCAAGAAACTTCTTTTACTAACTGTTGTGCTACGTACCGCTGCTGTGGTGTGCAAAGGGGACACCAAAGGGCAGAGCCTCTGCCACGAAACAAGCATTTCAGTAAAACAAATACACCAAACAGCTTAAAAAAGTGAAGCAGCGCAGGCCAGGTCGCTGTGGAGGAAACGAGGGGCAGCATTTTCCTTTTTGACTCCACTCGCTTTCTTAATCAGACTCCTATAATCATGTAGCAATAGGATAAAGGTGGCTCCCTTTGCAGAGACACACTGCAGTGCAGAAGTGAATAAGGCACATTTTCCACCTAGACCTCTCTAAATATTAGGAAGGGCACCTCAACCATGAGTAGGTACCCACAAAACTCAGGACAAGGTCCTAGGGGTCATCTGGCCTTTTCTAGAAAAGGTAAAAAGACGTGAATTTACCTTGAGGACCAGACTGCCCGTGGTGTCTTCACTCACTCAAAGGGTTCCTACCAGCACAAACGGGCAGGACAGTGGAAGCAGCTACTGCCCTTCTCCACCAGAACAGTTTGTTTTGACCCAAATATTCCAGGGATAAACCCCAGACTCAGTCTGGTCAGCAGGAAAGGTCTATCCGGCCAGACATATCCCCAAGCACCTTTGAGAAGAAGTTAAACTCTGCGAACGAAGAGCCTGCAGTGCACAGGCAGCTCCTGCAGCAGGGAAAGCCAAGAGCAGGTTTTTCAGCATCAGGACTTTGAACTAAGGTGCCTAAATTCTGTGCAAATTTCACTGCAGACATCTGCTCGGATCCAGCCTTAAACCTCCCTTTATTTGTGTGGAGAACAGCAATACTTCCACGGCATTTCACAGCGTCACCGCTGAACTCAGTAATCCCTCTTCGAGACCTAGGGGTGGAAGGTCCTGCACAGAAAAAGCTTTTCTTTTATAACTAAAAGTAAGGCAAAAAAGGACATCAAACAACAGAGTCAGGCTGAAGGCACTGGGAGGATTCTGGGAGATGTAATATGCTTGGGAAAGGTAAACCTCGGGCTCAAGGGCCCCTCACCTCAGCGGACACGGCTGCCACAGTGCCTCGTCCCTCGAGCGAGGTCTCTTGGCTCCAATTTCTCTACATGGAAGTTAAAGATCATTAAAATCTTCCAGAGGACAGCCATGAGATCCAGCCAACATTCCTCCCTTCCATAAATAAAACCGTTTCTAGCACAGGCAGCTCTGTGAATTATTGCAGAGCACATAATAGTCCCTGTATTTGCCTACACAATCCCTGCACTCCCCAGACCCAACTCATTACTGTGCTTAGCGAAGCGCTTTGAACTGCCTCGAGCATGAAAAGCCCCATATAAGAACAAATTTTATTCTCATAAAAAGGTATTAAGGCAGGTTAGAGGCACTATTGACGCACATGATGTGTTATAATCGGCAAATGTTCACAAAGGCGAAATCCAGCTTTGTGCATCCAACTGGAGGGCACCTGCATCAGCCTTTGCGCTGCGGATGAAAAGTGATCGTGCTCCCTACCAGGACCAGTCCTTTCCAGCTTCAGTTACTGCCTTCCAAAAATTGCCATCAGGGCACCCCGGTCTCCCCTGGTCTGGACTCTCATTCCCTGCTTGCTAGTTGTGCCAGATTTGCTTCTTTCCGAAAAAAATTACCTGTGAAACGGAGGGATGCTGAAGATACAGGACTGAGGTAGCTGAAGTCCTTAATAGTAGAATTCTAATCACTTCTAGTGACCCAGAAGTCCTGGAAAATAAATAATATTTAGAAGTGCCAGGTCATCCATATATACAGAAGTCTTTATATCAGCGCTGTGCTTAAGGATGTTATCAGAGAAACCAGGAATGTTCTTGGGGTTGAAGAATAGTGGGCAGAGCAACTTCTGTGGGCCCACTCAAAAACATTGGGTTGTCCCCAGCCAACGTCATGTCCCAGAGGGACATCAGAGTCAGCACTTTCACCGCTGTAATTACCACCAACCAAGATAAATACGTTAAATATCGATGGGAATATTGAGAAATAACAAAAATTAATAGGGAAACCACAACATATGTACTCACAGGCACATGTGCACGCATGTGTGTGCAGCCTGAGATCCTGGCCCACAAGCTGCAGCCAATCCTGAAACCTTCCGCTCTCTTTAATTTCTTTTGCACAAAAGAAGTTAGTTTAAAGCACTATGATGTTGGGTAAAGACTGATGTTGGGTAGCAAGCGCTCTGGTTTTCAGGAGGCCAGCAGGAACCCAGCTCCAAGATGTGCACAGGGCCCATTGCGGTGAACGTTTCCGGAGAAACGCTGCAGTCCATGAGGTGTTTCTGTGGTCCAAACATCGCCTGAGAGCTTTCGCCTCCAGTCTGCACTAAAAGGTTTGTCGGATTTCTCAATCTGGTTAAATTTTCTTGTCTGCCCTCGCTCTGCCCACAAAGCGCTGCTGGAAAAGATGGGAACTCTCATTTGCACGCACAAAGACTGGGAGTCTTTGTCCTCCACGCAATGATGAACTACTGGATGGAAGTTAAACCCAGCAGGTCCCTCAGTGTGTGTCCTGTGGGCTGTTTCTCCTCACGCTGCTTGAGCTGAGCCCGAATTCAGCTTGGTGTTAATAAGTAGGAGGAGACCCGGACTAGTGATGTGCTCATGTAGCTTCATTTTTAGATCTCTCCTGATGGGAGAAACTGAGAACCAAAGATGTTCCAAGCTTACTCACCCAATTACTTACCGGAGCACTTTGAAAATGTGACAGGGGTCAGTCTAACACCCCAAGCTCCTCCCGGACAAGACACTGAGCTTTTGGGAAGCATCACGAACCAGATTAGCTTTGTGGCTTTTGTTTGGTGGTTCTGACTTGCTTTTGACTACTTGCCTGCTCACTATGAACACCCCACGGCGCAGTTGCATTTGACATCCCTATAACAAACCCTGATTTATATGGCCTCGCACAATTCCTCCTCCTTTGTGTGGCCTCGAGAACAGCGAAACAGGCATAGTAAAACGGTTCCCATTTAAATCAGCCACTACCAAAGGAGCAGACACCTTCAAAGAGTGGTACCTTTGTGAATCAAACTTCACCCTTCCTGAATAATCAGGGGGTTTTTAATGAAATGTAGCTTTTGGGGTCTGGCAGAAGCAGACAAATACTTACTCCAGTGAGCAGACTTAAAAAAAAGGTGAAAGCATGACTGAGATTCACAGAGCTACAGAACAAAAGCCAGAAAAGAACCAAAGAAGAAAGTCAAACGTGCTACGTTCATCGCTCAGTCATTCAATTACAAGCACTTGAGCAGCTGTCCAGTGAAAAGAATTCAAGCTCCCCATTTTACGGCGCATCTCTGAACACCTCTGATGTTCCTCCACGTGGCGATGCAGCAGATGAGCTGTACCCGTCAAACATCTGCAAACCATCATCGCTGACGCTCGCTAATTTAGGATCTACATCGTAACGCACCCTGCTCCCAAAGCACGTCCCCTACTGAACGCGCCGCTTGCTCGAGGAATGTGGTTTTTCTTCGGGACGACGGGAACGCTGCGATTATGTGTTACACGTGCCAAACAGGCAGGGCTGGGTGGGGAAGAAGATGGGAAGATTCAGCTCTGAAATGACAGTACCTATTTTTGGCTCCCGAAAGCAAGCTGTGCTACTCCCACTCCATTCTGACGATCCAACACGTATCACTCGAGATGTCACTGAGCCCAGGCAGCCTCAGCAGTTCGGGGTGCTGGGGGAGGGAAGATAAGCAGCAATTTTTCTGCAGTCTGTGGCAGGAACAGATAGTATCGTGGTAACTGTTAGTTTGTTATTAAGATTTAGATGACGTTATTTTTCGGTCTGAACCCATCATTACAACACAGGAGATGATACGTACCTGGCTCTTCCCACTCTGACCACCCTCCACCAGAATGCAGCAGGACGTCCCCTTCTCCAAAACATCCTATCTGAAAACATGTTGGGCAACCGCCATGATTTTTAAAGATCTGGTTAAACATGCTGCAGGACGCTCTGCTGCCTGGGACACATAGAATGTGATCTAATTGGAGTAAATTTATGTCCAAGCAGACAACGCACGTGAGGCATCTTTGATGGGCAGCACCTCACGCAGCCAGAGCCAAGTTCTTCAGGAAAGCAGGCGACAAAACGCAGCCTTGTAGCTCTTGGGCTCACCTACCCACAGAACATCTTCCCTTTCTTCAGGTGCTTTTCTTCGTTACCTTACCCTGCAGTACACTGTGCTGTTATTAGAAACACATACAAAACAGTTTCTCAAAATGCCAGGGCGTTTATCTTCAGAAACGCAGCAGCAAAAGAAAATGACACCATATAGACACTGTAAAAAGAAAGCGTCCACTATATTAAACAAAATAAAGTTATGTTATTGATCAAGGAACAAACCAGTATGAATAATCACAATCACACTTTGCGGCCATATAACTCCTTTTATCTTTTTCTCTCCCAAACATCTGAAGAATATGAATGGACGTCTGAATCCTTTACATGAGAGCAGCTTAAACTAGCGCGGAGAGAGAACATGCAGCCGCGTATTGATCTGTAAAGACAGAGCGAGTTCAAACCTGTGTTAATGGTCCCTGATCTTGGACTGGGCTGGCAAAGCTCAGCTCAGCACCAGCGCCATCCTCGGTGTCTGCCCACCACACACCCACGAGGGCTCTGGATCAATTCTTTTCAGCAAAGGTTGGCTGAAGGAGCACAGCACTGTTTTATTTAATCATGGTGGAGTTTTGGTATCCACAGGAAACAAATACAAGAACCAGAAAGTATATTCATGATCAGTGACTAGAGAGTGGTAGAAAATGTCTGCGCTGCTTCTTTCCATTCCAGCCTGTGCCTTTGAAGTCATGGTAACAGCTTTTGGATTCGAATCCTCTGATGAGCCTCCCTGATTTATTACGTAAAACATCTGGAAAAAATAAAGGCTTGTGGCAGTGTAAATCCTCCAGAAGGAGCGGAGCGGGGTTTCATCTGAACAGCACTCCTGTCAAAAAGCATGGAAACCTGAACCCCGGCTTAAGGTTGCTCCGAGGTTGAGAAGCTCCGGCTCGGAACGAGCTCGTTCACGTTCCAGCCGCTGGCCCAGAACCCAGCGCGCGGACTTGGCGGACGCTGCGAGCGGAACGTACATCAGCCAACAGCCCTCGGTGCCGGGACCTCGCCGCAGCTCACAAAATGATTTTCATCCGCTCTTGCAGCTTGAACGTCGGTAGCAGTTCTGCCCTTGACATTAATAAGGCAGCTCCTGTTATAAATCACCGCGTACCGCGGGAGCGGTGTGAAATGGAAAATACCAGCCGCTCTCCCGCAAAGAAACAGGCTACGGTGAAACACAGATGGGCCAGAAATACACGGTTCAGGTCAACCATGCTGAGTTGCTGTGATGAAGACGGGAGTCAGGGGGACTTTTCCATTCCCTAATTATGACGGTCCATGTTGGCTTTGGCAGGAGAAGAAAACTGCCAGCCTTGGATGGCGCTGATTCAAAAGGAATAAAACCTGTACAGGCAACAAACAAGGAGACGAGCATTTTATGACGTGGATTTCTTCTATTATTTGGAATCAGCCCTGAATTAAGAAAAAAAAAAAAAGGAGAAAGGGAAGAGCAGAAACAGTTTGCTGTGCTTTGGAGTTCCTGCTAAGGGCTCCTTCTGTGAAATGTGTGTGCGTGCATCTGTGCGTGTCTGTGTAAAGTATTTGTTATTAATAGATGAGGGCAGAGCTAGAAATCACGGAGGTACTTGACTCAGAATTATTTACTCTCTGCCTCCTGCACACAACAACCCATGTTCCAAATTTCAGAGCTCACGCTTTTTGTCCCCAGAGAACCATCTTTTGACACTTATTTTCCCATTTAAATCCCTCTTCCAGCAATTTGAATAAATACAGTTCAAACACTAGCCCGAGTGCCAATGTTCTTTTTGGAGGAGGCGTAGGCCCAGCAGAGGAGGGGGAGCTGGGGGAGTATTTTTTTAATCAGATAAATTATTGCTGGGAAACCAGCCACTTCTCTCCATTCAATTTCTACTCTATGGGGAATCCATCTAATACCCCTTCTCTTCGTGTGAAGCGGCATCCGCGAGATGCTGCAGCAAAGCAGGGAGGACGGCAAAAGGTGGGATGGAGTGCGGGGAAGGAACAAACAACGGGAGGAGAAGAAAAGCCAAAAAGACGGGAACGCACCTCCTCAGACAAGGGAGGAAAGGAGAAAACGTTTGTGCTTATTTCTCTGCTGGCAAATTGGAGCAGGCTCGAGCGTGCACTGTGAGGGCGGGATGAGCTGGCTCCAAAAGGAGCTTTTCACCCGTGGGGAGGTGGCACAGCTCCAGGATGGAGGTTCCGATTGGGTGCTGATGAGTTTTGGTGATTTCGTGCCAGTTCACCTCCCCGCTGGAACTGGGACTGGTGTCTGCTTTGCTGGGTGGCTGAGAGAAGCCGAGGAGTGGGAACGGAGCTCGAGCACAGCGGGCTCCAGACGTGCCCGTCTGGGCAGCTCGCCTTGCTGTCTGGGCATCCCTTTAATTCTTGTTTGTATTGCTGCAACGCGCAGCGAGACGAGGCTCCTTTGTGCTGAGGCGCTGTGTCCTGAAAGCTCCGAGTCCAAACAGGGAGACAATTAGAGGTGGGGAGTGGAAACAGGTGCACAGAGAAGGGAAATGATTTTCCCCGAGCTCACTGAGTCAGTGTCCAAACCAAAACCAGAACCCGCTGCCCAGGCCACAGCACTTGCTGCTTTTTCACGTGCTCACACCGATTTAGTCCATCGGCTTCCCACATTAGTGCTTCCCAGCGACTTAAAGAATTTTTAAAGAATTACAGGGTAACAACACCTGAATGGGTGTCACGGTGCGCTTTGCTGGCCTTTTATTCTCCTTTATAATGAAGAACGAACTGCTTTAGTGGGAGAGTTGGCGGTAAGCGCAGGAGACTTCTGAGATTTCCCAGATTCCAGGAGTGACTGCAGTACAAATAATGGTGAAAAATAAAGAAATCGACTCAGCAGGAGGCAAAGGGAACAAGTGGAAGAGTAACTCTGCTCTGGAAAGCTGCAAGGATAGGACACATAAAGCAGAAAAGAGAAGTAAGGCAACAAAAAAATATCCAGAGGTATATAGTCTGCATTTCAGGTAACTTCCTTCTGACTGTCAAAAAACTGCTGAGCACCATTCTCAGGGAAACAGGCCTTACCGAGTCCAGTTATTTTTGGCCCAAAACAAAAGAGCTTCTTTTAAATCAGAGCTCGTTTCCATCTGCCGTAACAGGTTATGAGCTTTTGTCAGTCCCCCCCCTGTTTATCTGTCTCCAAATCTTAAGCTGTGAGGTGTCGCTCCCAATACTGCAGCTTCCTTTCCCAGGCAAAATTAATGCTTAAAGCAACAGTGATTAAACACATAATTAAAACACCCTTTAGCTCACCTACCAAATAAACTTCTTTTGAGGCTTCAATTAACCTCTGAGGTTAATACTTGGAATTACAGATCCCCCTAGAAAAGCCAGAAGGATTTGTGGCAGGATGAAGTGAGCCTGCTTGTTCTGCAAGTGTCAGGTCTTGGGGATCGTCTTAACCTGTGGTGGTTCTTGTCCAACTGAGACATTCTCAGGAAAATAAATTAATAACTTTTTGGCATTTTCTCCCTCTCTAAGAAACAGAGAAAGTGTTATCTCTACCTCCTCGTAATTTTTTCTTGTATTTTGGGTCCCTAGACATATGTACTTTATTAAAGCGCTGCCCATTTGAGAGGCTTTATCCAGCACTGGATGAACACTGGTGCTACGTATACTCAAGCTGTTTTGTGCGTTTAGTTGTCCCTAAATGTCTTTTGGGGATCCGTTCCAGATTCTAATCATGTTACATTAAGATTCAATGACTCAGTAATTTCTCCCTTCCCAATCCCCAAGAGAAACAGAAACCCCAGCTCAAGCGTGAGGAGTCCCAGCTCTCTGAACAGATGCGCGGTTGGGTTTTCTTCCACCACTGGGTTCAACCTTTGGGTTTCTTTTTCCCCTCCATCCAGCCTCAAAGCATCAGGTAACTCGTGGGAATTTCATAGCGTTGACATGATAACTCTGATCGACTGACAGTTTCCAAAGGAATTCAAGGGGAGGGAGGAACAACAGAAAAACAGGAGGATACTTCTTTAGAAACCACAACTGAAATGCTGGTGTAAAAGGGCTGCTAGAAATCTTGTTTTCATCACCCACAAAGTCTCCGATGCTGGAAAACGTACCCCTCTTTCCATATTCTCCAATTTGCTACAAGTTTGAACGCGAACACCGTCTGCTGGGAATAGCTGACTGTGCCAGATACCATAGCTGCTGTTCCTGCAGCATCCTCCCCTCCTCAGATCATCGCATTTCAGCCCAGAAAATGGAAGTTGCTGCATGTTTACCAACCATTCTGCTCCTCTCCGCTCCGCAGGACCTCTGTGGGGGAGCCAGAATTCTGCTGTTTACAAGCCCATCTGCTTCTGTTGCTTTTCTTCACCTGGCGCTCACAGGCTCTGTTCAGGATATTGCTCGCGGTTGTGCTGGGAACTGCAAAGAGCAGATGAGGATTTCAGGTGGTAAGCGAGCGGCATGAAGAGAAGAATACAAATCTGTTCTCATCTAAATAGCCCTAAAAGTAATTTAGAACAAACAAGATGGAAGAGGAAATTCCAAAAAGCTGACAAAGGTTTCAGCAGCACAATCATTCCAAGGAGAGTTTTTCCCATATTTTTATGAGAATTTGAACACTTAGAAGCAGAAGGGATAAAGCACAAGAGCTCCAGTGACTGTTTCCCTGAAATTATTCTGGTCCCCTGGTCTCTGCGTTTTAAAGTCTCCACAGGTAGAGCTACAAGACTCTACTTTGCCCAAACCTGCATTGCTGCTGTGAGCTGCTTGGTTGAGAGTTCTCCATGGAGTTTAACTCAGCGCCACATGTTTCCAGGAGCAAGGGGAGGACCCTCGGGAGTCGGAAAGAGATTGGCAAGGTCTGTCTGCTCCCTAAATGGGGTGCCCAGAGCCTCCCCTGAAACCCAGAGCTGCTGTTCTCACAGCCTGAGCCTGCAGTTAGGGCTGCAGGAAGGACCAGAGCGGCTCCTCTCCCATCTTCTGCACTTAAACACCCTCCGTAGGCCGGGATGCTGCCAAGCACGCTGTGCGACGTGCCCAGGCAGGCTGGTGCAGCATCCCCAGGCTCTGCGGGAGGCAGCCGGGCTGAGGAACACGCTGTGCTCACCGACACGGGTGAGGATGGGTGAATACCTGCGAGATCTATGGCTCCGCGGGGCTCACATGGTGGGACAGGGTTGCAATGCTGGTGATGGCGACAACCACGCTTCAATCCCAGCCACAGGATCCCAGAGCACAGTGTTGGGGCCTGGTTTGGAAAACAGAAAAAAAGATTGCCCTTCTGAGAGTTAGTGAATATTAGAAGAGCGCAAAGAGAGGAGATAACACAAAACCATAGGTGGCCAAAGTATCTTTGCTATGGTATTTTCTGTGTTTTACACCTTGAGTTGTTAATTCAGGTTAAAGAAAGGAGCAGCAGCAGCTTTGGGAATGGTCTCTGTGCTGTGCTGGTGGCTTTAGGACCGTCAGCCTATCACAGAACCCCAGAATGTCAGGGGTTGAAGGGACCTGGAAAGCTCATCCAGTGCAATCCCCCCATGGAGCAGGAACACCCAGATGAGGTTACACAGGAAGGTGTCCAGGCGGGTTGGAATGTCTGCACAGAAGGAGACTCCACAACCCCCCTGGGCAGCCTGGGCCAGGCTCTGCCACCCTCACCGGGAACAAGTTTCTTCTCCTCTTTCAGTGGAACCTCCTGTGTTCCAGTTTGAACCCATTACCCCTTGTCCTATCACTGGTTGTCACTGAGAAGAGCCTGGCTCCATCCTCCTGACACTCACCCTTTATATACCTGTAAACATTAATAACATCCAGGCAGACGCTTGTGTGGCAGAGCAGATGCGGCATTTTACAGAACAGACACTGAACAGTCACACTTTGAGGACAAAGGCAGAGGAGGAGCAGTAAGTCCTGGAACATGGAGATGATACAGGACTCAGGGAGGAACAGCCCGGGACAGGTTCCTTCCAACCGTCCCTCTGTGCCACAGGATCACCGTTGATCTGCTGCACCAGTTCACGGTCAGAAATCCACCTGGCTTAGAGAGCAACGCGATGTCCCACTCAGCAGCTTCCTGGCCCTGCCCTACCAGTTCAGATCACGTCCCATGTCTTGAGGCTGTTGAGAAAGGCGCTGCGAGCTCTGGGGAGGGAGAAGCTTACCAAGGCAGCCACTCTGCTCCGGAGAATGTTTCCTTGCCTCTGCCTCACCAACATCCCAACAGATGTGTGGGTTTGGACCACTTCTTTTGGAGGATTTCATGGTGCACAGCAAGATCTGAAGACCTCAGAGCTGCTCAACGGTATGGAACAAATTGCTGGTTCAGCTTCGCATGGCTTCCCTGCACCTCTGAGAACTGCAAGCGCTTCGTTCCCAAGCTCCGGCAGAGCTCAGCTCTCCGGTGGGCACTAAAGCAAACCGCTTCATTTAACAAAGACACATTGGCACTACCAAGGTGCTGGGATGCTCTGCAAATGTAATGCTGAGTGGCTGAGGGGAGAAAGACTGAAATAAGACTTTGCAAACAATTCCTGTCTCGTTCACTCCCAAGGAGTCTTCTCCTTCAGCCTAACAATCCTCAGAATACCTGTGTCTAACAAGAACGGTGCCTTGAGCACGGCTGCAGCTCTCCGGGCCCGGATCAGGACCTCTCCAGCACACATGCTCTTCATTAACGCTAATCCAGGAGCAGAAACCATCCGAGAGGATTAAGTACACAGATACCGCCTCATCACGCTGGGACGCGGGGAGGGATCCAAGGCGAACTTCCTCCAAAACACGCGCTCAGATCTGGCTGCTCCGGTTTGGACCCGACTCTGGCAAGACGGAACGCGGGTCAGCGAGACGTCGAGAGTGAGGAGCAGAAGGAAAGGAAAACAGTCCGCTCCCTCTTCCCCCCTCCAAAAAGCAGTGTTTCACTTCTGGGCTATGCATGTGCACAATAAACTCCCTTCCCCTCGCTCCAGCTTACATTGTTCGCTTTCCTGCAAATTGTTTCCACATTCTGTATAAATAACCCCAGCGCCAGCGAGGGGGATGGGGAGAGCGTAGGGGCGCACCGAGAAGGGGTGGGAGGAAATCAAACGGCTTTGTTACTTCGGGAAAAGAAGGTGGAGGATGCCGAGAAGCCGTTTGGAGCTGGAGCCTTGGCAGAGTGAGCAGAGAGTTGCTATCGAGCTTTGCGTTCAGGCCTGGAGGAAGAAGAGTAAACAAGGGGGAGATTATATATAATTATAGACAATCACGTTGCCGGGGATAAACAGGAATCAAAAGCAGGGAGGCACTGAAGTCTGGCATGTCCCCAAGCGCAGAACAGAAGCCAGGCAGCGAGAGGCGATGTGGCTGGAAAGCGCTTCCCTTTGGGCCTGTTTTCAGTTAGCTCGGGGCTGGGTTGGGGTTTTTTCCCTCCTCTCTTTTTGGCTTGAGGCATTCCCTCATAAAGAGAGGAGCCCGTCCAACGGGGAACGCAAGCCAAACTAAAGTCAGCAGAATCCTCGTCTGTGACATTAATAGATCACTCTGTGAGAAATGTCAGAAACGTTTGGAAAAGATACGGCCTGCCTAGGTCAGCAAAACCACCAACACCAGGAATTTCTGCACAAAAATGGCTTCAGAAATGCCCGAAAAGCCGGCTCTCCTTGCGGGATGCGAAGGGTGAGCTGCAGCCAAGGCTGGCACGGGGGGCTTCTGAAAAGAAGGAATTGTAGGGATCCCCCTTTTCATTTCCCCAGGGGCTCTGCAGAGTCAGAGCGAAGGCGACACCACGATGGACAAAGGACGGCAACCCCGGACGGTGACAGGAGCAGAATTGTTTAGTGATGCGCTGGAAAAACCTCTCTCCCAGGCACTATTTTAAATCCAAATAGCTTACTGCCCGCCGAGTCCTTAAGCCATTTTCTTGATCTCTCAGCTGCTCTTCATTGAGAACGCAAGCAGGTATTTCAAAGGAAAAACGCAGAAATGAAAAAGAAAGACGTAAGAAGAAACCAAACCTGCATTTAGAACGTGTGTAAGAGCACGGGGAGCAGGACGCGCTCACAGGCCTTTCCACCTTCCCCCGCTCAGCGTACATGCTCTAAATATCCTTTCTCCTAAGGAAAGAAAATAGATTTTTTTAAAGGGAAATGACATCTTCTCTATGAGAATGGTGTCACAGTTTGGTGAATGGTATCACCTAGCTATCTGGGTGTAGTATTTTATGTTTTTTTCTATGAAGCCATCTTTGTGGGTATTTTTCCTCTAGGATTTGTTATACTGAGTAATCCTCCACCAGCAGTGGGTACATATGTGTGTGCACATACATACGCAGAGAAATGCAAGATCTCTTTACCAGCCGTGTAGAAACTCCTTGGGTATCACAGATGAGGTCAGTCTAAGCATCAAACAGAAGCCACGTTCATCTCAAAAGTGCAGGAAATGGATCAGAAAGAGCAGAGGAAATAGAATCAGAAAAAATACAGTAATGGGTTAAAAGAGGCATTTGGGATCCAAGTCTTATCTGCTACAAATTTACACTGACGCTGTGAGGTGATATTTAAGCAATCTACTCCCACGCCAGGTTAGAGCAGGTACTTCCAAATATCCCAGACGTTAGTGGACAGAACCAAAACAAAATATATAACAGAACAATATGAAAAAGAAGCCGACCGTGTCCTTTAAACACGTGCCCATATGCCATGCTGGACAGAAACAGCGTTGGAAGTTTAGTAATATGGTGAGAGCACACAAGTGAGCCAGACTGACAGATCTGGACAGATTATATTCGCTTTACTTTCCCTTTGATACATGACCAAGAAGAAGGATACAGGGTGCTTGTTGCAACATTCTGTCAAAACCAAATTGAGGTTACTGGTCTCCTGCAAGCACAGATGAACATCAATCACACAACCCTCATAAAGGCATAAAACGCAGACCCTCAGTGTTATTGGAAAGCAAGAATTAAAAGTTTATCAAGATGGAAAGAGCAGATCCTCGAGGGAGAATGGATTTCATAAGCAATCAGCAAATCCTTCTCCAGGCACCTCGGTGTGACTCGTAAGGCAGCGAGAAAAATCAAAAGAGCGACTACCTAAAGAGAAACACAGAGCGAGTGCTCCCAGCAGGCGGCTCAGAAACAGCCCTCGGTGGGATGAGTGTCAATCCCTCCTCGCCTCTTCCTGCTTTCCTGGAGCAAATGGAAGAAAAGATGGGGGGAAAAGGAAAAAATAAGGGTTTGATGTTTGCATTACTGCTTATTTTTGCCTCGCAAAGCATATTTGTGTGTGCTGGAGGAGAGGTTTCCATCGGCTCCTCACAAAACCTCTGCAGTTGGGTATGTGAGTTGGTAGTCTTGGCTTAGGACCTACTTAAGGCAGGAATATCAGGGTGAAACATCAGTGTGGAGCTGCATCCCCAGAGCTGTCCCAGGGCTGGAACAGGTCAGCAGAGGTCAAACCCAACTGCATCTCATCCCTGGTAATCCCAGTTTGCACGCTGGAACTTGGCCATGGCGAACGAAAACACAGCAGGAGTATTTATGTATTCCCAGCCTCCTGCCCGCTGACGCAGCCCCACTCCTGCCAAACCCAACAATTCAAGGGACGCAGAGTAACGCGATTTTATTTTCTCTCCCCAAAGCTCCTTTCTGGTTGCGTTTCGGATCCTTTTGCAATCGATATTTCCATTGCTCATGAGGTAACTCCCGGGGATGGGGCGGATGGAGCAGCCCCAGGCGGCCCCGGCACCTTCCCCTGCGCTGCGGGGAACGAGTGCGGCAGCGGGAACGACGCATTTTGTTTGATGAAAAAAAAAACCATTTCTGAAAAGCTATTATAAGCTGTGGCGCAATGAAACTCAAGACATAAGCCTCTTTATATTTAATAATAAGTTATAGATTTTTTCTGTGGAAAAACTCCAACGAACACCTGTTTTTTTGCTTAAAGCTTTTGTTGCAAAGACTGATTATTCATTGAAAATCTAAAGATTTGACCAAATGACTTTAAACGTTCAGATTTCTGCACTGAAGCAGAGATCTACAGAAAGCAAGAACCATTTTGCTGTATAACGATTGCTCACAGAAATGTATCTCTGACGTTAAGTTTTTAATTAGCCCATACAAATGCAAATAACTGCATTTCAGATGAAACTACTTACCCCTTAAAACAAAAATGCATCTACAATAGAAGCAACAGCA
This sequence comes from Streptopelia decaocto, assembly GCF_964273445.1. Classification (NCBI taxonomy): domain Eukaryota; kingdom Metazoa; phylum Chordata; class Aves; order Columbiformes; family Columbidae; genus Streptopelia; species Streptopelia decaocto. The sequence continues at coordinate 20,193,253 of NC_138664.1, forward strand.
AAGCAGCAATATTCTGATCTTAGCATATAATAAATGTGGATTAACAAAGTCAATTTATCTCCTTCTGCCACACCAAACTATCCAGAAAAAGGCCTTCTGCACCACCACGCTTCCAGAGCTGGGACACCCAAGTCACGTCTGCTGAAGTACCATTCCCCAAATAATATTAAATTGCTTTTTCCAAGAGAAAATATCTCAGTTAATCTGATGCAGATATGTGTATTTTTATAACTGATGCAACACAAAGGTATCATGGTTTAAAATATGTATTTGTACTTATTTGAAACAGCAGGTCACCTGAATCCTGGCTGTAGTGAGTGTCTTTTATTCTCCAGATTGGGGCTGGAAGGGGAGGTGAAGCGGCCACCACATGAATGGGATTGAGATGCACACGAGACCAAAGGAAGGCAAAGAGAAACATCAATTAACGCTCTGATCCCCCTGAGAAAACAAGTACAAATGTGGTCCCTAAAGTTAATGGGGACAGTGGCAGCAAGGAGCCCGATCGATGTCAGCGAAGGCGTGGGGAGGGATGCACCTGTGCTGGGTGACAGAGGACGAGATGAAACACTCCAGCTTACAATAAAGCAGCTCGAAGGTGACAGATTTCGCTGCTGAAGGTGATAAAATTCCCTGTGCATGCTGCAAAAGAAGGGCTGGAGCCCGGCCGGCATGAAGAGAGGCAGCGGCCCCCACTACGCCATGTGAGGTGTCTCCTCCGCCCCTCTCCCCGGCAAGGTGAGGGTGACAGGTTCCCTCTGCCTGTTACACCGGCAAAACACTCATCCAGCAAGAGTCTGACCTTGGCTGCCTGTAACTCCTGCCCGCTTTGCCACAGGCGCGGTGTGAAAGGGTTCGGGGAGGATGGGCATCGTCTCTTTTGGTCTAACGGAGGTTCGGTTCGGGCTGGACGCTGCCCTCAGTCAGGCTGCTTGAAATGCATGAAAGACTCAGCATCAGAGATGGGAAAGCACCAGGAAAATCAAAGCCTGAGACTAAACCAGCAATTAGACCAGCCTCGGAATATATTTAAGTCAAATCAATCCGTAGAAGCATTTCAGTCACGGTGCGCCCGTGCCCACGCTTCTCCCTCCCTTCCCCTGCACAGCCCAGACCCAGCAGCGCTCTCTGCTTCATCAGAATATGCAAGGAGCGTAGTGACAACCCGTCTCCTAAGACGCTTTATCACTTTTGCAAAGTCCCAGTTCATCCTCCTCTTGTGGATCTATTTCCATATTGATGTATTTATTCGACTCTCTCCGCCAGGCATGTCCCATGAGATCAGACCGTTTTATTTACAAAGACATTAGGTTGCAGCTCCTAACAATTAAGTCAGCCAAGATGTAACTTTGCATGTGCTTTCAGATTGATGCGTGAACAGAGAAATCGGGCTCGTCAGCGGTTCAGGAGCAGGACTAGTTAAACCCCATTTATATACACCAGTCAATAGCTGCTGCAACTGGAAGAAATGAACTGGGGTGGTGGGAGGCACAAATATGCAGGACAAGACAATGAGCCAGCAGACGGAGTGAGCGATAAAATCTGGAGGAGAAACTTCGCTAACAGGGCTCACCTGAAAGGGTCAGCTTGTGCTTGGCGGGGACTCGCAGGCTCCTGGGAGCTGTCCCTGCTCCCTCTCACGTGTCAAAGTCACCGACTAAACAAGAGCAAAGCTGCTCCTCACCATGGGGCACGCTCGGAGGAAAAGGAAAAAATACCACGGCAGCCCGCAGGGATCGGCGACGGGGTGCAAAGCTCTAGCACATGCTCCTGCCCGTTCCTCTCCCTCCCACCAGCTGAAGAACGTCCATCAGAACGCTTGAGGTTTCTTTAAACACCAGAGCTGAAGTCACCTGCATTATTTAGACCAGCATAAATCTGGCATGCTATTGCCTCTCCCTGACAGCAATCTCATCCACGCCAGCATCCTTCTGAGCATCTCTGACATTTCAAAATTCTATTTAGAGACCTGGATGGGAGTTTAATTTCGAAGTTTTCTACAGAACACTGTAATATAAATATTCTGCACCACCTGCTTATGGGTCTATTGGTGCATAGCAAGCCTGTGCCGTTGCTCTTAATTAAACGGGCAGAGGCAGCCCAAGGAAGGAGCACTAAATACTAGCCCAACCATCTTAAAAGTCGGCACTTGTCTCCCTATTAATTCTCATCCTGATCTTTTGCATAGCACTATTGCCAGGCTAATTAATCACAGGTGCAAGCTCAAGCATTAATTGCGACAATGAATCATTTTTTTTTGTCCATGCCTGGCCATTTCTAGCCTGTAGGAATGCAGTTACTCCTGTTGCTTTTATAATTATTATAAATACAGAGCCAGCAACACGCACTACATTTTGTAGGCATTAAAAAAGACATGTATTTGGCCCAAAGCATTAACAATCTGGTGCATATTCAGGGGAGTGATGAATGCACCTCGCTGACAGTCTGAAAATGTGTTTCCTGAATCATTTTAATTCAGGAAACGTTCCGAAGGTGTTGGGTAAAACAGTCCTGAAGGCGCGAGGGCAGGAGGCAGGACGAGGGACCCGACGCCGCTACAACCTTTGCCGGAGGGAATTCGGATCCATCCAGCGCTGGGTGAGCCGGTTCCTCCTCCTGGCACGGGATGGAAACGCATCTCGACGTTCTGCGCGAGGGGTGAGAGAACCTGCTGACAGTGCCATTAGATTATCAACGGATTAAGTGACTAACGTGCATTCCGCGGCCTTCCCAGGCCAAACCACCTGCACGCCTGACTGTGACGTGGGGCTGGCAGGTTCACGCAAATGGTTCACCACTCATTTTCAGTGGCAGATTGGCAGAGGCTTTGGATGCTGGGGAAGACAAAGCCAAAGCTACGAAATGAGAGCTTTTTAGGGAAAAAAACCCCAAAAGCTAAAATTCAAACAGCCACAAACCCCACAATTTGTCACCCAAATTATAGTCAATATTTCTTTTCTTTGCTAGCACAGAGGCTGGGGAGAAGCAGCAGCGGCTGAAGGAGAGCTCAAGGTGAGTGCCCGTTATTTATTGCTGCTGATGAACACGCAAACCCCCACACTGTTTTCCTACAGGACAGCAAAAGCTCCGGCCTGCTTAACAGTCTGGTTAGTTGTTATTTTTCCCCCTCCTGGGGTGCATTTTACATGCTGCTCCAGTGAAACGCGGTCCTGCTATTAATTGTTCGCAAACACATAAAACACATGGTGTTCTCCTTCGCCACCACCGCAGTCCCAGCAGATCAAAACCTACCAAGATAGAGGTTGGGAGAATAATGTAAAAAAAGATCCAAAAGGATTTGTGTTGGTTTTTGTTTTTTTAAAAAATATAATATACTTCTCTCTGCCAGTTTAAAAGCACAGGGTTGTTTGAACTTCCTAGGGAAGTTGGGAGCATTGAAGAGGAATTGGCAGGCTCCCGTTTGGCTGCTTTTCCTTATAATGAGAAAATACACCCTGGTCTCCTTGTCTAAGGGTACGAATTCTTCATCTCATATTGTGTTTGCACAGAAGCGTGAAATATACCCCGAACATTGGTCTTCGTCCACACTTCACAATGCGAGAACAACAAGGGCAGTGAGACATGCGATGAGAATGGGGACGCCACAAAAGTGCGGGAGCGGGTGGCCCGGACTCCGGTGTTACATTCACCATATCCGTGGTGTTTAAAAGGAAAACCGAGGCACGTGTTTTGGCCAAGATGCTCAGGGGGCCATGGTTTTGTGAGCTGTGGTCCCTGTGGGAAGCTCCCGCCTCCCTTTCCGTAAATGTTCCCCCTGCGGCCGCTGAATCACCAAATAATCTGGAGACCCGTGGGAAGGGAATTAAACGGTGGTTATCACGCTGCCATGTTCTGCTCACTTTATTTGTTTTAAATGACCATGAAAGCAAAGGGGGGGAAAAGAAAACACACAAGTGGAAACTTAATTGAGCTGCTGAAATGTCTTTAAAGAAGCATTATGGGCTGGATGATGAAGCCTCAGCTCCCACCGGTGGCATTTGCTCACATGAGTGGGCACCTGATGAGGCGGTTTGGCCAGGACCCTTTCTCTGAATGATCTGTAGCTCTCGCTGTGGGTTTGGAGCTGAGGACAACCAAAGATACCCAGCTCTGGCGATGTGACACGGCCTTTGAAGACCGCATCCTCCAAAAATGGCACCTGGTACCGCTGAAGGGTTTGTGTCCCTGTTTCACAGCAGGGTTTGCTACTCCAAGACCAGTCGGCCCAGGAGGGAAAAGCTGTAACCATATCTGCCCTGGTGAAAAAAGACCAAAATGTAGGGAGAGGATTCTGGCAGAGAAGAGGGAGGAACGGCCCTGAGCGCCTGGCTGGAGCTTGAATTGAGGAGATAGGGAGCAAAGAAAAGGCGGATACCACAATTCAGCACAAACCATAACACCCACACCCCAGGGGAGCAGTCGGGGCAGGACCGTGTGGGAAAAGGGGGCTCAGGAGATGGGCTGTGGGAGCCCAGGGATGCAACGGGAACCTGCTGGACCTGCTGGAGCAGCTCCACGTGGGCTAATCTGTGAACAGAACTTGCCTCTGGCTTGTTGCACCTGAGCCGTATGATAAGTCCACTACGCACTGAGGTAAATAAAAAGGTACTCCTCTGTATTCAGTCTTCAGCTAGATCTTCAAATCCTCCAACCTGCAGGAAACTCTATCAAAAACCCTTCGGGAAGGACCCTTGCATTTTTATGCACAAATTCTGCATCCGGCGTACGGGAGGAGAGAGAGCTGAGCTCCTCTGGCACTGGCACATGGTCCCCAACTCCTCCCTGATCCTCCATGCCACAGATGTTTTCTCAGGTGCCTTCCAACCGCAGGAGCTCCCCATGACCCTGGAGCTCTGAAACGCAGGCAGGTAGCAAGGGTGAGGTGGGGTACACGTCCTGCTTTGGCTGGGAAGGTAATGTAAAGGGCAGTCAGGGATGGAGAATGTCCTCAGCACAGCCTGCTCCACCGGATCTTGCTAGGTCAGCATTTTCTGGGAATTGCTGTATCGCCAGATGTTGATTTGGCATCTGATGGGAGATGAATAAAGCCAATAAAGTTCTTATTTCTGGCTATAAAAAATAAAATAATGAAAAGCAGACAGAGATGGGGATTAGGCTGCCCAGAGCTTTCCCAGGTTGTGCTGAGCTGAATGGAGAAGGAGTTCCCTTCACTTGTCTTCTCTTGTTTTCTCCTGCCTGTATGTCATGAGCAACAGGCCTGATATTAAGCAGTTACGTTTTCTTTGTGTATGGTCAGGAGTATTCCTCAACCCCGTATAAGGGACTCTTTTAACTTATTTTGCACGACCTCTTCACACCGGCAGTGCCAGAGCTCCGCAGCCAGTGGATTCCTTCCCAACCCACTGCACTGAGCCAACCCCACTGCGAGGTTCAGGACTCAGGACCCGGGGATCTGCAAACCACAGCAGCTCAAATGTCTCCATGAAGGACAAGTCACCCTCTTTTCATAATGACTATTCTGTCTCCAGCTCTGCAAGGCAGAGCTCCTGTTACCACGTCGAAGGCGGCACTGCCTCCTCGTTCTCTCTCCCCAGAGGTGCAAACGTGCCCCGTGCTTTCAGGTGCTGTGCAGCTACAGACCAAGGTCAGAATATCTATGTTTTCCTTCCTGCTCTGTTCTCCCAACCTGGGGACATCTGGCTGGGGTGCTCTGAGCAGCCTGGAGATTTTAAGATGTGTTTCTGTAAAGAGGTTTGCTACATGATTGGTGTCAGAAGAGCTGCAACAGGAACATCTCCCGCCTTAGGATGCTCTGTGAAAGGTGCAGATCCTTTGGGAGAGATGCAGATCCTTTGGGCGGTAGATGCTTTGAATCTAGATTTAGAGGGTGAATTTATAAACCATTTCCTGGGTTTGCAACCCTCACAGCCTGAGCTCCTGGTCTGCAGCCACTGCAGGTCCTTGCCAGTACATGGCGAGCAGAGCAGCCCCGTTCCCCACCGAGATCCAGGCTGGTAACTGAAAAAAACCATTCCAAATGTGCATTAGCACTGTTTCAGGAGGTGGGCACCACCATGACAACATCCAGCATGGCTGTGACCTCCTCTCCATGAGATGCCACGAAGCAAAGTTGCATTCTTGTGGTGAGCTCCAACCCAGAAGCCAACTCTGAGACAAAGCCCAGAACAAGAGTTCTTCTGAACCAATAACGCCTTCAGCACAGAAACTGCTGCAATCCGAAGGCCAAAGGAGAGTTAATTGCCAATCTAAAAACCAGCAAGTTCCTTAGATACCACAGGGCATCTGGTTACGCTTGGGCAAACAAGCTGGCACTGGGCAATGATGCACACACCCGTGCATTTAACAGCTCTGTTTTCCCTTGGTTGCCGCCGTAATGGACTGGGAACACACATTTCAGGTGGAAAGCATTCCTGGAAACTGGCTGCTCTTCACAGGCATGTTTACTGAATGTTCCAATAACCACAATTCAATAAAGGTACAGTAATATTCCACTGGGTAAAAATACCTGGGATAAAGGAACAGTGAAACTCCCATTACCTTTTTATTCAATATTTTTATCAATGATCTAAAAGACGCTATAAAAATCCTTGTTGTGGCCAAGTGTGCACATACCAACAAGACTGGCAGTAGGGAAACAACGCGCAGAACTGGACTATCGATACTCAGCGATCTGAAATAACTGAGAGTTGGCTGCACTCCAGTGAAACATGATTTTAAAAGTCAAATGTGAGGTAAGACGTCCAAAACCAGAAATGCAGGTTACACTTACAGGACGCTGCCTCAGAAAAGGACTTGGAGGACACCACAGAGACCCCTCGGTGTTGAGAAAGGGCAATTGCAGAGCCCAGCAGGAACCATTCTTTCTCGTACACTGCTCCACCGACAACCTGCTGGAAAGCCGTGTCCTGGCTGTGTTCTTCCCTTCACAGAGAAAAAGAAAATACAGAAACTATTCAGGTAAAGCCAAAAAATGACCCCGGAGCTGGGACACAGAAGCTGTCGAGCACGTTTCTGTAAAAGCTCAAGCCTGTTGGCTCATGGTGACTGAGCCAGGATCTGATTGTTGCTGCAGGCACCGATACGGGGGAAGGCAACTGTGAGAGAGGGTCGTCGGGTACCACGATGCAAAAGCTGGCTATTGGAAATCTAACCTTGAAATAAAACCTACCAGAAACAGGAGGGAAGGCCATTCAGTACTGGAAAAGCCTGCCAGAGACCCACGTGAAATGATGAGATGAGCTGTTTTTCAGAAAGCGCTTTTTGACTCAGCTTCTGGGAGAAATTATATAGGTGGTCAGACTAAACATGGCTGTTGTAATGCCTGGATTACGAGATGGGGTTTGGTTCTTGCACAAACTGTTCGGAGCAGACGTTTCTTTGGACTGGAAGGAACTGGGGAAGCACTGCAGAAAGGCTCGAGAGGCCTCAATGGCTTTTTCCTCGCTGCCTTGAACTCTCCGCTGTGCTCGGGGGAACACTTGCTCTGTTTAAGCTTTACAAACTGTAACTTATACGACTGTCTCTTCCCGAATTAAGCAAACACAGATACCCTCCTGCCGAGCTGCAAATCTCAATATCAGTTTCTCCAGTCCTCACCAAATCCTCACCAGTCTGGCTCTGGAGAAAACGCACAAAGAACCCCTGTCTGCTCCAAGTTACGACTGGGGAGCGGCACAGATATCAGTGAGGTTCCAGGGTGCAGCGGAGCAGAAACCAGCTCAGCATGCTCATCTTCTCAAGCTAAATCTGTCCTTCTGTTTCCACAGATTAGCTCTTTGCCTGCATCTCCCCTTGCACGGCGATGCCAGCCCGGCCGCGGCAACAGTGAGCGGGGAACAGCGGGAGGCCCCGCTTCATCCAGCACCAACTCCCCGATCTCTGACAGCGGCGCCTTTTGTTGTGCCGCATCCTCTCTGATCTCTCCAGCCCTGTCTTACAGCACTCTACATTCCTCCTTCAGGGCCCCCTCCTGAAGTAACTCCATAAAATACTGTATTACTTTTCTATTTCAAATCCAGGCCTGGCAACTGAGCAAAAATAAAAAGCAATCAATCATCAAGCTGAGGCAGAAGGGCGTTTTTTCCATCTCTCCCTCGGTTTTGCAAGCTGAACTGTCAGAAGTGAAAATTTGTCTTCTGTTTGAATGTGCAGACACATAGACTTGGGGAGTGTGCTACAAAGAGTATATTTTCTATATTAAAAAAAATGAACGCATTGCAGAAAATAGACTGATAAAGCAAATCTTACCTGCACATCTTCCTGCCAAACAGAGGCTGAAAACCCACGTCATGGCGAGCGGGTGAACTCACGGCCCCACACATCACAGCATCTCGTGGCTCCTAAATCCAAAGTCACCGGTGGCAACCAGGCAACTTTTCCAGCTGATGCAGGCTGGAGAACCAGATCCAAGTTGCCTTGTTGGATCCACAGTCTGTCCAGACAGTGCCATCCTTTCCCTCGGGGATAACAGCGACGCTAATCGCGAAATAAGCAGCTTCCTTATTGCGAGGTATTGCTTCCCTGGAACAAAAGCATTTGAGAGCAAACATGTTGTAAAAACAATCAAACAGGCTGTGCGCATTCAGTTTAATTTTCCCTAACGATTTCCGGGAATAAGAGGCTGGTCTGACCAGTTTCCTGCAGACTCTTCTGCAGCCCATCGGCCTCTGGTTTATTTTGAAGCAGGACGGCTCTTTTGAGGTGACTCTTCCCTGCTTACCACATTTAGGTCCACGCTGCAGAATTGGATTAATTTCAGACAAAACTAAACAAGACAAGCTCCAGAAACCCACCCAACATGTCCCAGCTGGTATGGAAGGTGCCAAGCCATGGGGCCAGATCAGACCCAGCCCAAATAAATCCCCCAAACCACACAGAGCAGAGCAGCACCAAACATTTCCCTCCCCAGATCTGCTCCTACCGCATTTTGCTGCTTCCTCAGGCAGGTGTAACTGCTAAGAAACATCTGGGGCTTCTCTAACTCACTGGCAGGCTCTAAATAGAAAACAAAACCAAACCAGGCTGAGGTTCAGGTAGGGAACCACGTGTCCTCATGCTGGAGGCACTCAAGGAAACAGAAGGTCAAGTGAATTCCCATAAATCACCAGAATTAATAATTATTTTTGCATCTGAGAACTTATTGTAACATTAATTTCCTGCAAGTTTTTTCTTAGCTGTTTTGTGTATGACCAAATTCTTTGCCAGATCACTCTGGTATGTTACCTGACGTGCTCAGATGACACCTCATGGAAGACGTGGTAATTCACTAGTTATTTTCCGATTAGCACGTAGCTGTGGCGTGATGAGTAATCTTGTACGGAGTAATCTTGTACAGGTTGCTGTGATTTCTAATGAGTGTCAAACAATTGCAAATCCTAACCAACCAAAATAAACGGGAACTGGCCAGTGTCAAGTCTAATTTCACCAAACAATGGTATCATTGAATTCTCCTGCTATGGTTCATTTTGAACTGACAGTAAGAATGAGTTATACCCACTACACAGGGATTTCAGATTTCCTCTTTTGTTCTAACTGGTTTATTTAATAGATTGATTTTATGGCTTACATTTTAATATTTTTGCCCTTCTGTTAATGATCAGAGCCATCTGAAGATGTGCAGGTCAGCTTCTCAGCGGTGCAGCAATTTGGAGCATGGCGTCTGGGTTTACTGCAACCAGCCACCTTTAAACACCTGCATGAACTCGGAAACGTGCTCCTCTTGCAGAAAATTCCAACCACAAGCAGCCCTCTTCTCCCAGAAATTAATGCTGCCTCAGAAGCTGATTTAAATCAGAGCCCAAAATAGAAGAAAAAGCACCCTCCTGTTATTTTCACTCTTCCCCTCCTCAGAATCTCACGCGACAAATCACCCGCCAATTACAGCACATCTTCCAAAGACTGAACATTTTCGCAGGGCGGCAGAAAGAGGAGCGTATGTAACAGTCACTGGAGAAGCGCAGTCATCACATTGCTCTTCAAAATGGGTAAAAAAGCTGCTGGGAAGCCTGCGGGGCACGGGCTGAAGCCAAGGAAATCCCTTTTCTTGCCCAGACCGGCCAGCTGTTGCCCAGACGTTGCATAATGAAGAATGCCGAAAACCAGAAACCCAGCTGAAGGTGAGGTTCGGTAGCTCAGATCGTATGATAAGAGTAATATTTACAGAGCTAAATGTGGCTGGGATACGGCTACACCACAGCCTTACTGTGTGCTGTGACAGGACAGGAGCTACAAGTGTAGTATCTAATCGCAGTTTTAACTCCAGAGTGTACGGACACATGAGAACAAGAACATTTTGTTCCTGTCCCGTTCCCCCTCCTTCCACTGCAGGCGAGTCCTTACTCGAGACATAAATACAAACTAACTGCTACATCAGCTACACATAAAATATATATTTTACATACTATAATAAAACATGGCCACCCCCGGTGCTTCCTATCAAATACTGCAATGCAAATGTTTATCATGAGAGAGTATTAAGGGCTCAAAAAAATTATAAAATGAAGGAAAAATATCTCTCTGTCCTACTGGTGATTATGATATCAACCTCTCCATCTCCACTGAAAAGACTCCAGTTGGTACCTCCAGTTCTTTGTTAATGGTGCTGGAACTGCTGTGGAACATCTTGGTCCAGTCAAGATCATGGGGTGGTTTTGAGTCTCCTTGTATTATTTATAGAATCATAGAATCATTTTGTTTGGAAGAGAGCCTCAAGATCATCAAGTCCAACCATAACCTAACTCTGGCACTACCCCATGTCCCTAAGAACCTCATTTTACCAAGATTATATTGCCAAAAAGCAATTTGTCTCCCAAGAAAGACCAGCAAGTCCTGATCCCTTGAGCTCTGTATCATGTGCAAATTTAATGCTGTGGCGTTGTGTACATCTTTAATACAAATACTAAAGAGCCGCAGCAGAGGATCTGCTCCTGTCACCTCTCTGACATTCAGTTCCACGCCATGACTTTGCCTTCTCGCCACTATTTCACCCTTTCCAATACTACATAATTTTAACCGACGTTTAGGGAGTTTGTGCTATAATCCATCCAGCAAAATTTTCTTCAAACCTTCTGGACAGCCAGATAGATTTATACTATCTAGACTGATAGTTATTTCATTAGCATAAGTGATCAAATTAGTCTGACGTGATTTACCTGCAATACATCCATGCTGACTCACTCCTGTTACAGTAAATTTATTCTCTCTAAAAAAACAGCTGCAAACTAAAAGATCTTGAATCTTTCCCTCCTGTTGTTATTTCTAGTGTGATGGACCATATGCATTTTTGCATCATTTTGGGAACGGGCCAGAGTAAGAGAGAGATAGAGGGTACAGGCACAAGGAGAGCTACAGAAGAATTATTTTTCCAGAGAGGGCCGCTACAGTCAAGGACACTTAACTCCTTTCACAGAGACGCAGCACAAGGAATTAAACCTGCCATGAGACACTGAAAATAGGATTTCATCTCATCTGATATTCTATGGACCCTGACAAAGCACCTCAGGGAGCAGGAACAACAGGAAGGTTTGCCTTGGTGGCTTCCAACCACAGACGGCATCAGCACCTTCTACAGCTAATAGAACTAGAAAAAAAATTTAAAATAAAATTTAAAAAAAGCTACTGCATGGATAAACCACCCTGACTACAGGACAAATTTCCTGCCATGTAATCTAAATCTTTCCCTGTGTAATCCAAATCCACTATTTCTTGTCCGGTCCCTGCCCGACAGGAGAGTCACGTCCAACGAAGCTGTCTGAGGACACCGGGCACAAAGACCTGTTGTTCTTCCCTCGGGGCAACCAGGGATTTTCTCTCCAACCAAAACTTCCATTCCCCTCACTCCGCTGTCTGGTTGGGACCTGGAGACGAGATGGACATGACCATCATGCTGAGAGATCCATCTCCAAGGAACCAGGGCTTTGGGGGAATTTGCCAGCCTGGGGTTTTTTGGCAGGAAAGACTTCCTTGCAAGAACTGAGCTCGAGTCCAGAGAACTAAAGTCCACTGATAAATTCTGTCAAAATATGCTTGTTCTTCCTTTTCTTGACTGCTCTGGGCTGTCAGCTACGTGCTGCTCCAGGTACCTCCTCTCCTGAGCTGAAGAGAAGCCCTCCTCAATTCTTGTGGGTATATAAAATGGCTTCTTACGGTTTCTTTACCCACCACGATGGCTTGTAGATAATAATGTCCTTCCACATCGGGTTTGCCCACATCCAAATGCAGCTGGGGTGTAATTCCAGCTCTGCTTCTGTCCTCTTGTGCCACCTTTAGGCACGTCAGCTTCCTCTCCGAGTTGGTAGGGACCATTCTTTTTTGTTCGAGGAGAGAATTGTCTTTCCTTTTGTTATTGGCAAAATATTCAGTAGAGATTCACAGGGGATTTAAAAGACGAGATGACCTGGAGACTTAGCACGTAACACCTGTAAGGTAATTTTTGTCCAGGGAAGCATTTTTGTGTGGACGGATGCTCAGGAAGGGCCACGCCACAGGCAGGCGACTGGGTAATGGGCCTGTTAGCAACTGAATCATTACATTTCATTTTTCATTTCAGCTGTGTTCTTCAACACCGCGAAGCTACATGCAACACCCTGCCGAGAGCAAAGTGAGTCAAGTTGTTACTAAATGGTCGCAGTTAAAAGGCAGAACAAAGGTCCGGTCACTAAAGCATGTACAGAAAATCAAGCCTTTCCCCTATACATAACTCTCCATCAGGCTTCCTTACTGCTTGGCACAGTAAAATAATACAGCCAAACATATAATCTCATTTCGTTCCTCAAGAAAAAAAACTTCTTGAGCTCTTAGGGGCTTGCCTATTGTATTATAAAAGATATAAAGCTCATCATGACAGTCATCGAGGTGTTGGATGGGTTAATCAAGGGGATAAATGTGGCCCTGGTACGGGTGAGGCTTCATCCCCAACCAGCCCGCAGCCCCAATTCGGCAAAATGCTCCAGTGTATGACGAAAGCTGAAGAGCACACTTAAGTGTCATTGACTTCAAAAGGTTTTAAGCACATATTTGAAATGAAGGGAAGGTTTTGATAACTTGGGAGCTCGGTGAAAGCGAAGGACCTCCAGGAAATCAGGAGCTGCTGCCTGTTGTTCCAGGTGTGTCGCCAAGCAGAGGACACACACGCCACTCCACGTAAACCCCTTAATTAGCACAGAATCTGTAGACGACCAGGAAATCTTAGTCACTTCTCGATCAGCACCATCAAAGTCACGACAGCGCTGCAGAAACCATTCCCCTTTAATTACATGTGATCATTGAAGCTAACCACGTACCGTATAATTAGCGAGAAAAATGAATTATTTAAGTAACTTGCATTTAACAAATAGTGCTGCCATTCTGATTGCAATTCAGTGTTCAGTCACCATAAAAAACCCTTCTCATGCAGGAAAATAGACTTTCCAGCTTCTAAGATCTTGCAGATTTGAGAATTTTTCCAGGGTTTTCAAACATGAAGTCCTTACATGGATTTGAGGGTCAGTAGTGACAATTTAGCTTATCAACAGGCTGATCTCTGGAGCAGGTTCCCAGCTGGATTAAGCACAGCTATGCTGTGAACGGAGGAAAACCAACACAAAAATAATGGGGAAAATGATAGCCTTTCTCTAATTTGACAAAGAACTTGCTTTTCCCTCTCTTTTTTTTGCCTTCTACATTTTCCTAGTTTTGTAGACAAGTAATTACATGTCTGATGTAAAGACCGAGCCCCAGAGTTCATGCTTCAGAGCTGACAGTTGCAATTTTATCACAGTAACCACAGGAAAAAAGCAGCTGGGACACAGCTGGGGTGGAGGTGGAAGAAGAGCTCGCTTGACCGTTTCATCAAGGTTTTGGAATAAGAGACCTGGAATCAGACATCAAGTTACAGCTCTTACCTTCAGCTTCTAAGCACGGGAGAGGGAGTCCTGAAACACCGCAGAGCTGAGTTCTGACAACATCAGACAGGGTTGCAAGAGCATCCCGGCTCACTGAGCAGAACTGCACCCGCGCCACTCGACCTGCTCTTTCAGAAGGGATAATTAAGCAGGGTGAACCCAGACAGTCCGAAACTTGAGCCAATAATCTACCAACCAGCCCAGCCCTGCAGCTCCCGCCACCTCCATTCCAGCAGGACACGGCTTGGTCTGTCTGTCCTCCCCGTCCAGACATGCCCTTCGTTTCCCACCGAGCCCCACAGCTACATTGGCTTGGACTGGAAAACTTCACCCAGCGAACGGCTGGGAGCCACGTGGGTTACTGAGCGCATTATTCATGGAAAACAGGAGCAAGAAACATTGCTCTGAATTTATGGCATCGTAGCCCAATCTTGCAGCTTCCTCTGAAGCTTGGAGTGAACTCTGCTGGGGAGAAGAGGCGAGGAGGTTGGCGTAGAAGGACTACACTGACATTTTCATTAAAATGTTGGCCCTGAGGCTCCGCTCCATTGTCATTAGCTGGGCTGGGGAGGTCAGGCCAAGAGCTGCCCTGCCAAAGGCTGCCAAGATCAACTGAGACAACGAGAGAAATAAGCAGGAGTGCACAAACATTTGGTTTAACAGCAGTTTCTGCTCACCTGGCACTGGATCTTCTCAAAACATCTTTCTCTCATCACCAGCACTGCTCGGGAACAGCGTCACATGGTCCATGGGCCCATAGGGCAAATAAACCTTTTTGCAAGATGTGAAGAGAAAGAAAAGAGTGAAAATGGCTTTGCTGGTTTTCTAGCGACAGAATGGCCAGTAAAGTGATATTCCCTGTACAGAACCCAGTGTTAAAGACGGGATCAGAAACGAGTCCTGAAATTACCATCAAACATTTCCCTGTCTAACACACACTTGTTCTTGAGGTTTTCAGTCATTATTATTTCTAGAGGGCACCTCTGACACGTAAGCTCACAGAAAAAAACAGACGTGTATCCAAAATTATTTGAGAAGCTTCAGCACTGGAGACTCTCCCTCTCCAGTCCAGGACATATGCTCACACCATTACTACTCCTCCCACTTTCCCAGCATCTGCACTGAACATCCCTTAAGTCCACTGAATGGACCTTAAGTCCATTCCTGCCCTCCCTCTTTACCAGAACGTCACCAGGTGTCCTCCAAGTTGTCTCTTGCCCAGACGCTGCCAGTTCCCTTGCTCCGCTCCCTGGGGCAGCGCTCTCTAGATGTACAATCGCTCCGTTCTGCTGCTCAGGGTGTGCATCTCCTCTCTTCCCACTGAGGGACAAGCAGGGACTGGTTTATGTAACTCGCAGGTGCAATTTCTACTTCACAGCTGGATTAAGAAAAGATGAAAAGATCTTCTCAGTGAGAGACGTGGGGAAAAGCCACGAGAGCCCTGGCTCTGCTCTAACCATGAGCCCATTCCCACTCCAAGACTGACAGTCTAAAATACACTTTGGATGAGAAGATAAAATCAGGAGCATCACAATGAAATTAGGATGTCTGGTCACTTTAGCCGTATCACAACCGTGCTCTGCTGGTGCTACTGAACTCGCTTACGCTGCCCTTTAGCAGCACGTCCCTTTCCAAAGCCGCCAGCGCCTTTGTTCTTCTCCGAATAGCTGCCCGCTCGTGCACACAGAGGCAGGGGAAGGTTGGACACTGAGTGTTGCATTGTACTGCCAGCCTAAATGGAAGCTGATGGGATAATAATTAATTGCAGTCTCCCTGCAATAAAAGACAAGACAAAGCAAGAGATATAAATAAAATCATCAAAGGAACTCACAGAATAGGAGCTGTGTCTGCATTTTGTGGGCAATTTACACGCCAAAGGAAGGTTGGGAACCCAAGGACTGAAAAGCAATAAAAATCTATGGAGCCCTCACAAAACCGTGACAGCGTCTTGCTGATCTGTCTTGTTACCAGGCAGAGGTATAAATCCCCTCAACACCTCTGTTGTTTAAGGAGCTGGAAAGGGAAAAGGAGAAAAAGGCTTGAAGTGCAAGTGACCCCGAGCTCACTGGGACCCGACCAGCGGGGAGGTGCCCTCGGAGAGAACAGAGGGGACAGGAGGCACCCGGCTCCGCTCCGAGGGCAACCGGCTGCCGGCAAGTGCCGTCGGCCTCCAAATCCGCTCTGGAGAGCCTTGGGCAGCCGGGAGTGCTTTAATGGAGACATTTTTAACTCTCTTTGTACCGGGAGGGCTCCTTTCTTTATGCCCTGCACAAAAGCAAACCCTGGCCTGACCTATAGCTTGTCAAAGCCCAGCTGGCTGGCCCTGCTCTCCGGCTGTTGTTGTGACCGTCACCTTGCAGCTCTGGGGGGAAGAAGTGGTGACGAGGCAGAGCCGGAGCTGAGAGGGTCCCCAAAGCCACCCCAGCCTCGTGGGCAGCTGCAACTCGGAGACATGGGCGGAACAGAGGGGAATCTTCCCCATGGGGTTGCAAGAGAGGAAAATGGATATCAAAGAGGATGGATGTGAAGGGGAGAGAGGGAAAGATCCTGTGTCTTGGACTCAAGTCCTATTTAATGCCTAATTCTCACTCAAGTCAGATAAAGAGGTGTCTAAATACCCTCCCAGCAACACCTGCTCCATGACGGATCCCCTGCCCTGCTCCCCAGCTCGGGAGCATTTGCTGCAACTCACCCTCAAGGGCAAAAGAACCGAAAGAAGAAAATTATCGTGTGCTTTTCTAAAAGACAAACAGATACAGACCAAACTGGCCCAAAGGGCTGCTGGTACCAGCCTCTCCTGGGAAAATGGACCATTACACATTCTTGCCGTTAATCCCACCACACAGATATGGAGACTTGGCTCATTCATTCCCTGCAGCGACTGGAGAGGCTGGGGGGAGAGGGAGAGCGATGGACACATCCTCTGCTCCACAGCAAAACCTTCTCCTGTTAACTGGGTACACATCAGGGACAAGATCCCAAACCCCAGCCCCAATCTGGGCTTTTTGTTTTGCTTTTTCTCCCTCTCTTTTTAAAATTCTCCTTTCAGAGATTTCTTCTCTGGTCACAAGAAGCCAAGGTAAAGAAACAGCAAGTGATTAAAATGAACTGCTGTTACACAATATCCCCTCCGCAAAGGCAAAGAACAAATAAGCCCTCAACTAAACAATCACTTCCTTAACCGAGCCGGCAAAGTCTTTCTTCCAGACGTTACCTAAACAACGAACAAAGCAACCAAGAGAAAAAAGTCTCCTCCTTTTCCCCACGCTCACCTTGCCAGAACTTTCCATGTCAGTGGGAGCTGCGCACACGCACGGCGAGTTTTCCCTTCCCATTGGCAGGGATGAGCCAAGGATGCTCCCAGCACGATGCTCAGAGCAAGCTCAGCGGTGCAGCATCCCCCTGGCTAAGGAGAACTAAAACTATTGAATATTCTCCATCCCCAAAAAGGCCAGAGAAAGCTCCCATCACCCTGCATGTAACATCCCAGACTGCAACATGCTGTGTGGGAGAGAGAAAAGACAGACAGTGAGTTAATGTATGGCCTGGACTTGAGAGCTGCTACAGAGAGTAGGAGAGATCTGGAAAGGACCCAGAATGTTTGTGGAGGCTGCCACCAGCTTCTCCCTGTCGTTTGCAAGCAAACCGGTGTGGCAGGGGGAAGGGCTGGAGGCTCCAAACTGCTGCCAAGGAGAAAAACCAGAGCTCAGCTGCGGCTGTTCTCACACCTTGTCACCATCCCGCTCCCCGCGACCGCCCTCGCACAGATCTGCCAGCCGGGGGACACTCGTGACGGCTCCCAAATCCACTTCAGTCAAGAGGAGCTGTCCTTTTCCATGCTCTAAATGCAAATAAATGCTTGCTTCTGCATCCTCATCCCTCCACGGGAGGGAGGGATGTATTGGGATAAATTAGGAATTCACGGGTGTAGGACTGGTGTTTCACATCCCCGGGTTTCAGAAGACCGGCACAGCCCAGCGTGCTCCTCACCAGCATTCCCAGTCCAAACATAGCTTAGCCAAAGCCATTTTCAGAAGTATTTGGTGCAGGTCTTTGGTGCCTGATAGTCACCAAAACAACGTGTGCTAGGAAGAGGGCACCCTCGCCTCTTCTGGCCAGTGGACGGACACTCCCGGGTGGGAGCTCAAAATTCTCCCTGAGGTTTACAGAGGGGTTCACCCCCCCAAAAATCCCCATCTCCATCCTTTCATGTCAACCACAATCACCTAGATGGACAGAAGCGTCGGCTGGGGCCGGGAGTGTCATGGGGCAGACTGTTGTGACACACGCAGCTAAACCAACTCCTGTGCAAGGTCACATCCGCAACATCATTGTACTCTGAACAAGAAAAGCACGTCAGCAGGGCTTTCACACCAACCTATTTTACTTTCTGTACAGAACAGAAGCAGAAACAGTTACTTACTGGAGCTGCAGGGAGAGACCCGACAGCAGAGGGGCAGTAACCTTTAGCTGAAATGTAGTAACCTTAAAAAAAGACAAGACTCTAAAGATGGAACAGGTGCTCATCTGATCACATCTTCAGCTGTACGATATCCCCTTCCTACTAGCAGGCTTATTTTTTTTTACCCGCATCCAGGCAACAGGAACTACATTCACTGATACGGTCATTATTCCACACACTGCGACGACCTGCTCGAGATGGTTCCTGCTCACGGGCAGGGGAGGGGAGAGCGCTGGTATTCAGAACAGCTCCTGTTCGCTTGTCTGGAGGGCGACTGAACGCTGTAGCGCTCAGATCCATGCCGGCAGCCAGGCAGGAACACGTACAAGGT